>NW_027211637.1:3302500-4502500 GCF_022749685.1 Semicossyphus pulcher | reverse complement strand
TCGCCCTTTAAACACTGCGGTTTTGCCTCTGTTACGACTCTGTTGCTACCCCAATGCCGGCTCAGAGGCGGAACGACTTCGCCCCACCATTCTGCCTCCATGCATTCTACAAAGAAGACGGAACATAACAGAGGTGTAATAATCCCTTGAACTGGCAGTGTAAAAAGGGCTAATGTTAACCAAGTGCTAATTATTGTTAGTCATCAAAAACTGTTTTCTAATCTTGTATAGTTACTCGGGCTGTCAAAGTTAACGCGATAATAACGTGTTAACACGCATTCCCTTAAACGCCACTATTTATTTTGACGCGCAATTAACACACGCACGTTCTATTATTATGACCCCCCTGCCCCCCTTAGTTCGGGAAATCAGGAAGCAGTGCAGCGGTAATGTAGCAAGCAGAAACAAACCAAATGGATATAGAAAAGGGTTTTTTAAATGTTAAGTTCAGCCTCAAAGCCCTGCTAGATGTTTCTCTGGATTTGTATTTACTGTCGATGTGAACGGAGTTACCACTGGAGTACGTCCAGTCTTAAATACCACTTGCTGGCCGAGCACACAGCTGATGCAGAGAGCCCCAGGTTGTGACAAATGTCTTAAAGTGATTAAACTTTGATTAAAATGATGCCATGTTGCGATGTTATGCTTTCCACATGTTTTTTGAGCATGCAGTACCTTTGAGGTTATTCTGTAGAATATTCTGGACAGTATTTGTCTGTTTTGCTTTTTGTTTTGGAATGTTGCAATAATAATAAACATACATTTGCATAAAGAAAGCATATTTGTCCATTCCCATGTTGATAAGAGGATTTAAAAAAAAATTTAAAAAAATTTAAAGTGCATTTATAACAGTTAAAAAATGTGATTAATGATTAATCGCGATTAAATAGTTTAATCGCTTGACAGCCCTAATAGTTACTATCACGTACTTCACCTGGGAGCTCTGCATGTCAAATGCTTTTTTTCATGCCTCCTATTTCTCTCCTCATCTCTCCTTTTCTTTGTTGTTCTGAATGTGTAGAAACGGTAGATACAGCTGTGATAAATAAAAAAACACGAATAATGGCTCACCACTCCTCATTTGAGTTGTTACGATCTAAATGTTGCATGTACACATGACTCCGGTATAATTGACAAAGAAGCTAATTATTATACTTGTGTTCATTTACTTGTGAAAAGACTGCTGATGAATGGCGTCTGTGCGTCACCATCACTGTCAGCACATACTGTACATGGCCTTGGTGAGAAGTGTAATTCATGCTCAGTGGCGGGGAAGTCAACACTAGAAAAGAGAGTTACAAAGAGAAAATCATATTTTTTTGAAACCAATGTTCTTTATAAATAATGAAGCCGGATCCGAGTGTGACTCAGGCCTTTTTTTGTGAAGATGTAGAAGCTGAAGAATTCACAGTCCTTGCCCCGCAGTTTTCAGATTTCCTGAAGAAAACATAAAGTAATAATGACCTGTGAGTCAGTGAATACTTTAAAGTTTCTTTTTGCAGCAAATCTCGACCAATTAAATGCCAAGAAATTCCCGATATATTAACAGGAGGAAAGAACAGAGAAGATGCCAGAAGACGTCTGCTTTATTATGTTCACCTGCAAGACTCAGCTGGCTTGTAAGGCAAGTTCTGTTCACCTGTTTCAAATTAAATAACACAACCCTGGCACTTGCTTTATTAATACAATCACAAACTAGTTCCGAACTCTGGTTTATGTACCACGGCCTAATGTAATGTGCTTCCTAATATTGCAGTTTTAATTTAATAGTTGCATCTACTTAAAAATCTAAAAATGCATAACAGCACTCAATTTTACATTTCTCTCATTTCACTCCACATTTGCATAATTTTAATTGATGACTGTATTTACATCATTTATTACTGACTTTTATTCTCTTGGGTGCTTTTTGCTTGACTTTAAGAAGAGTGCTAAACGTTTAGCTGTAGAATTCATTAAATGAAATGGTTGGGAATTGGCAGAGTTGCATCTATAAACAGCAGATCATGACATCACCAGGCAGATATGTGTATAATTATGCTGTTCTCACAGAAAAAAATTTGACTTGTAGTAGGAAAAGTAAAAGTGTTACTTATAACATTAACGATAGGTCTGTTCTGTTTACGTGTAAAAGTAAGCCATAAGATACCACCAGGGCTGCTGGGCTGTTTCCAAGTTTCACTGAATCATTTAGACCTAAACTACAGATGCCAAGTGGGAATAACAGGAAGTTTAGGCACTAACACTATGTCCTTCGTGGTGTGAAGAACAACGGAAGTGTCAGTAAACTGTTGCAACAGACTAGTTTACAATGATCTCAGTGCTGTTTGTTTGATCTGGTTTCTGCTTTTTAAGGAGCTAATTAAGAGTCTTTATACGGTGTGGTCTCACTACAAGGCTGGTAGTTATGCTACGTTCCAGACAACTCGGAAGTCTAGTTTTTGACCTACGACTAGGAAAATTGCTCTGGAACGTCATTCCTGAAAAGCAACGTTATATATATTTTCCTGCATTTAATTGAAAAACCACAACTATAGTAACGTTTCTGTGAAGGTTCTCAGTCATCCAGGTCATTGTAATTCTGAGCTTAATCCAAAAGGCAACTGAAATTGGTTCTTGAGTTCTTGAAGACGTTTCACCTCTCATCCGAAAGACTTCTTAAGTTCTAACTGACTGGTGGACTGACCTAGACATATAAGCCTCTGTAGGTCATGTAGGTCAGAAATGTTGCCAATGTCGCCAATGTGATAAGTTAGCTGGTTAGTATAAATTATCACTGAAAGATATTCTGGAAAACATTAAAAATGCAAAAAACAAGTTAAATTGGCTAAAGACTTGAAACATTGTTCATTCGTCATGGTCGGCCATGTTTTGTATTTACATTCGGCGTTGAGTTCGGAAGTTGGAAATTTCCCAGTTGTCTGGAACGCAGCATTAGCCTCAAGATGTAACGAGATAAGAAGTCGAGATCTCAAGAAAACAACAGGAAAATTCTTGTTATCATGGGAAAACGGAGTAAATAAAATTTATGGATGCATGTCCACTTAGGGCTTCCGTAGATAGTCACAAACTAAAACCCATATTAAAAAAGGTCTGTATTTTACTTTATAATGAGAAGTTAATGGAGTTAGGCAACTTATGTATCATCTTCATTTAGCATTGTTTCTGACTGGTGTAGTATGTGATATGTATATATAAAACCTCGAGCAGTGCATTGTGGGATTGCTAGCAGAGTAGCCTTTAACACAACAATATCAGATTCTATGCTAGCTGTCTTAATTTTCACATGTTGATGTAATAATATTAAACATTAATATGATTCATAGTTTTACGTCTTTGCTAATGGAAATAGTGAAGTTCAATGATGTGAACATTGTTGACAACCAATAGGTGGCTCTCTCCAGCACCAAACAGGAAGCAGCTAAACAGGTAGGCAGTAAACATGTTGGCTACTAATCACATATGGATTGCTGTCACCGTGTCCAAGCTGACTGTAAGCCATAATTGGACATTCACTTGCTGTTAGGACATGGTATTAGCAGAGCAGGGGTTAGCTACGGTTAACATGTGAAAGTTTGAAGTAATAAGAAAAACGGAAGAATCTCCCTAGCTGCCTGCTAGCTTGTAATGCTAACCCAGCTAACGCTATGGTCTCATCAGGGAAGATTAACCAATTCACAAACAAGAGCAGCTGTGGCTAAAAGCTGCTTCGGTTTTTGCTCCATTATTTGTTTCTCTTCTTGAAAATTTGCATCAGGAGCATGATGGGAAATAATCTCAACTGGAATCTTGTCCAGTAGTCTTGTAGGCCAAATAGTAGCCCTGCAAGATGTCCAGTCTTAACAAAATCCTTTAGTACATGACAAAAATGTCTTTAGATGTGAGATTGTGTCTTTTTCAAAGTGTAATGAAGTAGGCTTAAATGTAACACAGCCAGTCAATGATGTTATTTACACCTGTGCTTTTCCTGCTGTCGCATGTTAAAGTGTCTTCTGTGAAAGGCCTTCAAGCATGTTACATGCTGACACTAATCAGAGGTGGTGACGCGTTAGCAACACACTTAAAATACCTCTAAATAAACATACATCAAGATATGTGCCTGTAGTCACGTAGTGTGTTATATAAGCAAATCTAGTTCATGTTCATCATGAAAGGGAACATCGCCGATGAATTACAAAGCGGCTGTTGCTGTGTTTAGGCTGCAAAGGGCATGTTGCACTCCTGTCTAATCAGTGATGTCACAGCAGGTGTTTCTAATCAGGTCTGAAGTGAAAACACCTGCTGTGAGACCAGGACACAAAGTTTGAGCCCACGCACAGCAGTGAAGTTTTCAGGCTCATGTGGTTCAGTATTTATTTACACTTTAATATTCCGCTTAGATTCTGTAGTTTACCATTAAAATATTATCTTTTGATAGTATGTGACGTTAAATGTTTGTAACAACTGTCCTCAGAGAAAAGAAGGAGACACGAGTTCAAAGGAGCCGTAGCTGAATTATAAAAGCCAGCCTGAAAACACTCATAATGCAATAAACGGTTAGATTACATGAGACCATTCACAATCAAAAGCTTGAGTAGGAGTCCAGCAGAGCAGCAGCAACACTAGCAAAGTCATTTCTTTTCATGCTGCCTTCCAGAGGAATTGGAAGCTCAGCTGCCAATTTACCGGAAAACAGCTCTGATGGTGGGTTCGGATTGAAATGAAGAGAGAGAATCCTCCAGCTTCACCTGACTCAGAGGAAGAGAAGAGAAGGTAAGAGTCCCCCCAAAACTGAAATAAGAAGAAGCTTTAGGGATGATTAAAAAAAAACGACAATTGTGAAGTAATGCAAAATAGCGTAGAGTGTTAAACCGATGTCATCAATGAATTTAAATGTATAGCTTAGGATGATTAAAAATGAAATACATTTAACTTGTGTGACATGGTTTTGAACTTCCACTGCTCCCCTGAGCTTCTGTCTCTATCCTGCATCTCCCTCTATCCCACTTTTCGGCCCATCCAGTCGAGGCAGATGAGTCTGGTTCTGCTCGGTTCTGAGGTTTCTGCCTCTTAAAAGGAGGTTTTTCTGCCACTGTTGCCAAATGTACTGCTCATGGTGGATTCATGTTGGGTCTCCCTCTAAATAATCTAAAAGAGTATGGTATAGACCGGCACTTTTTGTAAAGTGTCTTGAGATAACTTTGGTTATCAGACAAAGCTAAAATGTCAACGTGGCAGCAGGTGCTAATGCTAACAACTGAGTGTGTTTCCTTGGTCATCAGTGGTGGTTCTGTTTTACAGTGTCCAACCTCAAGCGAGTTACTGTATGCTGTAAAGTTCGTCCAAGTACTGGCTAATTAAAGCAAAGACATGCAGCTGAATGAGACGTCAGTGGTACTGCGAGCAGAAGAAAACAAAGGCTAAAACCAGCTAACGTTAGCTGCATGTTTCCCCACAGTATCAAATATGAGAAGAGGGACCCAGGTGGATAGACATCACAGATGCACTGGCGTTTCACCTTGTCAAAAGTATATGGTGCTAGTAGATTGAGGCACCTGAACTTAAAAAACCGCCTGCTCGATACAAGGTTTCCATAAAATGTCTTGGTTCCCCTGTATGCACTTAGTGCAGGCCACTAAGGAAGCGTGAGAGGGATACATGTTTTCTTTCTTAATTTACACTTATTTTAACATTTCAACTGTTTTTTCTCTACTGATTATTTTCAAGAAAAAATAATTTAAATATATATAAAAATGGGATGTGGTTAAATCAAACCATGCTTTTTTGATAGCATAGTTTTAAGTGAAAGTCTGGTAAGTACAGGGAACTGTACTGGTCCATGTAGGCCTACCTCAAAGGCAGGCGATGGCTGAAATAGAAGAATAAACTTTTGGCAGGGTTCTGGTTAGTGATCTTTTTGAGATGAACCGGAAAAAACCCCAAACTTTCTGCCAGGGTTGCCTGTGCCCTGCGTGGTTGTGTGTGCGAGATCTGACCAACCTTTAGCTGGTGGTTACAGCTTTGAAGAGCAGTCTAATAATGCATCCTCTTGTTCGGGCCTTGCAGCTGCTGTTGTTTGTCTTGGCAGTCATCAGAGGTTGAGGACGGACGCAGAGCCGCGAGGTTTCCAGTGTCACACAGTGTGTGCTTTCTGTGAGTGAGCTTTAAACCTCTGACTTGTCCAATTGCTGTACGGTTGCTGATGGAGTTGGCACAAGGGTACGGCAGCTATGTTAAGGCTTAGAATTCTGGCTTTTCTGACGGTTTTAAGCATCCAGGAAATTTTCAGTCAGACCAAAAAGTTGAACTTTTTTTGGCGTTTTTCCTCCAAAAATCCTGTGGCTTACCCTTAAAATTACTCAGTGCAGTCTGTCAGTATGTCTTTCTTTCCCTCCCTCAGACTTTTCCTGCACTAATTTGAGGGTCACTCTGGTGTAAATGAGAGCATTGTTCCAGAAGGTGAAGGCTGGCTTTGCAGAGAGGATTATGTGTTGGTGTTGAGCTGTGGGATTCAGTTCCTTCTGGAGCATGAGCTGGTCAGCGAGCTGCAACACTAAGCTTGTTATTATTGTTTTGGGAGAAGGAGGCAGACTTCTGAGGGGAAGAAGATGAAAGAAGGAAATGAGGAGGATATGAAGTGAGAAAGTTAGGAAGGGAGCAAAGTGGAGGGAGAGGTAAAGACAGGGTAAAAGTCCAGGACAAATGTTTTAATGATTTACTGTATTTGGAAGGAGGGCAAAGATGAGTAACTGCAGAGGGATAGAAAATCACTGCATTTGCAGAAACCGTCATCGGACACAGGTTTTAATGGGGAGGAGGCAAAAATGCTTAGATGGGCTTTTTCCACAAGCAGAAACTGGGATGAGAAACCTGAGGAAAAAGCTCAGCTATCTCCTCCTGAGCAGCAGACAGCTGAGACAGACTCACAGTTAATCAGACAGACAGGAACATGACTGCGCGCAGGGTGAAGGCTTCACAGAGACACTGGATGCTGCAATCTTTCTCCCCTGAAAAAAAAACAGTCTTGGGTGACTTTTCAAAAAATAAATTGAGGGACCAACAATTGCATCACACAACTCTCTTCACAATTTAACTGTGCCTTTCTATATCCCATACTATAAATGCAGTAGATGAGTTAATTGTCTTCTTTTTTTGCAGCAAGTTTGTATTTTTTCCGTGACAAGGATATAATTGTTCTAAAGCAGGGATTGTGTATTTACATTGCACAGGGTGCGGAAAGCGGGTATAGCCACACACCACTAAATGATCATCAAGAATGCATTCGGTTTTGCACTCAAACAGAATGAGGCACTAATCTGCTGCATTTTAAATCGTGAGGCATTTTTTGGACTCAAATTAAAACTTAAAATGTGTGGAACTCTTGAGTTGTCCTAAGTTACAATAGAAACCTTATTTCACATTACCCCTGCTGTGCACGCAACCCATAAAAAGATCTTAATCTTGAGTTCATTTTGTTCCTTCCACAACAAAATGCAAAACTACAACTCAAGGAAAACGGATCTTTGAAAATGAAAACTACTGCAAAATGCATTAAAATGTTCTGTCAGCAAATTAAAAAAAATGTGAGTTAAATGAAAATGATTAAACTTGAAACCATTTCGATGCAGACTTATTGATATCTTGCTTCCATCAGTGGAATTACACTTTCCTTATCAGTGAAACAGTATCACACGATGCCAAAAAATATTTTCAAAAATTGATGCAAGTGATTGACTCTTGAACGTAAATGCAACGTCTTGCATTTTGGTAACATCATTGTCTTTGCCAGCAATGTTAACTTTATTTTTAAAGAAAAACAATAATTCAGACTAAATGCATCCTCACTCAAATTTAAGATAGAGAAGAGAGGGGCATTGGTTTTTCTCGGTTGGTGGAGCGGGCGCCCCACGTGCAGAGGCTACAGTCCTCGAGGCACTGATCGCAGGCTCGACTCCTGGTCTGCCGATCATTTGGGGCATGTCATCCCACACTCTCTGTTCCCCACATTTCCAAAAGTTGGGTAAAACCCCCAAAACCTGTAGTCAAACACATAATTCAAGTGGCAGTACAGAAATCATACATGTGTTTAAAGTGATAATCTGGAAGATTTTCATTAAATAAATGTCTTTTAAGTCACTATTTATATTTAGTGCCTAATGAGGTAACACAATGGTGATTGAGCCTATGGCCCATTGATGAAAGCCTTTGCATTTGCAGTATTACAGACTGGGTGTCTGGTGTGACTGTCGCAGAAAAAATCACAAGCGGCAAGTTAGTGACGCGTATTCCATCAGCCAGCAGTGGTTGGTCTGCCAGAGAGGGTAGGCGGAGCTAAGTGGCTGCTTTTCCACTCTCTGCAAGTGTTGCGAGTAAACAGTAATCTACTATGGCTGAACAAACAAAGAAAAGATGGATGACCACAGATACAACTTCAAAAATAAGTGAAAATCCAAAGAAAAAGAAACAAACTCGACGCTCAGATGAAACAGTCGAAAAAGGAAAGCGACCATCAGCGAGGAAAATCAAGAGTTACAACCGGAGCCAACCGTGGACTTCACACATGCAACACTATCTGGATGTCTGGGAAGTGTGGTCACGCAGTTACGGTTTATCACCATAGGTGCCGCCAAAGAGAACAAAACGGAGATCTTCGAGATTATAACTTTAACCACTAATTATAGGAATTATTTTGGCAATGATGTAGGTGGTTACCGGTAAATACTCCCCTAGATGTTTAAAAAGGAGAAAATAAAAACGAGTGTTTTAAAGATGTCCTACTTTGTAGCAGCTCATCTCTGACCATACCAGGCAGTGAGAAATATCTTCGTGAAGAGGATAGTGAATTTATCCCAAAATGGACCAAAATAACCACCACTTCCTTCACTATAATGACCTGCTGCAGTCAAAATAAAATTGTAGTTTAGCTCCTCGTCAAAACCTCCCAAAATATAAAAAGTTTGCAGACAGACAATCAAAGTACTGATAGAAAGAAATATTGAAAAAATGTCTTTCCAAAAATGTTTTAATGTAATTTATGTGCACTCTGACTGGTTGGCTAGACTGCCGGTTGATTCCTCTTCTCATCTCCCATCTCTTCAGCCTGTCAGCGCTTGGACCAGGGCTGCTGCAGGTACTGTACTCTGCTGACACTGATGGTTGCACCGTGCACATCCCATGCACTCAGGCTGAAAACTCAACTTGGCATTTTCCTGGAGCTGGATGGGAGACAGGGGAGACGGAGCACTCTCGCACTGACAGGCAGGTCCAGAGCTGTTCTTATGACACAGTCAAATCAAGGAAACCAGTGGCCGTAAAAATCCTCAGGATCTCGCGCTGCATGGAAAAAAATGTTAGCTAAATTTATCCTGTCTTCCCTCCAAACCATCCATAATTCCTCCAGCATCAGAGGACAGGCTGATTTTTATTCACACCAAACAAAAAAACCTTCCTTTCTTCCTGAAGGTGTGTGAAATAATCTAGTCTGAATGGAAAACCTGCAGGCTGTTTGAGACTGGACACCCCCTGCCACCACCAAACACTCTCAGATTAAAGAAAGTTTCCTGTTTGATTTAAAACTCTTTGACTGAGTGACTAAACTATGAGGGGCAGCTCTGGTCAAAAGAAAACTAAATTGCCTGACAGTAGGAAAGCTAAAATTCTATATAAATGTTCAGAATTTTACTACTGAGCTGTCTCGGTTCTTGAAATACCCCCTGACTTTTTGTACAAACCATTGCTTAGGTTTTAAAATACTGTTACTGTGTAGTCACATCAATCTTATGTGAAGGAGACTTTTGATGCAGTTCTTCGAATGACAACTAGATTAGGGCTGCACGATATATATCGTTTAACAACGGGAATTGCGATGTACGCATGTGCAATATTCACATCGCAGGTCGTGCGATAATTAAGTTAAGTTAAATATGTCAAGCTGCTACTTCTTTGTAGCTCGGTGCAAAATAAAAACTCACCGTTCCTTGTTTTCACTGACGGATTTTTTGTCACCTGCCTGTAAACTGAACAAGCACGAAAACTTGCGTCTCCTTCTTCCTGTCGGAACACACAACCTCACACCGTGTGTGTGCTGCAGGTGTAGCCGCTAAAAGGAAACCCTTGCGGCACATCTGCTCTGTTTGTGTAACCACAGCGTTAACCGGCACCGTAACGAGGTGCCGCTGTTAACGGTAATGCTCTCACTTATAAGCCACCTCGCGTAACGGAGCCTCGATCGGTGATGTCACCAGCTCCGTTCTGCGAGGCGATGCTGCAGCCCACAAGTCTATTAGTATTTGTTTTATAAAGAACATGTAATCCCCATTTTTAATAACTGTATCTGTAATTTAATAACATAACCCCAAGCCTGACTACTGAGCCGGTTCAACATACCCAGGGGTTATCTGGCTTCAATGACCCGTGCAAAGGATATTGTGCTATAAGGGGCCATGCGACGCCGGTTATCAACTCGATGAGTCAACCCAGGGTTTCTATGAGCGCATTTCTATGACGCACACAGGGACAACTCTGCTGTCAGCTGATCGGCATATTACAAACTCAAAGCAAACTATAATATTAGAAACGTGATGAATAGTCTTATTGATAAGGCTTAAATTTTCCTTAAAATCGACTTGATGTGTTTGGAGGCATGTCCCCTGGATTGACAAGAACCTCAATCTTGTCACCCACCTTTTATCTCGAGATTCATTTACTTATTATCCTACACACAGGGTTGTACAATGACCCCTTATATTCATCTACTCTTCCCCCTTTTCTACGTCCTCAGCTCACTCTACATCACCTCCTGGTGCTGCTCGCTTTTTTTCCTCCCTCCTTCTCCAACACCACCCCCGCGTTCTCCCTCTTCCAGCTCACCGTCTCTCTGGTGTTAATCACAGCATCTCCATCTCACCACGGGGGAAATCTCCATCGCTACTTCTCACTTCATCTGGAATTAATGCAGGATGTCAGACAAGGATAGGAGATCCTCAGCTGCCAAGAATAGAAAGGCAGGTCACTTAGAGAATATACAGTAAGGATGAGTAAACCAATTATTTACATTAGGTGTTAACATGTAGGTTTTTATATTGATTTAGAAAGACAATAACCACATCTGGAATCAAACTGATAATTGTCTGTGGACACATGGTGTCTATAAAGCCATTTATTTCATGTATTTTGTACTTTCCTCCACTGGTGGGCATTTGAATCTAGGGACAAAGCCAGGGAAAGAGGAAGGATAGCAGCATATGAAGTCAGTTTCATGGTGTTAAGAAAGGGCTGAATAAGTGTGTAAAGGGAGATTGATGTAATAAAAAGGATGGTCGAGGTAGATTAAGGAGGAAAGGAAGGTTTTAAGGGTAACAGCATTGACTCAGCCAGAAGAATAGCTCAGTTTCCTCTGAGGAGTCAGAGTGTGCTCACAGCACTTCAAGCCCTCTCATTGAACCTTTCGCTTCTGTGTAAGGAATTATCCAGGCTTGATATATCATCACCACGGGCGATGATGACTACAGAAAAACAGACCACAAAGACGGCCATGAATAACTTAATTTACAAGCTCACAAGGTTAACGAGTGAATATCAGGGAAAACTGGCTCAGTACTCCACGGGGCTCTGTCCAGACAAGCACGTTTAATTGTAATAATGTCCCTAAATCAGAATATTCTTCAAATACGTTAATATGCCCACGCTCAACAATATTGTATTTCACATTATATAAAAAAGGTAAATGGGCTGGGCTTTTCATCTGAGAGGACAAAGCTCTGGACAATGGACAACTGTGCCTCTCTTTAAACCACTTACATTAATGGCCACCTTGGAACCCATTGGTTATTTACAACAATGAGTCAGGCTCTGGAGGCAAGGGCCTATATTTTGGAAGTGGAGACAGTGAAGGTCCAGATAACTGATGTCCGATATCTGGGCTAAAACCTCTTCGAACCATTCATCGCTGTTTAGAGTGCAACCAGCGACCTGAGATGCAAGAATGGAGCTGGACAGGTCTATGACCGGGTTATGTGCCCTTATATGCAGATGCAGATATGTGTTAAGAGATTAATAAAAATCTATATTGTTGCCTGACAGCCAATGAGTTATGTGATTGCATTTGATCTAATGTGTTCATCCTCTTTTGCTCTCCAAAGGCCAGAGATATACTTGCTTTAAACGACACATTCATGTGTGCATGATGCCTGCCACGCGTGCCTTGAGTCTGTTCGGAGCGGAGGTTGTGCACGTCCCCAAAAATAACACTACGCCAGATGCAGTATGCACATGAACAGTAGGGGCAGTGTAGAGGCAGAGGGGATGTGACAGGGTCAACACAGCAGCAGGGACAACCGTGGCAGAAAGTTTTAAAGACAAGCTGATAGACCAAGTGTGCAATTATCCACATCTTTGCGATGTGTCATTGCCACTGCACAGCCATAAACCTGCCTGTCAAAACAGCTGGAGACAGATCAATTCCATTTTTAGATGTCGCCGTGGAAACGTGCAAAACTAAATGGAAACAAGTCTGGGACCGTTACGTCCGCGCACGGAGGAACATGTTGGAAGAACAGAGTGGGGATGGGGATGACGGTGTGGTCTGTCCACCGAACACACAAATGTTCACATCCCGCACATACGGTAGTTGCATACAGCCTGACCTCTCTGGTTTGCACTTTTGAGGTATCCTTTAGTAACACACATAGTGCATAGACAAGTATGTGAACAATTATGTTCATGACGCAGCCGGTTGTGTACACGAATGCAAGGTTAAATAAAAGTATATATCCATCCTAAAAAACTGTTTTTCTGCATATAGGCAAAGCCTGCTCAAACGTGAATAGTCAGTACAACTCGGACTACAAACAGAAACAGAACACTTCTGACACCATACATCATGAGTTTACCTTCAGATTCTGCTTTCATATGCAGGTATCTGTTTAGATGAAGGTGGCACAGCTGCAGTGAAATGCACCGACTTGCCCATTGACCAAATTCACATTGCGGCCATTTTCCACAGTTATGTTAAGGGTGAGAAGCTTAAATGTTGCTATAATGTGATATCTGACAATCATTATTTCACTGCTTCTCAATTGATCAGCAACTGAAATTACAATGTATTAGTTACTATGTAGAAGAAATCAGGGGGAATATTTGATAACTACAAGCTACGGTCAGACACTTCAGCCACTTGCACTGTAACGTTACCATAGACTGGTAATAAGCTTTTAACGCATTAATTCCAAGATGAGGTAAGGTTAGCTTAGAATTTCCTTTCCAGCTAACGTAATGTCAATGAATGCTAAAGTTAGCTGTTGTCTAACATTAGCTAACAGGTTATAAAATATGTTCCTTTGCTCTGAAATACTGCCAGACGCCCCTCCACGTTTTCACTGTCAGTTGTCTTTTCAGTTGCTCATTAACCTCGAAGGGTTGAAAAGACAACAATTATCGGATACCCTAAATTTATACGGCTTAAAATCGTGAACACAGCAGTACAACATTATCCCAGCATTTGAGCGTCCCACCCTGAGCATGACCTCAGTGAAAAATGGCAGCTGTTTTATTACGGTCATTTGAACTTCAGCATCGTCCTGAAGGATACTTGGCGATGTGAACAGGAGGCGCCAAGGATCAAACCAAAGACCCTGTGAATTATGGATGAACCACTCTACCTCCTGAGCCTCCGTCTACCTGGCCCTAAGACTGTGTGGTAGCCTTGTGGTTGACTTTGTGCTTTTTAGAATGTGGAAGAAGTCTATCTAACACGTTGTTTGCACAGCCTGTGGCAGCATTGTTGTGCTGGTGTCCTACAGAGAGGAGCATTGGTCTAACCTTGGTGAAATTTACAAGGCTGTCCTCAAGTGGAGACATTCTTTGGCCAAAAATGAGTGATTCTGGTGCTTTTGGTTGTTGAAATCCTTGTGTGGCTGCCAGCTACACACTGTTTATACCTCCCATGAAAATTTCATTAAAAGAAAGTAGAAAAAGTTTGGAAGTTGCCAAAGCTAGTTCTCAAAGCTTGGTTTCCTCATTAACTTCGCCATTACTTTCTTCCTTCGTGTATGCGCTTCGTTGTGAGCCAATGGTGTCCTGACATCTTTATTTAGCACAGCCACGATGTTTCAAATTCTGATCCCCCAAAAGAAACAGAAACTAAACTCAAATCTGTGAAGGAAAAGAGAGTGACAAGGGCAGTCTGCTTCCCTGGGTTAGGACTGTTACATAAGGATGACATATCGCATCAAAGCTGATTTGGACGGAGACGTCTCTAAGTTGTTTTGAATTAAACTTCATCAAGCATCCACATTTTTAAACACATGATCGATGGACCCTCACAGTATAGCCCACATACTGCTGTCTTTGTGCCTGTAAACAACCTGTTATTTCAGCTGAGCTTTAAGTAACAATCTCAAACTCTTACATTTAAATAAATGTCTTTTTAGTCTCTATCTATCACTGAATGAGGTAACACAATGGTGATTGAGCCTATGGCCCACATTGCATTTCCAGTATTACAGACTGGGTGTCTGTGGCGACATTGGTGACAACAAATTCGACGCTCAGATTAAGTCAAACAATCTACAAACGAAAGCGAGGAAAATCAAGAGTTAGAACCATGATTTTTTTTAGATAGTTACTTTTAGGGTTGGAACTGTCGTTAAGATTTTAATGGTATTACTACTCTTATCGATACTGCATAACGATCCGGTACTTTAACGGTATTCTTATTGGTTGTTATTGTTACTTTTTAAAGTCGAGCTGAAATGAAAAATGTCATTTTAATCCTTTTAGATCACATCCTCGGTAATATTGTGCATCTATTTGACAATATAGGCCAAAAAAAATACAGAAAATCCATTTCTTCGTATTCTTATATCAAAATCTGATCATTTTTTCTTCCGGTAAAACTAAATTTCACGCGTGCTTACGTAAGCTAGCACCAAACAATTTCAACCAATCAATCTGCAACATTTAGCCGCAGCGCACCAAGAACGCTCGGTCAGTTAGCTAGCTACTGCGCTGTGGAGAACGTCTGTCTACGGCCACTTCTCAACGATCAAATCAAATCCCTCTAATGATATGTCCCGCCTGCACGTCCTGTTTCACTCGGAAATACGTCACGATACGGAAGCTAGATACTCTCGAAATGTCGTTTCAGCTCGACTTTAAGAGAAAAAACGAAAGAAATTCATAACACAATTAAGGTTGCTGTATTTTCTGAAATTCACAGCAAAAGAAAACAGCAATGTTTAGAACAAATCACTATTACAGACTCCAATGTTGTGATGATGGAAATATAAAACAAATTTGGCTGGCTGGTGGTGGGCGGGGCTTATCAATTAACGCGGTTCGTCACATGTACGAAGTTTGCTGGGTAACAGCGTCCAGTGAGAAGTGTGACGCATGTTTCTGCCTGTATATGAGGCACTTTAGACGGCTGCTTGGACAGATCGCTCGTGTTTCCACCCTTACAAGCAAAAGTGTTGTTGCACTTGTGGCAATGAGCATTGTTGGCATCGACTCTGGTGAAGTGTAACCACACATTTGAACGCTTAGTTCTCTCCGCCATCGTCATGAGCAGGGCGAACACGTGTGTATGAGAGAGAGCTGCCCCCGGCCCTCACACACAGGCTCAACGAGAGAGAGCTCTCTTCTGTGCAAGGTAACGTGTTTGTAGCAATAATAAACCGGAAATGTATTTTCTTTATTTCTCCAGTACAGAAAGCAGAACAGATAACATCAGTTTCAAGTTTATTAATACTGCGGTATTTCATAATTCAGCCCCTGCGCCCGTTTAATACCAGTTTCAGTATTAAACACATCCCTAGTTGGAAGTAAGAGTAGTTAGCCAGACAGAATAGTCATAACCACTGTTCAAAAGTGATTGTATTATTTTTTTTAATTTTAGTTGTATGGATTAATAAATTGTGTAATATGTTACTTGGTGAGCTTCAAAGGTGTTCTTTGCAGCTGGTTAGCTTTGGCTGAGCTAACCAGCTGTTTGTATTAACATCATATTAACTGTTAGACACCAGAGTGGTAACAATGTTGTCATTTAAGTCTCAGTAAGTGTTGAATAACTCCTAATTCCAAACATTTCTTCAGGTCTTCTCGTGCAGAATGTGCTGCGTTCAAACAAACAAAGATTGCTGTGAATGCCATTCCTATACACCTTTTAAAGCCGGAATTGAATTGGTAAATGGGAAACCAGAGTACATTGGGATTCTGCTGATGTTGCAGCCTGTTCTGTATTGCTGCAGGCTGTAGCTTAAGGGCCTTGCTCGCTGCAGAGCCTGTTTGCCTCCCCAGCTGGCTAGAACTGAACCTGACCCACATCATCAGATACAGAGGATGCATAATGAATGCACAGGCAGCCAACTAGCCATCCACAGAGACAGCCCGCCAACCTTTACGCCCGTCAAGCACCCTGTCAGGCCTCCATGCAGCTGGCCACCACATAAACAAGCCAGGCTGTTGGTCAGAGAGCCAGTCAGTCAGCCATGTAGCTTGTAAGCCTTGAATCCAGCCAGCCAATGAGATGGCCTCTCTGTACATCAGCCAACCAACCGGCCACACGGCTGGCCCCGAAGTCTTGCCCCCACTTGTTTCCCTGAGTCCCACCGTGACCCCCATTGTCCTCTCTTCACTTTCTTTCCTCCCTGTGCTCCCTCACTTCCTATTCACTTGTTTGCATTGTTCCCCCATGACCACCCCCTGCCTCCGCCACCAACCCACAATCTGTACACCCACCCACCCTGCGCTCTGCTCTCCCTTCCCTTCTTCGTCTTCCTCGTGTAAAAAGGGCAGGCCTGTCAGAATAGTTTAGCTACAATGCGTTGTTTTCTCTGAGGCACAGACAGGGTCAACTGACCTCAGCTGTGTATTTACTGTCGGGAAGGAGAAGGGGGAGATTCAGAGCAGAAATATCCAACTGTGGCTGAGTGTTTGACAATTCTGATTTTTTTCTTTTATGTGATTTCAGGCCTCAAAACTCCAACTATCAAATTGTAATAAAAGAATGAAATACAGACAGAAACAAAGCGTAGGCTTTAAAGTGCAAAAGTGCAGTAAACTGAATTTGAGTGAAAAGTGAAAGAACTGTTGCACCAATCCAAGAAACGCTACGTAGGGACTGTGCAAAAAAACACAACATATCACAATGATAACACTGTAAAGGTGTGTTGTGTGTTACTGCAGTTGTTGTGATGCTGAAGTTGTCTTCGGTAGTTTTCCAAAATGCATTCAGGCTGATTTTGTCCACTGGATTCGAACAGAGAAATGTCACATGTCAGTGTCGTGTCTACCCAAGATGCATTTAGATGTTTTTGCTGCACTCAAAGCCCAGTGCGCAATCACAGTAGCGATGGATGTGTTATTGGAGCGGCTGTGGCTCAGTGGTAGAGTCGGTCGTCGTTCAGTCGGAAGGTCGGAGGTTCGATCCCCAGCTCCCTCAGTCTACATGTCGAAGTGTTCTTGGGCAAGACACTGAACCCCAAATTGCTCCTGGTGGCATAGCCATCGGGTATGAATGTGATGACTGATTGACAGTTGGGCACTTTACTGCCTCTGCCATCAGTGTGAATGACATGTAGTGACATGTAGTACTACATGTCACATTCACTACTACTTAGTAAAAACAGCTTAGAGTGGTCGCGAAGACTAGAAAAGTGCTATATAAGTACAGTCCATTTACCATATTACATGACCTGTGTAGCAGACCCAAAGATGGTAGCAAGAATTGCTCACCTTGTTTATTGATCAAAATGTTTCTAGCATCTATGTTTGTATTTGTTGGATGTGGCCAACTGAATATAAATGGTTGTTTCTCATTGGCTTGCAGCTCCCGCTCTGCCTATCGTGGTGATCTCAATGATATAAATAACTTTTCTCGGCTGAAGGAAAGTTACGTATGTTATATATTATAAACTTATTACTTTTATGGGTCATAAATACATGATAGAAAGAGTTCAACAGAAAGGTCTTTTACAGTGCTTTTAGGATGCAGGTTTTTGCTGCTGCAGTGCCGTGATTGGCCTCTTGGACAACGTGGTTGCAAGTCCATAAAAAATTGCTCTGTGTTGCAGTGAGGCTACTGATGGTTCCAGTAAATAGAAGAGCTCACCGAAACAGTTATTTTTACATGTATGTAAAAATGTTCATCCATCCATCGTTCTGTTCTATAGTGCATTAAAGCAGTGGTGCAAGTATGTGATTGACCTGCCGACAGACAGTTATTAAGCAAGTAAATTAAAACAGCACATTCATGTATTATGATCTCAGCAATAATATTTGACGTCACATCACTCAGTGACAGAAGGCTTTCTTTGAGTGAGAGCATGGCTCCGGATGATGGCTTTAAAGCCGTTGTGTCATAGTTAAGAACAATGTTATTACAGTAATGAGAAATAATACACACAGAGCAAACAAGTCTGCAGTAATTCTCTACGTGTCCAATGTGCAATTGATTCTGTGCACCGGGCCGTGCCGGGCGCTAACCCGAGCTCAAGTCAAGCACGTCCCGGTTAAATTGCATAAGAGGCTGAGCTGCCTTATGGGCAAATTAAGCCCCTCTGTCGCCCCGCTGCTGACTGCCCCAATCCTTCGCTGCCTTGTTCACACTGTTTCCGCCCTCGCTCTCTTTCTCACAGTCGCTCTGTCTCTCATTCAGCCGCCTTCCAGCATTCACTCTCCCCAATACTCTCTGTCTCCTCCCTCCTTGTACAGTATGTACCCACACAGCCGAGCCGAGCCAGGCTGAGCGGGCCCGGCCCGCCTGCTTGCCGTGATAGTAACAGCTTTAATAAAAATACCGTTTGGGGGATGAGAATTGAATTTCATACTTGGACGCCCCGACACTACATGTGTTTCTTTTTAATAAAGAGAGAAGAGCGAGCAGAGTGAGAGAGCAGAGCGGAGCAGAGCCACTCGGCCAAAAGAAGATAGGCTGAGGCTTTTCTCATTTCTTCGCACATTCCTGCTTCCTTAAGCTCGGCTGTGTGCTTGCTGTTCCATGGGGAAGCTGGACGGGACATCTGGCTTGTCAATCAGAGCATTTCCACACCTTTTCGAGATAAGGCCGAGTGTTCGACTATTTCAAAACCTGGCTCCCAGATTAGTTCCCTTTCTCTGTGTCTCTTCTTCATACAATTTCAAATCAATAATGCCTTTTTTTTTTACTATTCCCTGTCTCTGATTGTGACTATTACACATTATTCAGTCAACTTATGTCCATTTTCATTTGAGTGAATAAAGTTCTGATATGTGTCTTCACACAGGAATAATTTCATAGGTAGCATTCGCAGTGATTCCCAGCACTCATAAATAATGTCGCCTTCACAATTCTCACGTTAGTGGAGTTGGAAATTACAAATCACTTCAGTAATTAAAATAGTTTCAGCTCAGTTTAAAACATAATCTTAACTATTCTTATATTTCTTAAGTGTTTATAAAAGCATCACTGATCTCGCATAGAACCAACATCAGAAGTGATCGAGTAACGGTTCAGAACACCTCGGCGTTACAGTGTCAGTTTGTCTTCAGTTCAAAAAATACATTTTCATACATTTTTTAACTGGTTCTGTTCTAAATTTTTAAAGACAAGAGCTTTGTGAAAAGTGTCTTGTGAATATTTGCAGCTTTGAAGAAGTCATACAGCATCTGTCATATCGGGGAAAAAGCAGGCAATTGTTCCAATAAACAAAAACAAGAATTGATTTGTCTCTTTGTCATTTCCATCCAGAGATCTGTGAAAAATCAATTTCCCAGCCGTGTCTGGTGAGATAACTGTATGTCAGAAATGTTCACGGGCTTTGTGGATGCTGCGGCTAACTGTGGAGAAAAGCTGAGTGCAGCAAGCTCGTATTTGTGCAATTTCATCGACAGAGGACACCTCAGCGCCAACCTGAATTACTAATTGCAAGTTGAAAAAGTCTGAAGCGTTTCTCAGACATTAGAACAGATGTGAGCGGCACAAGGAGCTCTGTTTGCTGTTATTTTGATAAAGGATGGTAATGATGATCATGTTGGGGCTGAGCACTACTGTATCTGCCTGCTCAAAATAAGTCACATGAGTCTGAAACGTTCTGCTCTATCAGAGCTGGAAAACACTAAACTTCTAAAATGGGTGTTTACATAAACATAACACCGCTCTTTGTAACTGACCTGGTGTTGATTTTCATAAAACACCTGACCTCTGACACACCGGTCAAGAAGCACATGCTCAGTCTGCTGTATCTTGCAGGAGCTGCCCAACACATGAGACAAACAAAACAAAGCACCATAGGAGAGGATCGAGTCTTTAATGAAATGCTTTTAAGGCTTTTCCAACCATCTGCAGAGACTCAATAACAAGTAGCACAATTGCAAATATTGGCAGAAAAATAATTTACCTTCTGTTAGATGCTTTCTTCCACACATACAACAAAAATGATTGCTGAATTTCTGAATTACTCAGTTTGAGAGGAATCATACTGTGTACCAAGAAAGAGGAGAAACGAATGTGAAGAAAAAGCAACGTCTGAAAGACAAGCAAGAGCAGACGGAAGACAAATGGACAAAGACAAAGAGTCTTCCTGTGGTGCTTTGTTAAAGGCCTCTGTCAACACTACCTGTCTCCTTCAAGTGATGATTTACAACATTTCCATATAAATACAGGTCTGTTTCATTTCTTTAAGTCAAATAACATTGAACAATTTGGATCCAGCCGGGAGCCACTCTGTGAGTTGGGCAGTAATGCAGAATTTAAAACCAAAGGGATCATAACATCACCACTTAACACACCTACCAAGTGCACTCTTTAACACCATGAGCCAGAGCGGACAATTTGAATTTGAAACGGTAATTACAGGAGCACACTTCCCAGATATCCAGACAGTGTTGCATGTGTGACGTCCACATTTGGCTCCGGTTGTAGCTCTTGATTTTCCTGGCTGACAGTGGCTTTCGGTTTGCCTTCATCTGAGCGTCGAGTTTGTTTCTTTTTCTTTGGATTTTCACTTCTTGTTGAAGTTGTATCTGTAGTCATCTTTTCTTTGTTTGTTCAGCCATAGTAGATTACTGTTTACTCGCAACACTTGCAGAGAGTGGAAAAGCAGCCGCTTAGCTCCACCTACTCTCTCCGCTTGTGATTTTTTCCACAAAAGTCTCACCAGACACCCACCCGTCGATTCCACAGGATCCGTCTCCGGCACGTTCCGTGTGCGCTGCGACCCCAGGAGTTGATCGCGCCCATTCAAGTCAGTGATCGTGATTCCACAGTACGCGTTGCGGTCCGTCTCCGGTGCGCCCCAGAAGCGTGTCTCCGCTCTGCTCCGCTAAAGATACGTGCCAGGTCTATTTTTGATGGAGGCTGCTTCAAACACGCGTCAAGCTCAACAGAGCAGATCGCTCCAAACAGGAAGTCACACACGAAAGCAGCATACAGCATCCGATCATTTCAAAATAAAACGCCATGTTCATACCGGTACAGACTCCCGTATTTTTTCGTTTATTTTAAGATCAACAAACTAAAATCTCGATATAAGAACCCTTTTAATTAAGTAGTGTACTCAGCCATGGTAGAAGCACAAAAATCACAGAATGATTTCCAATTGCGCAGATAATCAACCTCAGATTTGCAAACTGAAGTGTAGTTTGTGTTGCTCTGCTAACATTGATGTTATTATTATTATTAATTCTCAATTCTCCTGCGATCTTGTGATCTTGTGAATCCAGCTTCTTGGGCCAGCGCTCAGACAGACATGCTTCCTGTGAGCGAGGGCTCGCGCCGTTGACGGACCAGAAACGCGGCACAGACGGAACACGCCGGAGACGGATCCTGTGGGATCGAGGGGTCAGTCTGTAATACTGCAAATACAAAGGCTTTCATCAGTGGGCCATCGGCTCAATCACCATTGTGTTAAATTATTCGGTGATGGATAGTGCCTTAACAGACATTTATTTAAATGAAAATCTTTGAGATTATGACTTTATTAAAAGCTTGATATTACCTTTGTGTTCGGACAGTGGAGAGACTTGTCAGGGAGATGTCTTCTGTGGTGTTGGGGCTGACTGTGGGGGAAGCCTAAAGAGAAATAAAAATGCATTTCCCAGTATTAGGTTTGCTCAACGATTTTGACTTGCTTGTAAATAATCCTACATCCAGGAATTAGTCGGTTTAGGTGTAATGTGTGTGAACCATGCAGCTTCACTTTTGAGTTTGGGCTTTTGGAGTCTCCCATGCAGACACTGCGGCAAAAGTTAAGCTAGCTGTTGATGCCTCCAAGCTGCTTGTTGAATCACTATCTTCTTTTCCATTTCTACAATTGAATACATATTGAATATGGGCAAGAGCTGAGGTGACTGCTGCTGTATATCTTCTGCAAGGTTTTTTGTTTCTTCTTCATGCTTTTTTTTCTGTCTCTTTCCCTGGCGAGTTTTTTGCAGGCTTCTCTGGCTTCCTTCACGGCATGGAGACCAGCGAAATTTCGAAAGGAGGATTATTGAACGTAGCATGTCGTAAAGAAATGTTTCAACCCATGACTGTATATTTAGATGGACAAAGCGTCTCTCCCTCCTTTCTTTCTACAAAAATTAGGCCAAAGTGATGTTTCCATGTTGAGTGTTTGAAGGCTGCGCAAAGATGGAGCCACAGTATTTGTCTCCCCACCCCTTCCACTACCCAAAACACACATTTATACTGCGACCACTCAGCAGGGGGAGATAGAGATGTTTTGGCTTCACTTTTGTGGAGCTGTCATGTCGGCCATCTTTTTATACAGTCTATTGGTCCAAGAGGTTCAACAGTCTTTATGTGATGGCCAACAGAGTTAACTTATCCTGTGCGACTGCATGCATGAAACACAGGCATGGGAGGTGTCAGACAAAGCGATTAACTGCACACTGCCTTTGTTTACATTTTTCAGGTCCGAAACTTAAAGTGAGTGAAACATATGACTGTTAAAGAAAGCAGGAAGAGATTTTTTGTTAAACATGTACAGGACAAAATCAGCTAAGAGAAAAAAAATGTATGCTGTTCACTACAGAGAAAAACTTGAGGGCAGGAGACACAGCAGTAAACATAGGCATGTCCACTCGTTCAGGGGTATTTTTCAAAACATAGCCTTTTCTCTGTTTTTTGGCCTTTTGTTCACACAAACTCTGTTTTAGGTCACTGAAAACGGATCTTTTGTTAAACTCTGGCCAGGGTGAAGACTTTTAGAAACTCTGCGGAGATGTGTAGACGGGGTAAACAGCGTTTTTGGCTCGTTTCATCAGGCTGGCGATATTCCCTGCAAGATGACGGAGGTGACAAAAACAGTGATGCTTAACAGGACTTTTTACATGTTTACACGTGTATGCACAGTTACTCGTCTACTATCTTGAGGGACAAAAGCGTCAGGATAGACTCGTTCAGACTTTTGACTGGCTGCGATTCTTCTTCTTCTTTGCATGACCGGGTTATATCGCTGCCTGTTGGTGTGGCATTCTCATGACAGCGTTTCTGGCTTTTTTTTGTGTTGTTGTTTGGATGAGGATTTTTTATAACCATGTTTGTGTGGACGGGGTTTTCTTTGGAAATGAAGGAGGAAAAAACTCAGTTTTCAATAATACCCGTGTACGTGTAGACATGGCCATAGATTGTAATAGTTTCTTCACACTCTACCAGACTGAAAAAACAAAGTCTTTTAGAAACATACTTCAATTCATATTATTTTCATACTTTCAGAAGCCAATGGTGGTTTATACATTCTAAAAATGAAAAGCATGAGATGTAAGAGAGAAATGACAGAAGTGTGTGTGTGTTTGTGTTTGTGTGTGTGTGTGTGTGTGTGTGTGTATTTCAGGGGAAGGCAGTCCTGTGTAGCAGGTTATCATGAGAGCTTGCAAGCCTTAATAGAAAATGGCTGTGTTGTCTCCCATCTCATTTGAAATGTGGTGCAGGAGGACAGTTTTTAAAGTTGCATGGCATCTCGAGCAGGAGAAAACCTCTTAGCGGGTCTGCGCGTACACACACACACACACACACACACACTAGACAGTCCCTTTCAACACTGACCAAGCTATCATGGGAAAAATGAATAAATGGATGAAATGTGACATGATTTTGAGGATGGAAAAAGTACCTGGGTGAAGAGGCAGATGAGAGGAGAGAGGCAGAGAGGGAGGGGGAGCAGGAGGGAAAAGATTATGGGAGAGAAACAAGAGTGAGCGATGGTGAAAGGAGAAGAAGAAAGAGGAAACTGGTGACAAATTGTAAATGCTCCCTAGCAGCTCTGACTGACAGGCCAATCATCTTGCTTGCACATCTTGAGGCGAAGCCTGGCTGACTGTTATTAATTGAAATGTGATTGGAGGATAGGGAGGTGGAAGGGTGCTGGTGACGCTCACATCTAATCCACATCAGAGCAATTAATAACACATTCACTCCCCTCCTCTCCTCTCTCTCCTCGGCTCTCATCACCATTGATATTTCCAATGGTGTCTAGAAATTAGAAAAGGAGGGAGAAATAATTGAAAAGGGATAATTCTGAAAGGGGAGCTGGGGGGCGAATGATGGAATTGGGAAAGGGGATTAATTTGTGCTACAATTCAGGGGGCTGCCCAGGAGGGCTTTTTTTTATTCTTTAATTCCCTGAAAGTATTTGTAATGGACAAACTCTCACGACTCACTTTCATTCATCGCATGTCCAGACTAAAGCAGAGAGAGAATGAGAGAGGGTGGAATAGTAAAGTAAGAGGGAGAGAGACTCTCTGAGTTCATTACTTTTCTTCCCTCATCAAGCTTTAAATAGGCAGGTAGTGTTGGCAGAAGTTCTTATCAGAAAATAGCCGGCTGCAAAGAAAAGTTAAGGTCAGATTCCTCGTTGATGTTTCTGCTCCTTTCTTTGATTTCTCTATTTCAATTTCTGTTTCCTGAAAGTTTTTATAGTTTTTATGCTACTTACTAGCTTCGCCAAATTTGAAAGAAAAGTAGCTGTCTGGATTACAATCACTGGTGACATTTTTCATATCCATGAGATATGACAGTTTAGTCACAAAAATAAAACGCAGAATTGGGCAGGCGGACGAGATCTGACTGAACTCGTACCCAACTAAGTCTGCCCGGAACCTGGGTGTCACAATTGACGATCAGCTGACCTTTAAGGTTCATGTGGCCTCAATTGTTCGGTCATGTCGATTTGCCCTGTACAACAACAGGAAGATCAGACCCTACCTTTCAGAGCATGCAACACAACTGCTGGTACAGGCTCTCGTGATATCACACATTGATTACTGCAGCTCCCTCCTGGCAGGCTTTCCTGCATGCACATTCAAACCTCTGCAGACGATCCAGAACGCAGCAGCGCGAACCCAAAACAGCACATGTCCCTCCACTGTTCATATCCCTCCACTGGCTCCCAGTCGCCGCTCGCATCAAATTGAAAACCCTGTTGCTCGCTTACAAAACGGCAACAAAAACGTCTCCTGCCTACCTGAACGTCCTCATCCAGGTCTACACTCCCCCCGCCCACTACACTCTGCCAATGAAAGGCACCTGGTACTCCCATCACAACAGGGCCCTAAGTCTCTAACTAGACTCTTCTCCTCGTTGGTGGAACAGGCTACCAAACTCCACTCGGTCTGCAGAGTCCCTTTCACCTTTAAGAAGAAGCTAAAGACCCAGCTCTTTATGAACACCTCTGACCTTAATGATGTTGACGCTATTGATGATGATGACATCGAGGATGTAGTTTATGCTGACTAGGATTTACATGATGATGATGATGACTATACTGATCTTGTTGATGTTGCTGATGATGATTATTATTATTAATTATCTCTGACGGTCGCTTTCCTTTTCAGACTGTTTGCTTCATCTGAGCGTCGAGTTTGTTTCTTTTTCTTTGGATTTTCACTTCTTGTTGAAGTTGTATCTGTAGTCATCCATCTTTTCTTTGTTTGTTCAGCCATAGTAGATTACTGTTTACTCGCAACACTTGCAGAGAGCGGAAAAGCAGCCGCTTAGTTCCGCCTACCCTCTCTGGCAGACCATCCACTGCTGGCTGATGGAAAATGCGTCACTAACTGGGTGCCAAGATCGCACCAGACACCCAGTCTGTAATACTGCAAATGCAAAGGCTTCCATCAGTGGGCCATAGGCTCAATCACCATTATGTTACCTCATTCGGCGATAGATGGTGACTTAACAGACATTTATTTAAATGAAAATCTTCGAAAGTTTTTGGCTGACATTTGTACAAAATGCTTCTCAGCTTCCTTATTTTGTAGTTTGCTCCGGACGCCCAAAGCGGACATGCATCCATACATTTTATGCACTTAGTTTTCCCGAGATAACGAGTAATTTCCGGTTGTTTTCTCAAGATCTCAACAACGCTGCACCACCGTAACGTCAGATGATCATAACTTGATCCACAGAGCTGCAAAAGCACAAAACAAACATAGAAACAGGCTTAGCTCACCTCATTAGTGCGGGCAATGGCAGCATGGCATGTCCTGGTCTGTAATATCACAGTGAGCAGCCTGTTGTTCTGTTTTCAAGATCACCAGAAAACACAATAAAACAAGTTTTATCTCCAGATAAATGACTCTGTTATAATGAGAAAACCAACTTTGTTTTCCCGAGGTAACGAGAAAAATAAAGATCTGGAGAAAACAACCAGAGATTACGGAGTAAAAAAGTCAAATGTGTGGATGTTTGTCCACTTAGGGCTTCCATAGTTTCCTTGATGAAGCCTCCATCTTTTCTTAAACCTTAAGCCTTTTTTTGCGGGGTTTATTCTTCAAAACTACCTGATTAAGTTTAGGAAAAGATCATGGTTGTTATAGCTCAACGTTTATTCCTGGTTTCACACGACGCAGGAATAAACGGAGCTTTCCAGCTGAAAGTATTGAAGGCTGCCGCCCATGTCATTTGTGCCTTCACCACATCATGCATTGTGCTGACAAATACAAAATGTTTTTGTCTTACAGGCAACTGACATGTTTGATTGAAATACATTTAAAATTCATGCTGACTGACACAAAAATAATAGTGGAAATATGTGCACGTTCACAATATCTGACGTAACCCAGTGTTTCTGTATATTAAATATCAGCATTCTCTCTGGTGACACGACTGGTCATAAACTAGCTGAGCAGTTGTCCTGGCAGCCTTGTACTTTGTCGCCCCAGTGCAAATTCAGAGCATGAAGAAGGGACGGGGCTGAGGATGTGTTGGCAGTAAATGTATCCCTCGTCTCAGACTGCCGGCCTTTGCTTTAAATACTGTTGGTGTGTTGAGTGTAAAAATAAAACATGCTCTGTGAAATTGAAACGTAGAAGAGCGACCTAAAGGAGTTACACATATTGGATTCTGTCTCTCGCCTTACTTTCATCTGCACTTCATCATATCATACACTGCTCTCCATATACAATTCTGTTTATTCATAGACAGGAGTGTGTGTGAAGTGTACACTTATTCTCTATCAGACCACATAAGGTGTATCGGCTCTTTTGTTGTGTATACATTTGATCCAAGGTGTCGTCTTTTCTCTGATGAATCCAAATGTCTGTTTTTACACAGTCAATAGGGACCACAGGCAGCTGGCTGGACAATTCAGAGCACCATACCTTACAGTTGTTACAGTGTGTGATTACGGACAGTAGAATTGGTGAAGACCAAAAATCACTATAATTAGATATTACTTATCCTAAGTAAAGATCATGATGCAACAGATTTGTTAAACTAATTCATTAATTTTTCTGTGAAATCTGTGAATCAATGTCATTGAAAGAAAACAGGGTTGGCATTCTTAATTAGATATTATTGCTTTTGAACATAATTGGAGAAATAGTAATAGATGAACGCAAGAATTCAACTCAAAACAGCAGTAACAAACTTGAATGTGCTTAAAGATTCATAAAATCGATAACCGTGATAAACGGTAATTGCAGGAGCACACTTCCCAATTTTACCAGATGTCCACGGTTGGCTCCGGTTGTAACTCTTGATTTTCCTGGCTGACGGTCGCTTTCCTTTTCAGACTGTTTGCTTCATCTGAGCGTCGAGTTTGTTTCTTTTTCTTTGGATTTTCACTTCTTGTTGAAGTTGTATCTGTAGTCATCCATCTTTTCTTTGTTTGTTCAGCCATAGTAGATTACTGTTTACTCGCAACACTTGCAGAGAGCGGAAAAGCAGCCGCTTAGCTCCGCCTACCCTCTCTGGCACACCAACCACTGCTGGCTGATGGAAAACACGTCACTAACTGGGCGCCGCTTGTGATTTTTTCCGCGAAAGTCGCTACAGACAGACAGTCTGTAATGATACTATATAATGCAAATGCAAAGGCTTTCATCAGTTACATGAAAATCTTAAATCATTGATAATATTAATGACATGTAATAAGTAAGATTTGGCCTGTGTCATGTTTTGACCTACTGAACTAGTTTATCTGTTTCATTCATTTCAGTGTTACTCTATAATTTACAGTTTTATTTTGTGTTGCTCACCTCTCCTAACTTCTAAAACTTCCTTCACTTACATTTTCCCAGTTATGTGTTTATGTGCCCTGCCCTGATTTTACTCACCTGTGCCTAAAAAGCCTCACCTTCCTGGTGTATTTAGTCTTTGTGACTCAATTCAGGGGCTGCATCCTTCGAAGGACGTAGGCTACGAAGGATGAGTCATTTGTAGCCTGTGTAGCCGCTAAGGCCGAACTGAAATGAGATCGATCAATCAACTTTTATTTCTATAGCGCCAAATCATAACCAAAGTTATCTCAAGACACTTCACAAAAAGAGCAGGTCGAGACTGTACTCCTTTTTTTTTTAAATATGATTCATGTTGGCTCTTTCTCTAAATCATATTTTTTTAAAAAAGGAAAGAGCCAACATGAATCTACCTTGAGCAGTGCTTAGCAACGTTTGGCAGCAGTGGCAGAAAAACGTCTTTTAATAGGCAGAAACCTCGAGCAGAAGCAGGCTCATGTGGAACAGCCGTCTGCCTCGACTGGATCGACCGAAAAATGAGATGGTGTGGTCTAAGGAGGATTTCCTGTTTGCGTCACCAGCTGTTCCCACCCTTACCCTTGCATCACCAAATGTCGCTCCTGTCACCTAGCAACAGGTAGCTAGCTGGCTAACTAGCTAACATAGATAACGTCACATAACTTAATCTATGAATTTGAAGATAACAGTTTCCAGGCCTCTTTTGTATTTCTAACATTTGTATACCTAACTCTTTGAGTTGAAACCAGAAACGTTTACATTTAAAGTGTATTCCTCGGCTGTTTAAGAGTCCACCATCTCGTTGGAATTGGCGCTCAATGAATCTTGGGATACGTTGGGCCATGAAGGATGCGCCCATTGGATCCTTCGTGGCCCGGGAAAAGAAGGATGCATTTTTCAGCCGCTTCTGAAGGAGCCTTCGAAATGGGACGGCCTACGACGAGCCGCTGTGATGCAATACGTGCTTTGAAGGACGCAGCCCCTGAATTGGGACACAACATTCGTCTTCTCCTGTCTCATTGGCAGTTTGCAGGTAGAATAAGCCTCAACATTATAAGACGGTTAACTCACAGCAGCTTAGCAAGACCCAAGACTTGAGAGGAGTTTGTGGTCCAGCGGTCAGAAGTCCAGTATGCATCATATAAATATTGGGCCATTGCAATAGTGCAACTTAATGGGGCCTACATTTCCATCTACCATTTATTAACCACAAAATCAAAGCTTTGCTCCAGCTGCAACATTATCTATCTCGTCTTTATAAACTTCTATCCAAAGAAAAGCAGGAACAGAGTCAACTTTAGTCCACCGTTTTGAATACACGCACATGAATTTTGAATTAGGCACACAAAGTTTTAAAACTTGCTTTGAAACGTTTTTGTGAATGTTCTTTGAAACTTGCACTCATTTATGTTTGTGGGCTGAAGGAAAAGTAAGGTTGGCAAGGATACGGTGGAGGGTGAGTAACCTCGCCCTGAGTGGCTGCTTTCAAAGCCAGACCATTTAATAGCGGTATATTTTTCTGAATCTTTTTGTCAGTGTTACCCTGACATTCTCTGTCTCACTGAGAGCACTTGTGCATCTGTGCATACTCTGTACAAACACACACACACACACACACACACACACACACACCGGGGCTTCTAATGCCGTCTCATTTATGACTCCTCTATTGTGGAAGGACTGCCATTATAAGTGAACCCATATCACTGTGACCATCTGTTGTAACGAGTGAAAGGGCTCTGAAAACGGTACATGACACACAGAAAAGCTGTGCCAAACTTAAGGTCCAGGGTCTCTCTATGCAACCTTGCTCCTTTCTATTCATAAAAACTGTGTTGTGAGACCTTGGGGTCTGAATATCATTTGTAAATGGTTTGAAAAGATGAGAGAGAATATGTGAAGGGAAGTTACTCAATGGGCACAGCCAGGCACAAACACCTTCTGACTTTTCTAACCATGTTGGTGCACACGGTGAAGATCTCAAACAAATGTAACAGGAAAGCAAAGAATATTACAAAATAGTGCTGAAAACAAAAGTTACAAAAAGTTTGATATTAGCCTTGGAAAGACCTTAGATCCTATTCACCATTTGTGTGATTGTTAAAGTTTCAAAGCTAAACTTTAAAGTAATAAACTTGAAGATTTTCATTTCAATCAATTTCTTTTAAGTCTCTATCTATCGCCAAATGAGGTAACACAATGGTGACTGAACCTATGGCCCACTGATGAAAGCCTTTGCATTTGCAGGAAAAATCTAAATCGTCAGGTTTAAAATGTAGACTGCAGACCTGAAGATTTTTAGACAACCCACCAGTATATTCTTGTTGTATTTCAGATTCTGTACCGCTCTGAGCCATGCCTGCAGTGAAACAGTAGTATTTCACTCCAGCGCCTCATGCTGGGCTGTTCCTTTCAGAGGGAGGGGCACAATGCACGCTGGGTGTAGGGATGTAGATTGGGCGAAACCACAAGCTGTTTGTACAACTTTCTCCACAGCTATGGCGCCAATTTCAAATATTGTTGCTTCTATCGATTGCAGAGAACACCAGCTTTGACTGACAGCGGCTTTTTCCGGGGGTGAATTTCTTCTTTAATCAAAACGTATTTGAGGATAAGAACGAACAATGACGTATGTGTTTGTTTGGATTGGAGGACTTGTTTAATTCATTTTACATGCTTGCAATTTTTTATGTCAGAGACATCCAGCAATCACAATCCATAAAGAAAACATCATCTTACCTCACCAAATCTAACTTTTATGGTTGACTAGATCAAAATGCTACTAATTTGGATTTAACTTATAATTTGCCCAGTTGAAAGTTGATTCATCCCTTGTACAGACAGTACAGACAAACACTGACAGTATGATGGATGAAGGCATATGAGTTGATGTCAGTAATGAGTAGGTGCCGTCTCAAACTGTTGGCCCCCCTGCAGTGGGGGACGTGCTGGTAAGAAGCAGGGCGGGGATCCTGTGTCTGTTTAATCACAGCGACTGACTGAAGGAAATCAATGAGCTAAATGCTAACGCTTTGGCCGGGACACAGACAGACAAACAGGCTTGTTAGCCGAGGCCACAGGGTGACTCCTTCAGTCCACATGGAGAGCTGTAGGACTAAAGGATAGATGGAGAGACATCCGTGTGTGTACGTGTGTGTGTGTTTCCGTACTGTAACTGGCACGCCCGTCTCAGCTTTGCCATGACAACAGTCATGCACAGATTTTTGCACAGAAGAGCTGATTGACGTCTTCTTTCCTCTTTTCATTTCCTTCATCTTGTCCAAATTCGGTGGTTGACTGAAAGAGAAGATTGGTATGATGTTTTTCTGAATGCATCCTTCCTGTAACTTCGACATGCTCATCCAGAAATACATACATGCCAATATACAGGACATGCAAACTAAATTGTCCTATCTCTTTTCTTGCTTCCTAGCATGTCACAAGTGACATGACAGGATTTTGGTTTGACTTCTTTATATATGAATCTGCAGTAAGGCTTTATCTCCCTCTCAGTTCTCTAGTTTCAGTCCCATACTGTTACTGGACTGTTAAGTTGCTATCTATCGGCCAAATGAGGTAACACAATGGTGATTGAGCCTATGGCCCACTGATAAAAGCCTTTGCATTTGCAGTATTACAGACTGGGTGTCAGTGGTGACTTTGGCACCCGGTTAGTGAAGCGTTTTCCATCAGCCAGCAGTGGTTGGTCTACCAGAGAGGGTAGGCGGAGCTAAGCGGCTGCTTTTCTGGTCCCTGCATGTGTTAGTAAACAGTAATCTACTATGGCTGAACAAACAAGGAAAAGATGGATGACTACAGATACAACTTCAAAAATAAGTGAAAATCCAAAGAAGAAGAAACAAACTCGACGCTCAGATGAAGCAAACAGTCTGAAAAGGAAAGCGACCGTCAGCCAGGAAAATCAAGAGTTACAACCGGAGCCAACCGTGGACGTCACACTCTCCGTCTGGATCAGACACATGCTGTTTGACATCAGTTTTCTCCCCTGAGAGGTTTTGCTGTGTTGTAACAATGTCATTCAACTTCCTGCTTCTGCTTCTAAGTCAAGCCGCCTGGTTCAGGAGACCATCAGAGGTTTTTGTGAGAGGAAACATACACACATCGACATGGGTAAGGACAGCGTCCTTTTATCGTCTGCTGCTTCTTTCTTTCTTCCTTTCCTCTCTGTGTTTGTCTTTCCCTTCTCTCTCTCCCTGAATGTTTTCTCAAATTCCTCCCCTCTCCTTTCTATAGTATCTCTTCTCTCTCTCCAAAGTGAATTTCCTTTACTGTTTACCCCTCTCCTGTTTTTACCTGCTTCTGTCTTACTTTTCTTCACTCCTTCCTCCATGCTCTTGCACTTTTTCCCGCTCTCTCAACATCCTCTTTTCCTCTCTCTTCCTTGCTCTTTTCCCATCATTCATCTTCCAATTTATTTTGTCATTGCTGTTGATCCTTTCGTATTTATTAATTCCCCTTCTCTTTCTCTCTCATTCTGCTTGTCATACAACCTCAGCCTCCTCCTCTACCTCTCTTTTGTATCTCTCCTCCTGATACCCCCTCCACCTTCTACCTCTCCCTTCATCCCTCCATCTCCAGGTCTCACTAGTCGTTTACGCCTCCTTGGTGAGTGCTATTACAGCATCACTTTGCATTTAGATAACCATCGCATCGCCTCCCCAAATTGGTCCGGAGCAGGAGGAGGGGGGATAAAGAGAGGGGGAGGGGGGAGGAGGAGGAGACATAGGACAGAGGGAAGAGGAGGAGGTGATATTGAAGTTCAAGGCAGATCCTTCCCAGAGAAATAATTGCAGATGCTGGAGCCCCTGCGGTCGGTGACACGCAGCGAAATTTTAGAGGAAATACAGACCAGCAATTTCACCACCGGCAATTATGATCAACAGCATTTTTTCCATTACACTTTCATGTCGCTGCTCCCCTGCTGTGTCATCCACACTCACATTTTGCCCCCGAATCCCTTCGATCCCCAGCACCAGAGTTATGCCTAAAATGAGTTGCATTTAAATCAGGACAACTATTCCACTTTTTAAAGCCAAGGAGCCACGACTGAGAAGGAATGCAGCCTCGAAGAATGAAACTATCTTGCTTCCTTATAAGTTTTGAAGTAGAGCTCAGATTGTTTAGCTCATTTTTACTGTTAAAGACCAGAAGAATTACTCTTTACTTACATACTGGACACATTTGTATGGATGCAGTACTAGAAGCATCTATCAGCATGAGCAGCTAAAGTACTCTACAATTTCCTTCCAGTTGAAGTTTCCAAATAAGCTGTTTGTCTGAACACTGAATCCTGTGATCTGATGAAGTTTGTGTACAAGCACCAAAGCGTGTAATTAGAATAAATGCAGAGAAAAATGTCTCAGACTCTCTTGGAGACTCGCTGGTGTCTTTTACACTTGGTGAGCGACAGAATGAGATGTAGTCACGCTACAGAAGCAAAGTGTCAGAGAAAGTTCTGTCACTAAACCTGCTGATTCATCCTGAATAATAAAATACGGTTCCAAAGGGACTGATGAGCTTCTTATGGGATATTAAGCAGCCCCTGCTGATGATGCACCGCGTAGTCCCAGGTCTGTTCTGTGAGGTATTTTAAATGAACTGTTACATAAATGATTGCAGAAGTGACTTCATGTATTTTCCAGCTGTTTTATTTCGGACGATGTGACGAAGGAAAGGTCAGGTTGGCACTTAAAGCATATTGAAATACGTTTCTTGATAACATCACCAGAGAATATTATTGCTATGGTAACATGGTCTTATATAATAGACCTTGCGTTTTCTGTGTATGTTTCGACTCCATTACAAGTCCAGTCCTCCATAAGGGATTGAAAAAAACAGGCAGATAAGGACGATCACACATCCATTGGCGCTTACAGCTTGCTCTCAAACACAAACACACACACACACACACACACACACACACAAACACACACGCTGTCCTTTGTTAGGCATCACAATCACACTAAGATGAAATGTAAATGCTGCAGAAAGGAATGGCTGAACCAATCATAATTCTGCATTATGATTGTTTGTATTTCTTCAAACCAATCGCTCTTCTCTTCTGCAGCTTTAAACCTGTGATGCAGCACCGGAGCTCGTGCAAAATGATGTTGGAAGTGAGTTTGTTCTGGTGGATCGTTTGTGGAGGCGGGGCCCTGACGTTAAAATGGCTAATCACCTGCAAAAGAAAACATGAAAGCGGTATAAGGTTAGAAGTCGTAAGGCGCGCCTCATTGCAGGATCTAAATCTTTGTCAAAACTCTTTTTCAGCGGGTTGTTTGCGAGCTTTTTGTTTCATGCAGTTACAAGAATTAAAAAATAAAAATAAGAGTTTTGATATCAGTATGGAAGGAATATTACATGTTGATTTGAACACGACTTAAACTTAATCCTAATGCACGTTTTTAAATGGAAAATAATTCATGCTAAGCTCTAAAATGTAAAGTATCCAAACTTAAATGAAATGCAATCTAACAGCACTCGAGAAACACACAGCCTTACTGGGCTTAATGTTGATACACAATAAATTCCTGACAAAGTAAAAAATAAAAAAAATTATATTCTCCCATAAACATATATTTAAAAAGTAGGACATACCTTTCAAAGTAAAAGTCTCCTGTAAATCCAGGTTGAATTTAAATTGATTTATAGTACTGTGTTCATAGTGAAGCAAAAACATTGCCGCTTGTCATCACAGTAAACAGGTGTTGTAGCTTCATGGCCCAGACAAATGAAGAAGACACTAAATGTGAACGTGCCAGTATGAATTCAGCATGACGGCACCAAACAATTAAGGAATCTTGTATCAATGCAAAAACCCTTTTCACTGAATGTAAATCAGACTTTAGCTGTGTCCCAATTCAGAGGCTGCAGCCTTCGAAGGATGCATTTGAAGGCTGATTGCGTCATGTCGGCACGTCAAAGGCTGCCCCATTTTGAAGGCTTCTGCAAATGCGTCCTCCTTTTCCATCAGGTGCATCCTTCGCGGCTCAATGTATCCCAAGATTAATTGCGCGCTAATTAAACGAGATGGTGGACACTTACGCCGCCAAGTAATACACTTTAAATGTCAAAGTTTTACAATCGAATAGCTAGAGATACAAATGTTAAAAAAAACAAAAGGTGCCTTGAACCTTTAAATTATCTTGAAAATAATAGGTTAAGTCATGTGACGTTAGTTATGTTAGCTAGTTAGTCAGCTAGCTACCTGTTGCTAGGCATCAGGAGTGGCGCTTTTTGATGCAAGAGTAAGGTAGGCGACAGCTGGTGACGCAAACAGGAAATCCTCCGTAGACCGTCTCACTTCAGTTCGGCTCTAGGCTACGAAGGAAACGTAGGATGCAGCCCCTGAATTGAGACACAGCTTTTATTTCCATTTTGAACCAAGTTCATGTATCGTAAAGTACTTTCCCACCATCTCCACACCCACCACTGTTAACATTCACAGCTTTTTAAACAAACAAAACAACCTTGAAATCAGTTCTGCAGAGACGTCTGTATTGCAGTAATGTGTTTTTATTTTTTATTTTATTTTAGATAGAGCAGAAAGTATAACATCACAGTAGCTAACCCTGCAGAAAATAAAGGTATGTAAGGAATGTTTCTTCAGTGTCTTGAAAGAGAAACGGTCACACCCTGGAAATGTTCTTGACATGATGAAGCACTTCCTTAAAAATGTCTAAAATGTGAAGTTCAAAAAGAAGCTTTGAATCAGAGATGATTAAGTTTTACCCGTGCTCAGAGGTTTAATGTAAGTGCTTCAAGTTTTGTATTCAGTTTGTTTTTCAGGGCCTCAGTGCCAATAACGAAGCTTTGTGCTTGTGAAGCTGCAGAATTTCTTTGGCTTTGACGACTTAATATCTAAGAGTGAGTTAAAAAGGAATCTCAAGGTCATGTAAATCTGTGTGTTATCAGCGTGGCTGCAGATATTTATGCCGTGTGTCTTGATGACATTTCCAAGCAGCATGTAAAGGTTAGAAAGAATGTGATGACAGTTTGCTCTCATGCTGTCAAACTTAATCACTTTATATTGTGACTTTCTTGGCTTCTTGACTAAATATTAAAGACTGCATTCATGGATATAAGGCAGAAGATTATTGCACTGTGAATGTATGAGATACGAGAGGAACAACCTGTTCGCTGCTGATCAACAGCATCTTTAGTCCAGCTCCGTTCCTCTGTGACCACATGGACAGAAGCCCGTCACCTCTCTCTGTTACTCATCGCCTGTCTTGCTTTTCAGTTCTATAGGCTGAAAGCTCCCTGTTAGCCGTAGCATTAGCAGCCTCTCCTGCTGTTCATCAATGGCCAAGCTGTAATTACAGACGCATCCAGACGAGACAAAAGGAGAGGAAGCTCAAAGAAGTCTGACATTTCAGCCCTGCGTACGTGTGTCCACCTGTGCGGCGCGCGTGGGCATGCATCATGTGTATGACAGAGATCAAGCAGAGACAAAACAAGTGCACAGAAGCCTGGCTGTCCTTTGAGCTGCTGCGCCGAGAGTCCCCAAACCACCCACTCCCTCTCTCTCTCTCTCTGATTGTCAGCTACTTTTTTCTTCTCACTCTCCTTCTCCTCCTCCCCTCCTGCTCACATTTCTTTCCCCCTCGACTCCTCTTCTCTTTCTCTCTGTAATTGCTGCTGCGTTTTCTCTCTCTGTAGTGTCAAAAATAACGAGGATCGCTTTAATTTTATCACTGATCAAAAACCAAAAATTACACAGAAAGAATCAGGTAAGTGAAACAAAAACTTAAACTTAAAAATAAAATGCAGAAAAACTGATCCAGACAATCACACGCGGGGATCACGACTCTTTAGTGCACAAGTGAATGGAGTTAATTTGATTTGTGTCTAAAAGCAGCGAAAAAGGGACAAAAGCAGAGTTTTTTTTAAAAGCCTAATTAGCTTCTTTTTCAGGCGGCTCTCCGTGGAGATTTTAATTATGATTTGGCATCAGCCGACGTTTATGGGATGAAATGGACGTTGTTGATCAAGGCTCTGTTGGAGGGTGGTGGAGATGGAGGGAGATACAAGCAAACCAGAAAAACGAGGCAGAGAGAGAGAGAGAGAGAGAGATTGTGGACACGATCAAAGAAAATTTTATTCACACCATGCGCAGCTCCATGCTGACAAGCCACGCGCACCAAGACCCATGTCAGAAGCAGAGCCCTTTTGCTTGCCGCACAATTTGCACTTAAAAATCAAAAGCCACAACCGTTTTATAGAAATGTTTTTCTGCTTTCTGTTATGAGTTGATGTAGTAATTCAGCTATTGGCAGTTTATGAAAGCTTTTCCATTTGCAGTTCTAAGCACTAAATGTCTGCTCTTCGTCTCTTTCGGGAATAACCCTTTGATGCTCAGAACTGATGGGTCTTCTGTTTGTAGTTTGTTGGAAATAAATATTAGATAAATAAATAGTGTGAGTTTAGTCAGCATTAGGCTGGAATTAAAGCTCTGCAAAAATACATGTTAACGTCCCTGCGGATCTACCCAGAGAGGGGAGTGATGGGAGGTCACAGAGCAGTCAACGTTCACACCACCAATATGAAAACCCCCATGGGCAGCCCTGCACATCAAACAAGCTGATTGGCTCGTTCGACTTCCAATAGGGAAGTCGGTTTGAAAAGAAAAAGAAATATATGCTCATGTCTTTTTAAAAGAAACATCAAAGCGGGCTTCTCAAAACACCTGTGCACTCATCCGATCCTGCAGCACCAGGTTCAGGGACAGCTCCATCCCTCAGGCCAGACGGCTGTTGAACTGTTGAACTTTCAAGCTCTCAAGCGCAGCATGGTGACCCTTTACTCACACCGCAGTTACACACTGCACTGCCTGTCTCACCCTGCCAATAACCTGCCCACATTCAAGTCTATCATTTTATCAAATATATTAATACTGCTCTATTTTATGTCTCATCTTAGATCCTTTTCATTTGTGTGTTTTCATTTTTACTTCCTGTTAGAGCATTTTAAAGGGAGTACAATTAATTGTAGTTGTAGCTTCTCATGTACCTACAGAGACTTCCCACCAACACCTCCGTTCCCCCTTATACCTGCAGAGCATTTCGTCACCTTTCAGCCACTGTTTTGACTTCATGACCTGCAATCATGAAGTCAAAATCAGTTTTAAAACCTTTTATTAAATAAAATGAATATCTCAAGCTCACAGTCTGATAGCTGTCCACACTGGGTTTGCGCACAGACCTTGATCTTTACATGGGAAACCAACAAAGTGGTTTAGACTGAGCCCAACATCAGGATTCTAGCCAATAAGCAACAGGTAGTGTTACACCCCTTTCCGACCAAAATTAGCACGTTGACGTGGGTTTTTCAGACCCGGGATGACCCGCTAATAAATGCTGATTGTCTTGTTTCCCATTGCCAGTTGAGTATACTCCTGTCGCTCTCTTTTCTGCTGCGTCACCGTCTGACGTCACAAACGTGCCGGAAACAGGGTTAGTATCCAGTGAAGATGGTTAGGTCTTTATTGTGTCTATTACTCATTCAGTCTATTTATCAATGTTCGAGCGTTGCTTGGACGGAGATGGGCGGATGTTTGTATCTGAGATGACGAGGAGTTGCAGAAGTTACTGACGGAGCATAGCATCACGCCAGAAAGGGGGCGGAGATTAGCGTGTCGACCCAGGTTTTGTGTTCCCATCAAAGCCGATCCGAGTCAAGGAGATAATTACCTGGGTCTACTGCAGAGTCATTTGACCCGTCTGAATGTTCATTGTAACCTTTCCCACCAAGCAAAATAGCCCAGTGTTAGCAGGTTTTTTGGAGAGTGAGAAAGGGGCTTAAGTGTGCTGCACGCCGACCTCTGCCGGGCACTCTTCCTCTTCCATGTCCTCAACCATGAGGGAGGGAGTTACTCGAGGATAGCGCTAAATTGTTTCCTCAATTTGAGGCTAACTTACCAAAATTGGGCAGCAGAGTCTCCAAGTATTTCTTTAGTTTGCCTTTCTTTAGCTCGTTGCAAGAGTCGTTACTCGGGCAATGCACATTCATGAATTTAAGGGGGCGGAGCTTCTGAAGCAGCACTTAGAAGGGGGTGTATTTGCAGCTGTTCAAAGTGTGAAAAGGCTGTGATGATTCCATGGTACACTCCTTTCCCAGCACTGAACAGCACAACTAATTAGCAACTAGCTGTTGAACATAATGCAGTGTTTAGCAGATAAAGAGCCTGGTGTTTTCCTCAGGAGTTTCTGGAGAGCAGATATGAGAAGAGATGAATGTTTGACTTAAATGTGTAATGTGACAAAAACAATGAACTAATGCAACTTTAAAGTTGCTGCAGAAATTACATCTGTGTTTAGGAGCATTTCTGTCACTTTATAATATGCTGTTATTTTAAAAGGAGCGAGTTTGCATAGTGTACGGATAAAATACATTGATATTACATTGGCTATTGCACCCTTAAAGTCGAGCTGAAACGGCATTTCCGAGAGTATCTAGCTTCCGTATCAAGACGTGTTTCTGAGTGAAACAGGATGTGCAGGCGGGACATATCATTAGAGGGATTTGATTTGACCGAGCGTTCTTGGTGCTCTGCGGCTAAATGTTGCAGATTGATTGGTTGAAATTGTTTGGTGCTAACTTACGTAAGCACGCGTGAAATTTAGTTTTACCGGAAGAAAAAATGATCGGATTTTGATACAAGAATACGAAGAAATTGATTTTCTGTCCTATATTGTCAAATAGATGCACAATATTACCGGGGATGTGATCTAAAAGGATTAAAATGACATTTTTCATTTCACCTCGACTTTAAGACTCAGAGTTGTATCCTGGAAGAAGCTGCTCTTTCTTTTTGTTGTGTTTCTACTGTTGTCAGTGTTCATAATGAAGTTAGAGGTTATACCACATGGTATTGTTGATTCAGTTTAACTTACTGAGTCATGTGAATATTAAATGAATACATGGCAGTGTGTCCTGCAGCAAATGATCATAAACGGGCAAACACAAGTTTATCGTGTTTTCACCATTTCCTTTTCAGCCAAAACAGCTGTTGAACAACAAATGCAGAAATGTTAGCTTTCAGCTGAGTCTGACTCGTGCTTTTCAGCTAACATAAACACAAGTCTTTAACTGAACGTGAATAATAATCATACTGATCTAAACTGATAAAGATACCAGCTTCAGGAGCAGAACAGGGCAGATGAAATGAACTCTAAGACCTGCAGTTCCTCACTGAACAGCGTAAGAGCAGGAGAGCGAGCAGAAAGGATGTTCACACATGCACAACCACCCGCACACGTACTGTAATCTGAGCAGCAGAGTATCATCTGTGTAACCACATCCTCTGTCTCTGTGTGGAGAGGACACCTGACACCCCATCGCCCTGTATGAAAACTCCCGAGTCATCACTAATATGGGCAGGAATATCAACATTTAATATGCACAAGGGGACCGCAAAGGTCAAAGCAGGGGCCCAGGAGGAAGAAAACTGCACGATTCTGTGCAGATGAGCAAAAACATCACCTCTCTTCTATCATTAATTCATTCCCTGTATTTGAATGCTTGCAGTGGATGTCATGACTGGAAAACTGGAGAGCTTTTAGGTTTTACATCCTTGTGCCACAGATTTTAGTTCTGTATGCCATCAAAATTAACCCACCTATAGGTTTTTCTGACAATATCATTGTATCATTATTTTATTTGCAGACAAGAGACATTTTCAAAACTCTCTTTGATAAATGCAGTTAGACGTGGTATCATCTGAACACTGCCAAAAGGCCTCATTTAGGAATCATTGCAGGAAAAGCACAGGTGTTACGCATAACCTTAACGACGGCTCTGTTCAAGTGTCCCGGGAAGCCGTGACAGAGTGACAGAGAGGCAGCATGAACAATAAGGTGCCTGAAACTGAAGTTATTATTTGACTCTCCTTCCTTGACCGCACCAAAAAGACTACTTGCAACTGCATGACCAAGTCTTCCTGAGGTGAGTTACATCTGCCTGAAAAGGTATGATCAAGTTAATAAGTTGTTAAAGCTAATGTGCTAGCATGCCTACTTACGCTACTAACCCAGTAGACACAGTGAATATTAGCATTAAATAGGAGTTGTGTTTTTGGCCACCTGCAATATTTATTCACCGTTTTTATCTCCTCCATCCCATCACCATTTTTTAAGGTTCAAGAGCAACTGAATGCTTTACTATGTCGCTAACCTCTATTATTGTCCTCTCTTTGGTACAATGGGTTTATCAGAGGTCTGTAGCTGGAGCCGAGCTGAGCAAAGCAGTGAGACCAAAGCCATACAGTAAATATGCTGCATAACAGACAGTATGAACCAGTGGACGTCGCCACTGTAGAGTTAGAGGGCTGGCATTTTAATGCAGTTAGGTCGACATTTTGGCCACCTTGTGTTTTTTTCTATTTAGAAATGACAATATTCGGACAACAGGATGCTGGTGAGGAGAGAGGAGTTAGCACAAGCCAAGTTATCAAGTTTACATGGTTATAAAGTCTATACCTAAGGTTAATTCATTAGCTGTCTAATTAAAGATGATTTTTTTGGCTTATTATACAGACAGCTGAAGAGAGACAGGAAATGGGGGGAGTAGAGAGTGGAGGATGACATGCACCAAATGATCAGCAGACCAGGAGTCAAACCTGCGATCAGTGCGCCGAGGACTGCACGTACATGAGGCGCCCTGTCCCCCAACCGAGCTAAACCAGCGCCCCATTAGCCGGCTAATCAGCTAGTTAACGAGTTAAGCTAACAAGCCAGGTGACATGAATACCTGCTTATTAGTGTTAACACATAAACAAAATTATACTACAATTTCACTGACCAAACAAACTGGAGTACAGATTTTTGCTCAGTCTGTTAGTACAGTTAAATGCACATTGTATTTGCCTCCTATATGCATAAAAAACACAAACTTGGCTGAGATTCCAAAGCTAGCAGCACCCACCTGCAAATCAAAGTTGCCATGCCCGTAATTATGCATCACTTTAAGCCTTAATATAATTAAAATTGGTGGTAAAAACTTGCCATGAATGGATAAATGAGCTGCAGAGACCAAAACCAATTTTTGTACCAGGCTGTGAACATGTTCAAATCGCTGTCAGGTCTGGTATTTCAATATGAGGCCGCCTCTGTTCGTTTGAGGAACTGCAGTTGTTGGTTGTTGTTGGCTTCATTTTTCAGCCCTGAACATTGCTGCTTCTGTAAAGATAGTGTCTGTTTGGAAACAGCACAATGATGTTAAATGATTGAGAATTTGAATATACAATCGACCTTTTTCATCTGTGAAAAAAGATGTTTCAGAGGGGGAATATTCTGTAAACGAGCTCCAGCAGGCTGTGGTCTTTGGTGAAGTAACGGACAAGGCCAACGCTGCCGATAGAGATGATTTGTGAAGTTCCAAGGGAGCTGACCTTAAGCAGTGAACGCTATTGAATAGATACTCACAAACACACACGCCATGTGGTTACACACGCGAACAACTACATTGATGTGCATACATGCATGCACAGACCCTTCTACAGAAAACACAACTTCACATTTTACATACATACATTCACACACTAAGATAAAAGATAAATAAAATCAGAAACACACAAAAGAACATAATTACACACACACAGAGGCACACAGTGTGAGCAGCATGAAGACATGAAAACAGTGCAGTGCCTCTCTGCATGCATTATAAGGTGGCACAAGCAGTCAATCAGGCTGAATTGACGCAGCCTTTTATCAGGAATACATCAAAGAATCTGATTCCATCAAAACAACCTTTGTCATGTCTTTTATGAGCCTCAATCAGTAGAGAAGCAGCGTGAGAACACACGGAACCCGCAGCCTGTGCCGCGTCCAATGCTGCCACCTATGCGCGCCATGGAAAAGTGCGTCCAGCGAGCCGCTGTAACGCTCTTTCGCAGCCAGGGGGCGCACTCATGTCACTAACCTTTCTCTCTCTCCCTCTCTCTCTCTCTCTTTCTCTCTACCAGGGGATGCCGGAGTCTAACCGCAGCTCTCCTCTCATTCATGCTGAGCGCTGCTCTCCTGTGCGCACGGAACTGCAGAGCTGAGCGTTGGAACCGGTGCTGCTGCTGCTGCTGCTGTCTGACGAGCCCGCCGGGAATGGAAATGTCTTCTGCTGCAACTCTGACATCCTAAAAAACATGCCAAACAGGACAGACGCGAAGGGCGGTTTGATCAGTAAGTACAGGCAAACTTTTTGTGGTTGTTAATCATCTCCTTGCTGGTTTTGGAGTTTTTTTCACATCCGAAATGTTGGTGACATTCCTGCCTACCCATTCCTCTACTTGTCCTCCTTCGTACCCTCCGCCTGTGTTTCTCTCCCTACGTCTGCGTCTTTACCATGACCACACATGGACCCGTTTAGGCTGCGGGAGAAATCAGGCGTTCTGTTGTTGTTGTTTTTTCTCATTTTTGCGCTTCGTCACATCGCATGGCTTGTTTTGCGCACACAGAGGGAAACAGTCAGACGCATGCCGAGGTTGCGGATCCCCGAAATGACTGAACGTCCCCCCGTTCTTTCTGCTGGAATTGGTCAAGTTGTTGAAGGTGAAGCGTTGCCTTATACCTCACTGGCAAGCAGCTGCGGATTTTTGGATGCAAACTGGCAGCATGAATAGGTTGTGTATAAGCTCCACGGGGGTGTCTCATCTCCCACATGCTCGAGCTTTAATGGGAACATTTCAGATCACATGAGTATTAAAGGAATGTTGGTATGGTGGCGATGGTATAGTGATGCCTGCCTTTAGACTTGGTAGTAAATTGTAGCCGAAATTAACGCTCTGCTGAGGACACACAAGCCCTTATAGAGTAATATTGGAGTTTGGTATGTGTAGCTGTTGTGTTTTATTGTGATGGTTCTTTGCTGAAAAATAGGACTGGACCCAGCAGGGATGGGAACATGGTTGCATCTGTGCTCAAGACACGAATTAAACTTCACTGTGTGCGTGCATGTATGCATATAGATGCAGATACCATGATCTTGTGTGTACAAGTTTGTAAATGTACGCAGCTGGGTGCCTATTTGTGCTTGTTTACACGGAAGATGTAAATGTTTGAAAGTGTGTGTAGCTGTGCAGAATGTTTGACCTGTCAGTGTATGTGTGCTGATGTGTGTGTGTTTGCCCTCACACTCCCACACATAAACACACACGCACAGCACCATCATTTTGGAGCAGCATCAACGTGCTCTGACAGTTTTGTGTCACCTTATGAATTTTTGACTTGAAATGCGTAGGTGAGGCAGACAGGCTGATTTGGAGAGACTACGGGCGCAGAGCCACCAGTTTGGCTGCCAAGCACACAGAAAAAAAAACTCTTTAGGTTGTGTGTGTGTGATAGAGAGAGCGAGAGAGGAGAGAGTCGTCTCTTTGCATGCTCTGAATCTCCTCTCATCTCCCTCTCTCTCCCTTCTTATCTCTCTCCAGGGTGAACTTGTGAGGATGAGTGTGAGATGATGTGGGAGCTGTGGAGGAGATGCAAAGAGATGTATGCTGGAAGAAAGACTTCTCCCCCTCGCTCTTATGTGTGTGCCTGTGCTGGGACGCGTTGATAAGGCAGAAACCCTGAGCATCACCTCCACTTTGGAGCTGAGGCGTGACATGCAAAGTGACTGCATGCATAGTTATAGCGACATAATGACTTGGGAACATATTAGTTCCTGTTTAACCCGCAGACACACTCTGTTTTCAGAGGTTTTAGCCTGGAATGAGTCACAATCATCAGACCCCCGACGACAGCGGTGCTGCATGCGCTTTGAGCTGCCTGTAACCTAATTACCTAGTTTATTCTTGGAGTCTTTTATTATTAATTTGTTCTTAGAGGAGATCATCCTTTCTCCCCGCTCTCCATGTATCCACCTTCACCATGTATCAGAGACATTTAGTTGGAGTTCAGTCACATTTACAGGAAGATCTAGGATGACAGTTCCCATGTGAGTGCCTGCGCTGGTTGATCGCAGTTTTAAAACAAAGACATCATACTCTCTTCTAGTTCTTTGTGCGTGATGTGACTACACTTATGTAATATTTATATAGGTACTGATGCTGTGGTTGTGCTGCTCAGTAGTCGTAGTAACGGATGCGGTATCAAAGTGGCTGTAAGCACAGTAGATGGGTTGGCATTTTACAGCAATTTCATGTGATTTAACCAATTATATGTCCTTATTGTTGTAAGCCGCGTGGTCTCATTGAAACACATGAAACGACCAGGAATTCTTGACAGCTTATTACGTGGTGTTGGTGCATAATGTGATAAAGCAAACGAGGGTCCTGTCTGTGGCAGACACACAGAAGCTGATGTCGCATATGAGGCGAAAAGCCAACTTATTTACTTCTGCGTCATGTACATCATTTGATGTCATGTGTGTTTGTGACTTAACTGATGTAAGTAGACATATTAAGCCACACCACCTTTTCTTCTACACCTAACCAAACGGTGGTCATTTCACTAAGGCCTTCTTCTTCTCCACCGTGCACTGTGTACGGTTTCCATGGTGGGGCCATGTCATGTGTTTGCTCGTCAGTAGCACAGAAACAACGGCAATGGAAAGTCAGTGATGATCCTTTTTGTACCAGACCCACGGATGTACAAGTCCTGGGTAAGACCAAAGCTCAATCTTGACTTACTTACTGTTTGTGTAATTTAAGGTGTACGTACGAAACTTTACTGAAATTGGGACTTTTTAAAAACTAAAACCACAGTCAAAACAAGACGTTTTTATGCCTAAATGTAACCATAGTGCCAACATTAACGCAGTGTCAGAAAAGATTATTTTCTGCTTCATAGTTTGCATTAGCATTGTGTCTGCGATGCCAGCAAGCAACAGTATACAGCACGTCACCATCATGTAATTGTCATTGCTAAGAGGTAATTTCATGTATTTCTGTTGGACCTCTCATTTCCTCTCATCACTGAAGCTGTAGTCTCTGATAACATGTATGAGAGCTGATTTAAACTGCTGCAACTTCCTTTCCTGTGGACCGAAGTCTCTTTGTTTCGCTTCATGACACTGAGTGTTTGAGCCACATTAGTGAGAATGGACTCTGTGAACTCGCCAGCTTGCCCAGCAGGAAAACGGTTGTGCTTGGGTTAAAACACCTTCCACCTAGGGGAGCGTGAGTGTGTGTGTGTAGGGGGATCAGGTGGGTGTGTGGGGGTCGGTGTTGTGTCAGTTACCCTCAGCGGCTCAGCGGCTCAAGCACCAGCTGAGCTGAGAGCTGCAGACAATCGACTATGCACCCTGCGGTCCGTCTGCATCGAGCCGCTTCATACTTCAAATGCCTGTAATAAATAAAACCAAGGAGGAAAGGAGGCAATAGAATGACAATAAAGCAGATTGATAAAGCAGTTTCAACTCATTCCATTTGAGAAACACCCAGAGGAAGGGTGTGCTATCATATCTTGTCCATAGGATGTAATGAAAATGGCATTTAGCTGAGGGTTTTTATTCCGAGTGCCTACATTTAAATGCTGCTGCGGCGGCCCCAGCGGGAGCTGAAGCACCGATCCAGCAGTGTTAGAGCCACGCTCCCTGCCTGTCGAGCTGCTGAGGACCTGACTGCCAAGTAAGCTGATATTACACGGCAAACTACCAGTTTGAGTCTCTCCTCCAGCTCAAGTTGTTTGAACCGCTTTTGGAATGCAATTTATCTGATCAGCGCACGCAGGCATGTCGATCAAATTACAGTGATTGACTTGTTCAAACAGGAAGATGACAGATGTGATACGAGAGCGCCAAGCAAGTTTAAACAGTGAAACATCGCCGCTAGGTTACATAATCGATTATACCCAAAATCCATGAGGCGTTGACAGGCGCTTTTCTCCCTCTGCTTGCTGTATCTGTCTCCGTCTGTCATTTCAATGTGGACCGATCATTTTAGATTACACTTACTCCGCAGAATAGCAGCAGTCAACAATTAAAAAACACCTGGATTCAACACAGAATAAACCTTATATAGAGCTTCATATGTTATGATCAGAGGAACATCCAGGGAGCCGGTTTTATGGATGCACGAGAAGACAACTGTTCCCATCAGGAAAATGAGAGCACATAATAAAGTGCCGAGTTCGGATGGTGTAATCTATAATTTAAAACTATCTCAGTAACTCATACGGAGCCTCTTCACATCATGTCGTCTGTATTTAACAGTAACAGGCATTGCAAAGTGGTCGATCTCTCCTGTTTTGTTGTAATGACCTCAACGTGTGCACCGGTGACGCTGCAGCAGAGGAGCCAATTTGTCTTGTTTTTTTTTTTGCTTCTATTTCTGAAGAGCCAGTGACAAAGTGTTCACAACATCCAATTTCTGTCTGAGCAGAAACAGACAGAGGGAGAGACCGAGAAAAAGAGGATGAGAGCCAGAGAGAGAGAGAGATGTGGAGAGAGCGAGATGAAGCGACGGAGCTTTTAAGTTACCCGCATCTTTTTGAAGCAGCCTCTGCAGTGAAAGGCCGAGGCAGATCAAACAGGGCAGGCAGATTGAAATAGTTTCTCTTGTAAGGGGGAAGAGGCGCACAGATGTGACAGGTAACCACAAGACGGAGGTGGCAGACACTTTTACACACTGACTGATTGCGAACGCTCTCTTCCCGTGTTCAAAATAGGACTTGCAAGGAGCTTTTTGAGTCGTTAGCATCCAGGTTCGGTATTTTCAAGTGAGACAAAACAGCGGGTGGGTGTGCGGGGGAGTTATTTCCTATCCTAGTGTGAGCAAGGATAATTCTGCTGTTGTTTTGTCAGCAATTAAAAGAATTTCAGCAACCCATTTTCCTCTGCTGCTGCAGAACATACAGCTTGTGTTTGTTGTCCCAAATGGCCAATTTCTGCCTTATGTTCTGTGCTGTCTGAACAGTTGAGGCAGCAAAATAATCAGTGTGTGCGTGTGTGTGTGTGTGTGTGTGTGTGTGTGTAGCTGAACAAACCAGCATTACTGAACTTGTCTATGTTTCCTGTACTTTTTCGACATTAGTCCAATCAGCAAGTACCCATATTTCTTACACACACACACACACACACACACACACACACACACTGACATCCTCCCTCTCTCCTCGTATATATTTAGCGCTGGGCCAAGGTCAAAGTTAGAGTGCTCCGTTCTTGTTTTTTCCGTACATGGATTTCAGATGCAGATCTGTCTTCTGTTATCTTTAGTGATGGTTAGACTTCCCCAGGCCTGGTGGAGCTGTAGGAGGGAGGAACAACAGTAGGGAAACGGTGAAGTGGGTCGAGGGGACGATGCAGAGGAGAAGACAGGGACTTTACGTCATGCCCTCTATTCTTAGTTTGAAGAGCAATACAAGCCGCTATTTCCTGTTAAAACGCTCAGATTTGGCCATCAAGAGCTCCGCCAGGTTACGTGCTGGAAAACATGTTGTAAAAACAACACGGAATGAGTTTCTGAGCAGGATAGATTTGATCTGTCTTGTGCATCTTCCCCCAGGCGATCCCATGTAAAGCTCTTTGAGGCGAAGCGTCTGTGTTACAGTGCAGTGTAGGACTGTTTGAGTTTAAAAGTTGATTCACTTACAATTCTTATGATGTGGCACACACTTTGCACCGCAGGCTTACCTAACACAACCAAGCTGATGTTTGTTGCTTTGCACAAAATGACATTAAAGAGAAGCCAAAGATCTTTAAGGACTGCCTCCTTAAAGTCAATGATTCCATTCATTAATCAAGAAGACCCAAAGCAGACGCTCATTTCATCAGCCGAATCTTTGCAGTTTTAGTTAGCTGTGTCATTGTAGACAGAGCAGTGCAGGAGGAGCAGCTGTGAAGTTAACGGGTTTCTCCAACCAACACAGGACCTGGGAGGGGCTGTGTGCTGAGCTGCTGCTCGCTTGTTTCTAACAAGCCTTTCCCACCGAAACTAGTGCGTTGACGCAGGTTTTTCAGACCCGGAAAGACCCGCTTATAGATGCTGATTCTCTATTTTCCCATTGCCAGTGAAGTATACTCCTTTCGGTCTCTTTTCTGCTGCGTCACTGTCTGACGTCACAAACGCGCCCATACAGGGTTAGTAAATAGTGAAGATGTTACGGTGGTTAGGTCTTTATTGTATCTATCACTCATTCAGTCTGTGTATCAAACTCGGCGCAGACGTCTGGAATTTGTAGCTGAGCTGACAAGGAGTCGCAGAAGTTACCTGTTTGTGTTCCCATCAATGCCGATCGCTGCCGGGGCGATAATTACCCGGGTCTACTGCAGAATCATTTGACCCGGGTCTGAATGCCGATTGTAACCTTTCCCGCTAAGCAAAAAAGCCAGGTGTTAGCAGGTGTTAGCTGGTTTTTGACCAGTGGGATAGGAGCTTAAGTGTGCAGCTTGGTTTTAGGCTGTGATTCCTTCACTGTTTATTGTTCACTGTGTTTTTCCTGGTAGTCGAATTATCCGCAGAGCTCTCCTCCTTTCCAAAGCAAACACACAAGGTAATTCAAACTGTTAAGAAACACAGTATAATGTCGGTGTTATGCTAAAATCAGTGTGTGTCTGACACTTTAAGGCAGGGCTTTGGGGGCTACAAGCCGAGCTTAGAAAGTTTTCACTGGGAAATGGTTCCTCTTCCAGGAGAAATAACTGTAGTAATGTGTGCTGTTTTGACTTTGTTTTGGCTCTGAACTTAGTGGCAATGAGTGGCAATTTGAATGTTGTCACCTCCTGTGGGGAGACAAGTTAACACGGTTGACACCAGAAATTTCAGCAAGCAGAGAGACTCTGCAGCAGTTGGTCGACGGGAACAGCTCTCGTGTTGCAGCCTGTTATGAAGCACAACTCTAAAACGTGTCTTACTTGACCTTGGCACCTCGTGGAGAGACAGTAAAGAACACTGGAGAGAGAAGAGGATGAGCGGGGATAAGTGAGGTCTGTGATGGTGAGAGGACGGTGGGAGCGGTGATGTTCAGTGTGCTCGGCTGTGTGTGCTTGTTGTGGTGAGGCTCACTGAAGGAGGGAGGGGAACAGAGCGGATGTGAGAGGATGAAGAAACTGGAATGTAGTTGGGGTGAAAAGTTTAAAGGGAAGGCAGCGACAGATGTTACAGTTCTGTCCAAGTTTTCAGCAATTTTTAGATAAACAACTGTTGAAGTGCAAAAAGTAAAATGTAATTTAAGACCAAAAACATTTGTAAAGAACAGAGAACAGGCTACGTGCTCTTGTTCTTACGTGTCTTCTATTGTTATCATGCTGCAGCCTGGCTAGTGTTGTATATTTACTCTGGCCTAGAAGGATAAAAGAGAGGAAGTAAAACAAACAAGAGAAAAAGTAAAATAACACTGAGAGTAAAGTAAAGGAGAAAACAACTGAGGCAAGGTTTTAAAAAATGAGAGCTGGAAAATAAGACGACAGAGGAGCTGGAAGCAGCGAGGCAGAGACGGAGTGACGGTGTTCCTGACAGTGTGACTCAGACGGGACGACTCACAGGAGGAGGGAAGCAACAAAGGCACCGAGGACGAGGTTGTGCAATTCAAATTGTTGTCTTTCTGGTAGTGATTAGGAATTTAGAGAACAAGTTGTAAAAGAGAGAGTTGAAATGAGAGTGATTTGGGTGACTCAGTTGATGCCTTTACTGGTTTTGATGACGAGGATCAACGATTGGCTCCATATGCAGCAGGTCAGGGTCACCGCAGCACCATAAGGTGTTCTTCTGTGGACATAATCAGACCGATACATGACGTGGGTATTCGACTATAGCTGTAGCTTATGGATCTTTTTTTGGCTAAAGTTCATTAAGTATTATTCATGAACTATATCAATCACAAATTGTTCATTAAACGTGGATATTAATGTCGTTTAAAATATGTACAAAGGAGAAATTTGGCCCGTGCGAGGCTCGAGCAGGAATCTCCCTGAGGTGAAGCGGGCGTCTGTGGAGGCAGCGGTGAGCGTGTCCTCATCTTCTGGCATCACCAGATCAGCACCAAACCAAAAGCAGTATTATGACGTGAGGAGACGAGGGAAACAAAAGCTCTCAGTCCCACAAACAACTTAATTTCACTGTCAGCAAGCACTCAGATATTTCCCTGTGTGAGTAACAACTCGCACATTGTGAACGACGATGTATGTCAATCTTACTAATGCGCCCTTTAAATTGCAGAGACAGATGAAAAATAGCGCTGTGCACCATGGCGCTTTGGGCCAGGCGCACGATAGGGCCCTGTGGCTGAAACGTTGCTAATAAGGAGGCCCCCTCTGAGTGTGGGCCCTTGGGCGGCAGCATCCTCTGCCCCTGCGGTTCGTCCGCTACAGGCTACATGTGTGCGCTACACTTATTCAAATATTGATATGCCTTCAAATGCCCATCCCCACTGTGTACATGAATTCCCTCAGAGAAGCCCAGAGGCCATGCTGCACTTTTTAGCTGAGACTCTTGTTTTCGATCAATTTAAGGAAACGATATAATAAGCATAGCCGACTCCTAAAAGTGTAACTTTCATTTTAATGTCAACTTAGGACTTACTCAACTGTTTGGTTTCTCCTGCTGTGAAAATATAACAATCCAGAGTTCAGTCTCTCTCCTCACGGTGGGACCAAACAGAGCTCCCCAGGAGTCCTCACAATATTCACATCCCTCAATTTCAACTCCGAAACAAAAGAAACGGGCCAGAACAAACGCAAAGCAGCGTTTGTGTGATTAGTGTTTCATCATCCTGCCAGCAGAAACAATTTGCCAGCTGGGGGAAAAATATAAGGTAAACAGACGGTGCCATGGATCCAGTGTTTTAAATTTCGTGAGAGGGATCCTGGCAGGTCCCACTTTGCCCCCAGCTGTGAGCAAACCGCAGTGAAATGACAGGAATGACAGTCTGTGCAGAAATGCTGAGTCAGCGAGTACAATGACACTCCTCCTATCATCACGCACACACACGCACACGGAGGCCCACCTCATTTTATTGAGTGCTTAGTCTTGCACAATCACAACCCTGCACAAGTGATGGTGTTGTTCGTGTGTGTGTGTGTGTGTGTGTGTTTGAGAAATCGGATCAGAGAGCCTTATGGGATGCGTCCTCTTATGTGTCTCTTGGCTCTCATCACGAAGCCTCCAGGTTCAGCATTTTGCTCAAGGACACCCAAGCAGGTGTGTTTGCATCCTTGCACAGTCTCTGTACGCACACAGAACGCTTGGCATTTGATTGCTTTGGGCTGTAGGTGTTTGATTGATCTTCCACTGAATTGGGCAACAATGCTGTCAATGTCTTTCTGGGGAGTGAAGCTTCTAGAGGGCGGTGCGAAGGGTCCAAAATCCCATTCATCTTGCAATAAATTTGAGAAGGAAGCAGAAGTACAGAACACCAGTGCCTGGCTCTTGCTGGAAGGTAACTGGATTTTGCCTTGTTGTGACGGATGAACTTTCTGCGCGAGTAGAGAAATGAACTTTCTCTGCTCGGTTTAAGCCTCAGAGAGAGAGTTTCTGCCAATCCAGGTCTGTTTCCCTTCTTCTATTTGTCTTTGTATGCGTTTCTGCCAGCTGTAAATTCCCCTGCGTTCTGTCTGAAAGAAGGATACGGCTGATAAGACACAGAAACGATGTAGTGTTGATAGTAAATGCTTCCACTCCCACACAACAAAGTAAACCACCGGGTCAAAAACATGTTGAAATCCATTTAAGGCACCTGGAGGTTTCCTGTGTGAAAGCGGCAGCGCTCAGGCATCTCCTCTGCCGGTGAAATTGCTCCGTGTAACGCTACCTTTATAGGGTGGTGATGCATGGGAAACCATTTTAAGGCAACGCAGACGGGTAATTCGGCTTTTAACAGACGCGGGGGGTTGCAAATGGGCCAAAAATTGGAGAGAAAGTGTTGAGTTTGGTGGAAGCAGCAGTAGCGACACAATCACAGGAGAAGCTTTTGTCTAGTGAGATGAATTTACTCAATAACCTCTGCCTAATGGGGCTGTCTTTTATTTTCTGTTTTTGTGCCTATCTCTATTTCTCTCTCGTCCCCCTTTTCTCCACAGCTTAGGTATTGTGTGCGATTATTTAGTGTGTAAATCTTCCCTGTGTCTTTATTCCCTCTCTGCCTCACTTCTTCTCTCTCCCTCTCCCTATCCTTCAGGATGTTTACACGGCTCTCCTTTGTGTGTCTGTGCGTGTAACAACCGAGCATCCTAATTTTAATTGATGGTAAAATACCTCGCCGTCTCCCAGAGCCTGTTTCTAATATCACAGCTTTTAATCATGATTTTACAAAATAAGAGATTATTTGGGGTGATTTAAAAGACTCTTTCTCAGCTCAATCTTAAAGCTGGTCAGTCTTAAGTGCTCTCAGCTTTAAGCTTTGCTTTTGAAAATAAATATAATCAGTACATCCTTTAGAACCTGCCACATATTGACATCCATCCATCCATTATCTATAGCGCTTATCCTGTTCAGGGTTGCTGGGGGGCTGGAGCCAATCCCAGCTGTCATTGGGCGAGGGGCGGGGTACACCCTGGACTGATCACCAGTCAATCACAGGGCTGACACATTAGCGCTTTTTACACTGCGGTTCTGCCTCAGCGCTGTAACGAAGCTCCGCCTTCATGCAGCCTTTTTACATTGGACCAAGCAACCCCAGTGTGTGTTTTTACAGAACGTTCCGGTGTTGCGGAAGCAAAACGTGTGCAAGGTGTAAAAAAATAGTGTGTGCAGTCCGCTGTTTACACTGATGCCTCTTTTACTACCTCCGATGCTCAGAGGCCGAACTACTTCGCCCCGACGTTTCATTCCATGCCACCGTCTGTTACAATGGGAGTAATAATCCCACCTTGAACTGGCAGTGCAGAAGGGGCTAAAGAGACAGACAACCTTTCACGCTCACATTTACACCTAAAGACAATTTAGAGTCACCAGTGAACCTAACGAGCATGTCTTTGGACTGTGGGAGGAAGCCGGAGTACCCGGAAGGAACCCACACAGGCACATGCAAACTCCACACAGAAAGCCCCGGGGTTTGAACTAGGAATCTAACCACTGCACCACCGTGCAGCCCAAATATTGACATGACAAAAGTATCAGTTACATGTTTTTCTAGATTTCTAAAACTTAATTTGAATGTATTTTTTCACGATGAGGCAGCAGTTGGACTATTTGCTGTCTTCACTGTAACTCGTCTGCAATTGAGAACATGAGGACTATATCTTTTGCCCTTTAGTTCGTGTTGCTCTACTTTTAAAGTAACACATAGATCACCACAGACTCTGGCCGTGGTTTTCCGTCCAGCCTTTAAATTCAAGGTTGACCAGTCAAAAAGTAAAATCAGTGAATTTAAAGATACTTTGCCTCTACAGTGTTCCATCATCCTGTTTTACTCCTCATGACTTTCTCTTCCACTCAGTGTCTTTATGTGTTTTTCATCGTGGCTGCAGTGTGTGACGCTTTTATTCATCCCTCTCTCTCACACACACACACACACACACACACACACACACACGCTCTCTCTCTCGCTGACTAGTACTGTTGGTTTTAGAGATCTCAGCAGACTGACTAGACGAGGCTTTGCTGCAGGCAGCTCCTTCTCCCTAATGAGAGAAATGGAGCCGTTCGCTGCACACACACACTTCTACGCTCCGTGTTTGTGTGTGTGTGTGGGTGCACGTGTGTGTTCCTTGCAGCGTGTGCCTGTGTATATGTGTGCAGTTGCGTGTCTGAGTGTTTATATATGTGGTTTTGTGAAATTGGTTGGATGAAATATTACGAGTGCGTTTGAGTCAGCGTGTTTTGTATGTAGCTATGGGGTTTGTTTCTGAGCGTGTGTGTGTGCGTGCGTGTGTGTGTGTGTGTGTGTGTGTGTGAGGGAGAGAAAGTGAGAGAGAGAGAGTTTTATTCCTCTCCTCTCCACTCTGTTTCAAATTCTTTCCTCTTGTGAAACCGAGGAAACTGAACAGTTTATGTGGCTGTTGAACACAACAACACTTTTCATTTTCCCACTGTGTGCTGACGTAGATGACTGCTCTCCCTTCGTTCTCCTGCAGTTCACCTCCATGTTTCTTCTTCTGCAGAGCTACACTATAAACTCAGCTCATGCTTACTGCTCCTTTGTGATACCTTTGTTCAGAGTTCAATCTTAGCATGCAGTCATAGATTTCTTATACTATCAGATAGAGAGTCTTTCTTGGCTTCCTCTTTTACATCAAATTTAGCAAAACTCTTTAACTAAGGCTTAAAAGGGCTAAAGTGAAGTGTCTTTGGAAGGTGCTGGTTCTGCATCTTAAATGCACCTTGGCATTTATTCGGAAAGTCTTTGAACTCTACTGGAAACATAAAATATTATTCTTCTAAAAGATATTTGTTTTGTTTTGTTTTATGTCACCCCAAAATTGTCCACCAAACGTTGATCGATGAGTCCCCGTTTACCTTGCCAGTTCAAGACGGGATGACTTTGAAGATGTCGTAAAACCCGTGAAGGCGAAATGGTAGGCCGAAGTTGTTCTGCCGCCTGAGGTGTAACAGGCAAAACGGCGTCAGAGCAAACAACAGCTAGCAGGGCGGAACAGTGCCATGTGTGTAGGTCTATGTGCAGCTTGCACTTTTGTTTTTTACATGGTGTGCGCCTTTTGCTTCCGCAATGCCATAACACAATGTCAAAATATACCCATGGGCGGCTTTACGCCAGTGTTGTTTCATTCAGTGTAAAATGACAAAGGCGGCACAGCGGCGGAGCTTTGTGACGGAGCTGAGGCGGAGCCGCACTTTAAAAAGGGCTTTTGCCAAACAAGTTATAATTGATGACGCCACTCTGGGCTCTGGAAAACCTGCAAAGTTGTGCTCTTATCTTTTGATCAAATGGAAAATAACCCGCATATTTATTTGTCATGGAAATTATAAATAGTGGTGGCACTAACACTATTTTTTTTAGAATTAGGAGAATGTAATAAAATCTATCACAGTTTAATTTACAAGAGTGAAAAATAATTTAACATCCTCATCCGAGTTTGGTGCAGGAGGAAGCTGTAGCAGTCTATTCAGACGTCATATTAATTAGCACATTACCACCCAGTATTGTGTGACTGCGCTGTGTGTCAATGAGCTTTTTGTGTTGGTGTGTTTTATCCGTATCACTGTCACTGTGTACGATGAGTCTATTCCACACACGTGTGATGTTTTGCCACAGCTGCTGTGGGGATTACTCTCCAGGCTGCAGAGAGAGGGAGAATAAAAAGCATGAAAGAGTGTGAATTGACCATAAAGCTGTGCCACTCTGAAGGGATTAGAAGGGGTTAAACTGCAGGGCGCGATAAAAGACTGCCATTTCTCTGTCACACACTTAGGTCTCTGCTGTGTACAAGTGTGTGTGTGTGTGTGTGCGTGTGTGTGAGAGAGAGAGAAAGATTCTACTACCATGACCTACACTCACCATGTTATGCTTGTAGATGTGTGTGTGCGTGCATTTGCGCTTGTGGACGTATGAGCATGTGTGTGTTCTGAACATGTGTGAGCGTGTGTGTGTGTGTGTGTGCGTGTGCATGTGTGTGTGAATGACCTATAACTACCATGGGGCAGCCAGGCAGTTCCAGAGCGGAGCAGCAGGGGATTACTGATGGGTTTTTCTCTGCATGCTGATGCTCAGAATCGGGGGGGAAAAAAACATGTTGCATGGAGAGAAATACCGAGTAGAGGGAGTGTGTTTGTGTGAGAGCTGCATGGCGAGACAGAGGGTGAGGGATTGCTGCTCATTGTGCTGTTTAAGAGTGACTTAGTGGCTATTTCAGTTGTAACATACTGCAGGAACACAGTGCAGAACCTCAGTTCATCATCAGAACTACAAACACTGGAGCTGTGAGGTTTTCTGTTGTGTGAGGAAACAGACAAATTAAAGTCCCTCTTATCGTGAATTAAAGGCTTTAAAATCGACTTTCCGGTGTTGGAACAAGTTCGCTCCCGCGAACATTTGCTGGATTGTTGTTCCAGATCTTTTTCTTGACAAAAAAAGGATATTATTTCATGTCCATGATCGTCTTGCAGTTTGACAAGTTGCCTTGTTAAACATCAGTATATCACTGTCAAATTAGCTGTTATACCTTGTTAAAGGAGACAAATGGTAGCCTCTGTCATGTGCAATTAGAGCAGTTATTACATTTTAACTTAACCCTGTTGCCTTTTCTTGGACAGGAAAAGCTGTGAAGTTAGTATCAGGTTGCCAAAGTGTTTCAGCTCAAAAGTTACAGTAGTTTAATTCATTTTAATTTGAAGATACCCTGTGGAGTTTATGAACTCTCTTGTTAAATAGGCCATCGACTTCCCCCTACTCCACCAATCAACAGTTGGGTGTGCTTGTAAAGGCAATCACGACTGCAAGCTAACAAACGATTGGGATATCAGCTGTAATTACAGGAGGCTTGAAGTGATACGGACACAAATTGAGTCCTTCTTTTGATACCTCAGATTTTCAAATATTTTGGTGGCAAGTTGACGTGCTGAGCTGCCGGGCAACTGTGGATCAGTGGTAGAATTAGTTGTCTGTCTATTGGAAGGTTGGTGGTTAGATCCCCAGCTCCTGCAGTCTACGTGTTGAGTGTCCTTGGGCAAGACACTGAACCCCAAATCGCTCCCGTAGGCATAGCCATCATTGTGTGAATGTGATTAGTACTGATTGACAGATTGGCTCTTTATGTAGCAGCCTACTTAAGCGGCCTTTGTGAAGTGCGTAGCGTAGCAGCCTCTGCCAACAGTGTATGAAAGTGTGTGTGAAAGGGTGAATGTGACAGGTGGTGTAAAAAGACTAGAAAGCGCTATAAAGGTGCAGTCCATTTACCAACGCTCCAATACATTATGCTCAACTTCACCACACTACTGCCTGTATGGGTTGTCGCTGCTGCAGTTGTGGGAAGTAACTGATATCATAGGATGCTTGAAAGTGATTGGCATTGATTGACTGGAACAGTTTCGATAGAACTTTGGTTGAAAACGCAAAGGTATCAATACCAAGTCAGGAGAAACATGATTGTTACACTTTGGAGATTCACACAGTGTGTTGTAATTGTAAAAATGGACACTATTACCTTTACTTCTGGAACTTCCCAGTGATCTGTTTGACCATCTTATGTTGTGCGTATGGCCTCGTCAGACGTTATTGGTATGAAAATGATGCATTGATATTTTTTATCTGTAAATCATTCAGAAACAGTCTGTCTTCTTCTTTTTTTTTTTATTAAAGGCAGATTTCATCAAAAGCAGCTTGCAGGGTTTTCAGCACTCATGCTTTCAAACGGTCCATTCTCTCTTCGCTCCCCCCTTTTCCCTCCAGTTTTTGGCGGCCCTGTTTGGGTTCTGGAAATGATTATCGTGCCAGACAGACCAATCAGATAAGGCTGCTGCAGCGGCCACAGAGGGCCACTGGTTGGGGCGAGAGGTCGCATTCCATCCTCTCTGATTAGATCCACTCTTCACACTGTTTCACTGTAAACTGTCACAGCTGTGTGAGTGCACAGGCACCAAAATCAGGGCTTAAACATATTGCATTTTAATTGTTTCAATAAGATACTTGGGTGACGTCATAATGAGTCACTGAGTGTCTCATACATAATGTATATTGTCATTATTGTAAAGCTGGAGACATTGCTGCATTAAAGAATGGGAGATGTTGTCTGGGGACCCAGCAGAAACGAGAGCCATCCCTGGTCCTCACATAGATTAAGCTGCAGACAAAAGGCTCTTTATTACAAATGAAGTCTGGTTCAATCAGTGATGTCACCCTCCTACATCGGCATATCTGTTTTTGCCGAAGATTGAAGAGTGGATTTTGGAATTTGTTTAACACGCAGCTGTTGTTCTGAAATCCGTTTCCTTAAAGCCAAAGTGAACCAAACCGAGCCGTGCCAGGCTAAGCCTGAAACACGGCTAATGGAGCCATGGATTTTTATGCGTTTGTCCTGGTTTAGCGTTTCTGGCACTTTGCTTCACCCTTGGAGTCACAGTGCATTTTTTCCACATTTTGCAAGCTGGAAAAAAGAGGCTACGCGGCCAGAGCAAAGGCTTTACAACCATACACACACACACACACACACACACACACACACCTACACACATGCAAAGACACACGTTTTCATTCAAACCTGTGACCTGGGTCGACCTTTTCACATGCTCGCTTGCACATTTGCACATGTTGTCTTAATCAAGTGATGCTGTGTGTCGTCTTCTGCATGCTTCTGCTTACACACAATAAGTCACATTTCAGTCTGCAGAGCAATCAGAAACCGTCAGGATTTCTGCCGAGCAGCCGGCATGTTTGACATTTGTGTGTTGATTATGTCTTTACATTTATGGCTGCTGATGTCTTGTTTATGTGATGTGTGTGCTCACTGGTGAAAGACTTTGTCAGCCACATCGACACAGTGAAGAAGGATTACTACTCGAATGCGACGAGTTTATCAACTTTGTCCAAACATCTGCTTCTCTCTCTAAGTGTGAATCAGTCCTGCAGCCGAGAGTTACCCCACTCCAGAGGGCCTTTAGGGAAATGAATGGGGCTGATACACGGAGAGGGGCCAGCACAGCCAGATTAACAGATTTTTATCACCGTAAATGGAACTTGTTTTCACAATCTCTGGAGCTTTCCTTTCCTCTTTCACACACAAAAACACACAGAGTCACGCAGACATAATTAGTATGCATGACAGGACAGTGCTTGTGTTTCTCTCTGTTCACAGTCCCTCACTGTTTAAGGAGCGGCCTTTTGGTTCAGATGATGCTGCTTTTGGTGGTACACCTTTCTGGGCTAAACAAAGGTCACATATAGGTTGTTTAACTAACCACAAATGTATCGTTCACAGCAGTGGTACTCAACTGGTCTCGCCTCAGGACCCACCACCACCTCCTTAATGACAAATCCTAAATTTCAGAAATTTCTTAACCACTCAGATCTATGTAATGAAAACTGGTGCAGTTTGGACCTGAGACGGAACGAAACATCGCTGTATGTCAGCTTCACGAAACCCAACAGTAGAATGGTTTAGCAAAATGACCAGCAGGTAGCAGAGTGAGGAAAGTATTCCCTCTACAAATCATTCAGTTAGCCGCCTTTTTACAACAGAAATAATGTGAAAAACAACATAAATGCATCTACTGTAGGGCTCATCAAGTTTCAAGAATGTAACTGGGATTACCCAATCAGTGGATACATGGAGTGTGAGTAAACTTCTACTGCATGCCCGTCAGAGGATACTCATGTCCTTCATAATAAAAGTGCAGCATCGACTTTTTGCCACACTTTTTTTCAAGCATACATCCTACTGAAAACAGCTCTGTGACCCACTTTTTGGTCCCGACCAATAACTGTATAGATGGACGGCACATCTCCATCTGCTCCCTTTGTACGATATTGATACCAAAATAGCCCCCGTGACAGGCGCTGCCATCTCGGAATGGTGACGTCTGTTGGAGCCAGAGCTGCGCAGAGACTGGCGGGTGGAGCCCCTGTTCAACACTGCACATGCAACAAAATGACCATGCAAAGAAACTCAGAAGGTTTTTTCCTTAAACAACAACTTAATTGAAGAATAATTAACATTACAAAACAATGTCAACCACTTCAACTATATCTAAAGTATTGTAAACAATAGAGACTGAGTGCACAACTTGCATGCCGATACAGATAATATTGGACAGACAATATGGTTCAGGCTTGACTCAGAAAATTGTGCCTCCTTCAGTGGCCTTACCTACTGAACAGATATCTACTTTAAATAGCCGATGAAAAGTTACCTTAATGTATGACTGAAATTACAGAATGAGATCAGATGTGTTTTCCTGTACGTCGTGGTATTTCCTTCCATACTGAGCTCTTGTCTTTGTGAGTCCTTCGAGAAGCTGCGTAAGCCTTCAGACAGTGCTGCCTCTGTGTATGACCAGACTTTCTGTGACATATCCCTGCTTCCAATTATTGCAGCATTTTCCATTATTTTTTATTTTTTTATAACTTCAAGGAGAAGAAAAAACTTGATACTCGATATCTGACAGGACTGTTTTTTGCTGGAAGCAGAGCCAATCAACTAGAATAAAAAAATAAAGTGCCATTGAACGTGTTAATAGTTTTCCAGTGCTCTGTGACGGAAATGTTCAAAAAGCTTATGGAGCCAGGCACAAACAAACAAACACACGCCGCCTGTGAGAACTCAGATAGTTGGCCGTTGCTGCGTTCCAGGAACTAAAAAAGTGTAACATTAGCTGATTGAACACGTTCCAAACAACTTGAAATTTGGGACGCGGGGCTTTTTAAGGGAAACTGTCACGTCTCTAACACTGGCAACAGCAACAGATATATGTTTGCAAGAAGTGGATTATGGCCCCTCGTTCTGTGCCAAGTAGTCCTGGCAAAGAAAACTACTGCTTGTTTTCAGGATTGTGATACCAGTTCACACAGAGACTTTCAAAGGCAGAGCTCCTCTTAATACAGACATACTGGAGTGATACAGATACATGTTTGGTGTAAATGCATGTTTGTGTTTTATTTCCATGTATTTTAATCTGTGACCACGCAGTCATGATTAAATGATAAGCCAGACAAGCTACGTGTCAGTCCTCCGTATCCATGGCTTTATGGCTTTCTTTTCAAACTGGACGTTCAGTTATGATTACGAGTGACAGTAATAACTCCCAATTAATTTATGAGCTGCTCCTTGTCAATTTGATGGTGCCTCAGTCAGTGAAGTTAAAAGCTCTATCTTTGCAAATTATATTTTTTTTACGACAGCTACTAAGATGAATCTCTCCGGAAGGAAAACTGAAGCGATAGCGCCAAGAGTGAGCTCGATTTTTGACAAAAGGCCAAGGCCACCTCCCAGAAACACATATAAGATCAATGACTCAACAAAACAGTGACTCACTACTGGTGCAGGACGAGTCCAAGATAGAGGGTTTAGAAGAGGAGCGTAGGGCTTACCGCTCTGACCTCTTTTCTCTGCCGCTCTGCTGCAGCTAGCTCACTAGCCTTCGCTCGTAGAGGACTCATGAGGATTCATGAGAAATGACAGCAAGCGTAGAGTGACAAGCCGTTAAGTCAACCAGTCATTTCATTTGGTTTGAAGTGAATGATAAGACGGGCTCATTACAATCCTGCAACAGCCACAGATACAAGACATTTCTCTCTTTTTAGTCAGACCATTTGATTTATTCATGCTGTTGGGGTGTAACAAGAATTTAATCGAATATACTAAAAAAAAAATTGCTTCTAAAATAAATCGCCTATACGCCATATTTAACCCCGCTGCCAATCTGTCGCTGTTTTAAAGTGATGAGTCATGGTGTTGGCTTCATGCAGTCAGGATACTGACTCAGCGGGTGAGTTATATGTATTTATTATGTAGTTTGAAGCCGCAGGCACATGCTGCAGTCATATCCAGTCTTTCTTAGGAAGTGATGAGAATTCAAACAGTTGGATTATAATTCTTGAAACTGTGCGACATTTTCACCTTCTTGATTCGTTTGATAAACGTATTTTCATACCGTAATATTTTATTTTTTGGGCTTTTTGCCTTTATTGAGAGGACGGTGGAAAGAGTCGGAAATGAGGGAGGGACGACCTGCAGCAAATGGCCGAGGGTTGGAGTCGAACCTGGCGCCCCCACACCGAGGACTGTGTCTCTGTACATGGGGGATGTGCTTTAACCGCTGAGCTAAACTGGCAGCCCATACATCAAAGCTGATAAAACACAAGACGAGGTAGCAAATGACTTCACAGTTAAAAATGTTTTGAATATCACTTGATAACACAGTTTGTATCAAACACTTCAGCTGACAGGATAGTTACATTGACAGAAGTTCAGCAGCAAAGAGTCACACGTAGTGCTGGCAGTTTAAGCTCGGTGGGCATATTATTCGCTCAAAGGTCCCATGGGATGCTATCATTGCTCCCTTAATGTGATATATTTCCTGTTCAAACTGTATGACCGGATGTGCACTTACACAGTAAATGAATACATCAGTTCTGCAGAGGAGCAGTTGATGAGTCTGCCAGAAGAGTTGATATATATATTTTTAATTATTAAATGACTATTTCTGTTATTTGACTCCTTTGTAAGACAGGAACAAGGTACACTGTGAGCATATAAACCCTATAGCTTCAGGGACGTCCTGTGATTATTGATTATTGACAAGTTTGAGTTGAGGTTTTTGCTCGGACAAGAGCAGCATGAAAGTGATAATCTCCTCAGATCTCAGTTTCGTTCTCTTTGGCGGCACCTATGGCATTTATTTTATTTAAATGAAATTCTTCGAGATTATTACTTAAAGTCAATGTGAAGATGCACTTTGTCCATGTAGTAGCAGTGTTTCAGGACTTTCCACAGCGCTAGAGGATCTGGACAACTTCAGAAAATAAATATTTTATGGCTCTGTCTGAGACTAAACGATCTGTCAAGATGGACTCTGCTCTTAATAACCTTGTGAACTCCTCTGAACGTCCTCTCTCAGCGTCCTCATGGGGTCGTGTCTTCCAGGTTAAGGGCAGACAGTGTGTTTACAGTATTGGATTGCCGCTCAGAACTCATCCTCAGAGACGGGACCCCTTCAGTCTGTGTCTCCGTCCCTCTCTGTCTGTGCTCTCACGCCCTCCCTGACCCCCAGGCCCTGGGGTGTCCCCTCCACATGCCTGAAGGAAAAGCTGTTTAACAGCAGCATCAGGAGGACTTTAGCTGTAACATAGTCTGACTGAATATTTATTCAGCAGCAGCAGGGTTCGGCTGTGGAGGGATGATATGAGCGACACTGATATTTCAACATGGACCAGTATTTTGATTTTCCAGCATGAGCCTGGCATGAGCTGCATCAACCGGTCAGCATGAGGAGGGCCCCGGGGCGTGTGTTCTCCCACTGACCCTGTTTAGCAATACTTTGAACAGCTAGAATTACGTTTGAAAACAGTGGAAGAAAGCTGCTCTTACTGGAGCTCTGTGGTCATTTGAGGTGTTATAATGAGGTCATTTTTAGGTCTTTTTTTTGCGGACAGTCCTGATAAAATGTGGACTTATTTTAAATCATTAAGTTAGTAGTTAGTTAGATCTTGCATCCTTACAAATCGTGTTTAATTTGTGTTAATACAGCTGTGGTAAGCTAGTTTGCTGTTGCATTTGACTTGCAGTGAAACTCTAAAACAGAACGCCAGTTTGTGTCCATCAGAGAAATGCTGCCGCTGAGCCGAGCTGAGCTGAATGGAACGAGTACTTTGATCAATATTTAGATCCCGATTTTGATAAAATAATTATTTATTAATTTTAGGGACAACATTTTTTTATGTAGTTTCAGATTGAATTCAATGGCTTTTCTGGCTCATGTAGGTTCTTGAATTTGGAGAATCTTCTAGGAGCAAAACACTTTTTTACCTGAATTTGGTGCACCTTTGCATGGGTGCATCATTGGTAATTTGCACTTGTGTTTGGGGATTGGATGGATAGGGTGTCACGCTGTACAACATCGCTGTTATGGATTTCTGACTTGACAGGAAGAGGGCGTAGCGACGTTCTTCCTCTTGGCCTTCATTCACTCATCATGCTGCACTTTGTGCTGTTTTTTCAGCTGCGTGAACAAGTTAGTTGTGTTGCTTTGCGGCGCAGACACACGTTTCATGAACTCTTTGCTTATTATTATTTTTTTCTTAACATCAGTCGCCCTAAACCTGAAATACAATCAATCAATTATTTAATCGTGAGGAACCCAAAATCGTTATCGCGGTTAATATTCTATTAACTGTGCAGGTCATCAAACTCAGCCTTAATTAGCCTATACTGACATTAAAGTTGTAGAGAAACTAAACAGATCTGAACCCAGACCAGCGTTTGGTTTTCCAACATATTCACAAATGCACACGTATGATCCCAAAGTCTTCACAAGAACGCACGGCGCACATTCCTTCACTTATGGTCTGAACACTGAACCTTATAATTATACATTTTTTTGTATCCACTTGTATTAACGTTTCCACACTAAAAGAAAAGCAAGTTCCAAAACATCAGCACTCTCAACCAGGACAACAAACATATGCAGCTGATTATTTATGAACCCCCATGGGCGTATGCCTGCCAACATCTACACCACAGTGCTGCGCCCTGCTGAAATATGGCTCTCAGGTTAACAAGAGCAAATCATCAATATCTATAGTTGTTGTATAGAACTGCTGTGAGCTGGCCTTCGAGTCCTCGTGACTATGATGAGCACTTGCAGTGAGGGTGAGGGTGAGGGTGAGGCTGGGGCTGGGTTAGGATGTTATGTTAACAAGAGCAACGTCAGCGTGACATTAGAAATACAATGTGTGTTAGTGGAACTGATTAAAGTCCATGTGCTGCTGTAAAGTTATTTTAGTCTTCTCTGATAGCGTGTGTGCTTCTAGCAGTGAGTGGGTATGAATCTGTGTTTGCATACCATCATATGTTTATTACTGTGGGCTAAAGGTGGACTCCTCCCAGTAGTTTTATAGCCTGGTTGTGTCAGGTGCATTCTCTACCTGTTATCTACTTGAATTCTAACCCAGGTCAACCTTGAATGTGCAGTCATTCAGGTATGAACGTGCTTTTCATGAAATAATTTAGTCTTATCAATTATTATTTTTCTTCAACAGGGTGAGATAATGTCACTAACTTCTCTCGCACGTTTATTCTCATAAATAATCTAATTTTTCATTCCAAGTCCAACAGACTGCATGATTTTGCACCAACGTTTGATGACCAGCTTTCAAACCAGCTAGCTGGTTATGTCCGGAACACACCATATTTCATTTCGACTGATCCAACAGGCTTGGTGTGAAACCAACAAAAATTGCTCCCGCACGCTGTCTAACTTAGTAAAAGACATTTCTTGGCAAGGTTTTGGTACTAGACATCATCAGGCAAGGTTTGCGGGAGTTTGCTTGCAATTTTTGATTGCCACTCCTACGCACCTGTCTTATAAAATAGATATTCAAAGTATTTTTCTACTAAGTTGTGAAACCAAGAAATCACAAGAAACATGAGGGCCCTCTTGCCTTTAATGTTACGGTGTGGTCATGTTTGACTTCCTGACCATATCCTTCGTCAAAAAGTACCTCAAACGTACTCAATCTGAGTCCAGAAAGTTCTCCTATTCTTAAGTGGCAGATATTTGTTTAGTACAACTTTACTGTGACTCAGCTGAATAGTTCTTGCAGTGGTCATTGAGGAGATGTTGATAATTATAGATTATCAACTTGAACAGTTAATTTTCCACTTACAGATCCTGAACTGCTGCTGAACCACACCTCAGTGTCTCTCATTCGTGTGGCTGCTCTACATGTCATTAGACTGCAATAACATGCTTGTGAAACTTCATTACTCCTTGTAGGCAAATTACCTTTTCACTTGCCCACCGGGAGGTCAGAGGTGAGGTTCAGCTGCAGAGCAGCAGCCCTGCAGCTGGTGGGGATTCAGCTACACACTCTAACTCTTCAGCTTCTTGATGGTTGCTACCATTAGGTTAGTTTATGTAGTTGAAGGATTAAACATTGTCTACACAGCAGCGTCAGTCTTTTTCATTCTACCAGAAAACGCACTGTACATGAGAGGAACACGTGTGAGTGGTCGCTCCCCCCTGTGAGGCCGCGGCCCTGCAGCAGTGCTGGAATGCTGTCAGTTCTTAGACGTGATAATCAGAACCAGACGCAGCAGCCCAGGACCCGTCCAATCACAATCAGGCTGACTCAACGTCTCCCTCTTCCTCTGTGACTGTAACCTCATGTCAAAATGTAGATCCAGATTTGATTAGAAGTAGAACTGGAGCAGCGTTTCTTCAATGTTTATATGTCACGGCCCCTTGGGTAAAGACAAATTAGGCTCCAGACCCCCATTTGATCAGATTTTCTCCCCGGGACCTCGTAAGGAAAAGAGATCTGTTGTTGATTTAGTGTCAGATTGGAGTGAAGTGAATTGTTTAAGATCGGAATGGGACGGTGATTGTGCTGAGAGTGAAACATGAACAGACCAGACATGATGCATTTTCTAACTGGAAACATTTCAAGAGAATTAAATTAAAATATAATCAAGTTTTCATTCTGGTGCAGAGCACCTGGATCCCCCCTCAGGGACTCCTCGGGCTTATAGGGAACACTTTGACAACCACTGCATCAGAATATATTGTGTCAGGATGTGAGGGTAGGTCAGACATGTTCTCTGTGGACGCTGGTCCAACAAGAGCAGAGGGATTTATGTTTTAACCGTCAGTGGAGAGAGGCTTTCTTAGTTGGGGCCACTCTGTGGGTGGTGCTGGGGAGGGTGAAAAAGTCTGAACATGGTATTTTTTATTTCTATGTGCAACCTGCAAGCAACTGCAGCTCAGGGCAATGGATGGGTCAGTTGCTGCATAATAACTATATCACAATTTGTTGTTAACAGTATTGCAGCATAATCCAACACTTTGAAATAAAAAAGAAGGTTGAACTCTGAACTCTCACGTAGTGTAGCTATCGACCGAAAGTGCTGCAGTCACCGGTTTATTTGTCCAAGAACATGATGGTGAGTTAAACACTTGTCTTTTCTGGCAAATTGTGGATAACAGAATGTCGGTCCAATCTTTTGCATTGACTTTTTTTTTTCTCATGCAATCTTATGTTTATGTCACCTGTTGCACAATTGATTTGGACTGGATATGTCCTGTTTGTTGTAAGTTGGTTTGTACAGTTGCATAGCAGTGTTTATTAAATGCCAAAAGTGCCGCATACTGTTTGTTGTACTCATTTTGATCTGTAAGGGAAAAACAAAGTTAATCTCAAGGTAGCCATTATCATTTTTAAAATTACCTTTTAAAGTTGTAATCTCGAAAATCTGACTTTCTTTCTCTTTGGCGGCACCTTTGGTGATAAACGGTAATTGCGGGAGCACACTTCCCAGATATCCAGACAGTGTTGCATGTGTGATGTCCACGTCACGTCACACATGCAGACCAACCACTGCTGGCTGATGGAAAACGCGTCACTAACTGGGCGCCACTTGTGATTTTTCTAGTGAAAGTCACCACAGACACCCAGTCTGTAATACTGCAAATGCAAAGGCTTTCATCAGTCGGCCATAGGCTCAATCACCATTGTGTTACCTCATTCGGCGATAGATAGTGACTTAACAGACATTTATTTAAATGAAAATCTTTGAGATAGTCACTTTTCAAATTAGCAATTTGTTTTGCGGGCCCCTAAAAATCTTATGACCTGCACTTCCCATTAATCCTGCTCCTTGGTCTGCACACTCAATATTACCGTAAAAAAGTCCTCTGAGACACATTTAGTAAATATTATTGTTCCTACCAATAAAACAAATTCACTCATAAGGTGTGAAATCTTATCAAAGTGTCACATCAGGATCATTTCAGGTTCAGTGCGTCTCGGTGTAATTGAGAAAATCGGTGAGATTTGGTTCCTTGCAGCATGATCATTGTAAACCCACCGCTGTAAATGTCATTCGGATGTGGGCAGATAGCTGAGATTTACTGGTACAAGCTACTAAATGGAAGTATTGATACTTTAAAAATGAAGCTTTTTATGACCAATTTCATGCTGAAGATTTACTCAAAAAGCCTCCAACAGCCTGCAGGGCAGCAGATACTAAAAACTCAGCTGACAAGCAGGATAAGAAGCAGATTAATCTATTACAGAAAACACATATTATAAACTATTTTAGTCATTTATGATCTAATACAACCAAACATCCACTCTTTTCATTTTCTTAAATGTGAATCATTTCTGCTTTTCTCTGTTTTACGAGATTGCAATTCAATTACTGAGTTACGGACGTGTAGTTGGACAAAACAAGCAATTTGAAGTCACCACCTTTGCTTCAGTTTTAATAAAAGAACCACATGAGCAAGTTGATTTACTAATTTGACCCTTATTGAGACAAGGAGGGGGAGAAGAGGAGGTTGTATTAAATAGAAGCGAGGAGGAGAGCGAGGGGTTAAACGCTCTGGATTTACACGAGCTCAGCCTCCATCCGATCTGAACTGCTGTGTGCACTTTAATAAGCACTTTCATTTATATTAAAGATGCAAATGTAGCCTTTACGGGGAGATTGATATGCATGGGGGGAACGTCTTTGTGTGTGTGTGTGTGTGTGTGTGTGTGTAGCACTTTATCAGGGTCCTCTGTTCATTAGCTCAGTGTAATTGTGTTAGCAGTGTTGCTGGCAGGGCGGGAAGAAAATATCTGTGTGTAAAGGTCACATCAGAGGAGAGATGACATACGGATAGATGACACACACACACAGCATCCGCAGACATCCTGGCACACACACACACACACACACACACACACACACACACACACACTGCCTCACTCTCAGCACATAAAGGCAGATTTGGCCGTGTTTGTGAGTGTGTTTGGATGCCTCCTCTTGCCCTAAGGTATGCATATGTCTGTGTGCGTGTGTGTGTGTAGGTGTGTGAGTGGCTGATTTAAGTGGCAGTGTTTAATCAAGTGTGCTATTCCTCCTCTGTACGCTTGGCATCTGCAATGTAGGCAGCCGAAAGAGCGGTGTCTCCTGTGCGTGTGTGTGTGTGTGCTTTGTGTTCATAGGTCTCTATATGTGTGTATCATTGCCATTTTGTTGGTAATTTTTTTTAAAATATACAACATTCAAGTGGGACTCCTGCTTCTGCCAAGGAAATGTTGCAGCGAACAGATAAAGGCTTGAAGAGAGAGGATTAGAAACGTAAATAGCAACATAAACGACCGTTAGAGAGAGAACATAAATACACAAACCTGCCCGTAAATAACCTCTCTGTGTGTTCCAAATTGTGGGCGGGAGAGCACTCTAAGAGATAAAGAGTTGCTGCTTGTAGTTCTCCATCTAAAATGAAATAAAGTAATATTTTGTATTATCAGCAGGTAATTGACACAGGACACCAGTTAGGATCAAACACTTTCTGCCTGCCTGAACGTGTGGGTGTAGAAGAGCTTCTGTGCTGTATTAACACGGGCACACCAGCTCACACAAGTGTTTTAATAAGGATCATATTGTGATGTTTTTTTGGTACTTTTGGGGAAATTATCTTTTCTTTTGCAGGACAGATGTCTTCATACTGTCTAAGCGGAGGGGCCACAATGTCAGACTTTGAAAATTGATGCTGTTTTAATGCATCGGTAGTTGGCATTGAATATGGGTTCATTTATTTGTATGAAAAAAATGGATGTAGCTAACATGACGTCCTTCATTGGTTTGTACAGTTTTCTTTTGAAGCCTCGATTGCAGCATTTTAGCCCACGCCATCTTTATTTCATGGAACCAGAAGTGACTGAATTTGGACGACAGGGTGGCTATGGTTATGTCAAGATCCTGGAGGACAGGCCGCCATGGTAGCCACTTGTCAATCACAGGTGGCCCCACCCAAAATTATAATGTTTTATCTTCTATTTGACTCTTAATTGGAGCATAATTATAACATAATGTTGTGTTGAATAAGAAACAAGGGATATAGACCATAAAGTCTTTAGGTAAATGTTAACTGAGGTAATTAATCAAATCAGAAATTGTGTCATTTTCTTATCAGATTTCAAACAGACTTCTTTTAGCAGCCAGTCGCCCCCTGCTGGCCGTTAGAAAGAATATGCAGTTTAAAATAGCTTACTAATAGGCTTTTAATCCGAAGACAAATGCTACTTTCAATTCCTGTATGCAGTCTTTGGTCTGTATGAGAGTGTGACGCATTGTGCTCTTTCTCTATAACCAGGGTCAGTGAAGAGAAAGATTAACCTTTTTAAACTCTACAAGACATTCATGCAACAAACTTCATGTCATTAAGTATTCTAGCCTCGCCTAATTTTCAGACACTGTGGCTGTGTTCGAAATGCTGTACTATACTACATACTACATACTATGTACTTTGTACTATACTGCATACTGCGTTAGGTGGTAGTCTGTAATATCGAGGAGCTTTTCAAATTCATTTTGCAGTATGCTACGCCAGGTGGACGTAAACAATAACCGCCGCTTTTTTAGCTATAGCGCCCCCTTCTGCTGGAATGCTGCTGCTGACCGTCATTTCAACTGCCGCTGTGACGTTCCAGCGCTTTGCATTGTGGGATACAGTAGGCGAGGCAGACTGGTCCGATGCATAATGGAGATTTTTTCTGAATCAGTACGACATCCGGGCATTTTTGGCATACTGCACATTTAGCTTTTGTTTGCATACTACAAAGTACATTTTGGCCAAATCAGTACGTACTGCTAGTATAGTATGGCATTTTGAACACAGCATGTGATTTACTTCTCTCAACTCACCACACTTAACCATTTACATTTCATCTGAACACTTAATGGTGTTGTAATTGTAATCCTTGACCATAAAAGCTTAGGGGTAAAAATGACCTCTGTTATCATGTTTGGTTCAGGAGATATGATGCGAAATATATAATTTGGGAAGTGGCTTCTTTCGCCGTCTTGTGGTGTTTTTGTGATGGCTCCAATTCTGAAAATGTTCAGGTCTCCAAACTGAAGAAGTTCACCTCGTTTGATGCTTTAATGACAAAGTAAACCTGATACCTTCACACATCACCTGAGCTAAGTTGGAAAGGCAGCTTAAGCAGGCAGCTGAGAACCATCAGGACATCTCCACGGTCTGTAAACTTCCTCTTCAGTCTGCAGGAAATGAGCAGCAGGTTCATGTCCAGAATCTGCCCACCAGCTTTACAAATTTTACCAACAGCTTGATTTTAGAACCATGAAGCACCCTCAAACGGTGGTTGGTGACCTGCCAGAGTGTCTGATGGAGGAGGCAATTACCAACATTTACCAGCGTTTGGCTCTTGGCTGCTGTTAATTTTTCACTCTTGTTATACTTCACAGCCAAAAGGCTTTCATCAAATTATCTGCAGCAGGAGTTATTTTAACCTCATATGAACTTTTTAAATGATTTAAACATGCTGCACTGACAGCAGAGAGGACCTGCTAATTGAATTGACCGTTACATTATGTCACCTACCTGTAGGGTCACAAAGTCAGAAAGACAAGATGCTTTACAGTTATATCTGATCAAATAAATAACAATACAATGTCAATTCTGCAGCCTGTGATTACATCTGTTAATTAACTATAAATATAGAACATTGTTCCTCAGTAAAGCCTCTCTTTAATTAACCTGAAAAGTGGACAAAAAATATGACAAAGAAAAAGATTTTCATTTAAATAAATGTCTGTTAAGTCATCTACCTCCGGATGAGGTAACACAATGGTGATTGAGCCTATGGCCCACTGATGAAAGCCTTTGCATTTGCAGTATTACAGACTGGGTGTCTGGTGCGACATGGTCTGCCAGAGAGGGTAGGCGGAGCTAAGCGGCTGCTTTTCCGCTCTCTGCAAGTGTTGCGAGTAAACAGTAATCTGCTATGGCTGAACAAACAAAGAAAAGATGGATGACTACAGATACAACTTCAAAAATAAGTGAAAATCCAAAGAAAAAGAAACAAACTCGACGCTCAGATGAAGCAAACAGTCTGAAAAGGAAAGCGACCGTCAGCCAGGAAAATCAAGAGTTACAACCGGAGCCAACCGTGGACGTCGCACATGCAACACTGTCTGGATATCTGGGAAGTGTGCTCCCGCAATTGCCGTTTATCGCCACAGGTGCCGCCAAAGAGAATGAAACTGAGATCAACAGAACATAAATAAGTGCCGTGAACAGTAACAGTTTTCGTGGATATACTTTGAGCAGGCCCATTTGGCAAGAAAAATTACTCTCACCTGAAGTGATACTGGAGAAATTCCAATACTTTCTGAACCCATTAGTCATCTTGACCCCCAAATATTTTTAACCAACATTTTTAATTTTCATTTTCAATTAACATTTATGATGTTTGTATAAAATATCTGACCCATTTACTAATTAAAAAAAAAGATGTCATCCTCTACCAGCTCCACTCAGTGCCATGCAGAGCAGGCGTCACCACATCAGTGCTTTTACGTTTGTGCTAACAGCCCCAGTTTATAGTCAGCGTTACAGCTTCACCACAATAAAACAGGTTTCTATTGCAGCGCGAGTATAAAGTCTCTGATTCAAGATAGAGTGTGATATTCCTCTCGCCTCCAGATATGAAACTACAGTGTGCACTTAGTTTCCCATCTGTCTCCACACAGACCTATCAGCAGCAGGAACTCCCTCTCTCCGTTATCTGTTTGCATGTACAGCCAAAAACACTGGTTCCAGTGCAGTGATATTCCTCCTCTTCATTTGGAATGAACAGACTGTGCAGTTTTCTCTTTTGTTTTCTCTTTCTCTCCATCTCTCCATCCTTCATTGCTCTCCCCCTCTTATTTTCTTAAACTGCAAAATTGCTGTTCTGCGGTTGGGAGCCAGCTTCGATTATCCACGCCAAATTCCCTGATAAAGAACTGTGTTTCTGGGCCTATTCAAGCACTTAAAGCCCCTCTAAATGGCTCTAGCTGCAGGGTCCCCTCTTTGGAGACTTCACACACATACACAAACACACACACACACACACACACACACACACACACACACACACACACACACACACACACACACACACACACACACACTCACACACCACACACACATGCACGTACTCCAATGCAGTGAGTTCAACACCCATCATGGGAATGATCCAACTGCAGAGTAATTTCTCTTTTTTAAGGTTTGTCAGCACATACAAATCTCTCTCTGCCACACACACACACACACACACACACACACACACACACGATCTCACAGTCCTCACAGCATCTGTTCTCATGCTGTTGGACCATTAGTGTGTGTGTGTCCATGTGTTGACAGAACAGTTTGCATTTAGGAGAGGAAATGTTTGTGTGTTTGTATAAAGGAGCCTGTCCTCCAGGGGGAAAGGGGACAGCATGCGTCATTGGTTCAAACGGCTTAAATAGTTAAATGAGGTTCTATGGGCGGACAGTGTTTGACTTTGAAACAGGAAATGACGTGATGATGTTAGATGTAAAGGATTATTGGTGGAAATAGTTTTAGTAATAATTTATGTTAACAAAAAATGGTGGATGTTGACCATAGATTGTATAAATAGTGGATATAGCCACTGTGACGTCACCCATTGGTTTCTCAAGCTGAAATATGGCCGCCGCCATGTTGGTTTGCTGGAGCCAGGAATAATCCAATTTGGATGAGAGGGTGGTGCTGCAGAGAAGCGAGTGGGTGAAAACGTAACTGGAAACTTAAAATTACTCTCTCCAGGGAAAAGCCAACAACTCCTGACTTCTATTTACTGGCTGACGATAAAATAAATGTTTGATAAACACTGAACAGGCTAACAAACCAGGTATGTTGAGCCCTACATAGTGCTAAAATATATCAATAAAACAATACTATTATTTCTCTTGTAAAAATAGGCATTTTCCCATCTGCCATGATGTTATGTCTTGTTTTCTGGAGCCCCAAGTGGCCACTCAAGAAACTGCAGTTTTTTGCATTGATACATTGGCTTCATCTTTCAACCGTGGAGGTTGCCGCTTGATGCTGACACAAGAGGGGAACCCGTTAGGGATACTCAATTCCTCTTCCACCGCGATCCTTGTCACAGGAATGCACCATAACACCGTCCTATAGGGTGGCAGTAAGCATGCATGTGCTTCCTCTGATACACGAGTTGAACACCAGCTACTTATCTATAGCTGTCAGAGAGGAGCTGCATCTGGAGAGTGTAACGTTCATGTAGGTTTATGCTATCGCCCCGAGGTCCTGCCCAGACCTACTTCTCAGAGTCTCACCTTTGAGTCGAGCATTCATGCTGTTGTTTGTGTTTGTTTCTACTCGTGTGAGCGTCGTTTAAGTAGCTGCTCTGCCTCTAACCTGTACCCTTTTATTCACAGGAGATAATACTCTCAATGTGTTGTGAAACACTCACGCAAACACGTCAGGTACCAGTCGATGGATCCACATATTTAAAGCAACAAAGCTGTGGTAGCACACTCAGAACTTCTATGGACAGAAGTTGCTGTTGACATTTCTGCAGAGAAAGAATCCAAACAGAACTATTGAATTTTCAAAAACACTCAAAAATAGGGATTTGATTTTGTTGTTGTGGAGGAGATTGTAGTGTTTTATAGAGAGGCAGATATACAAACATGCAGAGACAGGGCGCATGGACTGTTTTAAGCATGACGGTTACTTGTTGGCCTTTTCAAGCTCACTGGTTTGCCTGACTCCTGACACCGCAGCAATTTTTGTGGCTACACGTAAGCTCATTATGGGCCCGGATACAATTTGATCAAATAAATGATAAATATAACCTGCATCAAAGCCAAAGAGCGGAGTCCTCTTCAAGTCTTCAGGTTCCTCTGACATTTAGAAATCCATTATAAAACAACAGATACCACTTTGCACACTTGTACTCTTAAAGTGAAAAACAAAACAAAGGAAAGCTGTACAACATGAGCAACAACTCTAGACATTTTTCACTCGATCAGACCTAATTTCAATAGAAGAGTTAAGGTTGATCATGGGCAAACATTCCCTTTAATAAGTATCTCTACGAGGGCCCAGCTTTAGCTCACTGATAAGAGTGTACGCCTCATGTTCAGTCTCATGAGTCCTTAGTCCTCGCTGCAGCCCGGGTTCAAATCTAGCCCACAGCCCCTTGCTGCATGTCATCCACCAAACTGTCCTCCAAACATTTCCTGTCCCTCTTTAGCTGTCCGAAACAAATAAAGCCAAAAATAGCCCCAAAAATAACCATTGAAAAAAAGATGTGTATTTATATAATCCTGGTTTGTGTCACACAGGTAGTTCACTCGCAGCAGCAATCTCGTTCAAAGAGAAGGGATGACTTCCTAACCAATAGTGTCAATAGTTGTTAAGCATATAACCAGGCTCATGTGATTTGTCCATTACAGGGTGCAAAAACAAGCTCACTACAGTTGTCAGGATTTAACTTTATCTGAACAATCCTTAAATCCCTCCACTCTGGAGAGCTGGGAGACAGAGTAAGCGTATTGTAGAGGAGACTCAGTCAGATTAGGAATGATTAAGGCTCAAGCACTCAGCCCTGTTCAGGGTAGATTTATACCTCTCTGTCTCAATGAGTGATGTCTGAGCTGCACCTGTCAGCTCATCTAAGTGAGTCTTTGTATCTGCGCCGCACATGCATGAGTGTGTACAGTCCGTCTGTATCTGTGGCTGTGTTAATGTAGGTGTTTCCATGCATATGGATGTGTACTTGGGTGGGTTTGTGTGTATGTGCGGCTGTTTCATTACAGACGTATGCATAAATGTATTTGCCTGCATGTGTTCCTGCAGAATGTAAGCATCTGTTTCCCTGCATGCGTGCCTGTGTTTGAAAATTTCTGCTGAATGGAAGAGTCATTGTATCGTCTGCTCCTTTCTGCTAATCCCTTTTGTGCTTAAACACAGGCTGACACTCTCAGACACACACTGTCTTTTCCTGAAACAAGGAATTATTTTATGCTGAATGATTGCCATATAAATGAGCAGTGTGTGTGTGTGTGCGCAGTGTATTTTGTAGGCAATGAGGTTAAAGCTGCATGCTCTGCTGGCTTGTGTCGTGTGTGCATTCAGCTGTCTGTGTGTCAGTCGTGGTATGCAACTGTAAATGAAGTCACTGTTTCTCCGCTCATGGTGCAGCAGCCCACATGTGCAAACCGCATTCTCTTTATTCTTTCAGCCTCACACAATTTTTTTCTGTCATTTCACACACAAGTCGAGGGTCCAATTAGTGTCGTTGACATGACATATTGTCATCAGTGTCAACCAATTATTTTTGCATGAAAGATAAAACATGACAAAATGCAATTAAAAGACGTCAGCTGCTACCTGCAGAGTCAAGCAGGCTTGGTTTAAAATGAAGAACTCACCTAAAAAATACAAGGAATTTAAAAGAAGGCAGTCTTTTAACCTTGCGTTCGTGTACAGAACCGGCTGGACATAATTGTCTATGCACTACGCGTGTGATACTTCTAAAGGGCGCACCGGAGAGCTCAGGCCATATGTAACCACCGTATGTGCGGGATGTAAACAACAGACATGGCGACGGTTACTATCATGTTCATTCTGAATTCTCACTGGCCCAGTGACTGATTAAATTCCCTATCCAGCTCAGGCGACTGATGACTGGTGGACAAATCACACGGTCAGGACCGTCCCCAACATGTTCCTTTCTGCACGGCTGAACGGTCTTGGTCTTGTTTGCATTTAGCTTTGCAGGTTTCAATGTCGACTTCTATAGTTGAACTTATCTGTCGCCAGCTATATCGACAGGAATGTTTGTCTCTGTTCTGCGGCAATGGCACATCGTACAGATGTGGATAATTGCGGACTTGGTCTACCAGCTGGCCTTCAGCTTGTCCCTGCTACTGTGTTGACCCTGTCACATCCCCTCTGCCTCTGCACTGCCCCTACTGTTCATGTGCATACTGCATCTTGCTTTCGTGTAGCATTATTTTTTGAGGACGTGCACAGCCGACGCTCCACACACAGGGGACACGGGGCAGCTATCATGCATGCAAACGCCCAGTTAAAAGCAAGTATATCTCCGGCCTTACTGAGACTTGTGGTTTTTCACTTGGTCTTCTTGTATGATGATTTAAATGTTTAACTTTGCGGAATCAGTCCTTGTAGAAATACTGAGTAAAACAATGTGTTATGTCCATCTTAGTTAGGTCTCATTTAGAAACAGTGCATCTCATTCATGACTGCCTTCATCATGTTGGATTGAAAGCGTTGAAATCTGTTTGGTCTAAATTGAAACTAAGTATCCTGTTTTCTGTTTCTGGCACGTGTCAGTGAACATACAATGCTCGATTTCAGACCTTTTTCGCTTGGTTTGTTTGTGAATCCTTCCGACTTAATCAAGTTCCCTTTCCTTCCTCCTTGTCTTTTCTTATCTGTCTGTCTGTTAACAGCCAGGAGAGGATGGTGTGAGTCGACTGCAGTCTGCAGTATTAGCACTTGTCAATATTACGCCTTTCGGAAAATGGATTCCAAATAGAAATCTCCTCACGTTCAAGTGTGTGTCCGCCTCCTGGCCTTCGTTCTCATCATCACCTTCTCCTCTGTCCTCATTTGACCTACACTGTAACTTTTACTTTGTGGCCATCTGTTGCAAGAAGCCTGGAGTTAAGAGGCGAATTGATCAGATTAAATGCAGAACATGTGCTTTGGGACGTCTGTTTTGCTGCATCCAAGCAAATCATTTAGACGTCAGACTTCTGCAGGACTGAAATCAGATCTCATTGAACCACTCACACTTCTGTCCCTCAGGATTTTAGGATGAATGACAAGACAAACAAACCAAAACATTACCTTTATCCAAAGTTTAGAAAACATTATTTAACCTTTCTTTTCCCTGCCTACAAACCATGTAAATTCACCTTGTTTCTTTCTAAGCTTGAGCTTTTTTTCTGGCTGCCCCCAGTCCTGAATAAGTTACAAGTGATAATCTTCTCCATGGGACCGAACTACAGATGTGCACCTTATAAACAACACAGGGACATCCATGTTTAAAACAGCAGCAATGGAGGTTTGCAAAGACGAGATAAGGAGGGTTCAGAATGAAAACTATTACGTTTCTTTTGGAATTAACACATTTTTTGAGACACTTTGACCCGGTTGTTTATTAATTATGCTGTTTTCTGGCAGTTGACAACAAGTACGTTCTCCTGGGTGCCCCGTATTCTGAATAATCATCATGTGTTTTTAAATGATTGAGTGTTTTGTGGTTTCTTTGGGGACCACATTTTCCAATGCAAACCCCTTCGAAGGATTTGTCCTTCTATCTGGAGATATTGTGGTTCGCTTGATGAACGTTGGGACGCTGTGATATGAAACATATTGAAGACGTTGCTTCTTGTTAGAGCACAAAGCATTTACCAGATCTCCCTTTGAAACAGCAGGGTTAGACTTTGTCGGTGAAGATGTCCAGAGAGGTATGCGAGTCAATAGAGAGCATTGCGTGTCACCTCTTGTCTTGTTGTTTAATGGCCTTTAAAGGTACAGCCAATCAGATGACAGCTGTCGATGGACATGAAAGCAGCTTGCTGTGGAAAAGAATGATTAAAAAGGTTAAATTGACCCAGAATCCTCTTGATTGTTCTTACTGTTCTTCTTCTCTGTGGGAGGATAATTACCAGTTCCTTCTTTTGTGTTAAACTGAAAAATAACAAAACTGATAAATGGCCTTCGGTAGACTTTTTCTGTAATTCAGATTCCCCCTGTTGTTGATGAAAAATGGGCTGCATCTAACCAGTGTTTTAAAATTGTGAAAGTGGCAAGTATAATTTCCCAGAACTCGAGGTGACGTCTTTAAACGTCGTGTTTTTGTCTGAAAAAGGTCCAAAACCAGAAACACATTCATGCAGTTAATGATAAAGAAAAGATTAAAATCAATTTTACTTTTAAAATGATTGAAACGTCCATCAGTTATCAAAAAAGCTGGTCAGTTAATTGACTAAACGTTTCAGCTTTAGAGGTAAAAGTTCTGCCTGGTGCTCTGTCACACCTTCTGGTCAACACTATTCCACACCGCTGATCATGTGCAGAGCCTTTTGGGCTGCCTTCACACGATCAGCAGTCTGAGCGGCTCTCACGGTTAGCTGGGATGCACACTCAGTCATATGAACGTAGCTCAAGGCTGCAGAAAAGCCAATACACATTTACTTTTTAAATCAGACTCCGAGTCTCCGACATGATTTCTTCATGCTCAAGGTCCTTGATGAGGTGTAGACTGACTGCAAAGATTGTAAAAGTTCAGCAGTTCAAATAACTTTAACTTTCAGCACAGGGTGTAAATTAGCTTCAGCTTTAGCAAGAGGTGTAGAACCCAAGTGGTGTTACAAAGGCCAAGGCACTGATGCTGCAAGGATCTTATTGTCAGTTGTATAACAGACTTTATGTAGAAATCAAAGGTTCAGTCGGTTTTATAAACAGGATCATAAATCGGGTGAAGGCACCAATTAGTTTAATTGTACCCATACCCACAAAGTTTTCTGTGTCCGCTGCTTTTCTCCTGAACAAAAAGTGTTTAAATCAGAGTATTAATGTAAATGTTTATACTTTGCCCCTGGTTCGTACAGTTGGGCTGCCGTTATAAATGCTCTGTGTACATCCAGTTCATGCACAGGCCGGTGTGTTTGGACGTGTGTCTGCCTGTGTTTTTGTAGTAAATAAGATTGAACAGATGCAGGATGCACACACTCACACACACACACACGCAGATAGAAAAACACACAGACTCGCATGGATCGAGTGAGGCCAGCAGGCAGCGATGTGAGCTCCATGCTAAAGAAGCGGTGTGTATAAATTTGCCTAAGTGTTTGGCCAAGGTCTGTGGCTGTGTGTGCAATCGATGTGCCAACAGCAATAAATCAGAGGGATGGACCTGAACGCCTCTACAGCTTCATCTGATGTGGCAGGTGGGCTTCAGGATGGCCTTGACACACACACACACACACACACACACGCACACACGCACACTCCCTCTCTCGCTCTCCATCAGAAGTGAAGTGAAGGCCTGCTTAGTTCAAGGTTTTCTTGGATCAGATAAGATGCTGATCAGTTGGAATTAAAATAATGTCATGATATATCAAGCGATAACATTTTGTCACATTATTTCTGATTAGAGACGTTTTTTGATGATGTATCAAAGAAAAGCTCAGATAATATACTGAATATGGAACAAATAGAGGAATGTACACTTGTTCTCACAGATATACTAAAAACACACACTCACACGCAGTAACATGTGCATGTGGGAGAAGAAGAATATCTTTTAACACATGGTTAATGTTGTGAAACTGTTGGTCAGGTTTCGGCACCAAAGTTCTTGGTTCAGGTTAGAAAAACAAAAGATTCTGGTTTGTGTTAAAATAAATGCTTGATGTCAGTAACTTTATGTTATGTGCATATGTGACTTTCAGTCTCACGCAGGATTTGAGCCCGGCCTCCTGAGGGAAAGTCTGTCCACCCCTACCGCCACCATGAGTGAACTTATCCCTCGTTATTCTAAGTCACCAGAGTTTCTAGAGCAGTGGTTTTCAACTGGTCTACCCTCAGGACCCACAAATTGCGACCCAAATTTCTGAATTTATTCAACCACTTATTGAATGAAAAATGGTGCAGTTTACTACTGCATGAATGCATCAGAAACCCATGTCCTTCAAAATAAAAGCACAGTATAGCAAACTTTTTTGCGAGAACCAAGGTTCTAGAGGATTTATCTGCTCCCTTCAAGATGGATCTTCCTTGACTTTCCATAGAGCATTGTTTTGTGACATGTAATTTTAACACATTACATTCCACTATTACGTCCTGGTCATTTGACGTACTTCTGTGCAACTACACTGACTTAATCCCACATGCCTATGAGTTACATATATGTTGGAAAATGTAAATGTGCCCAATTTGATAAGAACGCAACAATGCATAACCACATGATTATAACATCAATGTGCATTTTTGATTAGAAATCTGTGCACCACAGCAGGAGGACAGTTTACACCTGTGCATGTGCCAACAGTCACTTCTCTAACATCTTCATTAAGAACTCAGTTTTTTCTCTGATCTAATTCAGACATTTAAAGCAACACTCCGCTGTGAGACACCTTCCTCTCTCCTCTCATCCTTTTTCTTTTCAGTTTCGTCAAACAGTTCCTCACATCATCGGCTCTCAGCTCCACTGGTTTCTAAAGCTACAATGCGACTAGAGTCAACGTGTGCTACATGGTTTAAGATTATTTATAGAATTTGTAAAAAAAACTTCAGAGAAGCTGAGATGAAAATGTTCAAAAATAACTGTCTTAACTTGTCATTTTGAACAGTGATTATAATTAAGTTTCCTCTCGTCTATTCATGGTTGGTGTATGGGTGGTGCATGAGTGTGCATGGGCAGGTCTGTTTTATGTCAATTATGTCTATGAGTGTGCGTGTGTAGGGGTGTAAAAATACTTTTGACCAAATACTGTACATGTGTGTTGTGTTATCACATTTGTGTGTGTGTGTGTCTAACAGTAGCTGCATTGTCCTGATGGGACAGGCATCAGCATCGTCATCTCGGGCCACTGTAATCATGGCTGGGCTGGAGATGAAAGACACTATTGACAAGAGGTGAAGTGTCTGAGAGAGAGAGAGAGGGAGAGAGAGGGAGAGAGGAATGTAATGAGAGGAAGGAATGAGAAACAGCAGCCCAAACGAGAGACGAGAATAGTTTGCTGACCAAACTCCATTATGAAACAAGCTCTGATATTGCTGAGCTTAAACCAATGAACTAATACAGACATGCGGTTATACATGGCTGTCAGGCATGGTTGACACTAGGGCTGGGCAATATGACGATATATACCGTTAAAACAATATGAAAATGTCTATCATATGTGTTTTTCTATATGGTCTCTATTGTGATGTAACAAAACCAGCAGCTGAACTGCAGTTTTTTACGTCATTTTGACAACGCTTTACGTACTGATCCTTGCAATCCAGTCCGGAAAAGGACTCGTACTCAGCCCAAGCGAAAACGGAAAGTCAGTACTTTTTATTTGTCAAATATTTAACTCACACAGGATTATCCAGAAATAGGCTTTACCATGTGGTTATTTCATATTGACTTATTATTTGTTACATTACCAGAAAACATTATATATTGTGATATATATTGTTGTGATATAGGATTTTGTCCGTATCGCCCAGCCCTAGTTAACACCATGGATGATTGTGACAACCTTTGTTCCAAGATGGGGCCCAGTCATTTGAATGAATGTTACTCACCAGGTGCATTCACCAATAATGTTCTTGTTTGTGGCTTATTCCCCTCCCACGCGCTATTTTGATGATTGTTTAGGCCCCAACAAAGCTTTAGAAATGGTAAATCTTTGAATTGTTGGCCATTTCTCGTTTATGTGATTGGAGTTTGGGCACCCTGTCATTTTGTTGCAGTGCAGCATTGAGACATAACGGCAGCAGGCATGAGAGAAATGGCAACATTAAACTGTTTACTTCAGGGCTTGTCACCCCGTAGATCAGCTCTGTCAGAACCAAATGGCTTTTTGGGGAGATAATTGTGTCAGTGTTTTCAAAACCAGGAAATAATTCCTGATTAAAGAAGAAAACATTATCAGCAGTTTCATGGCTGTCTCTTATTGCACGTATTGTGTAACCAAGATCTCTGTCATCAGCCAAATAGATTAAAATGAATTGAAATGGCCTTGTTGTTAAGAGGATTACATTTTGCTTGACTTGGAGTAAGATGCAGCTGAGGTGGAAAACAGGTGAGCAGGGCTTTCAGACTCTGCTGGTTAGAAGAATTTTGATGTTACTCCAACGTTTCCAAAGCTATCTAGCCAGCGTGTCTCCTTCTCAACTTCGGATTACATTCAATAATATCCATCTTCATCACAGGAAATGATAATAATAGCCACAATAGTGGTGATGGGTGAGCATGTTGAGCTTTTGCACCTTAACTTTCAAGACACTTTGTTTCTCAGTGCATTCAAGGATAGGCCCCAGCCCCCAGTGACCCCGAACCTCGATAAGCAGCTAGGTCTATAAAAAATGAGTGGAAGGATGGGAAAATAGACAGATGGTCAATCTCCCCTCTTTTTTTCTATCTTCCTCTTAGTTTTTACTTATAACAATCGTGCCCACCATCTCCACTACCTTTATATTGAACTGGTATGAAGCCAAATAGTTTTCACTTCCTTCTCCCTCTCACTGTCTCCTGTGTTTTATCATCCTGGACCGGTTCTCTCCCTCTCTCTCTGCTTTCTTTTTAACAGGCAGGCCTATATTTCTCTGCTCTGTTGCTCAACAGTATATATACTATAGGATTCTCCCTGCAGCCATGCTTGTAATTTATGGATGTTTACCTGCTATCCCTATGCTGCACATCGCTCGCTCAGCCTGCATTTTGTAACAATGTTGGTTGGCTTTTCTATGCCTCTTGTATGCGCATGCTGTTTCAAAGTACACCTACCTGTTTCCTTTTTTGCTCACACGTTTGTGACACAGGTTGCAGTTCAAGTGTATCTGTAGTGCATAAGTATTTTTCTGTGTGTGTGTGTGTGTGTGTGTGTGTGTGCGCACTTTGTCGGCTGGATCCTTTTAATACCACCAGACAATCGATACGCAGAGGAGCAATGTTTGGCCCTGTCTTCTTTTAAAAGATGCACTCCACAGAGTGGTGCGAGCCAAGAGTCAAGAAGTCAATAAAACAAAGCCGATAGTGCCCTCATTTGTTTTTTTTGGACTTCAGCGTCGAGGCCTCTGAGTCTGGGTCTGTGGGCGAATATTTAGTGTTTTGTCATTTCGATACAAACAAATAAATTCTATTTGTCAGATCTGTGGAAGTGTATAACACAAGTCCATGAATATATTGACGTCTCTGTTTGCTAAGATTTCCTTTGTTTCTCTTTCTCAGGGCTGGTGGCGGACGAGGCTGAGGACCAGGGGATGAGGTTATAAAAACAGCAGTGGAGAAAGGAGGAAAATAGGAAAAGGAAGTTGATTGCTTGGAAACTCTTCTTTTGTATCATCGTACCCTGCAGTCCCGCAAGGCACCGACTGACCCTGAAGAGGATTACACACTGAAAAATCCACACTAACACCCACCTGTTCGCACCTCCCCTCCCCTCACCACCATGTCCTTCCACCTAAACCCATCTCTTCTTACCCTCCCCGCCCTTTTCCTGCTCCTCTCCCTACCCATGCCCTCCACCTCCACTCCTTCCTCCCTTCTCTCCTTTTCCCCTCCAGAAGGAGGTCTCACTCATTTAGTTGTTAACAACAAAACAGGCGAGGTTTACCTGGGCGCTGTCAACTGGATCTACAAGCTATCCAGTAATCTGACCAAGCTACGAAGCCATGTCACTGGCCCAGTCACGGACAACCCTCGCTGCTACCCTCCACCTGGCGTCCAGTCCTGCCCCCATGAGCTGGTGCAGACCTCTAATGTCAACAAACTCCTGCTACTTGATGCTGCCCACAACCGCTTAATTGCTTGTGGGAGTACTTCCCAGGGAATATGTCAGTTCCTGCGTCTGGATGATTTGTTTAAGCTCGGCGAGCCCCACCACCGCAAAGAGCATTATCTATCCAGCGTCGCTGAGGCAGGCACCATGTCCGGTGTTGTGATCTCCCCGGATCTTTTTGGTGGAGGTGGGAAACTTTTTGTCGGCACTCCCATCGATGGTAAATCTGAGTACTTCCCTACACTGTCCAGCCGCAAGTTAATGTCCAACGAGGAGAACGCTGACATGTTCAGCTTTGTCTACCAGGATGAGTTTGTCTCCTCGCAGCTGAAGATTCCCTCAGACACGCTCTCCAAGTTCCCAGCGTTTGACATCTACTACATCTATGGCTTCAACAGCGAGCAGTTTGTGTATTATCTTACGTTACAGCTTGACACCCAGCTGACCTCACCAGATGCCAGCAGCGAACAATTCTTCACCTCTAAAATTGTCCGCCTATGTGTTGACGATCCTAAGTTCTACTCGTATGTTGAGTTCCCCATTGGCTGCACCAAGGATGGAGTGGAATATCGCTTGGTTCAGGATGCTTATTTGGCCCGGCCAGGGACCCGTCTGGCACGGTCGCTTGGTATTCAAGAGCACGAGGAGGTTCTGTTTACTGTATTTGCACAGGGTCAGAAGAACAGAGCCAAGCCGCCAAAGGAGTCGGCTTTGTGTCTGTTCACAATGAGACGGATAAAGGAGAAGATTAAAGAGAGGATTCAGTCGTGCTACAGAGGAGAGGGGAAACTCTCCCTGCCCTGGCTGCTCAACAAGGAGCTGGCCTGCATCAACTCGGTGAGTGATTGAGACAGCCGCTCCCAGAGGTGTTTCTGTGATCATGAGAGTTATGAAATACCAAATTGTTGTAGGACATTTTGGTTTGTGGTTTTGTGTGCATGTGTTGTTTACAGAAAAGGCTGGTTCACATCAATTTAAGTTTCAAGTACAGTTAGCACACTAGTCCTTGAAATAATGGTCAGTTTGGACTGCTTGTCTTAACCTTGAAAGTTGCCAATAGCATTTTAGTGGTCATGACTTTGGGTGTGTTCGAATACAAACAAATTTCAGTACGTTTTGTCGAGCTCTGAAGAATTAATTTCATTAAATCTGTTTAACGTCGGTGGGAAATTTTCTCTGGGGTGGCTTCAAGTAATTGCCTGAGAATGCAAGTAACTGTTCATGTCTCAGAGAGCTGCTGAGCATTATGTTAGCCAAACTGTATGGAAAACACCCTACAGGCAATTCTTAGGATGATTTCAACATTGGTCTTATGTTTAACTGAAATTGCCCAAGCTTTAGTATATTTTGCCCTTGTTACTCTCACCGCCGAAGCCAGAACCTCAAAACTCCAAGTTGTTTGTGCATCTATTTCCTTGGTTAACCCCAAAGTGGAAAGTGTGAATCTCAACAAATCCCCAATCAAAGAAAACGATATTTCTATTTTGGTTTGGGCCAAAGCCACCTACATTTAGGTCTGATTGCACATTAAGCTTGTGGAACAAAATGCTGTATCAGTGGCTTCCTCAAATCCAGTAATGTAGCACCATGGGAGAATGTGGCTGGAAAATACAGTATATTTACCATTGCATCCCAGAGAGAGGATATATTCATGGTTAGAGTATGAGTAAAAAGAGTTTTGACAACATACTACATCACTATTAGTTGTACCTGCAGTACTGTAACCTAACTTATCTTCAGTGTTAGAAAACCGTAGTCCTCATACTTTTCTGTCCAATCTTCAATGTGTTGAGCACAATGAAGGAGATCAATTGGTGCTGATCCTTTCAAATGTTAGCTGAGTTTACATGGACATGGATACACAATAAGTAAAAGTAAAGCGTAATTCAATTAGAATAGATTAGAATTACTTTTTTTTATAACCTGATTAAAACTAAAGTTCTACATTGTAAAGGATTTAGCCTGATGATTGCTGCATTTGGTCTGGGCATGCCAGACTTCATGGGAATGTTTGTTCTCATAATTTTTCACTTAATAGGCAGTTTGCAAACAGCTTATGGGCATTACCGCCACCTATTTGACCAGGGACATGCATAGTAAATGCCCATCATTTAAAGGAGTTGTAATAGTTGCTATAAGAGCAACTACTGCACTGAACAGACAAAAGATATCCATCTTCAGGGAGCTGATCACACGTCAAAGACATATTGCTGGTGCTTGAAGGTAGCTGTTGAAGAAGACAAATGCAAAACCTATTCTTATGCAGCTTTTCCCATAGGTCGGGGGGGACTGAGGTGATGACAGTGACAGACAGACAGAAAGATCCGCACGATTAACAAACAGATCCACGTTATGTAACGTCTAATGTCCTCCCCGCGCTGCGTTATTATAACCTATGATGAACTGATCGCAGGTTACAGCTCCTGCTCGTGTCATTCGCAGCATGTAGAGATGTAGTTTATACTGTATAGTAACTGTGCACGGAAATAAGGACAGATGGCGACGTTATTGAGCAAGTTACAGAGCGTGAGAAACACACTCCTAATGTCTGTGGTTTAAAAGGAAAAATCTAAAATCAGAATACTGATTTTTGCCGACGATTACCATGGCAACGACTGAAGCTTCAAATCATTTGGGTCTGCCCTAAGCCGGCTCCGATGCAATATATGCATGTGCATTTCTCTCTGTTTCTTTGCAGAGCATGTGTGACTTTGAGTAGGTGAAACCTTCCCACGATATCAGAATGAATCCCAGGGAGGGGCTTGAGCGAGGGGAGATTGCCCAGTGCCACAAGTTAATCGATCACGTATGGCGTCGTTCTCTCAGGGGGGGAGAAAAAAATGCTATAATGGGTCGCAAAATCTACCTGAGCGGCCGTTAATATACTTGGACAAGTAAAGTCTATGTGTGGGAAACTCTGCTAATGCCTGTGCCATGCAGCTGTTCTGAAATAAGTAATGACTTTGTACCCACAGCTAATGTCTAATAATGTGAATTAATGTGGAATTACCAGGAGAACTTAAAGAACTTGATAAATTCAGTTCTTTGGTATTGCAGCTGAAAATCTCATATCATTAACATAAAAACACAACTTAATATAATATTGTCAGAACTGTTCAATGGTTGAATGATACTGCTGGTTCAGTGTGGAGACAGGACAGCTGTCTACTTTCAGGAATAATTCAGGCTGTCCACAGGTTGCGGGTGGCTTGTCTTTCCCTTTCTTCATAGTTGAGCTGGCCTAAGGGTGTCTGAGAGACATTTGTGGGTGTGGGTGTGTGTGTCTGTGTGTGTGTCACCGGCATGTCACACACAGCCCTGAATCCTCATGAATAATTCACCTGGTCTCACCTTCTGTTATTCAGTCAGTGCTCCATAACAACCTGCCATAAATCTCTGGACTCCTCTGCACCTCTCTGTGTCTCCATCTCCTCTTTCTCTCTCTCCCATCCCGTCCACCCTTTTCTTCCATGCCTGTCTTTCTAGCCCCGTCATTTGCATTAAGATTTATTTCATTTTTCTAAGCCAATTCTCCCTCAGCTGCTTCTTTTTATCTTCTTTGCTTGCTTTGCATTGCTCCCTTTCCCTCCCCGAACTACTCTCGCTGACCTCTTTTCTTTGTCTTTAATTTTTAACCTTTCACCTCGCTCAGTTTTACACTCCTCTTCAGCGTCCTCCCTCTTGTCCCCCTCTCTCTCAAGCCTTTGCTCTTTCACCATCCCTCTCTGCCCTCTCCTTGACTTTCCACTGAGTGATGAGGTAGAGAGTGACTTAGTGTGTAAAGCCAGGGCCGGGATGTGATGTGAAAATACAATGTGGAGGGAACAGATGATGCAGTGTAAGAAGGGAGCAGACTCATGGGACATGAAAGAAAATGGGAGTCTTGGGTTTTCATGGGAGGAGGAGGAAAGAATTGGAAGGAAGGGAGGATGTGGACAGAGGACAGGGTTCAGGAAGAAAGGAAAATGAGAATAGATGGAATGGAAGTTGTTTTAAATAGTTGGAAGGCAGACCGATGGAAAATTATTGGAATGAGGTAGAACAAAGGGATGAGAGTATACTCTATAGAGAGAAAAGTACCAGTACATTTTCAAAGACATAGAGTCAAGGGGAAGGACATGAAAGGTGGAGACAATGGAGGCAAGACTAACTAGGTAGAGAGAGGAAGGGGGAACTGGCTTTGCTCTAGGGATGGCGTTGTCAGCCAGTCTGTATTTGCTGAAGTATATTACAGACTGAAATATTTCAACTGTTGCATGGATTGGGATGAGCATATCTGAAGAAAACCCAGGTCCTCAGAGGATGTTCTTTACCGACTTTGGTGATCCCCTTACTTTACCTCTAGCTCTACCAGTATGTCAAGGTCCTGTGACCTTTTACTTAACCTGTGATAGCTTGTGGAATACATGGGATGGATTCACACGAGTTGTTGTGCAGACAGTCATGGTTGACAGATGATGCACCCTACTTACTTTGATGATGCCCTTACTCTTCTTTAAGGGTACCTTTGGTGTTCCTCTGACTTCTTTCATCTTGTGCCAACACCAAACTTCTATAGGCAGGTTTATAGTAAGTGCCGTCTAACTATTTTACTTGTGTTTCAAGTCAAATCACCATTGTTTTTAATATTATTATTTAAAAGATGAGTCACAGTACGTCTGGAGCTTAAGCTATCACTGCCAAAAGCTTAGCTAACCCACAACTCGGCTGGCGGCCCTTAAAGCCGGACCGAAGAGCGTCTGAGGAAAAACAGATTTCTACAGTAACACGATGTAAAGCAGTGGCTCTACTGGTTTTAGTTGCGGTGAATTCAGCTGCTGGTAAAAACACTGTGAACATTGAAGAGGCATTTAAGACTCTGCTCAAAAGTTTGTGGCCTTTCATGTTGTTTCTCCGGGTGCAATGACACAGCAAGAAAACAGAAGTTCAGAGTCAACGCAGGGTGTTCCCTGATAACTTGAATCATCAATTTTAAAGATAAAATCTCGAAGATCTGTTAAGTCACTATCGCCAAATGAGCTAACACAATGGTGATTGAGCCTATGACCTACTGATGACAGCCTTTGCATTTGCAGTATTATGGACTGGGTGTCTGTGGCGACTTTTCGTGGAAAAAATCACAAGCAGTGATTGGTTGGTGTTGTGAGTAAACAGTAATCTACTATGGCTGAACAAACAGAGAAAAGATGGATGACTACAGATACAACTTCAAAAAGAAGTGAAAAAGAAACAAACTCGATGCTCAGATGAAGCAAACAGTCTGAAAAGGAAAGCGACCGTCAGCCAGGAAAATCAAGAGTTACAACCGGAGCCACACATGTAGCACTGTCTGGATATCTGGGAAGTGTGCTCCTGCAATTAACGTTTATCGCCACAGGTGGCACCAAAGAGAACAAAACTGAGATCTTTGATATTACCACTTAAAGGAGCAGCCCTATAGACATGAATGCAGTGTGGCTGGAGATTTTAAGTTGATACATATTTGCCAATAGAACAAAAGTAATGAGACACATGCTACGTGTAGCTTGTTGTATGTTTTATGTCATTACAATGTATGCAATGTGTTGGACACCTCTGGTCCACTTATGAAGAGGCTTGGGCGAGTTAGAATGAGCTGCCAGGTTTATTTTTCTGCCTTCATTATCCAGCTGCAGGGATCAAATCGGTGTCTGTTGTATTATTACATGAGCAACCAAAATCACTTGTTTCCCATGCTGTCTCTGTTGTTGGTATTGACCCCCCATATGTTTTAGCTTTGCTCTAAAGCCTTGAGCTCGTTGGAATTAGCTGCCTCTTTATTTGCTAAATAGAAGTCACTTACTGTGTTCTGCCAGACACTGACAATATGAATTTTCTGAACCAAATCACAAGTTCTTGTAATGTTGCTGCTTAACTTCCGTTATGTTTTCATGGCTCATGAATGACAATTACAATGTTACATCTCTGTCACAGGCCCAGTGGTGCTGTGCAAGCGCCATGTGGCCTTGTAGTATAAAGTGTACTGTATATGCATGGGATTATGCTAATGAGCGTACAGTTACATGATTGTCCTTTATGGCCATCTGTCGTTCTGCTGCGATCGATCAAGGTCGTGTCAGCAGAGCTCGCTCTGGGACGCTGCTGTGATGAATTCATCATCTCCTCGAACAGGCATGTTCAGTGTTTCCTGACGTTGGCGCTGACAGCTCGTTGCCTCTGCACCGGTGTCGTGTGGAAACTTTCATAGCGGCTCATTCCCAGAGACAAGGTCGGGTCAGTCGGCACTCAGACACACCCCTCTACCTGGAAGCTATCAGAGTTCATCACCGTGTGCAGCACTTGAGGAAATCATTTTCTAAAAACGGCCCTATATGAAGAACTATATAATTTTTTTTTGGATTGTCAATCTTATCACCTTCATCACAAATTATTACACAACTCTCACATTCCTTTGGCAGCGGATCATCTTGGCCACTTGTATCAGGGTTATAGCTGCTAAAAGGAGGGACTTTATGGTCACAGTTCCACACCTAATATGAAATTGACTTGAAATCAGTCCAGGTCCAATTCCAATTTTCCTGTTATGGCTCGGGTAGTATAATTCATATATAGGAGAGAAAGTCATTTGCATGATGCTCCAGTCCTTGAGGGCCTCTACAATGTCATCCATGACTTGAGTTCTGTGTAGGTAGAGCATATTCAGGACCGGCGGACTGTTACTCATATGAAACCCAGAAAACAAGAGAGCGGCAGGAGGGATATTTGTGTGACACCAACCTCTCACATTGGAAAGGCCTCTTTGCTCAGTTTGCATGCTTGCCTTGTGATCAGTTACGGAACAATGAACTTATTGAATGAAGGAAAACAGATTACAAAAAACGTGATAGAGGTGGAACAGAGGACAAATTGACAGAATATGGGTTTATAGATGATGGTTCAGCTATGAGGGAGAACATGTTCCTCTGTGAGGCCTGCTTAACATCCAGCATGAAAGTGGCTTTAATCCCAAACACTCCAATAGTTGCAGCCTGTTCAACGCCCCCCCTCTTCCTGTCTGACTCATTGAAATAGCAATATGCTCATGTCATGCACTTGGGGTCAGCGGGACTAAATTCTTCCATTGAAAGAACTGACTTTAGTATGCTTTCCCACCAAAATCAGCACGTTGACGCAGGTTTTTTAGACCCGGGAAGATCTGCCTATCGATGCCGATTGTCTCATTTCCCATTGCCGGTGGAGTATACTGCTGTCGGTCTCTTTTCTGCTGTGTCACCTTCTGACGTCACAAAGGCACCGGAAACAGGGTTAGTAAACAGTGAAGATGGTGGTTAGGTCTTCATTGTGTCTATTACTCATACAGTCTATTTATCAAACTGGAACGATGTTCGAGCGCTGCTTTAACGGAGACTGGCGGAATTTGTTGCTGAGATGACAAGGAGTCACAGAAGTTGCTGACGGAGTGAATGGTGCCAAATGCACCTCTGACCCCATCTACAAGGGATTGTCGTGGGTAATAGAGATGTTTCAGTCATGAACGATTCCTTCAAAAAGAACTCATCTTTTTAGTGATCTGAATGATCCGTTCAATTCCATGCATTCATCCGTTCCTGCCCTTCATTAAATTCTCTCTCGCTTGATGTTAACGTCCAACAGAACTGCGTCTGACTCTGCTCTGCTCGCAGTTTCCCAATCCCTTCCTTCTTTTACAAAAGCAGACTGATTGATGCACGTGCCAATCACCTTTTGGAGGAGGGCTGTATTTATCAAATGACCATGTCATTGGTTAGGAGAACTATGGAACGTATCACTTGACCGAGAATGGTCCTCGTGAACGATACGACCTGATTACAAACGAAAGTGGGACGGAAGTATTTCAGGCGTGCGAACAAAGCCAGTTCACAGACGTGTAAATCTCTGACAGATGAACACAAACTGAATAATGTAATTTATTTATGAAGACATAAAGGTTTTGTAATGTACAAGTTGAGCCAAGTAACTGTTATATCGTGATGCTTTTACGAGAAGACCAGTGAATGCAACGAGATCGGTCATCGTTCATCAACGAGTTCGAGAGAGGAAGGAGTGACTGAGCTGTTTCCTTGTCATTACGGTTAAACCGGAAATGTCACTGAACGACTTGGTGAACGAGTCTCATGAACTAATCTTACAGCTGAATGAGATTTGAAGATATGAATCAGTGCAAAGACCCATCTGCCATCTCTAGTGGGTAAAGGCACCTTTTGAGAAGTTTATTTTATATTACATGAAGAGAGCTGGTACTCAAAAGTTCCACAGATCCCCAAAGATTCAAAAGATCTTTTTTGCTTCTCTTTTCTTCCCCAGTATGTTTGCCTGTTTTTTTCCCCCAGTAGCTTTATTAAAAAAAAAAATTGCACTTATGCATTGCAAGTAATATATTCTGCCCCATTTCATGTCACGCAGTATTCTGATTAGTTGGACAGTAGCAGTAGCCACATGTTAATTTTGTCCTAAATTTCTCACACTCTCATTATGTTTCCACAGGCTGTGTTTGCTTCCAGAGCTCCAAACATGCTGCTGGTTAGCGTGACTCTTTTAGATTGATGTTCCATGACAGCCCAAAACCTTACAGAGCAAAAGGAACTTAAATGTTGTGAAGACAAGCAAGTAAAAAGAGTTTGAGTATCAGAGTTAATGTCAGAACTAGAAACTGGACTTGATGATGCATGTTAGGATTCACACGCAGTGTCTTGAAGTTATAATCACTTCTGTAGCCGTAGCGTCTATTGCTGCATTCGTACCTTTAATATCTTTGTGTCGATTTCACTTTGGAGTACGATTATGTGATTTTTCTTCTTTCCAAACCCCCTAAGTAGACCTGACTGTTTTATGTGATAGAAACACCAGGTTGGTGTGTTTGAAAGGAAGGGCTTGGGTTTAAAAAAAAGATTTTTACAATTCAAATTGATTCTCATTTGAATGACCCAATACTGATTTATAAATCCTGAGATCTTTAAAAATGTGTTAGAGTGATCGCCGCAACGAGTCTTTTTATCGTGTGTGCGTCCATGAATATGTAAGTTAGTTTTGCACTGATGTTTATGTTACTCTCTGTTAGCATCGGCGTCGGCCGCGAGTGTATTTTCGGCATGTTGTTCAGCAGGAGGCTCCAGCCCTGCTCCTGGAGAGCTACCTTCCTGCATGTTTTAGGTTTGTCCGTATTCCAACACACCTGATTCGAATGTTTTGCTCATTATCAATCCCCTGAGAGGCTTCAGTTGGATGATAACGAGCAGATCGTTCAAATCAGGTGTGTGCAGGAAGGTAGCTCTCCAGGAGCAGGGCTGGAGACCCTTTTTGTAAAGTATGCCTTTTCCCATAACTCTTATTCTCGTGTGTTTTTGTTCTCAAATCTCGTGCAAGTTGAACCCCAGTTTGTTTAATCAAAACCATGAGCCAGACGTACAGACTAAAAATCTGAGACTTGAAAAAAAGTCATAAAATTGTTGATATTGTGTTGACTGCTGTGTGTTGGTCACGGTAAATAATTAAAAGTGTTGATAATGCACCAGGTTAGAGATGCATTGATATTGTAACTGAAATACGCCTAAACAAATCGATATCGAATCAGATCTGATTGGGTTGGAAATCAAATTGAATCGGGACATTGTGAATCGGAATCGAATCGAATTGAGAAATCCTTTTCGATACCCAGCCCAATTGAAAGCCTTTTTGAGTTTAGGTGAGCGTTCTCTCCTACACACCATCATAGGTGTGGCTCCAACCACACGTCTCTCCCTGTGCATCTTTTATGTCCGCTCATTATCAGGAAGCGGCCAGTGTTGGTCTTCTGGGAGTAAAGCGGAGCGGTGGGTGACCTTCGCTGGCTGTGGGCTGCCGTCCAGCTCCACAGCTCTGTGAGCAGGCCGACCCGGCAACGCTACAGCCTCAGCATGAGTAATGAGACTGATTCAGACAGAGGGAGGGAGATACTATCCTCTGTGCATTGGTGTGTGTGTATATCGGACTTTATCTCTCCCTCGCCGTATACTTTGCTGAGTGCTCATTTGTGTATGTGTGTGTGCACGCTTTTATCCTGCTCCCAAGAGAGACAAAACAACAGTGAAAACAAACAGAGGAAAATGGGCTGATAATCAGAGAGTTTGCGTGCGTGCGTGTGTGTGTGTGAGTGTGTGTGAGTCCATATTGTCTGCAGAGCCACAAGGTGGACGTCACAGGGAAAATTGCCTGCAATAACAGAGAGCAAGAAGACTCTCTTCTATTGTTATTGGTCTCCCTCTCTCACTGCGACTCTTCCTCTCTTTACCTTCCTTTCTCTATCTTTTCTCTCCCTCTCTCTCTCACTCTGTCTCTTTATTTCTCTGAGCATAATAGTGTTTATTAATATTTATCAGTGTTGATCACTGCTGGCCAGGATTACAGTCTATTTCTGTGGCATTTTGTATTCTGTCTTCCAGGCGGCTGGTGACTGGTGTGTGTGTGTGTGTGTGTGTGTGTGCATCTGTGTATTTGTATCCTTTCACTGCTTCATTCTCTCTCTATCTCCCTATTGTATCTTCAGTCTCATTAGCGTTAGCTTGTGCCTCAGTGGATGGATCACCCACATTGCATCAGGCTCCAGGGCCTGCTGGGTGGGGAATATCAGGGCTCTAATGGCTGCGCTTACATCATGCACACTAATGTTTCCTACATATTTATTAAAGCAAATGAGCTGACAGGCATACATGAACTCCATCACCTCTTGTCCTAGCTGGTAGTGACTTGGATTAGGGGCAATTTATACTGGTTTGTCGGTGCAGGATCAGTCTGTTGTGGTAAATTCATTAAGTGGCAAAGTAGAGGAAGCTATTTTAGGCATTAAGGACACCGGAAATAAAAGCCCCATTCATTTTCAGCAACACGATGTTTTGTGATTGCAGTTGGAGAGCTGAAGATGCCAAAGCTAAACTGCACAGAGAAACGTAAGGAAAGACATATTCTGCACCAAAATATGAGCATTTTGGTGCATCTGTAAGAGAGACCTTAAGCGACAAACTGTATAAACGTCATGATAAAAGGCAAATGTGGTGCAGTGTTTGTTTCTCTGTGCGATGACTACATTTGCTAATTCATGATTTATGCATGCAACGGAGGCTGAGGCCGCTCACTGTCGCAGTGTTCAGAGTCATTTGCTACGACAGTAAGAAAAACTCTGTATGAATGTGACTATGGGTGACGTCTTTCACATTACATGTAGTCATTTAACTCATGTTTAATATAGAAAGAAAACAAGAAACGACATTAATGCAGCTTTAAATGATTCAGGAGACGTCTCTGTTTAAAATAAATAATTTATTAAATATTAATTACAGAAAACTTCTGGTTTAATGGTACAGTTTGTCAGGAAGTGCAGACAGAAAGTTTAATAAGAATTTATTATGAAATCATGAGCCGTGATCTGATCTGGAATCTTTCAATAGAACTGTAATTAGCTTCCATATTATCTTAACTATCAATTACATACAGCTGACCCGATAAAAGACCACAATCTGTGTCTGTACAAGCATGGCATCTGTTTAGCTCAGTGGTTAAAGCACGCACTGTGTATAAAGGCTCACGGTGCGTACCCGCTGAAAGCCAATGGATACGGCCGAAAATGTGCCTCCATTCTTTGTGCATTGCAAACTGCTGATTCGCTACGTCTCTCCACTCTGCTCCGCTTAAGATACGTGCCGGGTCAATTTTTGACGGAGGCCGCTTCAAGCACGCGTCATGCTGAACGGAGCAGATCGTTCCAAACAGGAAGTCACACACGAATACAGCATACAGCATTTGGTCATTTCAAACTAAAAAACCATGTATAGACCGGTACAGACTCTTTTTTTCCATTTTCATAACAACAACACACTCAAATCTTTTAATTAAGTAGTGTACTCAGCCATGGTAGAACCACAAACATTACAGAATGATCTCCAGATGAGCAGATAATCAACCTCGGAGGTGCAAACTGAACTGTTGTTTGTGTGTTGCTCTGTAAACATTGATGTTATCACGTGATTTCTCAATCTCGCGCGAAAACGTAGTTCTCCCTCGATCTCGCGAATCCAGCTGCTTGGGCCAGCGCTCCGCTGCGCTGCGAATCAGACACGCTTCCTGTGGGATCCAGCCGTAATAAAGGCAGAAGGGCAAAAAGAAAATAATTTAAAACAATGTCTGATGACTTTCATCACCTAGCAGTGGCAGAGAGAGCAAGTGGAAGAGAGGCACTGTTTTATCTGATCTCTGCTCAGTTATGAGTTAACTGTTACGATGGCTGAACAAACAAAGAAAGGATCAATGATGACAGACAATGAAACCTCACAACCAAGCGCAAATCCCCCCCGAAAAAGAGAACTAATTTAGTCAGAACTGTCGGTTCGGATGCTGTTTGGATCTCTGTTAAATGAATACCAAAAATACACCTGTAATTGCCAGAGATGCCACCAAAGAGAACCAGACTACAATCTTTGAGACTGCTCCTTTAACCTCTGAACCCAGAGTCTCCATGTATCTCTGTGCTCGTTCTTCTGCCAGATATTATTCTTAGGAACAGGTCAAAAAGCTCTGAAAACAGATGGTGTTGTTGAACGTCACAGGTATTATCCCCCTTTGCTTTAAAGAACTGAAGTTTTTATGACTCAGCGTGCGACTAAGTGACTTGTAAAGATGATTTTTTTGGCAGTTCTGTGATGAACGCACGCAGCGCCGAGGTGAAGTGCTGTCAAATGCTGTCTAGAACTCAGCCCATTGGGGGAAACACTTTTTGATGAGGTGCAGTTTTCACTCCCGTCTCCTGCGACATCTTGATGCATGACGCAGCAGAATATTCCATACCTTGAGCGTTTTAATGACTTCGGCTGTGACGCTTCCTCGTGAGTTTTTATCTTGGGATATTTTTCGCCTCAGGCTGTGAAGTCTTTCTAATTTACAGAGAATTCTCAACAGGGGAATTTCTCAGATCCAACTATAGTATGAATGGTGTCTGTGAACTAAATTTACTGCACAGTGGTGTTCATTGTTAACTCTAGCACATGACAGAATGGATTAATGGCTGCTATAGGCTGATGGAGTGCCAGCTTGTAGCTTGTAGCTGCTTAGCCATGAAAGCTGTATGAGTTGGCCCTGAAGTGACCTTTTTTCTCAGAAACTCACAGGCAGCCTGAGAGAGAGTTTGGACTTGACACTGTGCAGAAATATCAAGAGTGATACTGAATTATTAGAACCTCAGTATTAGAGTCACATTTTGATATGAACAGCTCTTATATGTCAAGAAAGGCTGGAACGAGACGGGGTTAAGTGCAAGTGCAACAACTCACTAAACCCTAAACTTTACTCACGATTGTGTCAAATATCACAAGTTCAGCGATCTGCTCAGGGGGGAAATAACACACTGAAAGTCTAATTCATACTCTCTCTAGTGACCTCTTCGCTTTACATAAACCTCTGCTGGTCGTCCAGGACACAAATCTCTGCAGCACGCTCACAAACTGCTGACCTGCAGCATCTAATGAAGAGTGTAATTATTTATTGATGCACATTTATGCTGTGTTTGTATATTGCATGTGTTTGTGTGGGTTTATGACAGACGTGAATGTATGCATGTGTGTTTGTGCAAACGCATGAGTTCATTAATGCGTGTTTGTTTCTTCAATTATTCATGCGTGTTTATCTGTGCATGCAGAAGTGCAGATATTTATAGGTGTGTGTGTCCAGAGCGCTCTGTCCCAGGTGTGTTATGGCTGCCCTGCTCACCAGGAAAGTTTAAGGACATGCTTTGGCTTTGTGTGTGTGTGGGGGTTGGGATGCATGAACACACACATACACACACATACACACACACACACACACACACACACACACACACACACACACACACACACACAGATCCCCAGCGCCTGAAAAGAGTGCAAAGAATACACTTGAATAGAACAGATTGGAGCCTTGTTTAACAGACCTCTATGGTGTACTGCCATGAAGGTGCATCGCTGGAGCTTTAAACCCCCATCTGTGTCAGCCTGTGCTTACCACTTTCACCACACAGCATTACAGTATTTTTACAGGCTCCCATATTTGGGTGAATCCCTGTAGTGGTCTGTTCTAATTGGATTACAGCTGTCAGAGAAGGCTTTAGTTCAGATTACACAGATTATAGCAGGCCGTGCTCAGATGGACAGTGTGGTTTAAAGAGACTCATCTGGCTTGTGTCGCATAGAAAGAGCGATTTGGCAAAAGTGCAGACGTGATGTTTGCCTACATTTGGTAAATGTAGGCCAATGGCAGCAGATGTGTCCAGGCGAGCTGAGGTGCACCGACGGCAGCAGAGTACAGTGAAGGAAAGGATTTTTAAAAACATATTCATTAACAGTATTCACACATCTGGATTGTAGGATTGGTTTTGGACATCTTTTATGTCATTTAAAACCTCTGTAGCTCAATGAAGCTATCTATGTAAAGAGTAGAAATCCAAGTATAATATTGTTTTATTATGTTTTATGGTTGAGTCTGTTTTGTCTCGTGTGCATTTGTCATTTATTTTATGTCTTTTAAAGGCCCAGCTAGGGACGGGCATTGCAAATTAGACAGGGCTATAAATGCTGTAGTTTGTGGCATCAGTTTACTTGATTCGTACTTGTCCCTATACAAATAAACACTAAAATACACTCTCAACCAGTTTGTATTCTAATGATGTATAAATATATATATATATCGTTAAATCTTATCCCTGCATGTTAAGAATAGACTTGCCTCTTATGGAACTGTCCTTTTTTTGTACCTCCTTTATGTGCTATCGTCCAGCCTAGGTTCCAAGTAAGCTGAGCCTATACTGCTGGGAGAAATGAAAGAAATGTAGACCAATAATTTGTCAGAGAGAAGCGTCTTTACTGGGAATCTACACCGACACTGTAGCATCAGACGAACGTGTGCAACACGTAAGCGTCACTGCAGCATCTATTTTGCTATCTACCCCGGCTGCAACTACAACAAAGACAACAGAGCAGCAGAAAATTACTCGCATATTACGCCCGCTTCCCATGCAGCATGTACGCGGCTGGTGGAGATTGCAGCATTGAGTAACATCGGAGTGGTTCTGTCCTGGCACACGCATGTCAAAAATACGCTTCAAATACGCCGCATGTGTTGATTCCCCGTAAGTGTGACAGCATGACACGGGACATCCTGCACAATCCCACCCACCTCTCTGTAGTTTGGTTGAGACGTCTGTGGTAGCTCCTAACAAAGGGTGAAAGACGTGAAATATACGCTTTCACAGCAAATTCATGTTAATACTGTCGACGTATGTAGGTTGCTAATTCTGCCCGTACTTGTGTCACGATAAAAACACAAAAAGAGGTGTCACATTGTCATTTTAAAAGATGTTCGCCGTGTCACAGTGGATTAGGTACGAGCAAGTCAAAACAGTGTTATGTGGAAATGCACAATAAGATCATACGAAATATCAGCAAAGAAACAGGATGAGAAACATTATTGTGACCTTGGAAATAAAGATTTGAAATCAACTTAAATGCAGCTGTGATATGACGCCTTTAAATTTTGACGTACGTGCTGGAAAAGTCTTCATATGCTTAATCTTTTATGTTTAACAACAAGTATTGATATTTAAGGGTTGTGGATGTATGAAATCTTTATTAAAAACTCACAATCCCGCTTTCAATCTCATTGCAAACACCACAAACGTAAAGACAAAGGCGTCCATTTACAGCAGGGAAACGGTTCAAAGTGTGCATCGCTGCTGTCAACAAATGTCGACTGTGCCAGAAAAGCATCATGCCAGACCGGAGCTTTCCACGTGGAATTAGCTCAGTTGACGGCTCGGGCTATCTGGGGTAAAGCGAGCCGCCGTCCCACTGTGGCACATTAACCTATATGGCCAACTGACACTGCCGAGCTGAAGCCAAGGCCTCTCCTCCCACAGAGCCGTGTCTCCCTCTCCACGGGATTCTGCTACTGTGTACTTTTTGTTTTTCCTGCACACCGTCATGAAATAATGACCCAGAAAGGTTTCCCCGCCGGGATTCAGTCCTGACAAACACAGAGACTGGCAGGGACATAAATCTGCTCCACCTTTTTTTTTGTACTCACCAGTGTGATAATTAAAGCAATAGGCTCACATCCATGATCCAGCCTCCCCGTTTAAACTCCACAATTAAACCAATTATCCCAAAAGAGTGTTTCAAGGTGTTTTAAACTATATTGACTGTGACAAATACTGGAGCTGATGAGGCTTCCTGCCTGCACCCAGCCCTGCGTTGAATGATGGCGGCAGGAAGAGGGCCTGGCTTTAGAGAGGAAGTTAGACAGCTGAGAAATAATGGGATTATTACCGGGCCTGGAGAGAGTTTTATCTCCTCTTTATTTACTTGTTTATGTTGTGCAGATATTCAGGGGAGCGGAGGAGAGGGACAGAAAGAGAAACACAACAAACATTATTGGAGGAGTTTGTAAGATGGACTCAAAGTAATAATCTCGAAGATTTTCATTTAAATAAATGTCTGTCAAGTCACTGTCTATCACCGAATGAGGTAACACAATGGTGATTGAGCCTATGGCCCACTGATGAAAGCCTTTGCATTTGCATTATTACAGACTGTTTGTCTGGTGCGACTTTTGTGGAAAAAATCACAAGCAGCTGATACGAACTTATATGTTGGTATCTAGCTTGTTTTTGGGTTGGGTTTTCTGTGCGGCCATTGAGCAGACATTGTGCATGCGTCAGTCAAAGCTGGTGTTCTCTGAAATCAATAGAAGCGATAATATTTGAAATTGGCGCCATAGCTGTGGAGAAAGTTGTACAAACAGCTCGTGGTTTCGCCCATTCTAGACTCCTACAATACCCAGCATGCATTGCACCCCTCCCTCTGAAAGGAACGACCCAGTGGGAGACGCTGGAGTGAAATACTACCGTTTTCCAGTCAAGGACATTGATCACTGAAAGCAACGGCTCAGAGCGGTACAGAATCCGAAATACGACGAGAATATACCTGTGTATCGCCTAAAAAATATTTGATTATGCAGTCTACATTTCAAACCTGACGATTTTGAATGAGACATGACATCGGAGGCGGGCGTTCTAGATTGAGGAAGTGTAGTTTAGTTTCCTGGCCTCCGCCAGATGATGCATTTTACGTAGTCTGGTGGAGGTTTTCCAGGGCCCATTGGAGAAGTGGATAGCGTCGTCCAAAGGCACAGAGCCAAATTGCATTCATTTCTACCATAATGGCATTAGCTCCTCATAATAGCATGATGGGACTGAGGTTGAAATTCAGCGACTGGCCCTTTAAGGACCAAACCAATGTGACATAATTCAGCGTACGGTCCTAATCCGTCGTCATATTCCATCAAAAGAAAAAGATCCACAAAATCAACCTCTGGCATCATGACGCTCAATATTTCCACACTCATGTTCACAGTTCATGCTCGCAGGTCAGTCAAGTTTTTCATTCAAGATGTTTCGGCTCCTCACATTGACACATCTGTTTTCAGTCACAGCGCAGAAGAAATGGAGGGAAATGAAAAGAACAAAGGAATCAAAGAATGAACAGAAACACGATATGAGCATGAGGAGAGAACGACGAAACCAACGGAGAACGGAAACTGTGTGGAAAGAATGCAACTGCAAAATAAATGTTGATCTCTTGGCATCCCAGCTATTCCTCTGACTCTGATTCCTCTGACCTATGAGGCTGAAGCCCCCCCCCCCCCCCTTCTCCGTTTCGCCTGCAGCTTTCCGTTTCACCAGCACATCTCCTTGCTGCCAGGCTCTTCCCTCCATCTCCAACTTCCTCATTTCACCAAAGCCAAAACAACAGATGCTGAAATGTCGAAGTGCCTTCTCTCCGCTCGTGAACTCACAGAAAACTAAAAGAAAACATTTCCCAAAAAATCAAAAGTGTCAGGCTGATAAGTCAAGCGGGATGAGGCTGCTTCACCTCTCCTGTTAGTAATTAAGAAAACAAATGGTGCCTGATCGTCCAAGTGACCTTTTCTTAAAAACCCTGCTGAAAAAACAAACAAAAAACAGATTGCAGCTCCACCAAGAGGGACACATTTTTATCAATCATACGAGGATGTGAGGGGAATGTTCCTCTTTGTAGATTGTTTGCTTTTTTCATGGTTAAACAATGTCATAATACTACTTTAAACATTATTAATACCATGGCGATGAACCAAACCTCAAAGGAAACTTGAATGTGGCACAAAATAAGGTTTATATTCAGCTTTGTTGTGAATCCTTCAGGGATTGAAAAAGTCACTGCATTTAAACAAGTGCAAAGACGATTTTTTGAATATTTTAACATCTGCGTTCTTTACTTTTGCTTCAATTGTATATAAAGGAAACGGAATGTTGCAGATACATGCACAATGGTATTCTTCCTTCTCTGTACCTGGCTGTTTTTTTGGCATATTACCACCACACACAGGCTACTGAAGCACAAAGTAAATAAAGACCTGCTAACAAAGATACTGCTCTACAGCACAACCAGGGATCACAACCTCCATAAAATACCCATTTAGTGGTAAAGTAATGCGAGCAGACACAAATCATTCATGTGTTCTTCACTGTTTGGTCTCAGCTCTCCAGTGTGGCTCTTATCTTTAACGTTATAACCTCAAAGGTCTCAGTTTCGTTCTCTTTGGTGGCACTTATGGCGGTAACTGCGGGAGCACACTTCCCAGATATCCAGACAGTGCTGCGTGTGTGACATCCACGGTTGGCTCCGGTTGTAACTCTTGATTTTCCTCGCTGACAGTCGTCTGAGCTTTCGAGTTCGTTTCTTTTTCTTTGGATTTTCACTTATTTTTGAAGTTGTATCTGTAGTCATCCAACTTCTCTTTGTTTGTTCAGCCATATTATTAATTAAAAGAGCTGAACACTTAAGAAACCATTGTTCCCTCACTGCGTGTATGTGTTTGTGCACCCCTCTCTCTCTCTCTCTTCATGTTGTCACTTCACTGCAGCAAATTTATTGTGAATGAAAGCTTACATCTGTCTAATCAAGTCAAATTGTCAGAAGATTCTTCTATTCAAATCTTCATTCATGTGCAGAAGTGTAAGCGCGCACTGAAACCTCACATGACAAAGAGATAAAGGGAGGAGAACGAGCGAGTTCGACGGAGTGATTGAGGTAAACAGAGAGAGAGAGAGAGAGATGTTGTCAACACTCTCTCAAGAGAGCCAAATGTCTCGAGCATCTCCTCGTTCAACGCTGGCATAAACACATCGCTCCAATCCCACGGAGAGAGAGCGTGTGTGTGTGTGTGTGTGTGTGTTTCTGAGAGAGTGTGTGTGTGTGTGTATGTTGAACATGGCTTGTGCTTCGTTCCCATGTGAGAGAGATAATGTCAGAGCGAGAGTTGTACTTCTGAGACACACTGGCTGATGTAATGAACAACAAGACTTGCAGAGTGGAAAAATGCATTTAATTATGTGAGAGTTGAGTGTGTGTGTGTGTGTGTGTGTGTGTGAGTGTGTGTATGTTCTTAATAAAGAAAGGAGATGAGATTTAACTGCCAAAACTTGGGAAAAGAAGTCAACAACACACACACAAACACTCTCACGTGCGCGCGCGCACACACACACACACACACACACACTCCTGGCCCACATCCAGGTATTTGTTGTGACTTGGCGTTGGAAGCGGAGAACAGCAATGGTTGGCCTTTAGTTTCCCCCAGCGAGCCAATATCTGCTCTCTAATTGGTTGTTAATGAGAGAATGTGTATGTGCGTGTTTGTTTGCCAGTATATGAAGGAGAGAGAGTGAGTGTGTGTGTGTGTGTGTGTGTGTGTGTGTGTGTGTGTGTGTGTGTGTGTGTGTGTGTGTGTGTGTGTGTGTGTGTGTGTGTGTGTGTGTGTGTGTGTGTGTGTGTGTGTGTGTGTGTGTGTGTGTGTGTGTGACAGGATGGGGGGGTGCAGCAGGGATCTGTAACATCTGTCTAACAGACTGGGACACTTGAAGCTTTGACCTGCTTAAACACAAACACACACACTCATAAACACAAGCGTACGTGCACACACATTCTATTGTTGTTTAATATGTTGTTGTGTGCATATGGGTGAGAAAGTGTGTGTGTGTGTGTGTGTAGTAAGGAAGAGGAAAAGTGTTCGGCCTCTGAGTGACATCCACACACAGAGTGGACTTTGTGCAGACATCTGGCGGTGCAGTCTGCTCTAATGGCAACAGAACTACAAACATCTGCATCTCACACCCACACACACGAGCATGCTGTCTGTCTCACACAGACACACACACACACACGCAGACTTGCTGCCTTCTATTAGTCGAATAGGTTTGATAACTATGTACCAGAACAAGCTGAAGATGTAAATGATAGAGTTTTTTAAAACTGACATTTGTTACAATCTTTAGATGAAAGATAAGGCAGCTTAGATGTTGATGCTCAAGGCAAGTTAAAGTAATAATCTTGAAGATTTTAATTTAAATAAATGTCTGTTAAGTCTCTATCTATCGCTGAATGAGGTAACACAATGTTGATTGAGCCTATGGCGCACTGATAAAAGCCTTTGCATTTGCAGTATTACAGACTGGGTGTCTGGTGTGACTTTCGTGGAAAAAATCTCAAGCGGCGCCCAGTTAGTGACGTGTTTTCCATCAGCCAGCAGTGGTTGGTCTGCCAGAGAGGGTAGGCGGAGCTAAGCGGCTGCTTTTCCGCTCTCTGCAAGTGTTGCGAGTAAACAGTAATCTACTATGGCTGAACAAACAAAGAAAAGATGGATGACTACAGATACAACTTCAACAAGACGTGAAAATACAAAGAAAAAGAAACAAACTCGACGCTCAGATGAAGCAAACTGTCTGAAAAGGAAAGCGACCGTCAGCGAGGAAAATCAAGAGTTACATCTGGAGCCAACCGTGGACAGTTTGGATATCTGGGAAGTGTGCTCCCGCAATTACCGTTTATCACCATAGGTCTAATTTGAAGCTGACCCAGTGAAAACCTACCTAAAAAAGGAAGCCTGATCTCAAACAGAACTGCAAGACCTGCTCCGAAAAAGCCCAGGGTAGTTAGACCTGATCCAAAATGGAGTCGACCCACAGACCCAGGTTGAGGGAGAGCTGTAAAACTTAACTTAACTCAATTATGTTGTTTAAGTCAAGTAAAGCAAGTAAACCATAGAGTAGACTAAAAAAGAAGGTACAAACATGTTATTTTACAATGAATGTGTGTTGTGTGCGGTGTGTGGTGTGTGTGTGTGTGTGAGCATGGTGGCTCAAAGTGTGCGCTGTTATTGTGGTAATGTGGGTAACATGCTCTCACCACTGCCTCCTCCTCTCAACCCACAGTATGGCCACTGCAGCTCTGATGCTTACATGGTTAATGATCAATTTAAAGGGCTACATTCAAACTCTCTCTCTCTCTCCCTCTCTCTCTCTCTCTCTCGTACCCTTCCATCTTCCTACGTTGGGACTCATTAGTAGCGACAAGAGCGCTGTTGACCCTTCCCCTTCCCCTATGTCTCTCCTCCTTTTCTCTCCCTTTTTTCCCCTTTTTTCTCTCCCCATCTCCTCTCCTCTTTCTCAATGGCACTTGCCCCATGCTTTCCCTCATCACCCCATCATCATTCACCCAGCATGAGTTTGGCAGGGGTCTACGTACGTGTGTGTGTGTATATAGCCAGGGGCCAGCCTGCGCCCGTGTACAGCAGAGGTCTTCTGCAAGGACAGCACAGGGGACTCTGTCCTTGTCTAACCCCCTGGAAATAGAACAAAGGTGTGTGTGCGTGTGTGTGTGTGTGTGTTTGTGTGTGTGTGTGTGTGTGTGTGTGTGTGTGTAATAATGTTATGTACAGTGTCCTGACTATGAGCTATAGCTAGTAATAATAATAGCGCGGTCAGAGGTCCAGCAGGCCAACAGGGACAAGCGACACAGCGCTTATAAAAGCACCAATAAAAGACTTCAGCAGGTCACCTCATGTTAGAGACGCAGTAAAGGATTATTAGACTGATTTACACCAAACACTTTGTAACGTTCCAGGTTATGATTCAATCATAGAAATGTAACATTAATAATCTAATTCAAGTCAAAAGTGCAATAAAAACTGTGGGAGAGCGTGGGTGCAGGAAATTACTGTTTGTAAATTACCTGTTGTTATGATTGATCGAACCTCTCAAGTTAGGCCCTCTGAACACAACACATGTTTGATATGTTTAAGTGTCGTAACAAAATATTTGAGGTCAATGACCAGCCGCAGTCAGCCTGGGTATTAAATATCTTTACTTTATTAGTACAGAACAAAATGTATCCGGGCTTTTGAAGTATCCAAAACTAGAATTGAATGCTTGTAATGAGTCGAACATTTTCTTCTTCTGCTTTTTTTTTTTTTTGCTTCATTTGGAACGTGTTTTTACTTCTTGAATGGTAACACAGCGAGAAGGTCCTGGTTCAAACCCCGATTCGGATGTAGTGGTTCTTGCTGTATGGAGTTTGCATGTTCCCTCCGGGTAGTCTGGCTTCCTCCCACAGTCCAAAGACATGCTCTTTAGGTTCATTGGTGACTCTAAAAGTGCCCTTAGGTGTGAGTGTTAGGGTCAAAGGTTGTCTGTCTCTATGTGTCAGCCTGTGACTGACTGGCGATCAGTCCAGGGTGTAACCCGCCTCTCGCCCAGGGACAGCTGCGACCCTGAAGGATAAGCGGTATAGATAACGGATGGATGTTGCTCTGCTCTGCCATTACTACAGAATTAAACAGATGTTTACTACTTAGAAGACTTTGAAAAGACTAAAGTCATTAGCTGCTGTAGTTAACATTTAAAGTTGCAAGCAGCAGGTATTTCCTTACCTCCTACTTCAAACTTTTAATGTTTCACGGAAGCTATCAGCTGCTTTACTGACGCTATCTACAAACATCAAGCAGGCGTCCAACTACTGTGTGTCAGTTAGGACACGGTGACATCATCCCTTGTGTGTTCAGAGGCTTGCGATGGGACTGAACGATTTTGAAAAAATATCTAATTGCGATCATTTTGACTTATATTGCAGTTTTGATATGATTTGCAATATTAAAGGGAATTATCATTTTTACATCATTATTCTCATTTTCGTTGAAAAACATATTGAAACGAAGATATTTGATATCTACTGTACGTCTGTATATAATGTGTGGGCCAGAACATCTCTGCAGCACAGTGTATAAATTAAAATAGTATTTTGACGCACCTTTCACCTTTAACAGATATTGCGCCTCCGGTGATTTGAAAGTTGCAGTAGGCACTGCTGCGATTTCGATAAAATTATGATTAATTGTTCAGCTGGAGCTTGCACCTCGCCAGCGTCTCTCCTGTGTTTACTATCTCCAGAGGATGCTGCTTACTGTTTTGTATGGCACAAGGAAAAGGACAAAGCAACCCATTGGATCGGATCCATTGGGTTGCTAGCTTGGGCGTGCTAGTCCCCAGCCTGGGAATCTAATGACCAGCCTATCCAGTAGCCGATCCAATGGGTTGCTATGTTAGACGCATGACTTGCCGCCCTGGTCGAATGAATAGGCAGCTTCTGATTTACGGCCGCCGGCCTCTCAGTTAGCTGCGCCGGCTTATCATTGGCCAGATCAGTAGCTGGCATCGGCCAGGATGTAGCCTCCTTCGGCCTCTCAATAGTCTTAATTTTGTCCTTTTCCCTGCGCCATAGTTTTGTTCTGGAGAGACACACAGATTGGCTGTTGACAATGTTCACATCATTGAACTTCACTGTTTGCATGAGCCAAGAACAAAAAATCAACATGTTTAAATTTGACGTAAATCAGCTCGAACTGAGATTTGTCCACTGCAGTGAAACTGCTCTGTGTCGAGCTGCCATTAGTCACACTATGGGAGAAGAAAAACTTGCATTGTCTCATCATGAAGAGACAATGCATTGATCTTTTTAACATCTGGCTGAGATTTAATACTTATGCAACATGCCCATCATGTGTCTCCAAGTAATTTAGAATGTATTTATCATGTGTGATGTGTTGGGAGTGTACACATCAATTAATAATTATAACAATACATCAGAATTTTTAGGCTTTATGTCTTGCTTCTCATGTTAGAATTGCTTTAAAAAACGCTGAATGCTTCTCAGTTTAGTGTGTGCAAATTAGGCCGTTCATTTGCTTCCATATTAGTGGCTGAAAAAGCTCCAGCGTCTCCTCAACGAGCTGCTGCAGAAGAATGATAGAGTAGGCGCACTGTAGGAATTACATGTCTACAAGGCACACAACAGCTAGCAGATGTCAGGTCTGTGTGAGGCCACATTTGTCTGCAGTGAAAACACGTCGACTGAACGCTCCACTGTGCCTCAATCTGAGCTGTTGACTCTACGGTAATGATGCAAGTCAGGCTAAACATAACAAACCATTAGCGTCCTCAGCATGCCGGCAGCGGCGCTGCGAAGATGGCGATCTCACTTCTGTGTGTGCGAGCTTGACAGACACTGGGAATGCAGATTAGTTTACAAAAAGACGGCGCCAGGCGTCAATAAATCCCGGCTAAATCATGTTGTTAAAAGCTACTATAATAAACATTTTTTACTCTGGTCTTGTTAAAGTTTCAGTTTTGACACGAAGACGAGAGCAGGCCTGTTTTCAGGGGAGCAGAACAGGTCATGCTATATAGGCCTTCTAATTTATTAACAGCTTGGTCCTCTGCCACATAATTTTGTTATATATCTCAATAATCATGTGATCTCATGCTTGAAACCAGGGACCATCATCATGATAATGCCCCTGAAGGAAGGAAGGAAAAGGGGGAGAAGGAAGGATAGAGGGAAAGATGGTCTCTGAGAGCTGCGGGCATGAGAAAACAGAATAAGAGAAACCCTTGGGGACGGACATGATTTCCCACTGGCCAGTCCTCTGAACCTTGTAAGAAAAAAAGAAGAAAGGGAGGAGAGAAATATGTGGATACAGAGAAGGGAAATATAAAGGAGGAAGAGGAGGATTAGCTGGAGGAGGAGGAGAGAGTGGGAGGGAATGAAAGAGGATGGAGAAAGAGTGAATAAGTGAAGGAAAGAATGGAGGCTCTGCTCCGTCTTTATCAGAGGAAACGAGAAAATGTTGCAGGAACTCGAGGCCAGGGTTCATACTGTCACTGAGCCAGGGCCACGTCTCTCTCTGCTTTTTACTATCCCGCCTGTTTTCTTCTTTCTTTCCCCATTCTTGTTTTCTTTATCTTTCATATCTGTCTCCATCTTCTCTGCATCACTAGCCTTCCCTTTGTAAACTTGCTCTTGTTTCCCCCCTTTGACCTCCTTTCTCACATCCAAAATTGAGAACATGTTTATGTAAATCGTACAAAAGCCAAAGCACTTTTTGTATGTCTCTCTCTCTCTCCCTCACTTTGTGTCTCTGCTCATTCAACGTAAACGTTGCAGTGATCCTGGCTGCCTTTGATAAGTCTGGTAAAAGGAAAGGAAGGTCCGCCACAGCCACATGATGGCCGACTTTCATTGAGAGGCATGAGCTGATTGATTAGACTCTATGGGGATAATGGATCTAGTAATGAACAAGAGAAAGCTGGCATGTTCATTTTTGGATTGTGGGAGACTAGATGCTGCTTCTCTGTGTGTGAGAACTTCCTTTCTTGTGCATGTTTGTTTGTGTTGCTGTATATCTGTTCCTATGAATGTTAATATAAATATGTTTTGCTTATTTTGTTTGTGTCTGCATGTGTGTTAAGTGTTTGTTTTTTTCAATGTGCCGAGGTGAAAGTAGGTGTACCATTAAAGTAATAATCTCGAAGATTTTCGTTTAATTAAATGTCTGTTAAGTCACTATTTATCGCTGAATGAGGTAACACAATGTTGATTGAGCCCATGGCCCACTGATGGAAGCCTTTGCTTTTGCAGTATTACAGACTGGGTGTCCCTGGCGACTGTTGTGGAAAAAAAATCACACGCGGCGCCCAGTTAGTGACGCGTTTTCCATCAGCCAGCAGTGGTTGGTCTGCCAAAGAGGGTAGGCGGAGCTAAGCGGCTGCTTTTCTGGTCTCTGCAAGTGTTGCGAGTAAACAGTAATCTACTAGTACAATGTACAAAGTACAATGCAAAAAAAAAAACATAGCTTAAATGAAGCACCTGACTTGAGCTGGTCTTGTACCAATGACTTGATTTGGGGTCATGATCTCTTCATCCAAAATTGTTAGTGTAAGGTGGTCATTAAACTCAGTCTTTTTCTTGTCTTCATGTTAAATATTGTCTTAACTATATAATCTCAGTTTATGCAAATGATAAAGTCCAATGACGTGAACAGGAGGCAGTAAACTACGTAGATGGTAACCATGGTGGTGACTCTGAGTCGTCCCAAAGCACAGCAAACACAAAGGCAGCTGTGACCAAAAGCTCCTTCTGCTTCTGCTCCATTCATTGTTTTTCTTGTAAATTTCCACCATGAGCATGATGGGAAATAATCTCAACAGGAATCTAGCTGTAGTCTTGTAAAAAATGACCCTGCAAGATGCCCAGTCTTTGCTAAATTTTAATGTCAGTGACTAAAACGTCTCGAGGTGTGAGCGAGTATCAAACTTTAGCCCATTAAGCCTTTCAAAGTCGTCGTGTGCACGGCCGGCATTAAACAGACTGAAGCTCCTGACTGAGAATATGAGCAGATGTAACTGTCAGATTCATGCAGAGACCGTCCATAAATAACACATTTCCATCACGTCTTCTTGTCGGTCTTCATTCATAGGAGGTTTGACTGGCGCGCTTTTGATTACGTCATCTCCTTCTGCACTCTTTAAAAAAGTCTGACTGGCAGCAGAGTGGAGGATTAGTGCCACAAACCGTCTATCTCCATGAGCCAACGCCTACAGAACAGCAGAGGATAGAAAATATGAATTTATGTTTCACTTTATTTTCCACAATTACTGTTTTGCACAGTATCTACATGTATATTATTTATGTGCTTATGCTACATGTTCTCTGGTATGTCTGCGTTATGTGTACGAGGGCTCAGCGGTATGAGCTCTTATCAGAGTCGTGTCGACCTGCAGTTGTGTATGTTGCAGTGTGCTCCTCAGCATACATGTACAGAATGTGTTTGTGTTTGTGTGCGCGGCCGTCACAGTAATTCAGATGCTGTCGATTATATCTGTTCCACACGTCAGACTCGGGGGAACCTCCTGGTGCGTTCATGGCTATCACATGCTTTTAATGACTTGCCTATTACTCACGCACACAACCACACACACACCTACGTTCATAAATCAGGCATGACATATCAACATATCAGCGTAGCAATGTGCCTGTACGAGACACTTTGATTATGATATGCTAATCTGACCTATAATTTACTTCCTGTCACTTCCCTGTCATCTCCTGTGCTGGCCTGCCCGTGCGTTCGCTCCCCCCTCCATGTTTATTCCAGCTCTGTTTGATTTACTCACTGTACTGGCTTGTCTCTTATTAGAGACTACACTGCTGAAGCTGTACACAAAGAAATCAATATTAAAAACATTAGCAAACAACTGTTCATCCATTCAGACCCTGCTGAGAGGCTTAATTGCATGGTTTGACATCATGTTCTATGAAATAATCAAAGGCTGTAATGGAGGGGAAATCATCAATCACAGGAGCCTTCACTGCGTAGCAGTTACATTGTGTTTTTTATGCTTAATGAAATATTTATCACCGCCTTCCTTTGTCTTTCAGTTCTCAAAATAGAAAAAAATGGGAGTTAACGAAACTGAAGTTAATTTTTCCTGTGACGCCCATTAATTTCACACCATTTCTCACAAAATCTGCGGTGGCTTGGCTTCGCTCCAGCACCATAAAACGTTTGCTAAGTGCTGGGGAGATCGAGAGCCTCCCCCTTCTTTAAGAATTGATGTTAGTTTAACGAGAAAAGGGACTTAAACTGTGTAAATGGTTGATTTAATGCCTTTCTCTCCTTCTTCATCCCCAGCCGCTGCAGATAGATGATAACTTCTGCGGCCAGGACTTCAACCAGCCTCTAGGGGGCACCACCGCCATCGAGGGCATCCCGCTCTACGTGGACAAGGACGACGGCATGACCTCAGTGGCAGCTTACAACTACCGTGGACACACTGTGGCGTTCACTGGCACACGCAGCGGCCGCATGAAGAAGGTAAGCATCCTACTTTCTCTGCGTGTGTGTGTGTGTGTGTGTGTGTATGTGTGTGTGTATGTGTGTGTGTGTGTGTGTGTGTTTTCAGCCTGTAAAAGAAAGCAGAATTGTCTGGAACTTATCTTAAAGTACAAACTCTTCAAACAGGACAAACTCGATGCTCATTCAATCATGTTTGGATGAGAAACTCTTTTTAGTATTTCGGCCTACAGAGTCTAAATTGTGAAAAACAAACTTCGTCGGTAAAGGAACGAGTCTTTTGACGACGATTTCCCCCCGACAGTGACAGTAGTATTGTTCTGTTGTGTGTTTTCTGGCTTTTTGTCATTTGAAATGCGACTAAAATGGGGATCCAATTGCTCCTGCTAGATTACAACAGTGTGAGTGCATATTTGTGTGTGTGTGTGTGTGTGTGTGTGTGTTCAATGCTCGACAGAAAACCATTTTCACTTTGAGGCAATTTTGTGTCATTTTATGATGTATTTTCTGTGGTCATTGCTTTTGGCATCGCTGACAAATGGTTTTGTCATCAGAAATCTCATTGCAGAGATCAGCTGTGAATGTGTGTGTGTGTGTACAGATGAATGTGTGTGTGTTTTGTCTTAAAATTGCTTTGTCATTGAATGCTGTAAACACAGCATATCAGATATATGTTGGGAGAAAAAAGTAAGGCAGTAGCTCTGGAGATGCGAGTTTTGTCGCACTGAGCCAGATAGTTTGTGTCTTATTGGCTGATGTATGGAGCTCACGCTGGGCGACAAACTGGAGCTGTGTGGGATTTATGTTGCTGAAGATTATTTGGTGGTCTCGTCAGAATCTTTTCAAGTGCTGGGGAGTGTTTCTGAGTGGCTCTGAGGGGGATGAAGATGATTTCTTACGTATCTCCTGAGTACCTTTGTAAGAAAGCACTCCATGTTTTGTGTGTTTGTGAAGATCAGTTTCTGTGCTGTCCTCAATCACAGGCAAACAGTAATTTCCCATTATGTTTAGTCCACACAGCATGCAGTCCCTTTGAGCGTGCGCCTGAGTCGTTACAGTATGTGTGTGCGCTCCTCAAGTACCCATGTTGAGTAGACCGCACGGTGTGCGTGCCAATCAGCTGCTCCTTCATCTGAGATCTGACTGAGCCGCTTCTGTGCTTTTCTCTTTGTTCCTCAGCAGGACATCTCCATGAGTGTGTCCGTGTCACCGATACTTTAGAGACGAAAATAAAACTGTTACCTGAGGATAAAAATAATTGCATAAATACATATGTAATAGAAAATAAATAAAAAAGAAGTTCAGCCACATTTCACTGTCAGCCATATTTAACTTTCCTAAAGTTTCAGAGAACGTTCCCCTGAGTTTTAAGTCGTGTTTCGAGGCACGATGCTCCCAGTCATCCATCATTTTGTAGGTGCTTCCGTCTTTAATGTCAGATGGTGATGTCTTTGTCTGCAAGTCTTTGGGTTTAGTCATGACGTATGTCATATCCTATTAAAGCCAACCAAAACTATATTTGAAACATTCATCTGCTCCAGTTTTCGACACAAGTTTGACAGTTTTAGCAGTATGTTAGCAGCCCCTGGAATATCTTTAGCAGTAATGCTGCTGTCAGCTGCTCCTATATTGGCTAAGATGAAGTACATACGAGTCTTCTTCACCAATACTCCTGAGACTAAAATAAAACAGTTACCTGAGAACAAAAATAATTGCATAGATACATAGATAGATGCATAAATACAATAAGAAGTTTATCCACATTTCACTGTCAGCAGCATTTTACTGTGAGAAGTTTTGCAGAATTTCCTGAAGAGTTTTAAGTCATTTTTCAGAGCAAGTCATCCATCATTGTGTAGGTGCTTATGTCTTTTGTTTCAAATGTTGATGTCTCTGTTTGGAAGTCTCTGTCTCTACATCGTACTTTCTGTCACATTCTGTTAAGTCGACAACAAAATGCGTTTGAAATAGTCAGCTCAGAACATTTCAGACATCTCAGCATTAGGCCTGTGTGTTTCTGCAGTCTCCAGAATATCTGTTGCAGTAATGCTGCTGTCAACAGCTCTATATAGACTATGATAATGTGCACAAACACACACTCACACACAGACACACACATGCCTCGTTACACAGCTTCCTGTCTCTGGTGTTTTGCTAAGTCGACTGAAACCTGGCCCACTAGTCCTTGCGCCTGACCCCTGTTCTGTGTGTGTGTGTGTGTGTGTGTGTGTGTGTGTGTGTGTGTGTGCAGACAGATGATTTGTGTGTGTGGGGTCAGCAGATCCTGGATGATATCCCGCTGATCGGAATCCCATTTCCCCTCAGCCGGCGTGTCTTCCTGTGCTCGGGGAGGAAGGTGAATACGGAGGTGGAGGCCGCCAGTGTCCTCACACAGATCAATGCAGATGCTGCAGTAACATGCAGTCGTCTCCCTGAGCAGGGGAATGGCGAGACAGGACACAATTACAATTCATCAGCAGTGATTACGGCTATAGACAGTTTATGAGGCTTTTACACTTGTTGGCGCCTGCTGAGTCTCTGTTCTCCAACAAAGGGAGTAATTAGTTTTAGCTTTAAAGCCCCTGGAAACACAAATTCACAACAGCCTTCTAACTGTGTAAGGATTAGGATCTTATTTACATAAAAGTAAGAATCTAAAAAGTATTGTAAATTATTTTCAGTACAAAACCAGACATCTGTAAGTTTAATGTTTCTGGGTTTGAATTGGACGTGGTTACGCTCTGATATTTATCAAACAATTTACACAACAACTTCCAAACCAATCACAGGAAGAGCCAAACCACAGCTACTGGCTGTGACCCCATCCTTAGCATTGTCCATGGCTGATTATAAATGGCTGCAGCTGTTTAACGTCACATGTCTTATTTTGTCTGCACGAGTTTGGTCTGGACCACTGGTGATATTTTAGATGGGTGGATGTGTAGAGATGATTTCAGATTGCAGTGCTTCTGCATCGCCTCTGATTCTGACTCACACGTCTCAAACATACCGTCGAGGGCCGCTCAACACTGATGCAACATGCATCATTATTGTGTGCGCAGCCAGGGAGCTCAAGATGTTATCGACCATGCCCACACAGTCTTGACAAACGATCTGAGCAGCAAGAAGATCTGTTTTCTAATAGCTATGAAGGTTAACTTTAGATCATTTTTGAAAGCTTAAAAGACTCTCAACTTTGATATCCTGTATGTATTTTAAGCCAATTATCCACAGGCTTTTGGTCAAATAGATGAAAAATAACTAGAGTTGCAGATTTCAGGGAGGAGGTGGGACTGTAGTTGGGATTGGAAGGAAGGTGAAAAAGAGAGCGAGGCTGCAGAAGCAGACGGAGATGGTTACAGGCTGTGTGGTTTTATTGCTATTCATTGGGAGTTAAACTGTGCTCCTCTGGCCTAATGAAATGTAAAGCTGCAGCGTATCGATGTCTACACACGCGCACGCTCATTAGAATTCCTACAGTGTGACTGTTGCTGAATGTGTGTCTGCCTGCGCGGACACGTCTCGGCTGCTAGACTCCCCGTATTGATTGATCTATGAATACATAATCACTAGTGTAAATCTTAAACCGAGGCAGTCCATTGGAGAAGTGATGCTGTCTTTGTCTGTCTGTGTGTGTGTGAGACAGACAGACAGACAGACAGACAGACAGACAGACAGACAGACAGAGAGAGACAGCTGTGACGTGATCCAGGGTAAATCTTTGCTGCTTTACATCAGCATGACGAATCAGAATGCCTTGGCTGACTAAGCACACAGCATGTATGTGCAAAATACCCAGCTAACGTCTCCATTACTGTCGGGTTAATGGCTTTCTTTCTTTAACAGGTTTTTACTGCGTGTTAGGTCTCACATCGCGGCATTAGTTGGCCTTTGTAGAGTCCAGTTGAGGTTTGTCAAATCAGCGTCGTTCTGCTAAAAGGACCTTTGTTGGTTTTATGTGGCACAATGGAGAACAAGGGCTGTGATACAGAAACCTCATAACTTCCTGATCCGATTTCAACAGTTTTGTAACAGTGGTAATTACGGTTAAGACCTGATAAAGGAAAAAAAGCCATTTTACAGTTTCTTAGTGAATGATCCAATCCTAATGTAAGATAAGAAAAGTGTATTACACAAGCATCGCTGTGTTCATCATAATTTAATCATCGGAAATCCAACTGAACCGAACTGGAAGGAGAAAGGGGAAGGAATCTCCAGAAACTTTGTGCGTAGTTCTTTCAAAACTGTGGCCTCATCAAATGAACAATGTGATCCTGGTGGTCATAAAGGCACCATTCCTTGTTAGTGGAAAATGCAAAGACATGATTTCTAGAAGGGTGTAGAAGCCTGACTGACTGAAATGTACAAATAAAAGGCTCAGGGTCGCTCGATGAAAGAGGTGAGGGTGTCTCATGTACTGTAAGATAAAGGAGAAAGGAGAAAACATTTTCATTTTACTTTATTTACTTTATTTAACTTTATTTATTTATTTATTTAGAATCTTAGTCTGTTTTAGGGATTCATATTCGTTTAGTGGGTTTTATTACTTTAGTCTAGTTTTAGTTTTCTGGATTATTATTTATGTGTTTATTTTTTAGTGTTTTATTATTCTAGTTTATTTTTATGGATAACCTTTTAATGTTTTATTGTCCTATTTATGTTCACCATTTTTTCTGCTATTTTAATTGTACCTCGTGTGTTTGCTCATTATGAATTCATGATTGCGTTTCCTCTGTTTCGTCAGGTCCTGTTTTTATTGAGCTCTCTGTTTACATGTCTTTATTTAGACTGCATGAATTGGGGGGGTGGGGATGCTGATTGTTTTTATTTGTTTTCTGTCTCTGTGAAGCACTTTGTGCTGCATTTTAAATGCTGCACAAATAAAGTCTGATGGATTGAAACAGAATATACAGTATGGGTAAAGAGAATAGCTCGAGCAGGATGCAGCCTTGTCACTCTGTGTGACGACAGAAGATGCTGCCTCTCTGCCTGTCAAAAGCCAGCAGACTCAGCCAGCACCAACATACACGGTCATTACATTATGTATATACTTTTATATTGTATCTTTGTTTTATGCTAAGTGTTTCAAAGTCAAACATGATTACATTTTCCTTTTAAACACCACAGTACGTCACATCACAGGGAGACAAGTTGCAGGTGGGGCACAGATAGCTTTTAGCAGAATTGCACCATGGGCTGCCTTCTGTGCCGTTTGCCAGAAACATCCGGAAAAAAATCCCCCTCAGATCTCAGTAAAAACCTGGAAATCCTTTCATTCCCCTCATTTCGTCTTCTCTTTTGTCTACTTGGGAGAACAAGGCGCTCTCGCCACATCAGGTGAGATGAAAAGAACCTCTCAACAGCCTGAAGTATTTCCAGATTTCTGAAACAAAAAGAGGCAAGCCAGACAGGCAGGGAGAGAGAGAGGGGGATTTACTCTGAGCGGTGCAAAGGTGTGTGAAAGTGGTGTGTGTGTGGTGGGTGAAGGGGGGCGGTGGTTTCATGTCATTTCATCATTTCCCTGCTAGCAGCGAATCCAATTACTTTCCCCTTTCCTTTCTATCTTGGAAGATAGCCTGAGTGACAGGACTGATTGGAGCAGCGCTACTGAGGTAACTGTGCCAACCATTTGATTGACACAGCGCTGGCACTTCACTGCCTCCAGACAGTGAGACGAGGGAGTGAGACTGGTTAGACTTCAGGCCATCTCAGAGCCAGTGAGGTGGACCACAAGTTCTTCAGCCCAGATCGTTCGATCGTACATAACTCCCACTCAGAGATTATCTAATTCAATCTCTCGCAAAATGCTTCATGTTTTCTCCTCCGCTTCAACGTGACAGCAGTGACAAGTCCCCCCCATCTTATCTGCCTCCCTCACCTCCCTCCCTTAAATTTCTTATGAACTCTTTAGCATGACGTTAAGAAGTCGGAAGACGTTTGGAGAGTGCAAAAAATTGCAGTTGCTCAAATGACCAACGAGTCAGTCCTCATGGTAAAATGTCCCAACTTTACAGCAGAAATAAACATGTTTACATAGTTTTCTTATCACTTATATTATAGTATTGTTAATTTGTATATATGTTAGCAGAAATGAGCTATTATTGGTGTCAAAACGTAGCCATACCTGGCTTGTTAATTTGTTTACAAGCCAATAAGCTTACACGTTACTACTTTCCAGCTCCACCTTTTCAACCAACAAGATGGCTGTGGCCTTAATGACATACTTACGGCTTCATTATTAAAGTCCTCAAACAAATGAGTGATGTCATTGTTGTTGGGTCCACTTTTTTGGACAGTCTATCATGAATCCTGACTTTAAATACAGCAACGCCTACTTGCACTCAATCATAAAAGATAGCATATGTTAGTATACTCAAGTACTGTTCTACTTACTTAATTATACTTCTTCTTCTTAACTAAATTAAATATGTCTACATGTTACTCCTTCACTTCTTACTAGTTAGTTTAAAAGTCCAGATTTAACACAAAAAGAAATAAAAAGATTTTCATTTGATGGACTTCAAGGAAATGATTGGAGGAAAGTCTGTAATAATCATTAGAGCTAATACTTCATAATGAATCATCTTGCAGCTATTCAAGTCTCGGCTCATCGTAGCAGGATACCAGCTCCTTTCATATCAGCATCCAGTGAGTGAGAGTGCCTTGGATCTCCTCCTGGAGTTTGAGGTGGCCGTGCATGTATTGGCTCCGCGAGCTTAGCAGTAAAACTAGCTGTCAGAATGATTAAGCCTAATCAGGAAACATGGGACGGGAGGTAATTTAGCATGTGAATGCTAATTAGCGGTAGCATTTAGACTGGCAGAAGATGATTGAAGCAGCGCATCGGCTGCTCAGCCTGGTTAAATGGCAAAAACACCAGGCTGGTGGAGATGATTGATAATCTTGGGTTCCGGCTGCTGCCTGTGTTTCTGTTTGTGTGTGTGTGTGTGTGTGTGTGTGTGTGTGTGTGTGTGTGTGTGTGTGTGTGTGTGTTCCGACTGTAGTTTCTCTTCTCTCCAATATAAACTTATAATGAGCAGATGAGCACAACACCTGAACACACTAATTCCATCTTTATCCCATTAACTAGAAGTAAATGGAATAATGTGCTATTAGTTTCTCAGAATACACAACAGGTCTTTTTTGAAGCCGTGTGTGTGTGTGTGTGTGTGTGTGTGTGTGTGTGTTTGTGTGTGTGTTTCAGTGCTGTCATGCATGTCTGGAGCTCCTTCTCTGAATGAGCCTAAGAAAGACTAAGCACACGTAAGCATATGCACACATGCTAACACATATGCTCCAACGTCAGGGTGTTCCAAATCTGCAGTTTGGCATGCACACTGTTCATGTGTGTGATTGTGTATTTGCAACAATGTGAACATGTGTATACAATAATTAGGGCTGCCCCTAAAAGTGTAGGATTTGCATCAGCAGTCCAGCAGACCCAGAGTCTCATGGTGTCAGACAGATCGCTGCACTTTTCTCATTAAGCTGCGTCATTGTACACAGAGCAATGCAAGACAGGCCGTGAACTTTACAAACGGGCCTCAGAACGACAGTTCAGTGTCGACCATTTACCAGAACCAAGAAACACTGGCGTAAAGCCGGCCCAGTGCGTGTTTTTACATTGTGTTCCGGCGTCGTTGAAGCAAAAGGCTTGCGGTGTGTAAAACAAACAGCACGAGCTTCACGTACACAAACATGCCGAAACATTGTTCCGTCCTGCCGGCTCCGCTGTTTACACTTGCGTCCTTTCACCTTTTTACGCCTCTGTTACTACGCCCGATTCCGGCTCAGGGGCAGAACGGCTTCGCCCCACCATTTCGCCTTTGTGCGCTTTACTTTATAGACCAGGCATAACAGATGCTTTGAACCGGGATTTTAAAGGAGCTATAGAAAGATGTCAGCTGGGACTTTTTAATGTAAAAATGCATCTTAGCGATTAAATATAAGACTCTGACCTGCAAAATAAGGGAAAGAAAAGTCGAGTCTTTGTAATAAAAAGGCCGAATCCGATTCAGGTGACAAAACTCTGAGTAAAAACATATAACAGCGTGTTGGTGGAGGAATGGAGGATCCTCTATGAAGGAATATGTAACAAAGTGTGTGTAGCTTTTGTGAGAGCCTATTGAGAGAAGACGAGTGAGTAAATCTTGCAGGGATAATATTACTGCTGTAAGCGGTGCTACTGTTTGAGTGAATTATCATCCTATTCACTCCACTAGCACTTCTCTGCACTCCCTCTCTTCAGCTCTCGTAGTTTTCCTGTCTACAACCCCCCCATTCACCCCCTCCGCTCCCCTCACTCATATGTCACCTTCAGCTCTCCCTCTCACAACTGAGGTGGGCTGCATGCCCACAAATCTGCCTCCCTCAAGCATTTCCCGGCCCATCTATGTGTGCGTGGTTGCTCCTCATTCCCTCTCTGTTCTCTCCCATTGTCCTTATCTCCTCTATCCATTAGTGCATTAGTGTACGTCAGCCTGGGAAAGAGTGCTATCTCTGTTGAGCCTTTAATGAGAGAGAGACACAGAGGAACACAAAGAGGGAGAGAGACAGGTGAACAGATACAGAGACATGAAGGACAGATATAAAAGACGTATCATACACCTCATCGTAAATGATCATACTGAGAGTAACATACAACTTTATGCATGTGTTGACTGGAAGAAGGAATTCATTCTAAAACAAGTTGTACTTGCAACGTCTACGTTTTTAATGGTGCTTAATGGGATGTTTAATCAATCATCAATCCATCCATCCACCAGCTATAACAGATATCCATAGACCCGGCCTGGAGCTGATCCCAGCTGACATTGGCCAAACGGTCAGGTGCTACCCGTCCTGTCTTATTAGGCGATCAAATACCGTCACTTTGTCAAAGGCTTTGGCATCTCAAACAGACAGAGAATGTATTCTTCAGCTTCTGCGTTAGACGCTCGGGGCTTAAACACATTCAAATGTAAACCCGTCAAACTTAGACACGCAACAACCATGAGTGATGTAGAAGCTCATAGTGGCAGTTAGGGGTTAAAACACAGGACAATATCCCAGGAGACCAGTGTTCAAGTTTCATGTGAACCCAACTGTTGACTTATTATATCAAACCACCCCATGATGTTTGTCCTCAACATACACATTGTTTGATGTTAACCACATGTGGAACATGAAGAAAGCTGATGATATGTTGTGTGTCTGAATGAGTCTTTCACAGAGCATCACTATCCGATGACCTTGGATAAGATGGCGTTTTACATCTTGGACAGGTTGCCAGTCACTCACAGGGCTGACACACTGGGTCAGATAATCACTCACACTGACTTTCACAGCTTTGGGAACGGTGATGCAGTGGTTAGCAGTGTCACAACAAGAGGCAACAGGTGCAGTGCACAGGGGCTGCCATCCATAATGTGTACGCATATACAGTAAAAAGCTTCTGTGCTTTTCTTTTGGCTGTGTTTTATGCTTATCAACATACAGTGAACATTATGTCCAAAGCTATTTCAGATGTTTTTTAATTAAAAATAATCAGGCTGTGGTGGTTTGAGGCAGGCTGTTTGATTAGCATAGGGGCGCCAGTTTAGCTCAGCGGTTAAATCGGTGACTGTGTTCAGAGGCTACAGTCCTCGATGCGTCAAAGAAATATTTGCACTGGGGCCCATCAGAGTTATGTTCTGCTACTGACAAGCGGGTTATATGCCACTCCGCTTGGGCCCTACGATGGAGTTTAACTGTTCTCCCTGTGCCTTTGTGGCTTTTCTCAGAGACAGTTCAAAGAATATTTGTGATTTTCAGATGACAGGTGTTGGTGTGAATGGCTGTCCATGTGTCAGCCCTGTGAACGACCGGTAACCCCTGCTTGACCAAATATTCAAGCTTAAATTTTAATTGACCAACACATTAAATCAGCTCTGTGTCATTTATTCATAGGCCAAAACAAGCAGAACGTGTAGCTTTCAAAATATCTTCAAAGGAAGGTCGTGTGTGATATATTTTTAGTTTGTAAGTTTGTAAGAAAAGTGTGACCTGAAAAACACGTCGGCTGTACATGTAAAACGGTTTCCTTCTGAGGAAATCGCAGCACTTCTTTCTTCCTTTTTATACTGCTTAAAAGCTCCAATGCAGAAAGTGATAGCATGAGTGTGAAAATGAATTAATGAGACTATACCTTCCAGCCTCTCTCCTCTATATTCATCTGCATTACAATTCCCCAGCTGTTACAGGAGGAGACAAATGGACAGTATATGAAAAAAAGAATAAAAAGTCCGATGAGGATGGAGTGATGGAGAAAAGGTCCTTCCTCAGCAGAGTGATCTGAATTACAACAGCAGGATTTCTGCCACCTCCGGGACGGGGGCTGATATGATACTGTTCTGCAGCACTTATTAGAGGCAGCCGCTGCTAATGTGCCATTGTGGTTGTGGGTTCAATTCCCAGGTGGGCTATCACTTCATATGTGTTACCCCCTGTGTCCTTGAGCAGGGCATTATCTCTGCAGTCCCTGTGGATGAATATGGCGCAGTGTTAATGGATGGACGATGTGCATGGAGAGCTAGATGGATGGATTAGTGAGCTAATGAATCTTTGATAAGTGGGAGGCTTTGTAAGTGTCAAGAGACAAAGGGAGAGATCACGGCTAAACCATTCAACTGTAGGACGGCGTTAATTCATACAAAGCCCTCACAGTGTCTGACTTTGGTATCGTCATTATGAGAGTAAGAGATGTGCCTGTTGGAAGCAAATCCATCGGACAAACAGGGAAATGTCCAATCGGAAACTAAATCATTTTGTCACAGAGTTAAAGACGATCCATATCAAATGTCGCTATCAAATCCACGACGCTCAAGTTACATTAGAACTTGGTTGTTTGGGCATTTTGCTGGATCTTCTTGTAGATTCTTGTAGTGCACATTACACAATGCATTCACAGGATGTAAACAGTGTAAATCACTTCTATAAGAAAAGACTTTAAGTTGCCATAGTTACACAGGGTCACTAGTTTAGACCCCGGTTTGGGCGAAGTTGGCCTTTCTGTGCGGAGTTTGCATGTTCTCCTCGTGCATGCGTGGGTTCCCTCCGGGGTCTCCGGCTTCCTCCGACAGTCCAAAGACATGCTTTTAAGGTTAACTGCTGACTCTAAATTGCCCATAGGTGTTGACCAATTGACAGCCTCCCCGCGACCCTGAACTGGATAAGCGGTAGAGATAATGGATGGATGGATATTTTGGTCTCCACCAACTCCCAGAAGAGCTTAACGCCACACTGTATTTGCAAGCTATAGCTGCATACTTTTGGGTATTTGGGAAGGGTGAGTTAGTCTTTCTCTGGAAACAGCTGCCTTCTGAGACTGAGCAAAATAATAAAGGGATATACAGTATTATACATGAAGACAGAAAGATGCTCAGTGGCTCTGGGGTGATTGAAATATTAAGAAAAGTGTAGCAGGTACATTTTTAAAATCTAAATATACAACTGGACATGTCCCAGCTTTTTCACACAAAGGCAGTTGTAATAAGTTTCAGGTGCAGTTTTGGCAAACACCAAACATCCACCTCACATAATTAAATCAAGTGACAGTTATTATTACAAACATGCTTCACACACATAGGCCTTAAATACACACATGCACAAACAGGACTCTATGGACATGCATTAATGGAGAGATGTCAGAGTGAGGGGGCTGCGCATGGAGCAGTTGGGGATTTGGTGCCTCGCTCAAGGGCACTTTGACAGGAAATGACACGGCGCCTCTCCAGCTACCAGTCCCAATTTCCATGCTTGGTCCGAATCGGGACTTGAACCGGCCACACTCCGGTTCCCAGGCCAAGTCCCTACAGACTGAGCTACCATCTACGCCAAAGACACCACCTACCACATGGACACTCTATGAGATAAATGCTATCAATGCTGACAATAATTTATCCCTTATTGAATGAATGAATGCGTATTTCTTTCAATATATTTAACTGTTTCTATCTGCTGTCCTTGGAAGCGCTTCCCCCTCTAATGCAGTTCACATACAGTATGGCTATTATATAAATACAGCATATTGTAATCACTGGTAGAAAGAAATGACCCTGAGTTAACCCTGTAACTCCAGTAACCCAGGCCTCTAGCTGTGGACACAGCAGTCCCAGGACTCAGTCAGAACGTCCTGCTGTCGGGGCATTCAGGCCACAGGTCCAGACAAACAACAGACACACTCACATATGCAGACATTCAGCAACAGCCAGGGATGTGTTCAGACAGCTGCTGTGTTGATGACCGGTGTCAGGTGCCAGTGGCCTGATTCAAGCTGGCTAACCTCCTCACATCACAACATGTGTCTGCGCGGATACAGGAGGCCATGGGTGGACATGTGTCGCTGTAACTGGCGCGCATCTGGAGAACAACTGGCATGTTGGGGGGTGGCTGTGTGGAGGTGGTTTCTATGCAGGTTTGTTTGACACATTGCTCTTTGATTCATTGTACAGACATCTATTGGGATCGATGTAACTCACTGTGTGTGTGTTTGCAAGCCTTCAGTGTTAATATCAAGGAAAGATGCTGCCTCAATGGGTGTGCTTGCAGATGTTGATTATTGTTGCACATCCAAAAGTAATACATTTAAAATGTTTATGCTTTAATTGGAAGGTCTAACTGGTTGTTGCATATTTATTAATGCAAACTTGACCTTAGAGCACCTGATCAAGCTGCCATATTTGAGCTGGGAGTGAGAATGTTGCTGAGGGACATCGATCCTGAGATTAAAGGGGATCTGAAACTCCCTACATGTGTATGAGAGTTCATCTTTGTCAGTTTCGCTTGTGCTTAGTGCAGGAAAGTGTGTGTTTGCATATTACAGCAGCTGTGCCGTCTTTATGTAGAATTGGAGCTGCCCACCTGATGCCAGGGCAGCTGCCACACTCACAGCCCACTACACACACACACACACACACACACACACACACACACACACACACACACACACACACACACACACACACACACACACACAAACGCGCGCTGCCAGTGGACCTTTTTTGTATCCCTGAGTTTGTGTTGGCTGCAGAGGGGCAGAGAAAGGGCCAGCTGCAGTGTAAAGCCTTCATCAACTGTTCTTCTAGACTGCCCCATCTGTCTGTCCATTATTACTTGAACACACACACACACACACACACATAAACACCCTTACACCAATGCACACACACGGCCCTTCTGTGGTCTTATCAGACACACATGGCGTACTTCACACTCAATCAGGTCTTGCACGCCTATTATGTGTATTCTCTGATGTCTTACATGAGGACAAGTGTGTCAACTTTGTTGGACAGCCTTCACTGAGACCTCGTGCCCTATAACTAAACATCTGCTTTCATTATGTCTCCATTCATTCATTCAGGTTTTTCTATTAGTTTGTAAATGACGTATGCGAGGATGCTTGTAAATAAACCGACTACGAACTGCTGTAAGGCTTGGAACCTTCCATGATACTATAGATAGGCATAATTAAATAGTGAACATAACCTGCCAAATGTTAGCATCGTCTTCGTAAGCATGTTAGCATGCAGACAATCTGGTGGTCTATAGAATGAGTTACCCTGTAGCTGCACTTAGAGCAACAGTCACTGCTGGATAGTCGACTTGTGCAGGTACCCACAGTCTGTGGCGATAACACTAAGTTAAATCGGTAAACTTTTAACATTTAAAGATACACAGTTAAACACTGTGGCTGGAGCTATCTGATGGTTATTTTATGTACTGTGTTACTTTGTTATATCTTTGGTAAACCATAGCTACCCAACATCAACATCTCACCGCTGGTCTTAAACGTTCTCTTCATCCCTTAAGTATTGCAAACCTAAATGAAACGTACCTCCGATCTGCTGTGACACTGTTAAACCATGGACAGTTTTAAATCAGACTGATGATTTAAAAAAAAAATAGTGTCTCTATTAAAACTTAGCCAGGCTAACTATGAATCCAGAGCTGTCTTTGACCATGTTTGCTCTTTGTAGAATGTAAAAAACGTATCTTTGCTCTATCGTTCCTCTGCATATTTTTACATGTTGAGACATAACCATCTCTTTGTATCTCGACCCTGTTTGACCCTCGTCATGATTGTATAAACGTGACCCACAAATGTTCTACCTTGAGTGTCTTCAGCCTACCAATGGGGTGTGAAACTCTTGGACAATGGTTTAAATGGACATCCTGCCGGCGCAGTAGCCATCCTCTCTACAGAGGTAAAGAAAACCACAATTTTAATCACACTTTATAATGAGGGTGTGTTGATTTTGCACAGTCATTGTCCAAACCTCGGTTTCACTTGATGTGTTCAAGTCCAACTCAAAGCCAGCTTGTAGGCCAAACATAATCATGACGCCAACGCTGCAGCAGCCATGTGTTAATGAGAGGGACAGAGAGAGAGGGACACTGAGAGCTGGTGGAGGGTCGAGGGGATAAAATGAAATAGAATAGAATAAGAAGGTTGAGAGATAACAGAGAGTGTGTGTGTCAGAGAGAGTCAGAGCCTTGTCCTTGATGGTGTTGATGATATTGATTGGCTGCTCTTCAGGAGCTTCCTGATTCCTGATTTGGACATTTGTGATCATTGTGATTGCAGCGAGAACATCTCATGTCCTGAGTGGCCTCTGCAATCAAGGACAATGACCCTTCACTCCACGTCCCCTCTCATGTCACCCACTCTCTCTCTCTCTTACACACATGCTTACTTACATACTGACCTCAACTTCTGACATATAGTTTATTCCCCCTGCCTCTGTAGTACTTTTTAAGATTACTTGTGTTTAAGTGCTTTCAGAGCTGTGACATCTTCTTCATTGGGTTGTCTGTTGTTTTATTTTGAAATTATTATTCTAAGATAATTTCCTTAAAGGTGAACTCTCCATGGATAAACCCACCTGTATTTCTTCGTGGGATTGCTTTGCTACGCCTGTTCAGCTGCATCAGAGGATTTTTGCTTTCAAAGTTTGGAAGTGAGCTTTTCTCGCTGAGGAGAGACAAACGGATAAACATGCATTAAGAGAGACGGGCAGACTGATAAGAGAAAATATATACAGGCTGATAGAGAGAGAACAGAGCAGGACAAAGAGCCGACCAGGGCTGGTGTTGTTCAGCCATCTGGTCTGTGTGTGTGTGTGTGTGTGTGTGTGTGTGTGTGTGTGTGTGTGTGTGTGTGTGTGTGTGTTCGTCTGCTTCTATTGTATCTGGATACAGCGGAGAGAATGACTTAGATTACCAAGACTGATATCAAAGTCACACTCTAGGACGCACTCCTGGTGCCAGCCCTGCACGCACGCACACACACACACTCAGTGTCTCTGTACAAAGCATTCAGCTGAAAGACAGGCGACCGTTACATTGTGTGTGTGTGGGTGTGTGTGTGTGTGTGTGTGTGTGTGGGTGTTTGTGCTGAGGTCTCTCCTCTAATTGAAGTATACAGTGACTTGGCAGGGTGCCTGATATCACAGAGTCATACAGAGGCATAATAGAAGAAGAGAAAGAGAGAGAGGAAATAAAAGGAAGGAGAGAAGGGGATGAGTTGTAGGAGCGAATGATTGGAGAGGAGTGGAGAGAAAGGACGGAGGTGAAGGGGGGGAAGCGGAGAATTGGAATGAGCTGATGATGGAGACAATTAGACAATAACAACAGAACTAATGCAGTTAGGCTGTCCCCAATGGATGCTAATGCAACAGTATTACATTTCACATACTGGTTCATATGTTTGGAGTCATATTACTGAACAGCTCAGGAATACAGTCGATGAGGACATTCCTTTTTAGCCTTTTTATTTCAACACGTGTCATGGGAGTTTTCAAATTGTACGATATCACTGGCTTATGTTGCTACAAAAGAAACAAAGAAACATGTGGGCCTTTGGACTTATGGGAAGCTACTCTTTACTATAATTTAGAAGCAGTTATCAAGATGTTTTATTGCAATAACCTTAGAAAGTGAAAGTCACACTAAATCTAAACTGTGTTCAGATTTCACTAGCTATGAATATTTATGACTTATACCGGCCTTACTCCAAAGGACTTTCAAGCCATTTCACTGTCGCAGACAATTTAAAATGTTTGAATAATATCTGAAGAGTTGTGCTGGAGTCGAGGCGCTCCCACGTCAGTCAATCATTTGCTGTAAGTTGGACATAAAACTTTGTTGGGGCCGTCTCGTCTTGATGTTCACAAATCAAACAGGTTTAATGTTATTAGAGGTTTGAAGTCTTGGCTCACGCAAATAGAGAAGTTCGATGATTACAACATTGTCAACAACAAATGGGTTTGCTCTCTCCAGCACAGGACAGGAGGCAGCAAACCAGATAGATAAGGCACATGGAGGCGACTCCAGGGAATCAGTAGACCGAGAATAAGTCTTGTTTTTCTGAAACTGTGGAAAGAAGGGAAACTGATGGGTTGTAGGGGAAACAACAATGCCTCAGTGGCGGGTCCTCTCATTTCTATTGTCGCTACTAGGGCTGCACAATATTGGAAAAAACATACATTGCGATGTCTTTGTCTTCTGCAATATGTTGGGTTACATTAATATGTTAAAATGTGTGTTTAATCAGTGTGATCAGCTCGGTGACAGTAAGTCACGTCTCCTGTAGGGATGAACGCTTTTGAAAGAATATCTAATTGCGATTATTTTGACTTCCATTGCAATTTCGATATGATTTGCGATATTAAAGGGAATTATCATTTTTACATCATTATTTTCATTTTCATGATTATGGCGTGATTTTTTCAAGGATCTGTACCAAACAAAGATATTTGATACGTCTGTGTATGATGCGTAGGCCATAACATCCCTGCAGCACAATTTAAATTAAAACGGTATCTTTGACACACATTTCACCTTTAACAAATATTGTGCCTCCTGTGATTTGAAAATTGCAGTAGGCCATATTGAGATTTCGATTACATTTCGATTAATTGTTCAGCTCTAGTCTCCTGCTTCCTGTCTGCACACACAACCTCACCACACACCACAAGTTTTCGTGCTTGTTTACAGTTTACAGGCAGGTGACACCGACTCAGCGGTCTCTCTCTGTGTGCTCTGGTGAAGAACTCCACTGATGTTATAGTCAGACTTTTCCTGTGGATCAGTCATAAAAAACAAGGAACTGGTGAGATTTAGTTTTGCACCGAGCAACAAAAAAGTAGCAACTTGATGTGTTTTTGTTAATTTGCTTCACTGTCGCACTTCCTGCGATGTGACTATTGCACATGCACATATCGCCATTGCGATTGTTAAACGATATATATCGTGCAGCCTTAGTCGCTACCCTTTCAGTGACATGCCTGATCGCCATGTCCATGTGCAGCTCAAAGCAGAGACGACACAGGAGGGAGTCGGCTCACTCTCAGCTACTTCCACCATCAGCTCAGGACAAAACATCGATGTAATCCGCAATGTATGTGATTAAGATTTAGGAATACCTTACATAAATCTGGGATAATACCAAATATGTACAACACACTGTACTGTGTACATCCTTGTATGTCTCATACATAGTGACTGAACAATGGAGCAGAAACAGACGCAGATTAGCAAACTGTTTCTCTCCCTGTAAATCTCCACTTAGAGCAGGAAAGGAAACAATCTCTAATGGAATCTTATTGTTGTATAGCAAAAAGTGACTCTGGAAAAAGTATTTCCAAAATCTTACTGTCTAATCTGGGATTAGATTACTTCTGAAACATTGTCTGTAGATGTGAGAATTTGTTGGACTCCAGATTTTCAAAGCCTTTTCAAACTCTTGTCGTGTGTGGTGGTCATTAGATATCTTAAAGATTTGGTGTCTGTGTGTCAGTTACGCTCTAGTGAGGCATCCCAGGAGTTAGCTCTCTCTCACATACACACACCAATTAACACTCCGTCTCCAAAATGAGAAGGTTAATCCACTCAGTCCTTGTTGCCCTCTGAAGTGTGTGTTTGTGTGTGTTTAGGATTTGGTTGTGTGCTCCTGATCACCTTCTGAGTCAGGCACGAGTAATTCAGCCTTTGCAAAGTACCACGAGCTTAGCCGGTCTGTTCTGTGTGTCGGTGTGTTCCTTTTCTTTCCCTTAACAATATTTCTTCTTCTCCACATTTTGTTGGAGTAGTCTGCTTTAACTGCATCCTTATTTTTAAACAGGTCTGAGGTTATCTTACTTTTTAGGATGGCATATTTTCAGAACCCCCATCCCCCATATATATGTCATTTTATTTCTCTTTTCCACATTTATTTTTGTGGTCATTTATTCCCTGCTGCCCCACCCCCATTCTGTAGTTCACATTGCTCCATTTTACATAATTACATAGCAAACTGTGCTGAAACATGCTCACGCAGGCAAGGAGTAAACGCGAGCAGCCGGGGTTGAGATCACAGCACTGAACCAGAACAATCCGCTGATGAGAAAGAGCAGTAAAGTTAATCCATCAGATTACAGCAGATTACAATGCATCGGGGATGGCTGAATGGGAGATTATAGCAGAGAGATAAGGGCTAGAATAATGGATGGATGGATGATGGAGAGTGATAGAAGTCAGAGGATCAAAGATAGATAAGGGCGTGGATGTTTGCACGTTTGCTGATATGAACTTTGTTCCACTGTGGTTTTATCAAAAGCAGGGTGGCTGTTCCAATTTGTTTTTGTATCTATGACATGTCAGTGTGTAACTATAATAACCTGACTGTATGACTACAGCTGTGTCCCAATCCAGGGGCTGCAGCCTTCGAAGGTCGCGGTCATTCATAGCTGAGTAGACCGTTAAAGCTGAACTGAAAAGAGACGGTCTGGTTTATGGAGGATTTCCTGTTTGCGTCCCTTTGCATCACCAAACGCCGCTCTGTCGCCTAGCAACAGATAGCTAGTGGGCTAACTAGCTAGCATAACTAACATCATGTAAATTGACCTATTATTTTAAAGAGATATATGTATATTTTTTTATTTGATTGAGTTGAAACCAAAAACTTTTACATTTAAAGTGTATTCCTCGGCCGTGTAAGAGTCTGCCGTCTCGTTTGAATTGGCGCACAATGCATCTCGAGATACGTTGGGCTGCCAAGGATGCACCCGATGGATCCTTCGTGGCCCGGGAAAAGGAGGACGCATTTGTCGGGCCGCATCTGAAGGAGTCTTCGAATTGGGACAACCTTCGACGTGCCGCTGTGACGCAATCAGCCTTCAAATACGGCCTTCGAAGGATGCAGCCGCTGGATTGGGACACAACTCTGTTTGGTCTGTTGGCTGTCTGGTTATGTTGGTACAGAGTACACGTACTTATATGATTTGTACAGTTAAATATGGTCGGAATGAAATACAATCATCATAAACACTACATTGACTTACAATGCACAAGGAAACGACAGAGCCATTTATGTATTAAGTATGTAGTGTAAAGAGTAAAAAGTAAAAAGTACTTTACCCGGGAGAGAGCGTGTTTAAATATAAATACTATCTGGAAAGGTAAACTTTATACAATATCCCCTCCAATAAGCTTCTTCCTAAGCAGCTTTGGAGGCTTTTTAACAAACAAAAACACTCTAGTTTTCTTTGTTTGAAGCTGTGGGTCTGTTGAAACTCTCCACTCTGACCCAGTGTCGTGACGTTTAATCCATGAGCCAGTCACGCTCGTGGTAAATAGAACCACGAGACCTTTGATACTTCTGACCGAGTCAGTGGACCACACAGCCGCCTGCCGCTGAGCCCCACACCATATGACCTACTCACCCCAACAGGGAAAAGACTCCAGGGGACTTTGGTTAGGGCAGGGATGGGATGGAATTTTTCTTTCCGAGTCCTTGCAGTTGGGTGGTTAGCTGCTAATGCTCGGCAATGGATGTGAAAGTGTTCTTTAGAGTGTGCCATGATGTTGCTCCAGCATGCTTTGAGTACAATGCTAAAAGAAAATGGTTGTTACCAAAATATTTGCTTTGACGGTAATGAGCTTCACCTTTAGTAGGAATTACATGACCGGTCTGTTAGCATCATAGCCCTGATATTAGCTGAGGTAGTGCAAATGTAAAATTAAGTTATTCTAAAGACAATGCTGTGAGATTGCGTCATACTTACAGCTCACATTTTCCATAAAATAATCATCGCACACTCTAGTGACTCTATCGTTCCTCACTTGATGAAAGACTATATTGTCTATCCAGTGTCGTAGAGCTGAGACTGCCCTCTGGGAACAATATAAGGACAATTTACGGCTAATTGCACAATGGCAAAATGACATCACTCCACATTTCCCAAGGGGCCCTCTGGCGCCCATGCAGGGACCCCATCGGTGTCCCCAGGGCCCAGTCAGAAGAATCTAAAATCTGCAAAGGAACAGAATCACCGATAATTCTTTAAATACAATTCAAAGGCTTTATTGGCAAGTTTCAGGAACAATTTGTGCCAAAGCATCAAAGTATAATACGATCAGATGTTTGAACAATATACAAAATACAAAACATTTTCTTGTCTGTACAAAAAGTCTTTGTTTTGGATGCAGCAGACTGTTACTTTGTTACCTTTCAGAGGGGAGTGTTATTCGACAGCTTCAGGAACAAAAAAGTTTAAAGATCTGACTTTTTTTGTACCTTAATCTACTAAAAAAGTTTATACAAGTACAGCTGAAAAAGTTGCATAAAGATTGCAGATCTTATAGAGTGCTCCACAGTGTGGCAAACGCAGCAAATAAGGCTCAGGACGAGTGAAGAGGTTGAGTCAGATGAACAGACTGATAGAAAGGATGAAGGCGGGAGAGGAGGGAATAGAGAGATTAGAGATGAGAGGACTCTCCACATTCTTCTGTATCAGTCCAAACAGCCCGCGAGCCAGCCAAGAGTCCCGCTGTCGGTCCCTCTCTTCTCTCTCTCTTTGTCTGTCCTCCTCTCTGTGCCAGACAGATGACAGAATGTGCAGAGGGGGATTAAGAAGAAGAAACGCAGGGAGATGGAGGGAGAACAGATTCTTGGACAGCATGGGTGCAGAAACTTTGGGAGAATCCTTCAGAGCTTGTGTGCATGGATGAAGGTACACTTCATGATCAGACCATCTTTGGTGCAGCCACTGGTTTGCTGGTATCACGAAATATGCTCCCTTCTCAGAGTGGATCACTGCAGTGACCTACAGTATGCTGCGCAGCTAACCTGCTCTCTCATTCTCCCTCCCTCTCATCGGTTGTGATGGTTTCTGTGCATTTTGTGTCTTTGATGCAACTTCCTCTATTATCACTCAAACTCCATGTATAATGCTATTACATTAATATGATAAACACACAGTGTTTGTATGTGTGTTTCTGTTGTCTCTCTCCCTCACAGCTTTAATTCCCCTGCGCTCACATGAACTTCTCCTTTTGTTGTCTTAGATTTGTTTCCAACGTGCCCAAGTTACAAGTTGTGAACAAAATAACACAAAATAATATGCTTTGACAATTTCCCTTCTTTTCCAATGAACTTCTACCTATACAAATTACACTGCTGTAGCCTACTACAAGCTGTGATAGACTCGCTTCTTCCTTATTAATAACAGGTTTCTGTTCTGCCACTGTAACAACCGTCCCTGTATGTTGTTTATTTTTAAATCAGTAAATAGCGAAGCTGCCTGCTTTATTACTCTATACTATGCTACAACTGTCGATTCGATGGTAACCTGCAAGCGAAATAAAGGTAAAAGGTAATTCATTGATGTGTTCATTCATTAAGCCCATTAATGTCTGTGAAAACTTGTTAATGCTTACTGTGCAGGCGTCATGTCGCTGCCACTGGTGTTTACTGAAGCAGCACGTAATGACGATGGCCGCTCTCTGTGCACTAAAATGCAGCTGTTCTCCTTGTCTTCAATTATTTTGCTAATGTCTATCAAACACTGAAGTCTGCTCTCTGCCAGATGCGCTCTCTGCTCTCAGCCGAGCGCCCCCGTCTCTCCACACTGACTCATTCCACGCATGCAGGGGCGGGGTTTACACGGTCAGATGGGCACCTCTCACGCTCGTATTGATTTAAAGCGGAGGTGAGTGCTTCTAAAATGAACAGGAAAAGCAATAAGCATCTTGTTAGCCCTAACAATTGCCAAATAATGTTGCTTTCTTATAGCCAGACCACTTCCACACGACCGCTCAGTTATGCAAACACGTCATCGCGTCGCTGCATCTTTGATATCGTGATACGACACTTTCTTATCACGTAAAAATATGATACCAGTATTATCTGAACAATATTATATGGCACAGCCCTAATCCACTCTATGGCTATGAGGAAATTAATCATGCTTGAAAACTGTGATGGTATCTGACTTTGTGTGTCACAAATGTTTTAATCAGGGTTCTCACAATGTCCAAAGCACCTGCACACAGTGCTGGTACAGAAAAGCCATTGAACACCCACCAACACATTTGTAATAATGTTAATAGTGAGTAAAGGCAGAATGAGGATTTTAACCAAGAAACGAGTGTATAGACGTAATTATAGACAAAAGTTTCTTTCTGAATCCACACTCACTTTCTCGCCTTGCAGCTTTGGTTTGACCATCTGGTGGTAGATCTGACTGTTTAATAGCTTCAGTACTTTTGATGCTGTAAAATGAAATATTAACAAAGAAAGTATCAAACTATCAACACTGACAATCCTGTTCATGAAAGTTAGATGTGACTAAAATAGACAAAAAAGTGTTTCTGCAACATCCTTGTCAATAATATTTGTCTGATTTGAAATGATGTATTTCATATTCAGTGTTTAATTCTTGGTTGTGATGATGTTGCATTAAAGAACTCTTCCTCATGTGTGAGCTGGAATGGAATATAATGAGAAGAAAAGCGAGCAGATTAAGCTCTTCTGGCTTCATGATCCAGGCCTCTCTGTATGTGCTTGGGTTTGTATACACTGTATGTGTGTTACACTGCGGTCCCATTATGACTCAAAAACTGCTTAAGGATAAGAAATTTTATATTGAACACCCCCTCCCCTTCTGAGTAAGTGTTTTATTATCTGAGACAGCTCAGCACTAGAACAGAGGAAATGTTGCTTCGACTACTTGGCATCAAGCAGGATTGCGGCCCATGGGGGACAGCAGTGTGTTAATATATATAGTTTTTCTACCCTTTATTGTTTATTTGGATTCAACCAGCAATCTGCAGTGTTGCTCCCAGGTCGGCCATTGCCAGTTGTTTACTTCTGCTGAGAAAAAAAGGAGGCGCTGTGAAACATTTTTAAATCGTCAGTCAGCCTCGGGGCGAAAGCCTGTAGACCGGGTTCAAAAGGCAAAAAGCTTCACTTCTGGAACTGGCGGGGAGCTCGGAACAGCGAGGTCAAAGGTCAACAAAGAGGAAGTTTAATAAAGAAAGAAAGGGAGGGCGAGATGGGGTAAGGGGAGGGAGTTTGATTGATTGTTTCCTGTCTGTGCACCGGTCAGCTCTCTCTATCCTCTCACCCCTCTCCGCAGGACAGCCTGGATACTCAGTCCACTTCAGTGTGTTAAATGTTTGTGTATTTGAAAATGTGTTGCCATACCTGTTTACAGAAACGTACAGAGGTGGCAAAACTCAAGTACAAGTACAGTACTGGTAGAAGTAGAAAAATTAGAGAAACATATACAGGAGTCCTCTGAAGGACGTTTCTAGCCGCTGTTTCTTTGCAAAGATCGTCGTATTTTAGAAACATGCAAAAAACCACACAAAAAAACATACATTAACTTTGCTCCAGTGGGTAAATCAGTTGGATGGGGAATGTCTTGCTCCGATGGCGTCTGCCATGTTGGCTGCTTTACGTCCACTTTGCTCGTCCTATCACAGAGGAATCACATTTTTCTGTGTGTCATTGTCCCGCCCGTTTTCGATGAAATCTGACCTGAGGCTGCAAAGGCTTCATGCAGTAATGCAAAATACAAATAGATGATAATTCCCCTTAACTGCATTAAAGTTAACGTTACAAGCCTGTGAAATGTTGAGAGTATAAATCTTTGTCTCAAAGTGTAGGGGGAAAGTGAAGGCACAAGTAAAGCACAGTTACATGAGAAATGAAATCACCATAGAGCCCATTTCTCCGCATTGTTATGTTTTATCTTTTCTTCTTCTTATTGTATATATATTAATAATAATTAGAATACATTTTATTCATATAGTGCTTTAAAAGGTACTCAAAGTAACTTTACATGTTAAAACAAAATAGCAAAGACAGTAAAAGCAATATACAGTATAAAACAATCAAGGTGCAGAAAATATGCAATATGCAGTACATACTTGACATATTCCTTATGTCTATTTATATTTCTTATATTTCATCATGCTCCTCTCTGTGTCAGAGAAACTGTAGCGCCCGAATTTCCCCCCGGGAATAAATAAAGTATTTCTGATTCTGATACATGAAAAGTCTAATTAAGTGCAATGAGAAAGTGTTCGTACTTTATCACCTGTAAATACAAAGGGGTCACCATAAACAGGTGCAACTCTGAGTCCACACTGAGCTGATTCATGATTTAGCTTTGAAACATTTAATACAGAGCACTATATAATCACTAATATCTGTAATAACCTGAAAGAGTCATAAAATCGTATGATATGTAGCAATCAAATCATTCAAAAAGAGAGGGCAAATCAGACACGAGAGTTACATAAGATAGAGTTTGAGTGTGTGTGAATGTGTGTGTGTGTGTGTGTGTGTGTGTGTGTGTGTGTGTTTTGGGTCAACCTGTGTCTCTCTCTCTTTCTCTCTTCTACGCTAAAGCGGCTATTCAACACATTCCTTTGTTTAACCTTTTAATTGGAAGACGTCTACTCGGAGCTCTCAGTCTTTTTTAGCACTCTGATCTCTCTCTCTCACACACACACACACACACACACACACACACACACACACACACACACACAAGCACACACACACACACACACACACACACACACACACACACACACACACACACACACACACACACACACACACACACACACACACACACACACACAGCTCTCCTCCCCTGCCTGCTCCGATCATGACCACAAGCTGTAACCAGTCCCTTGAACGTTCCCGTGCTTCGTTCTTCATTCTCTTTGCTTCTCTACACTCTTTCATCCCTCTCTCTCAACTCTCTCACCGTCTTTTCTGCTCCCCTTGTTAACTTCATATCCACATTCACTCTTCCTCGTTCTCTCCCTCCTTCTGTTCCTCTTTCATCCCTTTACATCCATCTTTCTTCCCCTGTCCTTGCACTGCAGAACGCCCGTCATTCTCAGTCATTTAGCCTGGATCTTATATCTTTTAAAGCAAGTGAAAAACTCTGCCAACGGGGAACCATTAAAGAGCCCATAATTCAATATGGTCTCCCTTATTTTAGTTCCAAGTGTCATTGTCATGAGACAAGGCGGAGTAATGCAGAACACTCAGCTGGTATCAAATAATGACAACTTATTCAATCACAATCTTGAAATGCATTAAGACCGAGTGGAGTCATCTCTGCCTGTTGGCGGTTGGAGATTAGATTAAATGACTTGCTAAGGCAGGTTTTGTGAGCCCCGTCTTCCCTCCTCTCTGCCGGTCGCACTGTGCCGTGCCACCTCTGAGAGAGCTCCTGACATAACTGGGTCTGGCTGTGTGCTAAAACAGCAGCTCCACTTTCTTCCCCGAGGCAGCCCCTGCAGGCTGAGGCCAATGTGAAGTTAATGGCATCCACACACTCACACAGAATGTCTTGGAGTGGTGTGGTTGCTGGTTTGAAACTATAGGATCAGCTGGGGAAAGTCCTAGGCATGTCTACTGTTGTGTGTATCATTTTGTTAAATCATATAAAGCATTCTCCTGGTAAAAGAGTTCACATATATCATTTATCAGAGGAATAATCAAAGCACATACTGGCCATTCTTAAGGCTTGCCCTGGTATCCTTCCTTCCTGCTAAAGTGGTCATGATAAAGAAAGGTGCTATCGCCGCCTGTTGGAGCACATCTGACCTTCCTTTGGAAAAAGATGAGGAGAAAAGAGAATTACCCCAGAGGTAACGAACAGCGAGAGCATCAATGGTTACCCTTCAACCACGTTTCAATTCAATTCAACCGCGTGTTCCGTGTCCGGCGCGTTTCTGGTCCGTCAACGGCGCGAGCCCTCGCCAACAGGAAGCGTGTCTGGTCTGCACCGCAGCAGAGCGCTGGCCCAGCTGGATTCGCGAGATCGCGGGAGAACTACATTATTGCACCAGAATTGAGAAATCACGCGTATGTCATGTATGTACATACAGTACATACATCATATGCCTTAGAATAGATTTTATTTAGCGTGTGAGAGAGTCATAGTTGGTGATGTGTTTTCCATCAGCCAGCAGTGGTTGGTCTGACAGAGAGGGTAGGCGGAGCTAAGCGGCTGCTTTTCCGCTCTCTGCAAGTGTTGCGAGTAAACAGTAATCTACTATGGCTGAACAAACAAAGAAAAGGTCGATTACTACAGATACAACTTCAACAAGAAGTGAAAATCCAAAGAAAAAGAAACAAACTCGACGCTCAGATGAAGCAAACAGTCTAAAAAGGAAAGCGACCGTCAGCCAGAAAAATCAAGAGTTACAACCGGAGCCAACCGTGGACGTCACACATGCAGCACTGTCTGGATATCTGGGAAGTGTGCTCCCGCAATTACTGTTCATCACCATGGGTGCCGCCAAAGAGAACAAAACTGAAATCGTCGAGATTACAGCTTTAATATTTTTGCTTTTATTCAAGGAAATTTTACACAGAAAATGGAAAGGAGTCGTGTCCTGGTGTTAGCAGCAGCTCGAGATGTGGAAATTGGATCCTCAGAAAAACTAAAAGATTAGCTCCAGTTTACGAACACCGACGTGATTATTCTGGAGAGTCACGACTTGAAAAGGTTGAGAACCACTGTTAAACTAATATCTCTAAAGTCAACAAATAACTTTTATGCTTCCTGCTCTTTGCTTATGAGCCACAATGTCTGGAAGAAGAGTTAAATCAAACAGCTATGGAGCTTTCATCTTAACAGACTCTTCTCCATGAAAGCTGTGCAAACTCTATCTCCTTCTCAAGGCCATATAATGTGTCTGAAAGCTCAAGAAAGGCGAGTAAGCAGACCTCAGGTTGGAACTTTTTTTTGGTTGTTCATACAACCGTAGAGTGGGATTTGACAACAACTGTCCATCTGAAATGTTCTGACAGATACAAACACGCCATGCTCCAGAGGTGCTGTCTGGTCTTAATATCTTCTTGTTGTGTGTAGAGGTGCATGGCCGTCACGCACAGGTGACTGTTCCTCATGTCTGGAGCAACCCTTTCAAGGTGAAACACAGAGTTTCAGTCGATAGAGAGCGCACGTCGGGGGCTGAGGATGCGTTTCTGCACCCAAATATAACTGCTGGCCCTGAGCTATTGTTTTCACACTCCCACTATAATACTTTTATCTTGACAGCTGTGAGATGACGACAAGCGAGGACAAATCTCCATCTCTCTGGCTCTATCGATGTTATGTGTGTGTGTGTGTTTGTGAGTCTATTTGCATCTACACAGCGTTTCACTTCCCTTGCTGTATCTGATTTGGCGCCACCACATCTAGCTCGCTCCTCAGAGCTTTGGAAACAATTGCATTTCCTCTTTTGTTTTTCTCATCCTTCCTCTCTCTCTCTCTCTCTCTCTCTCTCTCTTTCTCTCCCTCTATCCATCTGTCCCTCTCTCATCCCACTCTCTCGTCAACTTGTCACACTCTCTCTCTTTTGCATTTTTTCCCTTGATGTACCCGCTCAGCTGACACACATGAGCAGCCAAGCAGAACACACTCGAGCATAGCGCAGCCTAGCAGCGTGCGTAGGTGTGAGTGTAACTTGTGTGTGTGTACATGTGTGTGTTTGCCCTGCAGTGAGTAGTGAAACTACCACTAAACTAGCTCAATTTGTCAAGAGCAGAGAGGTGTGGGCCTTGAGGACCGCGGTGCTGCTGTCTTCAAGGTAAACAGAGGAGTGTGGATTTAAAGGAAAAGAAAAGAGAAAGAAATCCAAGGATAAAATTCCAAGAGATGCTACACACAAACTTTGTATGTACACACACTTACACACATATACACACACAGTCCTGCTCGTTCAGATCAGCCTGAGTGAAGCAAACACCAGGGGGAAAGAATACTTCATCACTGCCACTCCTCCAGTGTGTATGTGTGTGTGTGTTGACTTTGACAAAGAGCGGTCAAGACCTCAATGTTGACTGAGCATTTTATGCGTGCATCTGTGTGTGTGAGTGTGTGTGTGCGTAAACAACAGCCTGCCCCACCTCAACAAGGCGGCGCCTCATTATTAAAGGGCTAGTGCGTATAAATTATCATCTGCTGGCCCCGCATGAACTAAATAAAGAAAACAATGTCACGGCGCGGTCACGGGGTGAACGTCTACTGAAAGAATGATAAATGTCTTTCTCTTTCTTTCTCTTTGCTCTCCTCCTCTGGCCTGTTGCCACGGCGATTAATTCCGGGATGCAGAGACAGAGAGGGAGAGCGATGAGAGTGACACAATTTGGACAGCCTGGCTTCAAAGGCCACAAGCTTATCGCAGCTATACACACACACAGTTTGCCTATGCTACTCAAAACACTCACAACACACAGCCTATATGAATCAATACACTGCCACAACCAAAGTTATAGATGAGTAAGTGTGAGTGAAGAGTGAGTGATGGGCCACAGGAATTGTTTGTGTAAGTTTCCTGTTTGTTTAACTTCAGCTTGATGGCGTGGCGATTATAAAGATAGAAAGGGGTGTAAATAATTCAATTGAGCTGATAAGATATAAATAAATGAAAATAAGTAGCCACCAAAATAAAATCTGTGTACACAATCGTATTGTAAATCTAATACATGAGCAGTTTCTACCCTTCTTGCTCTTCGTCTTTCCTCCTTGTTTATACTGATACTTATACATCAAAGTTACTTCAACTAGGTTAAAAAGTTATGGTTAAAAAGACAGTGGTAAAAACTGCAGTGACATACACTTTTTCCTTTATTGGTCGGAGAACCGGCATAATGAGATTTAGATGTAAAAAACCGACAGAAATATTCAAGACAGGGCTGGGCGATATGGCCAAATCACGATATAGCATGTTTAGCATGTTTCTAGTAATTTAACAAAAAGTTAGTCTACATGAAATCACCGCATGGTAAAGCCTATTTTTCTGAAAATCCTGTGTGAATTAAATACTTGACAAATAAAACAAACTGAGTTCCCATTTTCACTTGGGCCGAGCCTCTTTCTGTGGTTCACTCCAGGTTCACTCCCACGTGCAAGGATTAGGACATAAGGTGTAAAGCAGTTCAGCTGCTGGTTTTGTGACATCACGACAGAGAAGATTAAAAAAAAACACATATGATAGATATTTTCATATTGTTTTGGCGATATATATTGTCATATTGCCCAGCCCTAATTCAAGATATCTTCACTGCTTTTCGAGAGGATTGTCTTTCTTTTTTGTCGTGGAAACACCCGGGCATCGAGTATCATAGGCATCTTTTCATTCAGGACATTTGCCATTGATTGCACACATTGCTAATGTAGGAAAGATTGAAACATTACTTCTTTACGTAGAAGAAAAAGGTCTCATGTGCTGTGTTGAAACCAGACGATAGGTCATCTCTAACATTTAAAGTTATAAGGTGTAATTGTCTAGACTTGATTTTAAATTTCTGTTAATCTATGTAGTCGATTACAGCCACTACACAGTGGAAAATAGCAGGAACCTGACGCAGATCTACTGCATTTAATGATCATTAAATAAAAACGATCCGTCCCCTGACACAATAACGTAAAGGTTCATGTTAGCGATTTTGTGTTGTGTTTCCATAAAGTTTGGGGACTCACAAGCGACAGAAATCAGAGCACTGAGGACGGAGATTTCTTGATTTTCAGTCCCAATATGGAGCAAGCTCCAAGAAACACTAACAACCTTACTTTGCTGCTTAATATATATAACATTAATTGAGGAATTTAAAGGAAAAACGGTCCTTAGCTAACATGCTAAGGTAGCTCGTCTTGTGGAGAGCTGCTTCATGATTTCATTGCTCTCTTGCTCCTGTATTTTCTCTCTCCTCATCTCTCCTACGTTCTTGTCTTGGGAACAGAGCGAGCAGTGGACAGTCAGATTAATGACTTCGGCCTCTAACACACTCGGTCTTCCTCTTTCTGTCGATCTGCTGCTGTGGAGCCTCACCAGCGCACTGGGATGAGACTCAGAGCAAGGAGTCTGGAAGGAGAGCTGGGCACATATTTTTGGACTCTCTGTCCTCTCGCCATGCCGTCATTCATCTCCCATTATGCATATTTGTCGAGTCACTTCCTTTGGCAAACAGGCAGAAAGTCACACGGGCAGAGAAGCTTTAGCATATTAGCACAGGTGGTAAATAACAATAAACGTGCATGTATATCCTGATAACTGCACGCCTTTCCTGTGTCTGTGCATCTGTCTGCTCTCCTGTCTGGTTATGTGTGTTTCTGTCGCCCGACTCGGATGTGTAATTACAAAGGAGAGATGATAAGCCGGTTTTTTCCTCTCCTGTGGGAGCTCACAGCTAATTATAGAGCCAGCGGAGCTTCAAATTGCCATTTAAAACAGCCATACGGTGGGAGACAATAACACACTCCCCTGGTGGTGTCACCGCTGTGTAGTGAGTGTGTCTGCACGGAGGTATCACAGAAAAAGAGATAGCAAAGAAGCAGCAACAGTGAGGAGGAAAAAACCCTGCAGCCCTGTTAGCCAAAAACGACTGATTCCCTGAACAGGAAGCCATATTTTAGCAGCTAAAATGTCTGTGGATTTTACAGTGTGGAGACAGCTGTGGGTGCAGATTAAGGAGAAGAATTCATGCTGATGTGTGAGGTTAACGGGTTGAGAGACTTTTTAAAGGGAAATTCTGGTATTTTTTTAAACCTGGGCATTATTCTTTTCATATTTTTGGGTTTCAATGATTGCTTCAGCTGGCAGAAGGGCCGTACTGGCTGCAACGTAATCTTTGAACAGGCAGAAAAATCCTATTTTTAAATCAGAAACAGTTGTTACATCGCTCTCTTCAATGCCATCAGACTCAATTGACAAAAGAGGAAGGCCCCGTGTCCACATGGCACCTTTCTCTTGCTGGCAGGGTGCTGGGATGAAGCGCTTGTGCGGTGGGAGAAAAAACGCTGCATGCAGATTTTGTTTCTATGACAACAATAGGTTTAACTACTTAACATATAACAACGAGCTTACAACGTGTAGGGAGATAAAAGCACGAGACTTATCAGCAAAAAAAAGCGGCGGGGATGACACCATCTGAGTTCAGAGATTTTCAACTCGAAGTGCTCGGAGCGGCCGCACATAAAAGGTGGAGCGCTCTGAAAAAAGACTCTGGGGGGGGGGGCGCATACGCTCTGTCCTCATTGGGGCAATTGAAAAAAGATGCCGGCGCTCAGAAAAAGGCGCTATGTGGACACGGGGCCTAATTTGACCGGACGCATTTACCAAGAAAAATTACACTTGAGCCATTACAGATCATCTTTCGGCTGCTAGCTGAAGCATCTACAGGAGCAACTCAAAGCTTTTTTTGCATCCATTTGTTATTAGGACTCCAACATTAGTAAAAAGTAGTTAAAAAATGCTTGCCATTTTGGGCATCATCATTTAACAGGTAAAGCCTCTTTTGAAAGGGTATTGTTTAACTCATATTTACCCAAACACAAACTGATTTCTGCTCCTAACTGTAAAATGCACCGCCAAGAGAAAGTCCCAGTCACTCAGCTGAGGAAGAGTTTGAATCCACAGGGACACATTTCTATCTTCAAGTCACAAAACAGAGGGAGGGAGAGAAAAACTGGAGAGAGAGAGGGAAAGGAAGGGAAGAAAGAAAGATGCTGGGGGTAGGATGAGAGAGAAAGATGGAAGGAGGGATAAGAGAGAATAAACAGAAAGAAAGAGAGGAGGGCTACAGAAAGGACAAGGAGGGATTTTGTGGTCTGCGGTGGAATGTGCTTTGGGGGAACGATCACTGCCAACACACACACATGCACGCACACACACACACACGAAGCAATCATTCTGTGCCGCTAGCCGTCCTTTACTCACACAGGAATCCCACCATACTCTCTCCCTCTCTCTCTCTCTCTCTCTCTCTCTCTCTCACACACACACACACACGGATATAATAGCAGCAGGACATACTGTAGCAGGATAATATGAGAAACCAACATAAATGAGTCATCATTCAATTTATGTTCACCATAAACATGAGAAGTGGAAGCTGTGTGTGTGTGTGTGTGTGTGTTCTAAGTATCATGGCTCATTGCAGACGTGTATGTCCTGTCTGTGTATGTGTGTGTGTGTGTGTGTGTGTGTATGCGCGCACTCTTTATTGGTGTGTTTCCTGATAACACTCCCTCGGGTTTACATGGACCGTAACTCATGTGTCAATTAATTACCAGCACGGTGTGCATGTGTGTGTGAGTGTGAGATAGAGTTGCAGTCCATCAGTGTAATGAGTGTAAGAGGAGCTGTAACCAGACGCTGGTCCCATCTGTAACTAACACCAGGTTAGATACAGTCACATATCAGTGGCAGCCATGGTTGGTCTGCAATCCCTCCAAACGTACACAGGCTCATCGGGGCTGAGGCTGATGAACGCGAACAAAGTCATCACCAATATGTTCTTTTTAATGACAATAGAGCACGTTTTACTGTTTCTGTGGCAACAGTGAAGCAAATTAATTATGTTCCCTCCAATTGTTCAAAAAATAACCAACAAACTTGAATACAATGTTTTATATGAAGACAGAACTGTGCAAGATTATATAACTAATGAAGCTTGTAGTCCATTTTCAGGAGCTGGGACAATACTGCTTCCAATTTCTCCGGACAAACGCAGGACATGGTGAGCAGAGAAGTCCACTATGTTTGAGCACCGACTGTAACAGCGCATGATAAACTGAATTAAACTTCCAGCATTGATTATCAAGTGAAAGGTTTACAGCAATGCTAGTGGCTATGTGGGGATAAACTAGTCACAGCACACAATGTATATTTTTTCTAGATTCACGATTAAAGCAGGTCGAAATCATATTTTCATTGTCATTGCAAAAAACACATGCGTGAAAACCACCTTGAAAAAACACCATACAAAAACATTTGATATACATGTGCAATAATACTCAGCATGGGAGCAACTGGCCAATCGGATTGAGCCCTGGATATATGGGAGATGAATCATTCAGATTAGGCCCCAGCTAGCCGTCAACTACCCTAAAATTGATTGGTGTAGATTTGGTTGGCACTTCATTAGCTAGGAGGATGGCTGAGGAAGGAGAGAAGAGGGAGGAACTTATGGTTGATGGAGGCCTTGTTGTGATGAGAACAGCACTTCTGCTTTTTGGAGTTATTGTGGATTCAGGAGACTCGACTTGTTACAAGCACAGGTAGTGTGTTAAACATGCTGAACTATAGAGCTGCAGTATAGGTCATAAAGCCCGCCTCCTCCATGTTAACAGATGGGACATGAGTCAAAATCAAAATACACACCTAATACATTTTTCTCAAACATGGTTTCTGTCGTTATAGTTAGTTCTTATCATGCTGATTTACGTCTAAGTGTTCATGTTTCTGACTAGTTTACTTTTAATTAGTTACTTGATGCTGTCAAAATGATGATTGACAGCTCTATTGACAAATACGGCTCCTGCAGCCAATCAGTTCCGGATTAGCAGAGTGGAGGACGAACGGCGAGAGGAAACGTAACTAAAACAATCACTACAGTCATTGAAGTTTCCATACCTGTGAACGTTAACCTCAGACCAACACAGAGAAGCTGTTCTGCTGTTAAACGCGACGGCGAGCGAGATCCTTGCCGTTTGTTCGGTGAGTTAAGTGTGCGTTTTGGTTTGCGGAAGTGGCTACGCCACGACTCTGGCTAAAGATGGCAGCGCGGGGGCTATTTTGCCATCACTTTCGTACAATGGGAGCAGATGGAGACGCGTCGTCCATCTATATATACAGTCATTGTGCTGAACACGCAGGAACTGTAAGTAACAGCTAATATGCACACTTTAAAATGTCTGTGAAGGTTCTCATTCATCCAGATCATGGCAATTCTAAACTAATCCAAAAGGGCAACTGGTTCTTGAGGATGTTTCACCTCTCATCTGAAAGGTAGGTAGGTAGGTGTGTGATCAAGTCGTTAACCTGGGCTGTTGACCTAATGGCAACAAACGTCTATTAGCATACTAATGACCTACAGAGGCTTATATTTCTAGCTCCGGCCACCAGTCGGTTTAGAACTGAAGAAGCCTTTGGGATGAGACGTGACACATCTTCAAGAACTTCTAGTGCAGTTGGCCTCGAACACACAAAATGTTTCTATTTATTGTAAGTGCTAAAAAGTTTAACAGCTCTGATTTGGTCAATAACAAAGAACTGGACCAATCAATGCTTTGACCTCAGAATGCACGCTTTGATGTAGAGATCTAAACAACCTAAGTCTGCTAAGCTGCTAGCACAGGTTTAAGGTGACATTCTACACACAGTGCAATGCAGCACCATCACCCAACACACTCAGAGCTTTTCTCATGACTGGTAATCTCGTTACAGTGCCAGCCAGAGACACACGCACACACACACACACACGCAGACACACGCACACACACACACACACGCACACACACACACACACGCACATACACAATCCAGCCCAGTGACCTTTCTCTACTCCCCACCCACGTGCTGTTTTAAGGGCTCTACTTATGCTATTAAATTCAACAGCTACTCATACAGTTTCCAACTCTCTCTGATACAATGTTTAAAGGTTTTATAGTGTCAGGCAACAAATGGGACCTCAGCCACAACAAAGGGATCTGAAGTGTAAACCACACTAAACCTGAACTACCCTGTTTTATGTGTTCAGAATGGTGTTTACCAACCTTTAACAACCTTTCAAAGATGATAAAAATCTTTATGATACGAATTCATGGTGAACATTATACAGAACAGAATAAAACTCAAGCAAGTTATATAAGGGTGGCTTTGTTTAAGGGCCGTATATAAATAAATGCTTTTGTGTAAATGTAATTGATTTTTGTTGCTGTTGCCTTATGCCTGGGAGTCATAAACGAGTTTACTCACCTTTTTTATTTACCACAGTATCATTGAAGATAATGTGCGGCTGTAAACTGCAGCTCCTGCGGGCGGATGCGACACGACTGGTGGCTGTGAAAGACGTCACCCTTCCTATTATTACTGTTACTGTATTTATGGATATAGGGTTTTGCTTCGGCTCAATTCACATCTGGTGGTAAAGCTTAAAATGCATTCCACAAACAGCCACCCACCCACCTACCCATCCAGCCTGCGCACACCAGTTACAAAACCAAACACACCCCCAGGCCTGGATTTGAATTTGACTCCAAACATAAGCAAATGCAGGGTTTTTAAATTCAGCCCTCTCTTTCCAGCACATTTCTCTTTACTCTTCTGTCATTACTTTTTCCTTCCTCCTTTAATTTCCCTGATGGCAACCTGTCATTCTGCTCATTTTCTCCCACCGCCCATTCTCCTTGGTTATAGCCTTCCCGGTCTCTCCTTACACGTGTATTTATTTAAAAGGAAAAGGAGCACAATTGAGAAAAGTAGGGGTGAGGTTATGACAGACAGAAGGAAGCAATGAGGAGAGGAGTGGGAGGTGTGTGTGACCAAAGCCCTTTTCACACATGTACTGCAATCCTGAACTTGTCCAGACCTCACCTGCAGGAGCTGGACGTGAGAACAGAATCAGCTGATTGAGACATTAATAACAAATGTACGATTTCATTGCTTCTTGATCAACGACTGCAAAGACAATAGATAGTAAAAATCCAGAGGAATATTGGCCATCTTTCAAGTTAAAACAACAGATTTTAGAATGAATCAACAGCTTATTTTAGCATTCAGCTACTTCATGGAAGATATACTGCTTGATCATGTCACATATGACAGGAAAGGCATAAATTAGGTGGTTTATAGCTACTGCAGGAGGTGGCTGATAGCGTTAGACAACAGCTAACGTTAGCATTCAGCCAGTCCCTTGCTAACATTGGACAGATACGATATGAAAGATGTTAAGTCCTGGCCAGCAGTAGTTTTAGGTTGGATATGTTAGCAATGTCAGCAGTTGTCTAACAGAAGCTTACAGGTTATCAAATATGTTGTATTACTTTAACGGCCCAATGTTGCTCTGGATTTTCTGTAATCTATTTATTTATTGATCAATCAGGAAGGTCACTGTCATTCTAACAGCATTTGAGCTTCTCACCCTTAATGTGACGTCAGACGAAAATGGCATCTGTGTAGAATAAGGTAAACTGCTTTCAACTCTTCCATTGATATTTCAAACAAGTCCAATTACGTGGTAAAAACACCTGAATAAAGTCATCATTATGGACAGGCCTTTGTCTCCTGCACGCTCCACTAAGGCGTCACCTGCTCAGTAGGTGAGAATATATCTTACACAGACAATTTCCTGTGTGTTACATGTGTGAAAGCACAATGAGAACAATGTCAGGAGAGTCAGGTCATACGAGGACCGCCTTAAGAGGTCATGCGGCTGGTATTTAAGTGTCCTCTGCAAATCAATCAGTCGGTAGAATATATTTCTGTCCACCAATTATCGGCGGTGACAGCACCAATTTGGTCTTCCATTATGTTCTAATGAGATCTGAATGACTTAATGACAGAGGGGACAAACGAGGGACGGAATAGAGGAGGCATGGATTAAAGGGCCAATCCAAAATAATAATAATAATAAGCAATAATTGGAATGGGTCTATAATAGTGTATAATATAATATACAATTTTCAGCTTGTATTACGGAGTACTTCACATATTGCATACAGCTCTACAGAATATAATGATCACCTGCTTCAACACAGTCAATGACAGAATTTTTAGGCCACATCCCCAATAAACAAGTTAAACTATGAAAGTGATGGTTGCAAAATATGAAAATATTTTACAGCAACGTCTGAAGACTTAAGACTGTAAACTTTCAATAATGAGGTGGTTTTATTTTCATTTTATTATCTTTAATTTAAGCTATTGTGCATCATAATTTTGGAGAGGAAATTGAAGAGATGCATGGTTTGGAAGGAAATATATGTGAATACAAATATTTAATAAATGCAGAGAAGAAATCCTTGTCAGTGAGTTTGATTGACTTTCTGCTGCTCCTGAACCCTCCACCTCCTCCACCATGACAGAGCCAGGGCGTTTTCTACGTCCTGTCCGCTGTAGGAGCACTGTCCATGGGCAGCTCTGGGGTTGTGAATAAAAAGGCATCAGCTTGAATGCTGGCTGTTGCAGAAGTGACGGCATCATCGTGTGAATGCGACCTCACGAAATGTAGTCATAATAACTGTTTTTATTCTTGAGTTACGACCAAAAACATGGTTGGAACGATAAATGTGTAAACATGTGTAATTCTTTTTAATAAATCTTCTTATTCAAAAGAATAGAAAACAAACATTGCAAAGGACAGCTGGGAAAATACTCAACATCAAAAAAATTCTTATAATGAGTGCTCCACTGTGTTTTTATGATATGCCCGCTGCTGGTCATATTGCATGATTCTGCTTCCTGTGCAGGAAGTCACCATGGTCAGTCTCCACTCCGGGCTGTGCTGAGTTTTGGAAAGTGATAAGGTGAAAGCCTTAGAAATTAAATATCCTTCTAAAACATTGGATGACTAAACTGTTAATCCTGATAAACATTAAATGTCATAAGAATGATTTAATTAGCTGTACAACTCAAATCAATTGGTTTATCCCTCAGGTGTGCTTTCGATGAAGCATGCAGGTTATCCATACATTTGATTGACTAGAATGTTCTATTTAAAATGTCAATCTCTCTCTCTTGATTTGATATAGTTCACTAAAGTGACAGTTCATCCACTTCATAACACCTTGATGGACCAAAGAAACAACAGTGGTGGACGGCTCCTCTCTCTTCGCTGCAGGACAGAGAGATACAGAAGATCTTTTGTGCCCACAGCCGTCAGACTTTTTAATTCTTAGTTAATGAGATGTCAGACGAGTGAATTTCCCTTTGTTAAAGTCGGGGACACAAGGGCACAAGGGCCAATGTGTTTACACTACGATGGGTGTCTACAGAAAGTGAGTGTTTTGACGTGGGAATATGGCGACTTTGACCTCATGAGGACCCTTGATGTTGACTGTAGTCAGCCAACCTTCACATGCGTGGTTCATAAGGATGATTTGAAATAATTTCTGCTCTTTTCTCAGGTTACTTTTGGAGAAGTACTCAGAGCAAACTTTCTTACACTGTGTAATCATATTTTGAAGTCTGTCAGTGCGTTACTGCTTCGTAATATGCTTGACAGTGTATTTATGCAGGATTATGCAGGGGAAATAGCATGTTTGTTAAACGGTGTATGTGTGCATGCATAGTGTGATTATATGCCAGCCTCAGCAGCTGTGTGTGCACGGTAAGCTTGAGAGGAATGTGGGCATGTGTCAATTCCCTGGATGCTGTGGGTGGGCCTCTGTGGGTGCTGTGCCAGGCAGGAAAAGACACCAATCCAGCTCTGAGTGCCCTAATCCCTCCATCCTTCCTTCATCTCTTTTTATCCAGGTCTTTCATTTTCTCTGTTGCTCCTTTCGTCTGTTCGCTTGAAATATTTTCCCTGCTACCTTGGCAGACCACATGCGTACAGAGAAAGAGAAAGAAGGGAAGAGAAAGAGAGAGAAAGAAAACAGAAAATGTAGAGGGTGCAGACGCGGGACGTTTTGCCCTACAGAGACAGGAAGTTCAGCGTCAGTGGAGATGAATGGAGAGACGGAGAGAGGGCAGAAGACAGAGCGAGGAGAGATGGAAGCGGCCCAGTGGAAACCATGATGTCATGATTAGTGAGGTGCGACCATCCTGCAGTCACATGGGCACCACATGGACGCCATGAAAAGCACACACACACACACACGCACACACACAGAAACACTTTGTGTCTGCCTATAACCGATCACAGCTGCTGCAAGAAACAGAGCGGCCATTGTCGCTCTTATGTTCCATCATGAACATGCAAACACACACGCACAGACACACACACATAAAGCACATGCAAAGTAGATCAGTATTTTAACACTCTGATTTTTTGAGTTAAGCATGACAGCTTTGTCTGGGGCCCTACGCTTCAAAATAGGAAGATGTAGGTACCACTGTAAGGTCAGGTTAGCTATCGTAAACATGAATTTATACATAAAAATCTGGTTAAAACAAACCATTTACATTCTATGGTTTTGGGGCATGCAGCCATCATTAACAAGTTTTTAATATTTTGAAACAGATGCAGTTTAGTTTGTTTTGGCACCAAAAATACTATGTTTATGAATAGGTTTAAATACGTACTAACGCACATATGTTACTATGCATCATAATGATGGTAGTAAAACACAAACTTTATGTACGTTATGTGCATTAAAAGTATGAAAGAGCTGGTGGCTCAATTCAAAACTCTATAAAGGCAACCTGTGCCGACTCAAAGATAACACTGTAAGCATAAAGGCGTCAGAACTCGCAATAAAGTTTATAACTTTTAATAATATAGCCGAATGAAAAATGTGTTTCAGCCCAAGGCTTTCATCAGCGTTTCACCGAAACGTTATAAAAAGTCATAAACTTTATTGCGAGTGCTGACGTCTTCATGCTGAAAAGAAACTTCATAAAATAACCATTCTATATAATTTCTATATTTGTTTCACACTTGATCTCCAGTCTACTAGAAGAAAGTCTGGTGTTTGTCTGACCAATCTATTGTCCTCCACCTTCATTTGACCTCCACTGACGAGACTCTCTGTCTATATGGCTCTGGATACTTTGTTCAGGGAGTAGGCGGGGCTGCTCCGCCGCTGTCCTCACCTACGTCAGCAGCGCGCACCTGCTTTCAAACACGTTGTCAGCGGCCTCATAAGGACAGTCTTTGTAACACATTGCCCACAAAAGCGTACATTGACCTGATGCGGTCAGACCTAGTCTTGTTATATGAGCTTCTCCAAATTCACATGGTGAAATAAACCAATAGCAACACAACATAACGCTGTCATCACCCTGCTGAATGTTGAATTGTGTGGTTGGGAAAATGTGGCTTATTTAAGAACGAAACAATATCTTGTCTCTCCTCTGCATGATTAAGCCTTCCTACATCCGACTCTCTGTCTGTAACAGATTAAATAAAGGCCTGAATAAAGTGTCTGTATATTCTTTACTCTCTATTAATAGAAAAGACGCACACTGTGATTAAAACTAAAAGTGGCAGCTCTGAATGAGGTTGTTTCTCGCCCGCATGGGACTCCTGAGGGAAGAGCAAACAAGCTAACTGGGTGGGAGACTAAACTCAAGCTATCAGGCTGATGTTGTAACTGAAGAAAGACATGTCTCCTTATTAGAGATGAGTTAAGGAATAACAAGGCGAAACGTTGGAGGAGGGGAAGCGGGAACCAGACTACCTAATAGCACCAAGTCCAAGTGAAATGTATGTCAGAGCAATGAGTTCACAAACATTCTGCGATGGAATCAGAGCAAAGAGAAGCAGCAGGAGGGAAACCCTGGGAAAACAAAGAGGGATGAATGAGAGGAGGAGGAGGAAAGAGGACAGAGGGGTAGAAAGAAGAAACTGATGGAAAACATTGTGCAAGCTGCTACAGAGCCCCACACCAGCTCGCTGCTGTCCACAACAGGGTAAGATTCTATCAGAGCACAACAAAAAAGATCCTAAATCTTTATAAATCTTATTAAGCGTTTAAGTATTAAATAAAAGCAATAAAGGGAAGTTCACCATTTGCACCATATTTGTTTTTTTTGTTAAAGCAAATTCTCATTTCATATTACGCAGTGTCAGTGCAATTTGATTTCCTTGTCTTTTTTAAACTTATCTCATGCAACGCTTTAATTTGACTGCGATCTCAGATCCCATCAGCTACAGTCTGACGACGATATCGCCTCTGGGGACAAAGGCGAACATTCCGGGCGTGTAGCCAGCGGTTAGCGATAAACGGGTCAAGGCTTCCTTTTCTGCGTGCTGCATTGTTTACAGAAAAATAATTAATTGATTGACTTTAATTAACAGGTCTTAAGTTTGAACATCATGATGCAGATTAGTAAAAAGTCAGAATGAAGCTTTGTCAGGTCTGTCCTCAAGAGGAAACTACTTTTAAAATGCTCGTTTGTTGAACGAAGGTCGGGTCGATCATGTCTGATGCATTCAAGGAAGTCGGGAAATCTGAAAGCTGACCGGCTTTTGTGACACAGCGTCAAGGGAATTGATCTGAAAATGAATTTTAGATCTAAAACAGATTGTTAGGTGAACTTGCTGTTTATAGAGATCAATAAGAAGCTAAATCGTCGTCAGATGACCCTGATGGGAGCCGGGATGCGCATTACGCTCCACCTGCTTTCACTCTCCACATGGGCTGTTTAGCTGTTTCCCAATCCAGGGGCTGCAGCCTTCGGAGGCCGTATTTGAAGGCCGATTGCGTCACTGAAGCGGGTCTAAGGCTGTCCCAAATTCGAAGGCTCCTTCAGATGCGGCCCGACAAATGCGTCCTCCGTTTCTCCGGCCGCGAAGGATCCATCGGGTGCATCCTTCACGGCCCAACGTATCCCGAGATGCATTGCACGGCAATTCAAACGAAATGGCGGACTTTTAAATACCCAAGAAATACACTTAAAAATTTCAAAGTTTTTGGTTTCAACTCAGTTGAATAGCCAGTGTTACACGTTTAAGAAAACAGAAATTAAAATAAAAGGTTAACTTACGCAACGTTAGTCATGCTAGCTAGTTAGCCCGCTAGCTACCTGTTGCTAGGTGACAGGAGCGGCATTTGGTGACGCAAGGGTAGACCAGCCCGTCTCATTTCAGCTCGGCTTTGACAGCCTACGCAGGCTATGAATGGAGCATCCTCCGTTGACCGCCTCCTTGGAAGGCTGCAGCCCGTGGATTGGGACACAGCTTTTGTCTACATTTTCTTCCCATTAAATCTCTTAATGTTTCAGTTGTATACCTTTGAATAATTTAATAAACTGAGCCCTGCATCCATTACACGCTACTCAGTAAGACATGCACCTCAAAGTTTCATTATGAAGACTAATGTCAGCCTAAAAACTGAACTTAAAACTGAAAGGTGTATAAAGAGGTAGTGGATGACTAGTGCTCCTCTGAACAGCACAATCATTAAGACTTTACTGACCCCCGGACCAGGAGACCTGAGGTGAACATACTTCTTTGCAATTGCTGCTGATAGAAATAGAATAAAAAGAGCCCAGTCCTGAGTAAGTAATCAGCATGCAGTTCTTGTTGCCTTGTATGTGTCAAGTGGAGGGAAATGAAGGAAAAAGGTGAAGTAGTAATCTTTAGGTTTTTGATATGTTGCTCTGTAATGAATGCAATTTCATTTTTGTCACAGTCTGTGTCAGGACTGTATACGCAGTCCCAGCATCCTGCCTTTAAAGCACCCAGTGAATTAATGTGAGCTCAGAGAGACGAAGCAGAGATGCTCTTTGTATTTTCTTATTATCCTGAAGATGAAAAGCTGCAGGAGAGAGCGAGCTGTCCGGCCCTGCTGGCGCTCCTCACAGGAACACGCTCATTAATACAGGAAGCAGCGAAGAGCTCCTGCTACTTCCTGCTAACAAACAGGAGAATCACCTGAACACCTGCTTCATATTCTGCTCAGAGTAATGAGACACACACACACACACACACACGCACACACACACTCACACTCACACAGACAGGCTCACTCAACTTTGAACACCCTCTCCGTATCTCTCTCTGGTCATTCGATTCAATCAGCGTGCTGAGAGAGACAGATGAGATCAGAGCTTTGACCTCTACTCATGAGCAGCCATCGCACAAAACACACACCAACATACACACACTCTTCAAGACAAAAGGCCTATTTGAGGAAATGACATCATCATCAGCCGCGGTGTCACCGGGGTCAAGGCTGGCTGGAACCCGTCCCATCACGGCGGAGATTACCCCGGCGAATGGTTATTACACACCTTATGAGGGATAGCTACGCTGAGGGTGACTACAGATACAACCCCCCCGGCTGCCTCCCCCTCCTCCCACAACTCTGCTGGATTGATGGCGCGGCCCATTACTGATAGATGGATGGAGCAGATTATGGAACGCTCCATTAGTGTCACTTCATGTAGGTGGGTGAGGTGTGTGTGTCTGCAGCGGAGACAAGGGGAAAAGGTGTCAGGAACAACCTGGGACCCGTCACTGACTGTAGTGGAGGCAGTGTGGGACTTTAAGGTTATCTGCTGGAATGACACCAATCAAACTGGGTATCGGAAGTCAGATTTTTAATGTATGAAACGCTTTCAACATATCTACATGCATTTTTTCTTGCAATCTGCAGAAACACAATGATGTCGCATTCATGAGAAACATCTGTAAAATACTGAAAGAATCTAGTTTTCAACATTCACTTCTAATCATCAACTAAGCATCACCCAAAAAAAAAAAAGCAACACATCTGGACACTGATTTGTCCACATCTCTGTCAGTCAATTTCGGTTTCTTGGCCAGAGGTTATGGGCTGGAAAGTTCGATATAGAGAAACACTTGCTCTTAACCTGTTCCCTGCGTCTGTTTGGAGCGTCGGCTGTGCACGTCCTCAAAAATCAATGCTACGCGTACGCAAAATGCAGTATGCACATGAACAGTAGGGGCAGTGTAAAGGCAGAGGGGATGTGACAGGGTCAACACAGCAGCAGGGGCAACAATGGCAGAGAGTTCTGAAGGCAAGCTGATAAACCAACTGTATGATGTGTCATTGTGACTGCACAGAGACAAACATGCCTGTCAAACAGCTGCAGACAGATAAGTTCACTATTTGAAATCGACGTGGAAACCTGCAAAACTAAATGGAAACAAGTCCAGGACCGTTACGTCCGTGCATGGAGGAACATGTTGGAGAAACAGAGAGAGGTCGAAGCCGACGGTGTGTTCCGTCCACGGAACACACAAGAATTAACAGAACAGTAACCTCCTCGAGTGTCGCCGTGTCTGTGGTTTACATCCCACACATATAGTTGTTGCATATGGCCTGAGCTCTCTGGTGCGCCCTCTAGAGGTATCCTCCAGTAACATGTGTAGTGCATAGCCAAGTATGTGAACCATTACGTTCATGACACAGCCGGATGTGTGGAAGAACGCAAGGTTAAAAAGCAAGTATATCTCCAGCCTACTCTGACAGAGCGTGTCAGCATGCTAACAGTTAGCTGTCAAGCGTCGCCAATTAGAAAGTCAGTCTTTGTAAAGAGCTCAAGGATGCTTACTTCTTCCTCGAAAAGCACAGACTGCTTCAATGCTTCATCCATGATCTCCATGTTGTTGAAAGCTGCACTCGTTAAGTGTTCTGAGAGGTGTAATAATTGTCTCTTCTTTATCTTCTTGTTCTTTAGTGATATTTTCACATTTTGGCGAGATGTGAGACATTCCCTTGATGGACAGAAAATTTCAAAACACTCTGATACGATTGTTTGATGGAGTGAACCAGTAGAGATAAAACTGACATGACTTGTGAGGTGTCCCACAGGGATGAACATTCAGTGGATGGACCTCATTTACTGCTTGGCTGCATCTCGGTGTCACACCCTCAGATGGGACAACATGCATGTACACACACACACACCTATCTACCTATGATGCATGCACAGACGCATAATATACTCCACAGAGAGTGACCGTGACTCCTGCATGTCTGCCTGCTTCATTACAAGCTGCCACCACACCCATTTACCTTGACCCACGACCACACAGCTGCAACACAGAAGGTCTCTCTTCCCCCCCCTCTCCTCCCTCTCCATCCTATTCCCCAGATGAGACTGTTATTAACCCCTGTGGAGCCGATGGGAAGGTGATTCACCTCAGTTAAGATAATGTTGCCCATCCTCACCTCATCTCTCGGCTAATGGAGCCTGCAGGGCGGACTGACGTAGGGCGGAGGGGATATTTAATCTTGGGACAAAGATTGCTCTGAATCATTAGATGTAATAGAAAAGAAGCCGGACATCTACAGGAGCTAGAATGACTTTTCATGTCCTGTTGTGTTTAAAAAAGCAACTAGAGGCATGATGTCCTGCTAATTCTTCTTGGGATTAAAGAGGAATTTAAGTGCCTTTAAACCCGGGCCTGATTTTTACATATTTGATATCTGAGCCTGTGTGCGGCAAACAGAAGCACTTTTATTGGATGTACTTACGTATGCACCACAAACGCACTTTCATATTAAAGTGTGAACAGACACATCTCAAGTCCATTAGTGTAATTCTGCTATCTAAATTTTAATACAGGGTTCGTTCTAAGACTCGAGGTTGCCCCTGTCAAGCTGAGGCTCTAAATGGATTGTGGGAGTTGGAGTTTGCTAGCAGGGTGAGCACTGGGTCCTTTTAGCAGGCGGTGACCTGTGATCGATGGAGACCTGGCAGAGTTTTAGCCGCTAACTCTGATGTTATAAAGCTGCTAGCATCGACCACCACTCTGCTCTCTTATCCACTGCACTTCTACTTAACTATAGGTCTCTCTCTCTCTCTCTCGCTCTCTCTTTCTCTCTTTCTCTCTTGTTCCTCTCCCTCTTTCCTTCTGTCCTGCCAGACTCCCTCTGTCACATTCCTCATCAGCTCCAAGCTCCAGCATCCACCATTTCTCTCCTCCTCCCCTCTCCGTGCCCTCGCTTCCTTTCCCATCCATCTCTCTGTTTTTAATCTCCCTCTCTCTCCTTGTCTCTTCCTTTTTTCTCCTTCCTGTTTTATTCCGTCCCTCTCTCACTGTCTTACTTGTGATTGACAGTACAGTTAAACTGTTATTGGCTTCTGCAGAGGAAGCAAAGCAGCAGCACTGGGGCTTGGCAGCACAAAAAGAGGAGTGTGTTTGTGTGTTGTTGCAGAGTAGATGATTTAAAAGAATAGTTTCAACTTTGGAAAAACTTGGATGACTTTGGAAGACGAAAGAGGTTTGAGTGAAGGGGGAATGTAAAAGCAAACTTGAGGATCAAAGTTTGTAATAATATGTTGAGTCAATCCAAAGAAAACACCCCAATATGGTGCTAATTCTTAGCATAACATCACTTATTTAAAAACAAGAGAACACACATACTGGATATGTGCGAGTCCAGGACTGCAGCTTTGGGAACTCCTGAATGTGGGTCAGGAATGTGAGTAAAGAGAATCATTCATAACTTTTAATTTCAGCATTCGATTTTAGTTCATTGGTGCCAAGACCTGAAACCAGTATGTGTGTTTGAATTGTTATACTGATTATGGTAAAAGACACTGAAACAATAAGAGTTAAGTTACTTTTGTTAAAGGAGCAGTTCGTCCCTGAAAAAAGCCACTGTCAAAAGCTGGGTTTCGCCCATTCTAAATTCCTACAACACCCAGCGTGCATTGCGCCCCTCCCTCTGAAAGGAACGGCCCAACAAGAGACGCAGGAGTGAAATCCTACCGTTTCGCTGCAGGCAATGGCTCAGAGCGGTACAGAATCCAAAATACGATGAGAATATACCGGTGGGTTGTCTAAAACATCTTCAGGTCTGCAGTCTACATTTCAAACCTGATGATTATGAACGAGACATGACATCGGAGGCGGGGTCCTAGATTTAGGAAGTGTAGTTTAGCGAGCTCTCTTTCCAGGGCCCATTGGAGAAGCGGATAGCGTCCTCCAAAGGCTCAGAGCGACATTGCATTTTGTTTATACCATAATGACATTAGCTCCCCATGATAGCATGATAGGACTGAGGTTGAAAAACAGGAAACTGGCCCTTTAATAAAACCTGTTAACAAATCCTACCAGGTTTTATGCTTATGCAAGCTAAAAGCAGTGAATCATCGCATTGCACATCTATATTGCACATATTCCCTGCACCCTACAAACATTATCTGTGTCATTAAAGACAACATGAAGTAACTGCTATATGGAAAAGAGACACTTAAGCTGAAGTTTAAATTCTGTCAATTTGTCCTTTCTTCTTCTCCGAAGCGCCGTCTCCCTGCTGTTAGCCTGTCAGAATAATTATAAAGCAGCTTCAAAGATTAGACGATTTCACAGCTATTTTAACTTCTCTTTTGGACAGCTGGTAAAATTGCCAACAAGAAGACGGCATCACAGTTGTCACTACCAATCCATCTGGCAGTACCACAGCCCTTTAGCTGTCCAATCTCGAGTCCAACAATGTTCTGTTGAGTCACAAACCGGATGAGATCTCGTCCAGCAGAAGAAATCGCTCACATACTCATTCTGCCAACACTGGTTTACTCTGAGCGGGCTAAACTTTGATGCATCAGAAGAATAATCCTCCAAAACCTGCTCTCAATTATCTGTTTGTTCCTTTTGCTTTAGCATGCTAACACAGGCAGTTTTCACCTCATGGTTCCTTTTAGCTAGCTTGTTTTTATTTTATCTGTTTTCTGTTGGTTTGCCAACAGATGATCAAGATGATCCCTAACAGTTCACAGCGCTTTTTAACAGCATGTTCAAGGCAGGAATGCTGGCCCTTTATTCATCCTCTCCCTGACTTTGCAATTTGTAGAGTTGTGTCTACAAACGCAGCTCTAACATCTGCTCACGTGAGCATTTAAACTTGAATTTAAACTAAAAAAGAAAAGGCGGAATGGCGGAATGGCGGGGCGAAGTCGTTCGGCCTCTCAGCCAACAACAGAAGTGGGAACAGAGGCGCAACAGAAGCGAAACTGCGTCTGTGTAAACAGCAGAGCGGGCAGGGCGGAACAGCGCCGTGTGTGTGTATGTGACGTACGCGCCGTTTGTTTACACCTCACACTCGTCTTGCTTCTGCAACGCACACTGGGGCGGTTTACAAGGGCGTTGCTCGGTTCAATGTAAAATGGCAAAGGCGGCATGACAGCAGAGCGTCGTTACGCTGTTGTGGTGGAACCGCAGTGTAAAAAGGGCAACCATGATTGACTAGTGACCTGTCCAGGATGTGCACCGCCTCTCGCCCAATAACAGCTGGGATTGGCTCCATCCCCCCGCGACCCTGAACAGGAAAAGCACTATTGATAATGGCTGAATGGATTGAATCACAGATTGGTGTTTGCACAGGGTCAAAGTAAGTTTTAACATCAAGTTAAAAAAAAGAAAAAACAACCTTTGTGCCATTGATTTGTAACAAGCCAGTAGCTAATTAGCAGTGCTGCTTATTCAACCTTCTATGTCAGAGTTTAAACTGCACAACAAAAAAGTCTCATGAGACAGCTGATGTTACAAACACTTGTACTTCTCAAACTCTAATCACATCTGTTCAAATGACAATGATTTGCTTGAATATTTAATCTGTGGGTCTCTGCAGCGCTGCAAATTTAAATGTGAGGAGCTTTATCACCCAGCATGACTCAGCTCTCCACCAAACAACACACAAACAAGTGTCCCATTTAAGTCCACTCAGATAAGAACTCCTGTGTGACTGAATATTCTCTCTCTCGCCCTGATTATAAATATTCATACAATGTGACAGTTTAACTCTCCATGTGTGTGTCTGCCCTCCTGTGCTTTATGTGCGATTGTCTGTCTGTGTGTGCGCGTTGTACCCTTGCACACGGCAGGACACTTCTACCATCTCGCTTTGTCACAAATTACCTCATTAACTTTCATTGCATTAAAGCCACTTTTATGAATTTAGCGTGGTCCCAGGCCCATTGTTCGCCTGCAAATGAGATTAAAGAAACATTTGCCTTTCTCCCCACTTTCAATTATATTTCTGGAAGGACAGCGCGGGCGCGGAGCCTTAATGAGGAGAGAGGAGAAATAAGAGAAAAACTGGGCATTCATAAAACCGAGGACACTTTTATGAATTAAGACAACTTTGTAACACGTTTGGGAAATGCTTTTATTCCACAATGTTCTGTAGTTTTTATTGAGCTTTAATATTGTTTTTAATTTATCCTGTCAAGGTTACAAGATAAACAAATATCTGGGGTTTGTTTTTGCCTGTAAAAAGAGCTTTAAAGGTTTAGAAGTGAATGGCGTCCATATAAAAATACAGTAAATAGTTTTATCGTCTCATTCAGATGAATAATTTATGTAATTATTTGTGTTTTGTGTAATCAGCTGTGTGTTCTCCTTTTGTGTCTGTTATCATGAGTCCCTGTAGGGATACAGTGTAATAAAGCAGAGTGAGCTGAGGCTGTATTCACTGAATGCAGATTACAACACACACACACACACACACACACACGCGCCATGAGTTAATGGTCAATGAGATGATGTTGCTAAGCTACAGATACAACTCTTGGCAATAAAACACAGGCCTTTGGCACTGCTCAACTTCCTTAAGACCCTGGAGTAATATTTAAAAACTCGAGGTTTAAATTATATAAAAGAAGGAAAATGAGTTGAACTGGTTCAAAACAAAGTATTTGTTTGTAAGAAGCTGTTTGAATACAAAATACTGTGGGCATTCAAATGATGCACTGGATCTGATGAAGGCCCTGCTGACCTCAAGTGACGTGTGGAACCATGAGCCATAGATGGGAAACAATGAGGATAAAAGTTGGTCATAACAACTCAGAAATGCAGCAGACCTACAGTGACATTTGAGTGGAAGAGTCCAGCAGATTATTTGACCTGATGAAAGACAGAAAACAACTTTGTTAAAGAGATATAATCTACAAGAGTTAAGTCACTATCCATCATCAAATGAGGTAACACAATGGTGATTGAGCCTATGGCCCACTGATGAAAGCGTTTGCATTTGCAGTATTACAGACTGGGTGACTGTGGCGACTTTAGCGGAAAAAAAACACAAGCGGCGCCCAGTTAGTGACGTGTTTTCCATCAGCCAGCAGTGGTTGGTCTGCCAGAGAGGGTAGGCGGAGCTAAGCGGCTGCTTTTCCGCTCTCTGCAAGTGTTGCGAGTGAACAGTAATCTACTATGGCTGAACAAACAAAGAAAAGATGGATGACTAGAGATACAACTTCAAAAATAAGTGAAAATCCAAAGAAAAAGAAACAAACTTGACGCTCAGATGAAGGCAAACAGTCTGAAAAGGAAAGCGACCGTCAGCCAGGAATATCGCCACCAACAAGAACGAAACAGAGATCTTCGAGATTATAAGACATGTAACCTTAGAAATGGTAAATCACATTTGGTTGTAGATTCTCAAATCTTTTTCTGCGTTTTATTTTTTACCAGAGATCACCTTGGACTCTCAACATAACGATGCATACTTTTCCACATTCTATGAATTAAATCACAAACTGGTTTATCTCAAAATTAATGAAAAGATGAGTTACCATTGACAAATAAAGTTGTGTATAGAGTAATTATAGTTACATTAAATTCTGGCATTTCAAACAAAACCTAAACTGGAAAATAAAACACTGAAAGTGAAAAATGACTGGAACTGAAAAACTTAATAATATAAAATAGCTTGTTATGCTACTGTATCATTTGTAAATGGAAACTTTTTCATTGCCAATAAAACGTTATTACAGTTCAAGTGTTTCAAAGCCAATGTTGCTTTTTCAGCTCAGGTTTTGTTTCCAACGCCAAATGTATTGTCCTGTCTCCATTTGTAAAGCAACAACAATAAGTCTGAAATCACCTTTGAGCTTGTCCCTCAACGGGAAAAAGAATGTGCCAAGGCTCCAAATAACATTAGTTTCATTCCCTGCAGGGCAGGGAGGAATGGAAATTGCAATGTGGGACAAAATTGGATTAAAAAGGGGGGACAGAATAATCACTCCAATTGTTTCAAGAAAACAACACAGCCTTTTGCACCATCTTCAGATAATACGCATTGACACTTGACTCAAAACCTGATTACAAAAACTTCCCATGAATGTCTCTTCACAGCTTTAACTCAAACAGAAAAAGCAGGACCCTCGAACCTACAGCCGAGTCAACAGCCACAGCCGCCTGAGAGCTTTGTGTCTGCAGAAAGGAGCTGGTGGCCAGTCAGCCAACGACACTGAACAAGTGGGTTTTGTTGAGAAGCTGAAGACTGCAGCAGGTCCATGTGAAAGCCTGCGAGGGGAGGCTTATGAGGCTGATCTGCATGTGAAAAACACGGGGGCTACACACACACACATTGTGCAAGGCTTTGACCCTCTCAAAGACATGGATGCACACACATGAACACACATACACACACACTCGAACAACAAAGAAGCGAGACGGAGGGAACGAAGGGGTGAAGAGGAAAAACATGCTGCTCATGGCACATTTTTCTGTATTTTTTAATGTTAATAATATTCAATTGGTCAAAAACTAAAGCGACATGGAGAGAATCATAATCTGCTTATTGAGACAGAAGAGGAACACTACATTTAGTATTGAAAACAAAACCTGAACTGAAAAAGGGAACATTGAAAAGTTTTTTAAAAGAAGGTAAAGTAACAGGTGTAAAATAACTTTTTTTATTGCAGTGCAGTGGTGTTAAAAAAAACAAACCAGCCCGACCACCACCAACAAGCAGCACAATAAACCACCAGGGAGGCATGTGCGACCGTTGAATCCCAATTTGTTCCCTGTTGTTGCACCAGCCAGCGCGCCGCAGACGGGGACTACCTTTGCTATTACTGTTTTGTTGTTGAAATGCAACGGTCCTTTGTGTCCTTTTTACATCTGTGAATTCAGACTCATCTGTATTCGTCTGGGCTCCGGCATCACTCACAGCCAAATCCTTCTCCTATGGCGTTCCTCTCAACGCCCTCCAGCTCTTTTTAGCCCCATAAATAAATCTGAAAAAACAAAAACACAAACACCTCCCTTCCTTTTTTAACTCCACTTCTAAAGACTCGGTTCCTTCCTTTTTTCGGTTTTATTTCCAGGCCTGCTATCCCTTTCTCCATGCCTCCTCTTCTTTCTTTTCATAAACTCCTCCTTTCTTCCTTTTTTCCACTCAGAAGCGTCTCTTCATTTCTCTTTAATTTCCAAGTAACGCCTGTTCCTTTCAGCTTCTATTGATTTTGCACTTCGGCTGGTTTGATGTATAAATGTAATTGAGTGTGTGTGTGTATATGCTAGTGTGCTTCATAGTATATTTGTGTGTGTGCAAAGAGGGGAGAGAAGGTGTGGGGGAGAATGTGTGTACTGGTTTATGACCCTGCACATCCAGAAGTGTGTGACAGAATGCATGCAGGCGTGGAAGTGTGTGCGTAATTGTCGTGCACTTTTTTGTACTTCCTTACGTGTAAAAATGTGCATCTACACTTTTTATGGTAGCATGTGTATTTACATACAAGAGCATGCATCCACGTGTGTGTGCGTGTGACCACATTTGCATGCATATGGGTGTGTGTTTGATAAGGTGGGTGGCTGGCAGATATGACACACCTCATCTTCCCCTCCGTAGGCCTCCATTTTAATCTGGCAAAACAGGCTTTGCGTGTAATGACCTTTAGAAAGGGTGAAGATAAGTAGATGAGGCTGACTGTGAGGAGGGCTTGAGTTACTGTATAGAGGAGCTGGTGCTGAAAGAAGAGGCTGCATGACAGAGGGAGGAAGATAAATGGATGAGGGGATGGGATAAAGTGGAGCATTTAGGGAGATATATGCAGACAGAAGGGCTTAGAACATGGGGGATGATGCTGAATTTTAAAACAAAGGGATCCTGCAGTCCTACAGCTTTAAGCATTTCCTCGCAGAAAAAACTCCTTAGCGTTTGCACCATGTTCATAATACATATAAAAATTTATGTTAGACAGATGATGCCTCATTTTAGACTTCTTCAGTATCAAAAGTTATCTAGCCCTTTGTTTCTTGTATATTCACCGTACAATACAAACTCACTGTCTCTGTGAAACTGTTCAAAACAGATCATTTTCTATCCTCATCAGGAACCATCAAAACCCTTTTGCCTGTACTAGAGCACAGAATGTCTGACCATGGTCGCAGAGGGGCTGGAGCCTATCCCTGTTGCTGGGTGAGAGGCGGGGTTACACCCTGGACTGATCACCAGTCAATCACAGGGCTGACACATAGAGACAGACAACCTTTCACGCTCACACCTACGGGCAATTTTAGAGTCACCAATGAACCGGACGAGCATGTCTTTGGACGGTGGGAGGAAGCCAGAGTACCCTGAGGGAACCCACGCTTGTACAGGGAGAACATCCACACAGAAAGAAACTGGGGTTCAAACTAGGAATCTTCTAGCTGTGAGGCGACAGCGCTACCACTGCACCACTGTGCAGCCCTCTTATACACCGCTCGAACGTTTATATTCTACCCTATCACTTCATATGCATGCTGCTTGTAGAAAATAAGACCATAAAAAGGTGTTGAATAAGAGCAGTTTTACCAATGACGAATGACATATCGGCATTAGCAAAGCTAGCCGGCTTCATCCTCTGGGCACCATGAATGTGTGTATAAAATTTCAGAACAATCTATCTATTAATTGTAGAAATATTTCAGTCGAAATACAAGTTGACCAACAGACTCTAGCAAGAGAACAAGTCCCAGAACACTAAGTGTCACTCGCATGACAAATGATGGCATTTCTGAGTATCAAGTATCAGTATTAAGATGAGCATGTAAATAAAGGAAGTGACCAAAAACAACCCGGAGTTTAAAGGGTTAATCCTCCCTTGTATCGACGGTAACTTGATCAAATAGAGCTTCAGCGTGCAGATATTTGTATGCAGCCCTGTGTTTGTCTGTTACTTTGGTTGTAGCTGTTAGTTCATAAGTGTTTTCAGACCTCCACACCTCGAGTCTGTGCAGCAGCTCTCCACCCTGATTCCTGCCTCACTCTAAATTACTTTTCCAGGCTCTGCTCCCATGTGGTCGGTCAGTGTTCGCAGGGATATCGGACTTTTCGACGTCTAAACTTTGATGCTCAGTATCTCAGAGCTGCACTCCTCTCGTGTGGGAGCTTGTAATTCCAAGCTGCTGAGCTAAATGCCGACAATGTAGAAGGTAATGATAAGGATAAGTGTAAGAGGATGAGGTCAGGGGGGTGAAAAGAAGTGCTGGAGGAGAATGAGGAATTGAGCGGCGGCGGAGAGACCGAGGGAGGGATCAGGGGAAGGATCGAGAGATGAAGGGGTGACGGAGGTAAAAGAAGGGATGAGGAGGTGGATGTGGAGGCAGAGCAGCAGAGGGATGATGGGATAAGGAGGTGGGGGGCTGGAAGGAGGTCCTCACAAGCCCCTGATTATACTAATCCTGGTGGACCCCCCTCATAGCAGATTAGCGCCTCTACACATGCACACACGCATAGACAAAATGAGAAGGACACACACCTTCTGTTGCCCCAGCACATGTTGATTTGCCCCTCTCTCTGGCACCCCGCGGACACATCCAACGGTGGTGAAGTCACAGTTCTATTAGCACGACTCACTTTAAGTCAGACTGAACTTTTAATCAGGCCAACAAACCTTATTTTCTGGCACGTTACTTTCAATAATAACAACATTTAAGACAGCACATTAAGATGTTTCATCCTGCTCAAGGCTGCATTTCATGGCAATTTATCCATTTCCCATGATTCCAACTCCTCTCTGGGTCATCTTCACTGGTCAATATGATGGAAGAGGCGTTGTACAAAAGGTCAGGTGCCTGATCACTCACATTTCTGAGCGCACCTGAATGCAGCATCCCCCCGAAACACAGTGAGGGAGACATGCCCTGACTTGTTTACTTCACCTACTATGGAGACATCAGTGATCGCCAATGGACTCTTATTGTAGTGGCCCACTGGCAGATTCTTGAGATGGGCGATTAAATCTGTAGTGTTGAATGAATGAGATTTGGTCCCTCCTTGCAGGACCGATGCTGAGCACAACCTTGCTGTCTGCAGACATCTTGTAACCTTCTTCACACTTGTTGGAAGAGGTTTGGTGCACGTAGTGCGTGCACACACTCACGCTGAGTTAATATCGTAGCATTACGTCAAGCTTTTTTAGGGAATCGTCGAGCATTTAGGCAGAATTAAAGAGTTGTTTTATCTGCGGAAAATATCGGCAGAAAACATGACATATCTGCCGATGCCGATATGCCATTTTCAAGCCATAATCTGCAGATAACATGCAGACAATATCGTGCATCCCTAGCATCTAATATTGAAAGTGAGGCGTGTCTGAAGCAGACGCAAGAGGATACCTTGAGCATCTGTATGTGATGCTGAGGGGGGTCACAAAGTGTTGATACTTAACGATGTGGAAGTGAGAACGAGCTGAAATGCTGTAAAGGATCATTTGATTTGATTCTGCTGACCTGAATTATACTGAAGTATACCCCTGATAAAAGGCTTTAAAATAAGTGTCCTTTCAGGGATAATGTACTCGAGACTAACCAAAAACCCCTAAAGGTTTACAATCTGGATCATCCATCGAGACCACTCCAGGTTATCTCGGATAGTCAGTGAAATTCCAGCAATTTCTTGCTGAATCATTGTGCACAGAGCCAAAGAGAAGCAACAGCATTGCAGCCTGTAAACTTTACAGAGTCTCAAAATGACCTTTCAGTGTTTATCATTCACAGGGCTTTCAACAGGAGCCAAATTATCCACAGAGGTCTACTCCTCTCCAAAACAAACGACTAGGTGATTAAAGTGATAATAACACTGAATAAAGCAGTTTCACATTAAAAATCAGTGTTTCTCTGGCGCACTTACGCAGACGAGCTCAGCTCCTGATTGCATGTTTCTCGGTGCTCAGGATGTTATAAGGCTAGGATTCCTTCAGTGTCCTATTTAAGCCATGATAATACTTTCTTTAAATCCACCTTAAACACATACGAAGACATGCCCTATAACCAGGCATTGAACTCAGCGGCCCACAACAGTTAGCGAGACATTGCTGAGCAGATTTAAATGTGTAGAACTACATCGAGCCAAAGCGGAAGGATGTTGTCAAGAACATGTGAGTTCAGCAAACATTTCCTGGATGAATAGCTTTAAAAAAGAATGCAGGAGACAGATTGTGTCACAGTAAGCGTAAGCTACTAGTCGAGGAGGTAAAGAAGGGGGCTGAATGGCAGGATATGCTTAACGTCAGCCAGATTGCACAGTGCAGCACTTCTCACTGCAAATGACACCAAAAGGATGAAGAGGGATTAGAGAACACAGCGTGCTGTATGCTCCACAAGAGTTACAGGCGAAGCAAAGTCACGAATTTACAGCAGCGATACATGGCAGCCTTTAAACACATCTACAAATCAGCCTCTCCGTCAGGCAGGTTTTCCCGGAACGTGTCACCGAGGATAAACAACAGTTCTCATGAGTACATCCACGGTCATGTGACTAGTTGCAGACACACATGTGATCGTGCGCGTGTGTGCTTCAGTGTGGTCTCAGTTGCACAGATTAGCTGAACACACACAGACCCACCTGTGTTTCTCTTTCACAGGTCATCCAATACTCCCTCTGCAAATATTAAATCTGTTTTAGATTCCGCTGAATCAGGAGGGGAGACACAGAAAAGGTTTAAGAGATAAAGAGGTGACAACAGAAAAGCTTTTTTATTCTCTCTGTAGCTTTGTTGATGAGCCTTCATTGCTTTTTTGCACGAGCAGCTCATTCACTGCTTTTACTAACAAATCAAGTCTTAACAAATTACTGTTAGGGTTTTGAAGAATTGCGAAAGCATCACAAACTGACCAACTTTTATTTCACCTGTCCAATGCAAAGTCCCTCCTCTTTGCTGCAAATAGTCCAATCATAGCTGAGAAGGAGCCTTTCCCAGAGTATAGCTACATCTACACAAGATAAACTTCTTCACACAAGAAATTAGATTGAATGATTATGAAAGATCATTTCCGAACACTAAATAATAACAATGTAGGGATGCACAGATGCATCAGCTAAACTTCGGAATCGGCCGATATTCTCGTGTTGACAGACATCGGCTTATAAGGTGGCATGCGCTGATGGCAGTAGCCGATGTTTTTATTATTTAACTGATTTAATTGTGCAGTAAATTTAATCATAATATAAAAGTATTTATTTATTTATTTAATGTTTGTTTGTATAGGGACAAGTATGAAGCACGTAAACCGATGCCACACACTACAGCATTTATCGCCTTGGCTAATTTGCAATGCCCGTCCCCAGATGGGCCTTTAAAATACATTAAATCAACCACAAACACACAAGAGACAAAACAGACTCAACCATAAAACAGATATAACAATACAGGATACAAAACACAATCCTACAATAACACTTAATGTAAAACCATACATGAATACAAGACTGGCCCTCTTCAAAAACTGTTTCAGATTGAGTTGAAAATGCTCCCAGTCAGGGTCCAGTCTGAGCTCTGCAGGTGAGCCTTTCCACATATTGACCCCCTGTTCGGCTATCTAAGCACTGAAAAATGTTTGTACTCTGACCAGGTGATTCTAAAGCAGGCTAAAGAGAGATTTTTATGTGAAAGAAGTTTAAATAAAAATATGTTTTGGGAATTTGAAAGATTGAATTCATGGTTTCTCAAATAATTTGAATCTATTTTATGTAACTATGGACGATGCAATTTAACATAGTTCCAGTACATAGCACAAAACGGATGTGTTGCACAGAGAATTTAAAACGTTCGCTGATTTTCAACTCTTGTCCCCGGTTGGGCCTCTACAATATTATATAAAGTAGAGCAGTCCGTATCATAAAAAAACAGCTACAGATTTGAAAGTACAGTTAGTGTATAGTGCGATGAAGGCCTGAATAAATAGATTTTTTATAATTAAAGTTAATTTTGGCCAGTTATCCAGACGAGGGCATTAATAATTAAAAAATTACAGTTATTGAAAAACATTGGTATCGGCCATCTGCAAAATTGTTGTTTAAAATATAGGGTGCATCCCTATCACAGTGTCATAAGGTATGTGTCGTATGACCTACAAAAATCCATCGAGGAGGGAAACATTTTATTAGATGTTCAGTAAAGATGCAAATGGAGTTTGCCAAATTTTACTTGATCATTATTTGCAAGGATTTCTCCTCATCTACGAAGTGACAAAATTCAGCAGGAGGGTTTTTATTAAGACGAAAGAATAAAATGTAATTTTTGGGCTTTTACAAACGGATGAAAATATTACAGTTGAAGTATGATATCGTTTTTTAAGCCTGACACCGGGCTTACACAATCAGGTAACATCAAAGCTGCTGCTGATGACGACGTCTCCACTTTTATCCCGACTAAAAAAAGATTGATTGGTCATTTGTTCCTGCGACTGGCTGAAACTGCAGATGGACAAACATCATACCTCGATTTCACATCTCTGAAATCAGATGTAAGATAGTGTTTCACAGTTGTGGAAGAAGATTTGCCAAAAAACAACTTGTGAAATTAGTAGGAGTCCAAAACTGAGAATTATAAGATCAGAGAGAAAAAGCAGAATAAAAATAACTTCAAAGGCGTTAATGTTATTTGACTAATACCTCAAATTTATATGCTAAATCTTTCCTCCACGTTCTCTGTCACACCCACAACAACAGGGCAGTTTTTTGGAACTTAAGTAGGTCATCCATACAGGAGGTAATAAGCCCATCATCACCCACCACAGCTACTCCATCTGCATAACCAAAAAACTGTAAACATTAAACGGTCTTTGGTGCCAAAACGGCAGAGAACCCACAGCCAGCACGGCAGAGGCAACGTAGGCCGAGTTTGGATCCAAATGTCAACCCTCTGGACCTGTGGACTGAGCCCTCATGGACTTCAGCGGTGCACACTGTGATGCGTTCACTGTCATATGTCGGGTCTGCGAGGGCGTGAGGGCGTGAGGGCGTGAGGCTGCATGACTGCGTATGCTACTTATAGACAGGCTGAAAGACCACAGTAATAACTTCTACATGTTTCTGTATCATGATGTAGCTGATTATATAATTCAAGTACGCTGTGGACTGGATGAATTGTGGGTTTTGACAGCCCTCAGTGCTGCCAATTACTAATGGAGACCAATGAAGTCCAGATATTTGGTTTCAGTCTGAGACATGACAGGGCTTCTCCTATTTTGTGTCTAGCCTTTTAGAGAGGCTTTTAACTGACATGTACAGTACGTCCCATTATTTTTTATCTTTTCTCATCTGTTTCTGCCGTACTAAAACATTCAGCGTAAATCAACGGCATTTGTTGCCAATTCAGAGCACTGAACCTGTCCATATCCATCCATCCATTATCTATACCTCTTATCCTGTCCAGGGTCACAGGGGGGCTGGAGCCTATCCCAGCTGTCATTGGACGAGAGGCGATGTACACCCTGGACTGATCGGCAGTCGATGACAGGGCTGACACACAGAGACAGACAACCTTTCACACTCACAGCCACACCTACGGGCAATTTTAGAGCCACCAGTGAATCTAACGAGCATGTCTTTGGACTTTGGGAGGAAGCCGGAGTATTCTGAAAGAACGCAAGAGCCGCTACGCCCCTACCTGGATTCGAACCAGGACCCTTTTAGCTTTATAAAGAGAACCGCTATTGTTATTATTTTATATAAATGTTATCCTTATTCAATATTTGTCTTTATTTATATATATATATATATATATATATATATAGTTTTATTTGTTATTTATATATATTTTTTCCTTCTTCCCTTTGAAATATGGATTGTCCTGCATTTAGACACTCACCCATTCAATAATATATATATGTATATATATATATATATATATTTATATATAATAATGATAAAAAGCTTTACAAAGAGAAAAACAAAAAGTAGAGTCAGTAAATCTAAGCAAAAGAGTGACACTGCAGGAGAAAGACGGATAGCAAATGAGCAAAAGCATCCCCGAGATTTTCCTTAAATCCATCAAGCCATCTGACAACCAAATGTGGGCTTACGTTTCCTGAATATTAGCGTCATCAAAATCGGTCAATCATTGAAAAACAAACCATAAAAAAGTCAGCGTTCCCTCGAGTCTCCCTTGCACTGCCACTGCAGCTCTCGGATGCTGGCCCTCTCGCAGCCATTCCGCTCGGTGACTTTCCATGGCTGATTGAATTAATGTTGCATCTGCTAGTGTTGACATGGGAACCCTGCAGTGATATTTTGGTGCTGTCTGCTTCTGTTGGGTCTCCACGCCAGGACACTCGGAGTAACAGGCAGTGTTTGCTTGGCCTGGTGTGTGTGTGTGTGTGTGTGTGTGTGTGTGTGTGTGTGTGTCTGTGTGTGTGTGTGAGAAAGTGTTTGTGTGTGTGTGAACTCGAAGGCCACATGGCTAGAGGGTAATCATGTTAACGACAGGGTTGATAAGTTCACGTCCGCCAAACGCAAACACACATATAAACAAGGTTGTGGCCAAATAGCCTTCTTTCCCTAACTGCTCACTCATCTGAACCTCCTTAAATGGATTTAGAAGGAAATGTTAGGAGGATGATTTATGTGTCGCCTGCAAGTAAAAGCTCAATCAAATCAGATTGCTGCAGAGTAAGATACAAGCTTTGAATAGGAAATGACAGACACTCACAAATACATCTATTTTGGGGTGTAAAATGGGACTAATGCAAAAGTTATGTGGTCTTCATTTTTAAAAAATATTATTATGTAATCACGTCTGCCTTTTTTTTCCTGAAATCTTCTTCATTAAATTGTCTATATTCAGTTTAATTGGTGCTGTTGACTTCTTCTGTCAGTGTGCATCCAGCATATTGGTTTTTAAGGCATCAAGTAAACTATGTGAACAAATGTGGAAAGAGAAAACATACATCATTGCATACTTCAGGAAGAAGTAAGCATACAGGGGGAAGAAAAGGAAAGACGTCAGGAGAGTCAATAAGTCGACAGCACGCTTCACCAGGGAGATATCTGTCACACGTGCTGCTTTTGTTGTACTAACTGTCAAATCCATACAAAATTGTATTTCTCACATTTGCCAGCACAGGAAACATTTCCTTTGTTGTGAAAGAAGTGAACATATTATTTTTGCCACAGGAGACGTTGAAAGTACTTGTTCAAGCTGAGGCTGTCTCCAGCTGTGATGACTGCCTCCAGTTAACGTTTAAGCCCCCTCTCTCCGTCTGATAGAGCCCTGACACATCAAGCCCGGCTCAAAAGAACCGGCGCTGACAAAAGCTGACTGATCAAACGTTTTGCACCGCCTTACATCTTCTGTTAAAAGATGTACTCGAACACATCGCAAAGCCTACTGCCGACGGCCAACTGATCCCCCAATTGATTGAAGTGGGATTCAGGCTTTGGAATTCATGCTTGTATCTCATATCTACTATCACAAAATTCTGTGATTGCTCTGCTTTGCTTTTACGTCACAAATGCACAGCAACAAAGTTCACAGCAGAATGATAGCCAACTTTTCAGACGATCCATCCAAGTGTTTCATCCATCCATCCGTCCGTCTGTCCGTCCATTTTCTATACCGCTTATCCTGTTCAGGGTCGTGCGGGGGGGCTGGAGCCTATCCCAGCTGTCACTGGGCGAGAGGCGGGGTACACCCTGGACTGATCGCCAGTCAATCACAGAGCTGACACATAGAGACAGACTACCTTTTACACTCGCAGTCACACCTACGGGCAATTCAGAGCCACCATTTAACCTAAGCCAGAGTACCCTGAGTGAGCCCACGCTTGCACCGGGAGAACATGCAAACTCCACACAGAAAGGCCCACTACGTCCAAAACTGTCCAAACTAGGAACCTTCTAGTTGTGAGGCAACAGCACTAACCGCTGCACCACCGTGCAGCCCCCAAGTGTTTCATCTTTAGCACAATAATGTAGCAGCCCCAAAAAGAGACAAACTCTCTAATCTTTATTTCAAACAAATAAGGTATGAAAACAGTTAATAAATGATATTTAGACATCACATTTATTCTAAACTTTATGGCATCACTTCGGGAAAGGCCCTTTCCTGTTTCAACAGCACAGTGCCACAGAGCACAAGGCAAGCTACAACTTTACTGGGCTGCTGCAGAGCCTTGACCACAACCCCATCCAACAGTTTTAGGGTGCATTGGAATGCTAAATGGGAGACAGGCCTTATCGGCCGACATCAGTGGCCGACCGCATTGTATAATGCTCTTTGGCTGAATGGAGGAAAAATTCTGCAGCCAGGTTCCATAATGTAGTGGCAAGCCTGAAACCAGAAGGGCGGAGGCTGTTTTTACAAATTAATATTGGAATGTGATACTGAACAATCATATTGTTGGGAATGTTGGGCTGTCCACATTATTTTGGCCATAAACTGTAAGCAGTGTTGTTCAAAACGGTCACTTCCTGGATAGGAAACTGAAGAGAAGTAGACTGTGCTCATGCCACGTTTAATCTGTCGCCTGATACGCTGGAAATGCAAACTGAGAATCTGTCTCACAAAAGAGTTTTGTGTTTTGGTTGTGGAAGAGAAAAAGAAAAACAATCAGGCTAAAAGAAATCAAAATCATGTCAAAATCAGTGATTTCTTGGGCTGAGCAGCCAATCACAGAGCTCTCTCTCTCTCTCTACCTCGCCCATTCAACATTCCAAATCAGCCACCCACCTTCAAAACTACAGGTGATGATCAGCTACGCCATGACAGCAGCTGATGGCCAGCGGTGGTGTCTTGGGCCATTACAAACACACACACATTCACAGCGACATTTTCTGGCGCATGGCACGGGCAAAAAGCCCAAAAGATTGGACATCAAAACAAAATACGGTACGACAACTGAATCACAATGAAGACCTTTGTCTCCCTGGAGAGGATGTTGACAACAGCTCTCTCTCTCGCTGAGACTTTCTCTCCGTCTGCCTGCATCTGTTCTGCTCGATCCTTCTCTCTCTCTTATGCGTTAGTACTGTAGTGTCTCTCCCTCCTCTCAGTTCTTCTCAATTGAAATGTAAATTGTTTAATTGGCATGACAAGAAGGAAGCCTGTGCTGGCAAAGCAATATAGTATTACAGTAGCTAATATCACTGAGGTTGCTCTTTTTATTCGCTCCTTCAATCTAAAGTTTCACGTCTTTTCTTTCAGCTTAAATTGTACTGCATATGACCTCATATTCAGTTTGTCCTTTCAACCAAATTAACTTTCAATTACATAATTTTATTAGCTGAAGTAAACAAAACTAATGAGAACTTAAATGTAGCTGATAAAGAGCTCTCTCTTCAGCCAGCAAGCTGTTGGCTTCACTTCTGACAGCATCGTGAGTCGCCACTACAGACTTCAACAGATGATTGTCTGTTTCTCCAGAGAGAAGGATCATGGCGATGTCCGTCTAGACAGCGATTCCTTAGAGTGGTGCTGCGGGGGCATCACGTGCGTGCCCATGCGTGTGCACAAGATCTGTGGGGACAGAAAGCTAACAAGTGTCCCAGTTTTAATTAGCTAATGCTGCTAGTAGGCTCTCTGTGATGCTCACTGAATGAGAATGGAGCGAAGTTCACAGCAAGGTCACGAGTTCAAACACACACACACACACACACACACACACACAAAGAGAAACACACATGTGGTTTAAAGATAAATACATTCACACACAGATAACACACATTTGCTGAGACACACATGTATGTAGCTCACATGCACACAGATAGGGTGTCTGCTCAGTGTCACTGCCCCGGAGCAGAAACACTGATAGCTCTGTGAGCGCCCCGTACAGCTTTAGGCCACAAACCGGCCTCACACCGGCCTGGTAGGCAGCAGAGACAGCCTGGTTTGAATGCACACACATATAACATACCTTACAGACACATTTCAATCCCATATTGTGGTGTAACAATATACTGTGCTATGGCATAATATTGGGCAATATGTGATCCTATTGGCCTTAAAAAGTATTTACCGTGGGGCGCTGGTTTAGCTCAGTCGGTAGAGCAGGCGCCCCATATACAGAGGCTACAGTCCTCGTCGCACTGATCGCAGGTTCGACTCCCGGTCTGCCGATCATTTGTGCATGTCAGCCCCCACGCTCTACTCCCCACATTTCCTGTCTCTCTTCAGCTTTCCTATCGAATAAAGGCAAAAAGCCAAAAAAATAATCTAAAAAAAAAAATTAAAAAAAAAGTATTTACCGTGAAAGGCAGAAGTCAGGTGACATAGAAACGATTACGTTTCTTTGGCTTGGTGATCGGGGCAAACGATGGGTCTAACAAATACAAAACATTCACTCCGTAGAGCAGGGTTCTGCTCTTGTGTAAAACCATGTGAATGTACGTAATTTAATTAATGCAGCCAGCGCTCTTGTTTTAACCCAAACAACAAACTTCTTTAAACATTTTACCAACAAGTTGTTGCCTAAAGTTGACCAAACTGTTTCTCACTTTTAGTATTTTTCCAGTATGGACATGTTTACGTCTTGCCTGGGCTAATTTAGGAAACATCATTCTGGGTCGTTTTAGAGGATACGATCAAACAGCCCATGCTGCTGGGTTGGAGGACTTCCATCCATCCATCCATCCATTATCTATACCGCTGAACCTGTTCAGGGTCGCAGGAGGGCTGGAGCCTATCCTAGCTGTCATTGGGCGAGAGGCGGGGTGCACCGTAGACTGATCGGCAGTCAATGACAGGGCTGACACACAGAGACAGACAACCATCAGCAACCAACAGCAATACAGACTCACCAACGAACCTAATGAGCATGTCTTTAGGCTGTGTGAGGAAGCTGGAGTACCCGGAGGGAACTCACACATGCACGGGGAGAACAAACTTCGTCTGAACCGGGGTTCGAACCAGGAACCTTCTAGCTGTGAGGCGACAGCTCTGGGTTGAAGGACTTGATGCAGAAAAATAATACTTAATCTTTACTCCTCCGTATAACGAGCCACTCCGAGAGAAAGCAGAATATTTCAGTTCCTCTTTGCAGATGTTCTCCCGATATCTATGTCTATACTGATATGATAGCTGAATATGTATCTTAGCTTGCCAACATTTGTTTGATTCAAACACTGGAGGTCCTGATTCAGAAGTTGTTGAAGTTACACTATCGATATGATATGAATGAAGGTTCCCCTGGGGGTTTTTAACTCCTGAAATCAATATCCTACAAGCAGCTATAGTTTCATTAAAGAAGACTCAACCCTCTGTTGGTGTTACTGAGCTGCACCAAAACACCTTCCACTTGCATGCACACGGAGGTGTTGGAGTGGTGCTTCTTGCTCTGACAAATGATCTTTGGCTGAGTCCAGCCACCCACTTAGCGCAGACAAAAAGCCAAGTTTCAGTTTGGCCTTTGGTCAAGTTTTCTTTATTGACTTAACGTTTAGCTACAGCGGATATCATTCACCATCGGTGACATTTGCCTTTTAACCTGGTGAAAGAGACCGTCAGTGTTGGCGACAAGTGACTTTACTTTTTGATAATACAAAAGAAGATTCACAAATTATAACAGCAGATTTGTCAGCTTCACAATTTAGTGATTCTAGGCGTTCTGCCAAAATGAACCTGGATCCAAAGAGGGGAATTCAATTTAAGAATAAAAACTGGTGTAGGTATTATTCATCATTTTATCACAGGTATTGTTGAGTAAATCATCCTGGAGGTGGGAGCAGACGTGCACAAGTTAGCGCAGCCAGCATGCACTGCACAGCGGCAGAGACAGCGGCTCCATATGTTTTCATAGAGATGGTAACAAGGTCAAACAGAACAGCAACAGAAATGATAAAGAGAAAGAAAGATGGAAGGAGGAGTGACGGCTCGATGCATTGCTCAGCATCCTTCCCCTCTGCAGCCATCGCTTCTTAGCATCTCTATAAACATTATGCAAATGTGTGTGCCGCCGTGCAGCGCGCTATAATGTGATGTTGGCGCTAACAGTAAGCAGTAATCATGTTTAAGGAGTATGGGTGGAGAAATCAAACAAGGGTATTTATTATCCTGCGATCCCTAATCCGATAAGCTGTCATCACTTCACTATGCAGCAATGGCTTCAAACAGGAAAAAAACACTGCTGCAAAGGAATGAGGGAGGGAGAGGGAGAGGGAAAGAGAGAGAGAGAGAGAGAGAGAGAGAGAGAGAGAGATAGAGAGAGAGAGAGAGAGAGACAGGGAGGTTCAGTCAGTGGTGCGCTCTCTCTCTCTCTCTCTATCATTCGAGCGCAGACAAATCTGGATTTAGCACTGTTATTGTGTCTGTCTAGTTGTGGGTAATTAAATGTAGCTGATAATTTGATCTTTTTGTCTTGTGTCTTTTTGTTCCTTTCTCACAGCGGCGGTGGGAGACTAAACTGCGGTGTGTGGGTGTGTGTGTGTGTGTGTGTGTGTGTGTGTGTGTGTGTGTGTGTGTGTGTGTGTGTGTGTGTGTGTGCTGGAAGAAGGCTTGTGAGAGCGGTACTGAGGGGAAACTCAAGTCCATCACGCTTGTGAAAGATTAAAGAGGCCTTACACCCGCAAACACACACGCACACACACATGCGCACACACCAGCACAGCCCGGCTGACAGCAGAAAAAGTACTGCTCCCTGTCTTACTATCTGACAAGACGGGTACAGATGCAGCTCTGGCTTTGTGTGTGCGTGTGTGTGTGTGTGTGTGTGCTTATCTGCGTGCTCCTGACTTGAATAGAAAGAGACGTCCTCTGTTAGTGTCTTCTGGTTATAAAGTGTCACTTTATAGCACATATTCCCCAGCAGGGATGTAAGTCAAAGGGATGCAGTGACATTTTGACGCTCCCCGAGCCCTGCAGCTTCAATGAGAGATCCTAACAGTGCTAATAGTGCTAATCAAGCAGGCCAGTGGTCTGGGGAGGAAAAATGACATCAGTATTAGATTCTGTTGTCAAGTTTTTTTCCTTTGAGAATTTTAAATGTGAGACTTTCTAATTGCTCTGGCTTATTTAGCCACCATTGTCACATTCTGGCACGTAGAGGCAGCTGAAAGGAGAGTCAAAACAAGTGATACTGGAGACGTACATGTCAGCTGCTAAACAATACCAGGCCAAGTTGTTGCATGATTCACTTAGTGTGATATCTATTCTGGCTTGTTTTTAACCACTTGTCTTATTTCTTGTCCTGTTTGACTTAATGAAGCCATGTTATCACATTGCAAATGTATTTCAGTCAGACATCTCACGTTTGTAATAGTTTGAAATGTTTTTTGCAGCAGCAGAACAAAGCTTGTGAGGAGTGATGACATAATATCTTAAACTCCGCCTAGCTGGAGCCTGCAGGTGGATGCTGGGGTGGTGGTGGTGGGGCTGAAAGTAAGAGCGCATTACTGGTGGCAATGACCAGAGCAGAGGGAGAGACTGGAAATCTTGCAGCTTAAATAGACAGAAGTGCCTGTCAGGAGGGATGCATTTCAAGCTCGAGTTGCCTACCTGTGAACTAGCTCGCAGGCGTTGCTTCATGCATTGGCCATAGATATAGAGACAAGACTGAAATTGTAATACACTGTAATGTTTCTATTAACTTATGTAAGTAGTGTATAAGCTTAATGGTAAATTTTCCGACACACAAAAAGTTTCAACGATGGAGCTTAAAGACGGTTAAAAATGTGCGCCAGTGTTCATTCTGCTGCTGTTTTAGATTTCAGATGAAAATTAGTTTTAGTCACATTTTAGTCAAAACGTTTTCTCTGTTGACCCCCCTCCAGTCTCCCTCTTCTCGCTTACACCTGTTTGCTTCAGGTAAAATTAACACTTTAAATTTCAGCAGATCATCCGAACGGTAAAAGGACGATGAGGACACAGCAAGATTACTTTTCATCAGCGCTTCTTATCTAAACAGTCTGACTGAAGCAGACAGGTGATCGCTGGTTTTTGTGCTGAAGAAGCATCAAGAACCGTTTTTCTGTGAGCGTGCACAATTGCTTGTATTTTGACAGACAGATTAGACGCACATTGGGGGAAAATATGCATTTTAAATGTCCGACAGCTGAACGCTAACATTATAGTCCTGTCTCGTCTCGTTAACGGAAACAAAACATACATGTCGTCAGAGTTTGTATTATCTGAGATCTATTTTTAGCTTGTCAACGTCTCGTCCTTGTCATGGAAAAAAGATTGTTGACGGACTTTTTTCGTTAACGAAATTATCAGTGATGTGCACAGATTTGGTTTCTTTGGAACTTCGTTTGACGTCATGTTCATGTGTTGCTCAACATACGAGCAGCCTCTGTTTCACCCTTGCTGATCCAGGAGGTCTAATCAACCTCAAAGCATTCTCATCTTATCGGACCACAACTGATAAAGTAGTGGTCATAAAGCAGCTCTATGCCGGTGAGCATGATTCAGTGAATCAGAGTTTGATATAAATCACTTTTCTTAAAAGCGTTTCTGAAAGAGTTTCCATAAAGTCTGTCCGACCTGCACAGTCAGAGCGTACAGCACATTCCCTTGACCACACCTCGGCAGTGCTGTTCTCTTTTTTGTCCCGAGCCAACTATTGTTAGCTGTTAGGGATACAGCTTCATAGTGGCATCCTGTCACCGGCCAGCTGTCTGCCTGTCACTCTTTGTGTGTGTGTGTGTGTGTGTGTGTGTGTGTGTGTGCATATGTGTGTGTCACCTGGGGCCGGCCTCCTGTTGTGAGAGCAGCGGTGCGACAAAAGAACGATGATTAATTTCACTCAGAGTAACCTGTCTCGCTGATGTGGCTCCACCATCGCGTGTGTGTGTGTGTGTGTGTGTGTGTGTGTGTGTGTGTGTGTGAGAGAGAGAGATCTGTAGACTGTGCAGTCAGCAGGTGTGCTGTGATACTTTGGATGCCCTCCAGTCAGGGTCACACACGCACACACACTGACACACACTGAGGTGACTACCTTATAAATCCCACTCCACATACCTGCATTGACACCATTCACTCTTTGTCTCGCTCCGCAACACGTTCTCTCTCCCAACCTTCAAATACGGAAGAATGTGGGCGAACTATGGAGTCTAATAATGGTCATAAAGATTCTGAGCTTGCAAAATAATGTGAACCTGAAGTTACAAGTCTTCTTGACCATTACTTGACTGAACCACGGTGTGATGCCTGTGTTGAACAAATGGTTGATTTTGGCTTCTTTGAAGACAGTCTGAATAAATTAATTTCATCTCACTCCCAACTCGTCAAATAAGGAAGCTTGGAAATTGTCTCTGCGCTTCAGAATATGATGATCTAAGAGCACAAAATGTTTAAGTTTGGTTAGGTTAGGCACCATAACTACATGGCGGTCGCTTTCCTTTTCAGACTGTTTGCTTCATCTGAGCGTCGAGTTTGTTTCTTTTTCTTTGGATTTTCACTTATTGTTGAAGTTGTATCTGTAGTCATCCATCTTTTCTTTGTTTGTTCAGCCATAGTAGATTACTGTTTACTCGCCGACACTTGCAGAGACCCGAAAACTAGCCGTTTAGCTCCGCCTACTCTCTCTGGCAGACCAACCACTGCTGGCTGATGGAAAACGCGTCACTAACTGGGCGCCGTTTGTGATTTTTTTCTGCACAGACATAATACTGCGAATGCAAACGCTTTCGTCTGTGGGCCATTGGCTCAATCACCATTGTGTTACCTCAGTCAGCGATAGACATATGCATATATATATATAAATATATATATATATATATATTTGCATATTAAACATGTGACTAGTTGCATGTATAATATATTTACTCCTTTTGAATGACTGTTTATTTTAAACTGAAACTCCTTTTGGTAGCAGAATCCTGCTGTAAGAGTTCTTAGCTGTGTGTGTGTGTGTGTGTGTGCGTGTGTGTGTGTGTGTGTGTGCGTGTGTGTGTGTGTGTGTGTGTGCACCCACCCACCTCTCAACAGATGAGACCAAAATCAATTTCATTAGGGATCACGAATACAATGAGGAGCTGTTAACACGCACACACACACACACTCTCTCACACACACACACACACACACACACACACACACACACACACCCATAGATTTCATTAAGGAAAAGCTTCTTTCCCTCCATCATCAAAGAGCTGCTTGAACATTTAGGACCCTGCTTCATTACTCGTCCTCACCGGACGTTTGTAACATTGGTTTCACTGAGAAATGCTAACAAGGTTAACAAGCTGCTCCTATATCGTCCCCTCTTTTCCCCTCTCTATTTCCTTCCCTCCTTCTCTTCATCTTCCCTCCCTTTGTCGGGCCGTGTAATTAACTAGATGTTTAACAGCTGAGGTTAGACAGGGCACTGCTGTGTCTGGACACACATGGGTACGCAGACGCACACACACAGCAGGAGAAAGAGGTCTGTGTCTGCGGCGAGAGGGAGAGGACAAGGGGGAGTCTAAAGAAGAGAAAGAGGGAAAGCGAGACAGAAAGGAGAAATCTCAAGAGGGAGAGGAAAGAAAGGAAGGAAAAAGGGATGAAGAGGAGATATGGGGGATAAAATGAAGTAAAGAAGTTCAATGAGGAAATGCTAAGTGTGAGAAGACAGGGCAGAAACATTACGGAAAGAGATCACAATAAAGAAAAGTTTAAACAAAATGAAAGATGTCTGTGAGAAAAGGAAAGACTGAAATGAGGTGTTGATAGCATGCTGTTGTGTTTCCCCCCGTGCACCTGACCCACAGGTGTGACCGGTGGTTGAACCCAGCGTGGTATTAATCACTGCACTCCAGCCAAACCTCATTACTTCCCTTTGTTCACTTTTATTACCTTGTCCTCCTCGACACACTCCTGCACACACACACACACACACACACACACACACACACACACACTCAGCATCCCTCGCTGTCTTCCACCACACCTCCCACCTCATCTGCCTTCACCTTCATTATCAACTTTTGCTCTCATCGCAAACAAACTCCAATCCATGAGTGACTCACTTGTGTGCTAATACATCATAATGCATGTGAGCTTGCTAGCTTATACTTCATATCTAACTTAACGCTGCTATATAAGTGCAGTTTCAGGACGTTTATGTTTTTATGCACTATTGGTTAATGCTACTATCATCTCATAAACGTTCGGTTAAACGAGCAATCCGCCCCTGGCAATAGAAGTAATAATATTTGAAATTGGCGCCATAGCTGTGGAGAAAGTTGTACAAACAGCTCGTGGTTTCGCCCATTCTACCTTCCTACAACACCCAGCGTGCATTGCGCCCCTCCCTCTGAAAGGAACGGCCCAGCAGACGCTGGAGTGAAATACTACTGTTCTCGCTGCAAGCAATGGCTTAGAGCGGGACAGAATGGATCGTGGATCGTCTAAAAACTCTTCAGGTCTGCAGTCTACTTTTCCAACCTGACGATTTTGAACGAGACATGACATCAGAGGCAGCCATCCTAGGTTGAGGAAGTGTAATTGAGCCAGCTCCCTGGCCTCCACCAGATGACGTGCTTAACGTAGTCTGGCGGAGGTTTTCTACCATAATGGCATTAGCTCCCCATAATAGCATGATTGGACTGAGGTTGAAAATGGCCGAACTTCCCCTTTAAATAAACATGTTTTAAATCGCTTTCTTGTGCATAATTGTGACCATGCTTTTGCTCCACTGGTGACATCCCTTGCATTAGTAATATTCTTTGGTACCACCAACTGGTAGCAATCTGGGAATAAACCAGGATTCTGTTTTTCCAGTGCAATCAGCATTAAGTGTTATGCACAGGCGTCTGTGGCTCAGAGGCAGAGTGGATCTTTCCGAAGGTTGGCGGTTGATCTATGGCTCCTGTAGTCAACATGTCGGAGTATCTTTGGGCGAGACACTGAACCCCAAGTTGCTCCCGAGGCAAAGCCTTCAGGGTGTGTGTGTGTGTGTGTGTGTGTGTGTGTGTGTGTGTGTGTGTGTGTGTGTGTGTGTGTGTGTGTGTGTGTGTGTGTGTGTGTGTGTGTGTGTGTGTGTGTGTGTGTCAATGTATAAAACCTGATAGGCCTTGCATAGCATCATCATTAGTGTATGAATGTGTGTGTGAAAGGCTGAATGTGACATGTCGTGTAAAGTGTTTTGTGGTTGGAAGAACAAAAAAGCACAATATAAGTGCAGCGTACCGTATGCAACCAAACTTTTGAAGGCTTGTGTTTTTAGTATCCGTGGTTCTCCTGGTTTTAAATGACACATCCCCCGTGATGTGATGCACTTTATACTATTTGTCCCAAATGATGATTTGAAAATTGCCCCATCTGCAGCTACTTTGGACTGGCCAGCACACATTGTCGTCCAAAAGCCCTTTTATTTCGTTTAGAGGACTTGTTAAGTTGTCACATTTGTTAGAACATGTACTTTGTATGCGTTTTTTCTCTATACTTTTGGAGTGCGGTTTGTGTGTGTAAGGGTTATAGTGTCCTTGGTAAGATCAGCGTTGGTTTGGTAATGAGCCTAATCCCAGGAGAACAGAGGAGACAGAGAGGTCCGAGGGAGGGACCCAAGGGACAAAAAAGAGGGGGAAAATGGGGATGTTACTCCAAAGTTAAAACATGGAGCTGCAGACTCATTAAGAAAGTCACCTTTAACTTTCTTCCTCATCCCAACTTTCTCTACAGAGTTGTCACTGTGGAGTTGCTTAATTCAAGGTGGCCCAGAGAGCCCGTGCTTCAACTGAAAGGTTAAAGACATGATGCATGTCTTATAGCACTGTCCTTAAGCAAGACACGCAACCTGTTCCTGCTTCCTCGATGTACATCACCCTGGAAAGAGCATTAGCTGAACGCCTGGAATATAAATGAAGAATATATAGTCGTTATCATATAGATAGTGCAGAACCCCGGCTCTGCAAGATACCTCATCTTCTCTTTAAGTGACTGAAGAGATATGTTAATTAAGCCTGCATATATTCCAGGTAAACATTGTGTTTTCAGGCTAATTGATTGGTGGATAATTTGAATGCAAATAGCAGCAATTAATGTTCAGTGCTCTCTGAGGAGAGTAGCACTGCTGAGCATGTAAAAAAGCGCCTGATTGTCTGGCTCCGAAGAAGTAAACTAATCAGTTAAAAAAAAAAAAGTCTTTTTTAATGACTCATAAGCTGACAGTAACATCAAAGTGAAAACTTTTATGGGTTTTTCAGGTCTCATAATCACCCAGGGAGCAGTTATAAAAGCATATTTAATAAGCGCCTTTTAAAACAGGTAGACACTGCTTTTGGAGCAGAGTGTCTTTCATCTTATAGCCTGGACTCTCTGCTAATAAGATCCAGGAATGAGAAACTGGACAAGGGGAAGCATAAAAAAGTCCCAGATGCCCCTGCGTCACACCTTTTTTCACTTTTATGGCTTTGAATTTAGTGAGCTCAGACATCACAGAGGGGGGAGGGGGGATTCATGAAGCTGCTACCTGCAGGAATTCAAGCTAGGTAAACAAATACTCTTTATTTAAAGGTGCTTTTCCACAGCAGGAACTTTCCCCAGGAACTAGGATCCTTTTTAGAAACTGTGTGTTTTGATAGCAGGAACCAGGACTAAATTTAGTTCCAGGGTAAAGTCCCCCTGAAAAGTCCCTGCTCGGTGAGTAGTACTTTCCAAAGGTCCAGGAACTTTCAGGGCAGGGCCTGCAGTACTGATCGTTTCTGACTGGTCGAGTACTTGTTGATTCAATTAATCAGTTTGCAGTGCAATAAAGCACGATCAAAAACAGCAAAAGTTCAATGTCCTCCATGCTAACATGCTAACTGTAGTGTCGCACAAATGATGGTACCGGCCTGTTCATCGCGTTTTATGGCATCATCTTTGCTGTATGGCCTTCATCTTCTTCTTACCGCCACCTACTGGACTGGCGGTGCACTGCAGTTACTTTTATTGCTTCTCCATACGTCATTGGCCTGATTTGCAGAATCAACCCAGGACTTTAGGCCGCTGTGGAAACGCAGACAACAATGGGCCACAGGAACCATTAGTTCCTTGAAGAGAAGTTCCTGGTACTTTTGGTCAAAAAGCACCTTTATACTCTTATGATATAAAGACATAGCATTATTTATTATACTATTTAAGTCAGATATATAAGATATATGATTTCCACTATGTGCAATCTGTAATATATTTTAGTGTACTAAACAATACGAAAGTAGTTTATTGGAGGGTTAATCAAAGTTTCTCGCCCTGAAGTGCTCTCACTTCCTCAGCGAGAAGTCTGTTTGGATACTCTAACTTCCAGAGTGCAGAGGTCGCAGAAGGAGAGCACAGACCTGCAGGCAAGTAGACTAGATGAGAATCGACAGTCACCTGCTCCAGTCTGCAGTCCCCTCTGTGCCAGCTGACCTGAATCCCACTCCAACTGCCCTCTGCCCCGAGCTGTAGGGCACAACACGCTCCCTGCTCCTATCCCCCCCTCCTTTACTCTGCTGCAGTCCTTCACTCATCACAACTGATAAGGTGGCTTAAGGCATGAAGCAGTTTGAGAACTGCCAAAATAAAGTTTTTATTTTTCTTTGGATTTACGTGTGTGTGAGTGAGTGTGTGAGTTTGGCCTGTCCTGCTTTTGACAACGAGAGAGAGAGGAATCATCAGTCGGATATACAGGGTGGCAAAATGTCACACTTACATCAATAATAAGTTTCAGTGTTTGTGTGGAAGCAACATCAGGGTCTGCTAAAACTAATGACCTTTAGACCGTTACAACTGGGACATATGTCCTAAACATACGTCCGTAATTTGCAACTTTTTTGACGCAAAGAAATGTCTCTTTCTGCTGCAATGACGCCTCACATTTAACCTCTTATTGTCCCACTGAGTAACTCCTTAAAGCTGATTTGACAAAGCACTTGACTTGGAACCAACGTTGCTTCCTCTGCTTTGCGACAAAAGCACCGTCAGTGATAACAGCCTGACAGTTAACAAACCTTCTAGAAAAAAGATAAAGAAAACTGTGGTAGTGATTTGGCTGATGATAACGCCGAGACTAAGGCAGCAAAAAGAAGAGGTGACAGAGAGAGTCTAGGCGACAGGAAAACAGAAAAGTTGCAGCAGACCAAACTGCAGTGATGGATGAGCAGGTGGAGGTCGGGAAATTAGAAAGAGAACGCTCCAGACAAAAAATATAAGGGCAAGGAGAAGACTAGGTTGTTGAAGAGATCCTCATAACTCTGTCGTTTTGCTAGAAGACTCCATCATATTTGTATACTACAGTGACATCCGTTACAGTGTTGCATCATAAGCAACTTGTTATGATCTTAATGTTTTGGCAAGACCAAATAGAAGTGCTAAAAATGTCAACAGTCGCTTCACTTTAACTGGCTGCCAAATTCAAAGTACACTGCAAGGTGTTACACCAGATTATATTGGAATTGGCTGGTTTTACACGACATGGAAGGAGTTATGTTGAACATAACTGATGAGGCCTTTATAAAAAGAGACTGTTCTGGAGAAGATGTAATACATCTTTTAAAATATTAAGACTAATCAGCAAGAATCTGTGATTGGTCTTCTGGATAAGCACAAAATAAAGGCTGATGATACGTGTAAAAGAGGGTTTATCCCTGAAACATACACAGAAAGTAAAAATATGAACCAGTACACCAATTACATAATGTCAAATAAATTAAATTAAGTGTAGAAAGTTAAATTTAAAGCTCCTGTGAGGAACTGTCTGTTTTTGTTGATGTTGGCGCCCCCTGTGGACAAAGCCGTACCTCTTATCTCTTTGCTGATTTTGTCCTATGCATGCTTAGTGGTTTTCAATAAAAAAACATATCCTGCTTTCTTTAACAGTCGTATGTATCACTCACCTGGAAAATGTAAACAAATACAGCGTGCAGTTAATCGCTTCGTCTGACACTAACCCCCCCGTCAGCAGTTTCAGGCATTAAAAATAACCATGTAGAAATAATCAATCTTGTCGCTGATGGTCTGCTTTGCTTTTGTAGGTCATACAGAGACATTTAGTTTCAGTCTGTTTCATAACCAGTGAAAAACTCCTCACAGGAGCTTTAAAGCTTTGTTTGCGTGCAACATCAGTGGATTTCAAGAGTCAGCGAGGTTAACTAAAGCAGCAGTGTGAGGGCTAAACACAAAGAGCTATCCCTCCATCCCTCCGGTTTCATTGAGGATCACAGTGGGAATTTCACACTGGTTTCACTGGGACTTTTGGGATGTTCCAATGAAAACCTGTCACTGTGATTTCTCTGGATTATCAGTTGCAGTCAGACTCACATTGACATGCCACTCTTGCCGACATACTGTTGAACAATAACTTAAGAAACATTGGATTGTAGCTAATCCCCATTTTCTTCTTTCTCCTTCCAGATCCTGGTGAACTCCATCGTCCAGCCTGCCTTGTTGTATGAGAACGTGGTGGTGAGCCAGGGGAGCCCCATCCTGAGGGACATGCTCTTCAGCCCGGAGCACCAGTACTTGTACGCCCTCACCGACAAACAGGTATGAACTCTCACAATGGATCTACAAGCTGGCGAGGTCAGCTGTGCAGCTCATGAAGCGGTTGTTGTTGATAACCCAGAGGAAATGATGACCTAATATTGATGGTTATTAATGCACCAGGTGGTTTAAAGGACAAACCAGTGATACAGATACATGCACACTGTCCTCACTGTTTACCTGTTTTTACTACTATGTACACATACTGCTTAAACACTCAGATGTGTTCATGCACTGTCACTCATACTTTGACATTGCTTCCTGAGTATTTACATAAACACATCTCCTTGCTGCTGACAACAGATAGAGTGAAGGTTAGAAAGCAGGAGGAAAATAAGATGAAGACAGCACCTTGAAGACTTCATGAGGAAAGATTGTAAAAACATGCACTGCGGGAGTGAGCCATCAAGCTAATTACATGCATACATTACCACATACAGTGTATGAATACATTTGCAATTCAAGCAATATTACCCAAGCACACACACATACACACACACTTAGACACAGAGACATGGGTGCTAATTAATATCATTATTATTAAATATGTGTCATACTATATATAGCATGACACCCCCCTACCAACCCTCCAGCAGAGTTAGGTGATACATTCAACCTTTGCATGTTGGGGAAGATTTATTTGAACTTGATTTGATTGTAGACACTGATTTCTGTTGAATATGTTTTAAACTATGATGAAATCAGTTGCTTACCTCTGAGGTACACAAAGCCAGAGAGTCAAACATGGCAGAAGTCAGAGATGGTGGAAGCTATCGCATCATATTTAGCTGTTTAACATTCCTTTGTTCTATTTAACCTCGTCTGTTTGATTATAAAAGGCAGTCAGGGTACAAATGGTACAAAGATCTTTTGAATAAGGATGCTTTCACGCCTGAAGTCTGTTTGTTTGATCCGAATCAAAGACCAAATTGTTACAATGTTGCATTTTGAGTTTGGTTTGTGTTCACACGGCAGCTTTTACCAGCGGACCAGGAAACTGCTCTCTGATTGGTCAAGATTTCCATGTGGGAAAACTTGATGGAGATGCCGGTGGACTTTAATGTTTTGTTGTCACATTTTTTTTTACTTTTAACTGACATTGTTCCAAAGTTCGATCAGTTCCACTCTCGTCTGTGAAGGTTCTCAGTCATCCAGGACATGGTAATTCTAAGCTTAATCCAAAAGGCAGCTGGACCTGGTGGAAGTTCTTGAAGATTAAGTTTGGATGAGAGGAGAAACATCTTCAAGAACTTCCACCAGGTCCAGCTGCCTTTTGGATTAAGCTTCGAACTGTTCCACTCTCCTTTAGTTTTTCACTGAACAGTTTGAACACCTCCGTGTTCTTGTGCGTTTCGACAGTATCTGTGAAATCATTTGGTCGGCCTATATTTATATTTCCTCGTCGCTCCCTCAGGTCTGTCCTCTACTCAGCGTGCTGCCTTGCTGCATGTCTGTCTCTGCAAGTGACAGCGCCCGTAACAACCCACAATGCCCATTGTTTTTGTTTGCTTCCTATATTAGGTCCTACTTTAAGTCTGTTTATGTTCTCAGAATCAAACCGGACCATGGTCCGTTAGAAAACGAACCGAGACTCGTCTTTTGAAGCGGACCATGGTCCAGTTGTTCGGTCCGCAGTTCGAATGCGCGTTCTCACCTGTCCAAACAAACTGGACTGTCCAAGTAAAGTCATGAAGTCTGTACCAAAGTTGTCAGGTGTGAAAGCACCCTAAATCTATTGTCAAGTTAGCAAGGGAGCTGACAGACTTGCTTACTTTCCTTGAGCGTGGAGCTTTCTGTCTTTATTCTGGACTGTTTCTATTGAATGAATGAAGAGCAAAATGCTAACGAGGAGTAAGTAGATTGAGGTAGAGTCTAAAGAAGGTCTAGGAGCTGTTTAGACTTTTAACTCTAGCAGCTGTCATGTAAGCATCCTCCTACCCATCGCACCACCTAGATGATTTGTTCCTACCCTACGGCCAAAGCGTCCTTAATAAGTGTCACTACTGATGGCACGCAACACGTCCTCATATATGCACATTTACACCAGACACAATCATGGAACTGGTCGTGAACGTTGGAAACGATCAGTTTTTTTGAGGTTAAGGCACCAGAACTTTTTTATTAGCTTAAGATTGTTTTTTTAGTTCAAATTATATCCCTAGTCATGATGATACAAATGTAAATTAAAGTAAATAAGATACTTAAGCTACATTAGTATCAATAGGTAGCCTACAGCCAAACTTCCTTTCAGAGAGGCAAAAACAAAGAGAGTCATGAAGGCAAATGAGCAGATTGTTCTGACAGAACACTAAAAACATTTAAATGACTTTGTCTTATTGGCCTTTCATTCCTCATGGAGTCCTCACACAAAAGTATGCAGAGTTTAGTTGCAGCCTCTTGTCCTTCGTTTACCTGCACGCCTCTCTTATCTCATAACACTTAATGACTGCGATGTGATAACCTTCAACAAGACTCTCCCGGCACGTAGACATTAACTGCCATGTGAGTGCTGTGTAATTTACCAGCAATTAGACTTAATTGACTTCCATGTGTCTGAATAAGCGCAGAGAGGAAGTGGAGTGTAATTGATACCAATGGACAGCGTCAGTGAGGATGTGACAGGAGAAAATAAGGACCGTCAATCGTGGATAGTAATCCAGGAAGCACTGTACAGAGAGATGTATAAAAACAGTATTTCTACACCATATACAATGGAGCGGGAAACAAAGACTTGCATGCAAAGAAAGAAGATTTAAATCTCAGCTTTATTAACATTTAAAATTGGGTTCAACTGCTAAAGTAACATAATTTAAATTCTTTAGTTCCCATATTCACAGCACTACGGAGACTAGAAAAAGACGTTCTTTTCAAACAGAACGCCAAAGTGTTTGCTGAGAGTGTTTGCAGATTTCACCTCCTGTCATCTGCATTAAAGATGACCGCTATCACCACCAGGAAGCATTTTTTTAATTATTAAAGCTAGTGTTTTATTTTTGATGAGCACTGATATGTCCACTACATGTGTGTGCGTGTTGGTACAGTGGCTGCAGGGACGTCTAGTGACAGGAAAGAGGCTGTGCAGGAAGCACAGAGCTTCTTCTTTAACAAAGGGAATTATATAGCCTTTAAAAAGTGCATAAATACGAGAAATACATGGCAGTATCTTGAATATCAGATAGTTTGACTTTGTTCCAATGACTAAGACGTGTCATATATTTGAAATTCTCACCCGCGCAGAGCGGAAATCGAGTGACACCAGAACCCATCTCATGGACTCCTCCTTCAGTGACATCGCTCATAGCATATCTCAAATATTTGTCCACACTTCCTTCCACCTTAATGCTCAGCTAAGCTAAATGCTTGTTCTTCTTGCTAGCAGATATGAGAGTATTGATCTTATATAACTCAGGAAATTAGTAAGCATTCCAAAATGTCTACTCATTAACAATGAATCATTCCTTTTGGGCATGGCTGCAGATTCGAGTATAATATCTGTAAAAATTTGAATCACACTATCTGACAGGGTAAATGGGACAGGAAGACCATCTCTTTGCACAGGAGTAATGGCCTTTCACTTCCAGAGTTTTAACAGTGGCCAAATTCACAGTCCAGTCAGAGAGAAAAGTTGAGAGAAAGAGAGAGAGAGAGAGGTGTTGAGAGCTGAAGAGGTGGGAAAATATAATTGGTTTGCAGGATATGGTCTGTGCCTCTCTCCGACTCTTCCTGCCTCATCTTTTCAATATTCTTCGAGGTCCTCACTTCTGTCTCTCTCAGATGGAGTGAGTTTGTGGAGTAACTGTTCTCCCAGTAGCAGCTTCAGACAGAATAGAATAAGGCTCTTTCCTGTGCTGCAGAATGTGAACTTGTGTTCCAGACAGCACAGGACCAGAGTGTGCGCGGAGCCTCTCTGGCCTGCTGATGAGGAGTTTCTTCCTAGCCTAAGGCTGTCTGGACAAGAGATAATGTGCTGTGGTTTAAGGTCGCTGGACAAGCCCAGAGGTGTATAAACCTGAGCTTTCTTTCAAGCCAGAAATACAATTTTCCAAAAGAAAAACTGTGGCTGTTTTGTCTTGACAAGTTTAGTTACACTCACAGATTCACTCTAAAATAACAAACTAGGACTGGACACCAGAAACGTTCAACCGGGTTAAGCCTTTAGGTGCGTCCTTCGTGACTAAACATATCACGAGATTAATTGTGCGCTAATTCAAAGGAGATGGCGGACTCTCAAGCGACCGAGGAATACACTTTAAATGTGAAAGTGTTTGGTTACAACTCAATCGTATAGCTAGCGATACAAATGTTAAAAAACTAACCCTTGAGACTAGTTATGCTAGCTACTTGTTGCTAAGGGACAGGAGCAGCGTTTGGTGACGCAAGGAACAGCTGATGACGCAAACAGGAAATCCTCTGTAGACCAGACTGTCACATTTCAGTTCGGCCTTCGCGGTCTATGCAGGTTACGAATCACTCATCCTGCGTAGGCCGCGTCCTTCTACGGATGCAGGCTCTGAATTGAGACGCAGCTAAAATGTGTCAATATCTTTGTATCTTAAACAGAACTGAGTTCAGAGAAAGCTAAAGTTAACATTTACAAAACAGTACAACAAAAACTAAATCACCAGAATTAAGAAATGATAACCAAACAGACTGTGAGAAGGAAGTTGCTTATTTGACAAAAAGCGTATTGGTTAGAATTACATACGACAACATTAGCCTATTTCTGGAAATATCCAGAAACATTATCACTGTTAGTATAACTGTACAGTCCTGGCCTGTAATCAAACAGACTAACACCATGTAATAATTACCCTTTAACTTACATATTCACCAATATGTTGAGCATTACTTTCACACAAAACACAATACAACAAACTATATTTAGCGAGCTTTTGGAATCGGCCTTTCTTCTCTTCATTTCTTATGCTGTAAACACATCACATATTGATATATTACAGCCTTATAAAGTTTGTATGGTGACTGTGTTAGCAAGTGCATGCCTTTATAATTCAAACACCAGAGCATCATTAGCATTCAGGGTTTGGTCCACTGATGGAAGTACCTTGCTCTTTCACTGCTAAAAGCTCCACTTCAGGGATGTTACTAACTATGACAGACTGTTGTTTATTGCCACGTAGGTACTCCGCATACAATGAGTTTCTCAGGGCTTGTTTGCTTGTTTGAACTCCAAAAAATAAAGTTATTTGCCATGAAACCAAACCAATGTCTGCTGAGGGACGAGACGCGCTGGGTTCTCAGTGAGGTCTGCATTAAGTGTCTGTTCATGTAACTTAAAAGCCTGTTATGTACATACTTACTTTGATGATTACTTTCAGAAGTGAGGTACACCTTCACCCTGTTTGTCCTCCTCTCCTCCTCCTCCTTCTCCTCCTCTCCATCCCTCTCTCCTTGTTGAATAATAGAAATGCCAAGTGATGAGAGCTCAGACATCAGAAAGCCCATTTCCCAGCTTGACAGAGCAATTTACCTTTCCCCATATTCACTCACACACATAATTAAAAGTGCTGGATTGGACTGCAGCGTATAGACTGCGTATCTGTATAAGTGACTCACATATACGCGTGCACACACAGTACGAAAACATAAAACTGTCCGATTCAGCGCGAGAGGAGAGCTTTTCGATTAGCGAGCGACGGATTTATACATGGCTCCCTTTGTGTCTCTGCTCCTCACACACACACACACACACACACACACACACACACACACACACACACACACACACACAACACACTTCCCCAGACAGTCTCTCTATGTTCTTTCACCCCATGTATCTTTAACTTCCTCCAGCTTTCTTTCGGTCTCTTTCTTTCGTATCACATCATTTTTGCGCTCATAAAAAGGCACCGCGGCACTAAATCAACTTTATCATCGCCCTTGTTTCCTCGTTACTTGGTCAAATTGTCCTGATCGAATAAAAACAGCAGCGTGAGACAGATTTTTCATCCTGTCGTCACCCTCTTGTGTGGACGTCATCGAGACAGAAATATGTCCTGTATCCCGCGTGTCCCCGTGGATGAGATCACCTAATTTCTTTAAAGTAAATGACTAAGTGTATTACAGACCATAATCTATTGATTTCTGCTTTACCTTTGGACCCACTTATCATGTAATTACCAATTTTACTTGCAGCTATGAGTTGAAGCATTTTATTCCCATCGTTCTCATTAAAATGAGTCATTCTTGTATTTCAGTGCAGCCTAATAGATGCCTTCGGACTTTTATGTTTCTTTGGATTGTAAATTAACATATTGATGTGCGTACCCCTGTGAGGCCAAGTCCAGTCTCTAATCTGTCTCCCAGCATTGCATCACCTCCACATTTCCACTTCTGAGCTCACAGGGCAAGGTCAATCCTCTGAGCTTGTAAAACAGCTTCGTAAGGTGACCTGTTGGCAGCAGACGTCTTCGCCCCTTCCACCACCGGGCCGCTCAGACGGTGGCATAATGGTCTGATGATGTACCTCCGTGTATCGATTTAGCTACAGTACAAAAATGTACTAAGCCGTACTGTACTGCACAGTGGAGAAACTCTACCCCTGGCACCACATCAGAGAGGGTTCATATTCAATTCACTCAGCGTTTACTGCACTTGGAGGTCAGGGGAGAAAAGACTGCTGCACGCTTCTTTTTTAAGCAGTTTCTTTGGTGTTTGTCCAACTTTGAAGTTGCTAAAAATTGTTAGTGTAGACAGAGACGGGAGAATAATGAGGAGAGGGTACTGAGATCTACTGGAAGTGCCCTTGGCCCTGTCAGCTAATTGGTGAGTGCAGTTTATGAACAGCGTGTCTTCGCAGTTGTTTGCGTGGGCAAGTTGAAATTAAAGACAGGGTGGTTAAGACTGTTGCTTAAAGACACTGTCATTTCAAGCAGAAGACAACTGTGAATATCATTTGTGAAGTGTGTCTGAGCAAGACGCCGGAGTCCTCCAGGGCAGCTGCTGTTTAAAGTTCAAATTTCTTACTTGACTTTTACTGACCACTGAACCTCTTGTGGATTTAACTAGCGGCTACATAAACAAATCATTTAGACTTTCTTTTTTTTTTTTTGCAGAATCACAAATGAGAAGTGGCCCAGCTGTGTGCTGTGAAAGAGAGAAGCTGTTTACGTTTATAACAGGAGAAGAAAAGCTTCTGGAGGTGTTGATAGCAGTTGCTCCTGTGCTCATTAACAGCGTGCTTGGAGACCGTTGGATGTGTAATGGGCTTTTTATTGGGGAGGATTTGAAAGCTGGACAGAAGTCTTATTTCCTCATGGTGGGAGTCAATTAAAAAAGTAGAAAGTGCACTTCACACTGCTTCAACACAGAGTGCAGTTTAGGCAATTGGGGATGCATTTCCAAACCATTTAATATGTGCATTCTATAAAGATATTATAAGGGTATGTAATGCATTTTGCTATATATCCTTGCACGGTGGAAGGGATGACTCATATTAAAACTTAAAGACTTACTTCTTATGAAAAAAGCATTTCATTGAATATTTCTGGATGGTATATTATCTCCTTGTCCTTACCTTACTCACACGCACACACATCCACAGCTGTCAGCAGTCTGTCAGGGCAGAGAGATGAGTGATCGGCTGATCACAATGTGATTTGTGAGACGGTCAAAGAGAGCGAGAGAGATGTCTTAATGTGGCTGAGAGGAGCAGCGTGGCTTGAGTTTAAATAAGGAAATGGGCTCAATTTTATTTGTGATCAGAGAGGTCTCTGGGTGTGTCAGACCAGGTCTTTGAAGTTCCATATGAGTGTGTACGTTTGAATGCACTTTTGTTTGTCACTGTCACGGAAGAGTTGGACATTTGGGAAATGTGGATATTTGCTTTGTACAAAAAGTCAGATTGTAAGATCAGTACCACTCTAATGTACGTCGGATATGTAGCTGCAGCCAGAACATTGATATTAAAGGAGCAATTCCTCTGCTGTAGCTTCATCCATTCATCCATTATCTATACCGCTTGTCCTGTTCAGGGCTGTGGGTGGCTGGAGCCTATCCCAGCTGTCATTGGGCGAGAGGCGGGATACACCCTGGACAGGTCACCAGTCAGTCACAGGGCTGACACACAGAGACAGACAACCTTTCACGCTCACACCTACGGGCAATTTTAGAGTCACCAATGAACCTAACATGCATGTCTTTGGACAGTGGGAGGAAGCCGGAGTACTTCCAACCAAGATTCGGACTAGGAACCTTCTAGCTGTGAGGCGACAGTGGCAGTCCCCTGAAGCTTCTTATCATACAGAAAGCAAGAAAAGCAACTTTCAGTTGGCAGCGACTACATTTAATAACGTTTTGAATATCTTGGCTCAACGGCTCCCTTTTAGTGTAGTTTAGGAAACACTCCCTTCTTGTAGTCACTGATGTAAAGGCTGCGTGTTTCCATCAAGTCAGGCTGCATGTGGTTTTAAATTGTAAGTTTTCAGCTCTAATCATAGCCTGATCCAGACAATACAGAAAATAATGTTATACACAGCAATTGACCTCCCCCTATGATGTGCTTTGTGCGGGAGTGACACAAAGGAAAGATGACAAAGAGAAACTTGTTGAGGAGGACGCCTGTTAAAGCAGTTCATGGTCATGTATGCTGTCAAGGGTGTCTTGGGTTTCCACACAGCCTCTGGATATATGAAACCGCCAAAGATTCCCTTTGTGCATGTATTGTTGGGATATGGCTAATACCTGGTGATCGGAGAGCTTATGAAAGTAAGGATGTACTTTTTACAACGATGGAGAGATTTTCTCTTCACCAGACTGTGTGCTTCCGTTGTTCTGTCTGTTTCCTCCAAGGTTGCCTGTCGGGGTCTACTTTTGATCTATGGCCTCATTTTCCGTGTTTTTTTCGGGGTGTCCGGCCAAATTCATGACAGATGAAAGCACAACAGAGAGACAGAGAGACAGAGAGAGAAGAAAAGCGGAGGAAATTGGACAAAAATAAATAAATAAGTAAAAAAAACTGAATTGCCTCTGAATGGAAACAATGTGTGGTTATTTTAGATTGTGCTGCTATTTGTCATACGCCTATTAATATTTATATTCCAAGACATTCTTACTCCCGTCCAATCAGAAACAGCAGTTCGGTCTGTAGTCCTTAGGCCCCGTGTCCACATAGCGCGTTTTCTGGCAGAAAGCGCTGGCAGGGCGCTGGGGAGCGCTGGGATGAAGCGTTTGAGCGGTGAGAGAAATAAGTTTAACTATTACACAGCTAACAACAAGCTAACAACGTGTAGGGTGATTAAAGCACAAGACCTAGCAGCAACATTTAGTGTCCGGCCGATCTGCTCCCACAAACGGGCTTTTCGGTCTCTATCGTGATTCTGTTTGTCATGTACAGCTCGGGTTAGACAGAAACGGCCAAATGAAGTTGCTCCTCCATCTTTGGTGGTAAGCACGGTGACACGTGGCGCCCCAACTGATTGGTTGCCTGAATAAAGCGGCGGTGGCGACACCAGCGGCTTTCTGAAAAGTTCAGAGATATTCAACTTGAAGCGCTTGAATCAGCCGCACAAGAAAGGCGGCGCCCTCTCAAAAAAGACGCTGGGTGCAGCGCTTTTTCTCTAGGCGGCCGCATACGCTCTGTCCTCACTGGGAACAACAGAAAAGGTGGATATGTGGACACAGGGCCTTAGCTTAATGCAGCCTTTCAAAGTAAAGGTTTTCACGTTTTATTTTATTTTGACGTGCAACGACAAATACGCGGTTAATGGTTGCAGTTTGGTTACATTTTGGCACCATAAATATTTGAATATGTTTGGGACAAAGATCATGGGTTCACTTTTGAATTATGTGTTGTGTTATAATATGTTATGTTTTTGTGCACTGATGACAGCAGCATGTTTAATTTTAACGCCCAGTCCAGCATCCAAAAATGTGGTTAGAAGGATACTTTGATCGTCATAGTTCGAAGCGTTTGGCTCTGAACAAGCTGCCGTGTTTGACGAGTTCTGACTGAGAGCAGCTCTCTTTTCATAATGTAAACCTCTTATCCAGAGTGTCGGTATCTTCATGCTGTGGAGAGTGCCCTTGTTCACATCCGCATGTTAAAGTTCATACAGTTCATTAACTCTCACCATCTTTATGCGCGAAGTGTTGACGTCAGAGTGCACATGCGACAAATTGCATATCTGCAGCCACTGTGTTGCTGGTTACATGCGTGTTTGTATGGCGGTCCTAATATCCTGCCTGCTGGCCTTATAAGCCATCCATCAGCCTATTGTGTAGTGATAGCACCTTATATTCTACCCCATATTATACAGATGGGACAATTACAGCCGGGCCTATAGCTGCGGCTAGCTGGGCCTGCACGGGCCCCATATGTGGAATGAAACATCAGTTGCAATTACATTTGTGTGTCTTTCTCATCCATCCTTCCCTGCATCCCTCATCCACCCACCCCCTTCCTTCCACTCTCTGCCCCCCTCCTCTCATCCGCCACGAGGCAAATTAAGAGCCTCTCTATCATGACCCAAATGCGAGAAGCTCATTTGCTCTGTTATTTATTTGCAATTTGTAATAAGAAAAAAAAAAGCTTCCAAATCCCAGCGGAAGGTTTTTTTTTCCTCTACAAACACTCTCCATTATCACTTCGAGGACTAAAATTAATGGTTAAAATGGACATTTTCACACTGTGTGCTTCATTCTTTCTATCTTCCTCCACCTCAGCTCTTAATTCTCCTGTCCCTTCTCTCCCCCGCCTCCTCCTAATGCCCACAGATGAATGTGTTTCCCTCTCGGCAGCAAATAGGCCAGGATGAAAATGCCATATTTAATATAAATAGGTGGTTCTCACTTACTTATTGTCACACGCACACGCATTCCCCAGCCACCTTAGTAAGACAAAGAGTCTTTGGCCGAGCATCTCCCGTTTCCCATCCCATTATCTGTTTTCTAAAACTCAATAATTGAACTGTTCCATAGGAATACATCATCCTCCCCACTAACACAAAGCCACATTGAATAAACTTCTCTCCCTGGCTGTTGTGCTTGAGTGTGACATGTTTTTTTCCCCCTCCTCTCTCTATGAGACAGCCTGTATTACTAGCACTAGCATTTGTCCAAGCGCAAGTAATGACTGCAATTTGCTGCTGCTATTTGGTGTCCTGTAAGAGGCCTGGTAATGGTAGCATTACAATAGTTATCAGACACAGGTTACTATTATCAAGCTATGAATCTGCCATAAGCTATTGTGTCCAACTGTACATCAGAGTGACACAGAAAGAGGAGATTACTGGCATCTCGTTGAGAAATGTGCTGTGAAAGCTGTCAAGGGATGCGACTTTATAAATAACAGCATGTGCGGAACAGATCTCTACATCCCATCCACAGAAGTCAATGAAATATACACACATATATAATGTGCCAAAGTTATACAAGCACACTCTCTCCGTATATTCCACCGTATATGGCACCAAGATCAGAGAACGTTTTTGTTTGCATGCAGTGGTCTGTTCGTTAAGTTGTCATCAGGACAAAAGAGGAGGGGCAAGATTACTTACAAAGTCAATGCAAAGATATGTGCAGATGCAAATTCCGGCATATTTGCAACATACGCACGAGTTGAAATTTTTAACTTGATCAATAAATTTGCATTTAAACATCCTAAAGATGCGTCACAGATGGTTGAAACTAGCTCCACCTAAGTTTTTAGCGTAGTTCGTCTTGACAAAGCATGGCTTTAATCACAAAACGGAAATGTGAAGTAGTTATTTTCACATTCTTCCGGGCCCTCTGTTTCAATTTATATTTCATCACAGCAAAATCTGCTTGGGTTCACACTGCCGTATAGTTAGGCAGACTGCAGATGACTTGTGACTTGCTGAACACAAGATTACTAACAAGTTTAAGTATCTCGGGGTCTTGCTCACGAGTGAGGGTAAAATGGATCATGAGATTGACGGGTGGATCGGTGCAGCATCAGCAGTAATGCAAGCTTTCGATTTAGGGTCAAGGGTCGAGGGTCGAGGGTCAGTTTTCTCTTGACGGGCACCTCAACAAACTAATCAAACTTCAAACTGAACCACAAATTGGGTGCAGAATGCTTTCTTAGCTGCATTAGAGGCTTAGAGACTGGATCATATCAGCTCAGCAGGAAGGCAGCTGCTGCTCCATGAATCAGGACTCTGTGAAGGAGGAGCTTTGGCAGTGGTGGGCCCTTTAAAAGCAGCACGAGAAGATGATGAGCCTCGAATGCAACAGTGTGATCTTCAGGTCGACACTGATCCACTAATTGGATGAATGCAAAATATAGGATAGGGTGGAATGTAGACACATTTGAGGTACACGGTGACATGTTCCAACGTGTGCATTTCTGTCAGATGAATGATGCAGGAGACATGAAAAGAGTCTGATTCACTGTTTGAAGATAGAGAAGTTAAAAACGATGCATATAGGGAAGAGTGTCTTCTTTGAAGGTGTCCACACTGCTGCGCCTGCAGCTGCCATTAGAATTCACCCTCACTCCTTTCCAGCTCACCTGGTGTGCCCCCTGCCTTTGTAGTGCTATTGATGTTGTACCTCTCTTGACTGGGGCAGCTGGAGGTGTGTGCGTGTGCTCATGCATAGGAACATGTCTTGGGTGGTCAGCGATGTATTTAAGTATTTAACAACTGCCCCAGAAACTTGTCTCAAACTCTCAACGTGGTCCAAATTTTAACTTCCTCACCAGAGTGTGTAAGTGTCTGCCTGAGGCGGCAGCTGCAAATCTGTCTGTCACGGGCAAACAGCGCCCAGCAAGTACAGGTAAAACACTTGGATGCTGAAACACTGCTGTAATAAACATCAGTGTGGACAGGAATGATTAAAGCTTTTCAAAATGCCTTCTTAAAGGATAATTCCTCGACTTAAGAGAATGTGAAAACCTTGGTGAAATTCAAGGTAACACGTCCTGGTAATCGTGCCGACAGATGGTGGATGGTTAAAATGCAGACAGCAGCAGAAAACATGTTTAATTAGAGCTGCAAAGACAACTACCTGCCGAAATAGACTCCTTCAATGGTAATTCCTCTCCGTCTCACTCTCTCGCCTGATGTTCGGGTCTATTCCTCTTTGGTTGCAGTTTTTAGAGGCAGGTACATTTCGACAACATTGTTTGATGTCCTTGTTAATACCCAAGTTCTCCGATTTCCCCCAAAGAGATCATTAAAGTTTCATCTTATCTTCGACATGCAGACACGCAGATGGCAGCCTGGAGAGATTTAGCGGACAAAAGGAGTAATCCTTGATGTTTATCTCGATGGTGTTAAGTACAATAGCACATTCTTTGCAAGTAATTCACAGGCATTAAGGGAACTTGGTCCTCTTATGTCGCGATGAAATGTGTGCAGAAATATGTCAGCCATGTGTAGGATTCATTGTGTTTCAATGAATTAAGGTATTTCCTTTTTGCTCGGTTGTTATGTGAGAACCACAGCTCCCATAATTGAAGGTGTATAGTTTCTGACAGAGTAAAGGCCCCAAAAGAAAATGCCATATGGCTTTGTTTATTTACAGTTACAACTGAAGTTTCATGGGATATCATGTACTGGAATCAGTGACGTAACGTGTCAGCACCGGGCCCCAATGCAAGGCTAAAAGCGAGCCGTGTCAGTCACGGTGCATCATAATGTTCTGCCTGCTCCTCAGTTTGCGACGTACCTCCCCTTTGCCTCTCCCCGCCCTTAAATACAGTTTGCTCAGTTACAATAGCAGCCTCAATCTCACATAAAATGTAGTTTGTATAAATATGAACATGTTAGTGACTGTTTCATGTACCTGTTTCTGCACGTTTACAACTTCAGCACCTCGGACAACGCCTGAAAGCTCAGCCCTGCTGTCTTCAAGTGTTTCTTTTCATCATGACAAGTGAACAAAGCATGATTAATACATAGATTAGCCATCATTGGCCCTGTGCGATGCTCACCTGCAGCTTGCTCAATCTCACAACATCACTATCAGATGTAGCATAACGTAATGTGAGCAATGAATGACAGAAGTGTGAAAGTGCAGCTTTAAAACAACAGCCTGTCCATACGCAGTTGCGTTACCTGCATCAATGTGAGTCACGCCGCTGATTGGAATGTGTAATGAAGTCAAAGCCCAACCTGAAGGAAGTAGTTTAGTGGCTTTTTAGTTTTTATTCATTTCACCAATGAAAAGAGGAAATTAAAGATCCTTATTTGACACCAGAAACAGCCCACTGCTCTCCTCAACACCAGACTCCACTGACAATCACAGTCGTTTTCATATTTAACACACTGGTTGCTGATGTACTGCTGCCTCCACCTGTTAGCTTGTTGTGTTGTGGGTGTTTTAAAGGGAACCAGACCCAACACAATCCAATAACACAAACAATCTAACTGGTCAAACCAGACTGGCATCGACCATGTTCTGCAACATAAGATTTCTAGTTTAAAGTGATAATCTCGATTTTCATTTAAATGAATGTCTGTTAAGTCTCTATCTGTCGCCGTATGAGGTAACACAATGGTGATTGATCCTATGGCCCACTGATGAAAGCCTTTGCATTTGCAGTATCACAGACTGGGTGTCTGGTGCGAATTTGGCGGGAAAAAAATCACAAGCGGCGCCCAGTTAGTGACGCGTTTTCCATCAGCCAGCAGTGGTTGGTCTGACAGAGAGGGTAGGAGGAGCTAAGCGGCTGCTTTTCTGGTCTCTGCAAGTGTCGGCGAGTAAACAGTAATCTACTATGGCTGAACAAACAAAGAAAAGATGGATGACTACAGATACAACTTCAACAAGAAGTGAAAATCCAAAGAAAAAGAAACAAACTCGACGCTCAGATGAAGCAAACAGTCTGAAAAGGAAAGCGACCGTCAGCCAGGAAAATCAAGAGTTACAACGAGAGCCAACCGTGGACGTCACACATGCGACACTGTCTGAATATCGATTTTTGTGTTGATCCTTCTTCAATATTGTCAGTCACTTTGAATAACAATCAAAGTTTGTTGGTGGTAAAACATGAAGTTTAAGAGGAAAACTATGATGGGCCTGTTTGCCCTGAAGATCATGTTGAAGCCATTGCAGCTCATCTTGGATGAGCCGGCTGAAGCAATCAACTCAACCAATGAAACTTTTGTACGTATTTTGTTAGGACCCAAATATATAAGTAAGGATCCAGGTTGAAAGTGGAACAGTGGACAGTGGAAATCCCCTTTAAGACTGTTTGAAGTTTGAGGCTCCAGTGTAGTTTTAGTGTATTTACTTTTTTGGATCGTGTTTAGCATCTCTTGAAGTAAACAGCTTGCTTGCATCCGTGCTTCCTGACCTCCTGAAGAACTGCGGGCAGTACACAGTATATTAGAGAGAGATGTTTGTCAGAGGGTGTAATCTTAACCCGTGTGTGTGTTTACACGTGTTTAAACCTTCACTTCTCCCCCTCTAGCCTTGTATGCAGCAGAGTGGAGTTATAAGCAGCACCTCCAGAGCTGTTTATCTCTGATAGTCACAGTGGGCTTGTTCCTTTAATCTCATGTTCCAGGCGCAGGACACCTCTGGTACATCCCATGTACATCAGGACTGTATGGTATATGCAGCTGGAAAGGTGGAGTATGGAAGTTTGGTTTGCCATATTAACCAGGTGTGTGTTTTATTCCCAGGTCACTCGTGTGCCAGTGGAGAGCTGCGAGCAGTACACTTCCTGCGGAGCCTGCCTGGGGTCAGGTGACCCTCATTGCGGCTGGTGTGTGCTGCATAATGTGTAAGTGCAAAAACCTGCTCATTACGTTTTATCCATGCAGTCATTTTAGGGGTTACATGAAGTAGGAACCTTGCACAAAATGCTGTATCTGTATTAACCAGTCTTATGTAGACTTCCTCTTTGGCACTGCAGTTTTAATGTCTCATTACAAGGTGTGGGTTTATACATACAACAGTTAACATAGAAACATAGAAAGCTATTAAACAGTAGGACTCCTGCTGTCAGGGACCATAAATAGAATTTAGATACAAAATAATCAACAAGAATAAGATATAAAAAAACAATATAATACAAAAGATTACAAGATGCAACAGGTGCAATTAAAGAGCTCATTTACAGTTAATGAAAATAGATTAGAGGTGGAATCCTGCCAGCTGCAATGCAGAGTCCGGTATCATTCCACACAGCCACGTCTCTGTGAAGCACAAAACAGAAGATGTAGAAAAGTCTCTGTTCACACCAGTAGCTGGAGTTCGTCCAGTTTATTGCACAGGGAACGCACGTTGAAGAGAAAAATACCCAGTAAGAGAGACACAAGCGTGCCGGTCCGTTTCCCTCGCCTCCGGCACCTTTGACCAGAATGCCCAGTAACTCCACGGATTCCATTAAACAAGTGGGAAATGCACCCGACGATATTGTAATCCGAATGTTCATGAGCTTTTCTCTGCTGTAAGAGCTCAGTATATTGTGACACAACACACAAATCAAGACAAAACAATGCACACCAATACACCGAGGCATCTTGGATCATAATTGTTCACATTTGGATCAAAAAAGGTCCTTTGTGATCAGTGCGTTTTAAATATGGACCTTTATAAATTATTTTGTATCATTAATCTGTGGGAAGTAACGTTTTACAGCTTGTCACCACACGTCTTACTCCCGACTTGTCATGTATGGCAACTTTATTAATTGCCATACACTTCAAAATTTGAAGATTTAGGTACCCATCTGGCCTCAGATTTGCTCAGGCTAAACAGTCATAGGGAGGGTCTCGGTACAGCACAGTGAGAAGTGTCAGGCTGTAAAGGCCACCATGTACACTCCTGTGCTGATAGCCCAGCAGCTGATGAATGAGCCACTGATGGGGAAGCATGAATGAGCAGCTGGTGCCAATTAGCTAATGCAAGAGTGACTTTGGTGCTCTGCCTGAACTAAATCTGTGCCCCATTTGTTTTGCACTCTGCCTGTGTATTAGGATCTACTGTATGTTTGACTGTTGTGCTTTGCTCAGAACTTACCATCCAGTTACACAGTTAGAATTATTAAAAAGTGCGATTAACCCTTGGTAAACCATGGATCGATTACATAACGATACACTCATAGATATTTGGGTCAGAATACCAAAATTTGCAATCTTAAAAATGACACCAGGTTCTGTCTCTCTTAAACCGTCTTTTACATCGATTACATTGATTGACATGATTGCACAATCCTTTGTGAATTGACTGAAAACTAACGGGGGAATCTACACAGGCAACGTGTTTGAGAACGCATGTGCCGGGACAGAACTGCTCCAATGTAATTCAATGCTGCAATCTCCACCAATTGCGTATACTGCGCGGGAGGCGGGCATAATACGCTAGTTCTAACCCTCCCTTCAATTTACGCGTCAAGATCTATTTTCCCCGCTGCTGCGCGTCAGTGAAGAGTAGAAAGCCACTGACCACGATGTAAATACATGCCCACAACCAAGGTAAAAGGTAAATGGACTGTACTTATATAGCGCTTTTCTAGTCTTTGCGACCACTCAAAGCTGCTCTTACACGACAGACACATTCACCCATTCATACACTGATGGCAGAGGCTGTTACGTAAAGTGCCCAACTGTCAATCAGTTATCACATTCATACCTGTTGGCTATGGCTACATGGTTCAGTGTCTTGCCCAAGGATACTTTGACATGTAGCCTGAGGGAGCTGGGGATCGAACCTTCGACCTTCCAATTGAAAGACGAGCGACTCTACCACTGAGCCCCAGGACTCCATGTTAAATAATGTGATCTCTTCATTTTGGCCAACTTCGATTTCAGTTTCCTTTTGAATTTATTGATCGGCTAGATGAGCAGGCAAGATTAATTAGAAAGAGCAGTGAATATGTACATTTCCTCAACATCTGGGTATGCCAATCCTATTAATTAATTCTCATTTGACTTCTACATCCGACATAAATACAGAATTTATGCACAATTAAGAAATAAGTCTACGAGTCGGTTCCAAAGTTGTCTTCTTCTACTGTTTCCGGCTTTTGGGCGTCACTGCCACCCCTATTTATGCCCAGGAATCTGGCTGACTGTAAGACTCATCTTTGCTGTAGATGCTGCCGTAACGCTTACATGTCGCACACGTTCGTCTGGCGCTACAGTGTCGGTGTAGGTTCCCAGTTAGGCTCTTTAGTGTCATCATGATGTTTGTTGATGACATCATCACATACTGATATTTATGGCATGAAGATTGCGGGCAGTCTGGCTGAAGTCTTATTACAACAGATCATTGTTCGCCTGGTCCTGATCTCATGGTTTTTGACTAACCTTATCTTTTAGCTTTGGTTAAACGTACTCAGTGGATATGAAGCATTTGAAAATATTCATCTTTATGATATCAATTTAGGCATCAATTTAGAGTTCCCATGGTCAGGCCTTTTAAACACAGTATCAGGTTACTGTGTTTATATGCAGTTCCCTCATATACTCCCATACTTCCATGCACCCAGAAACAAAAACTCTGCCTGAAAACCACAACAGCAACCATCATTAATGTGTATCTACGGAACACTTAACCAATCTGAATCAATGTTTTCGAGGAGATGTGACTGTAGTGTATCCTCCTTCTGCAGATGCTCGAGGAAAGACCACTGTGAGCGAGCAGAGGAGCCTCAGCGTTTCACCACCAGAGTGGAGCAGTGTGTCCGACTGTCCGTCCAGCCCGACACCGTCTCTGTCACCATGTCAGAAGTGCAGGTATGATATGTCAGAGTGTTGGTGTTGTGTTGCGACATGTTGTTCGTGTGTGACAGGGAGGAGAGATGGACAGTAAAAGTGAAAAGGATACAGGTGAAATGAGATATAATGAAGCTTGTTCCTGTCCATCACTTTGAGTAGGAGCTGAGTGCTGAGTTTTGAGTCCTGTATTTGAGCAGCATTTTCTGCTGTGCGTCACTAGAAATCTTGCTTATTGCATTGCTATTGAATTATATTGATTTTAAATTAATTTTCTCCCTCTTCTTTCTGCTCTCAGTTGGTACTTCAGACGCAGAATGTGCCCAGTCTGTCTGCTGGAGTGAACTGCTCCTTCGAGGACTATGTAGAGACCGAGGGAAGGATCTACGGAGGACGGATCTTCTGCCTGTCCCCCTCCACTAAAGAGGTGATCCCCATCACACGAGACCAGGGTAAGAAGTAAAACTATCCCAGCATTACAGAAACACACGTTGCTATGTTATTCTGAATCTACCAACTGTAAGACTGTAATTTAACACAGTCACAATCCTATTTAACTTATGAGGCAGCCAGTTAATTAGCCTTCAAGACTAATTAGCTGCTAAGTTAAGCCTAGTAAAGCTAATTAAATAAAACTGATAGCAAGGAGATACACCATGTAAGTGATAAGAATGGCTTCAACTTATAACTTTCACTTGGGCAGCAGACACCTCTGATTCCACCATATTGCTTGAAAAGATTTGTTGTTAGAGTTGTTGCTCTGGCAATGCATGTCTGGGGATTTTGTAGGCGGAGCTTCTAAAGGAACGCCAGAGAAAGGGGTGTATTTGTTTGGCTGTTAGTCTGTAGCAATGTCCATTGCAATTCCGCCACAGCAAACGGCACAACGAAGCCCCGCCATTATTAGCTTTTGCCATTTCACATTGGACCAAGCACTGGTGTTGTGAAGCGAAAAACACACATGGCACTGTTCCGCCCTGCCATTTCGCCTTTGTCTCTCCGGTACTGGTTCAGAACGGAACGACTCCCACTTTGGGAGATAGTTGATTCAGAATAACTTTGATATTGTGGTTACTTTAGCTAACAGTTGCTAACTAGCTAAACTTTGATAACAAGCTAATAAGCTGAATTCTAATAGCTATGTTAAGCTTGTTTGTTTAAGGGTGTATGCACCACTGTAATTAAATCTGACAAAGCAATTTAATCATTTGAATTATAATATGATTACTGATCCTGCACTTTGGGGCTTCATATATCTCTTGCAGTAAAATAGTCTGGCCACCACAGCAAGGCAGCTGTGGTGGCCAGACTATTTTGCCCCGGAAGAAACATTTTAGGCATTAAACAAACTTGTGTTTCCGAGACAAGATCGCTCTTCATTCCAGGCTCTTCGGTTGAGCAGTTCTGTTTGATGTTGCACAAACATAAATTGTTTTCTTCGTTCAGCTGTGAGAAACACGACTCATTCTTCTCTTTAAACTGCACCAATTGCTTTGCGATTATCAAAATGAGAAACTGCTGATTCACAGACTTACTGCACAAAAGCCGTACATTTATCTGGACAGCTGAGCGGTTTCCTCCATTGAGTTACTTCCTCACCAGTTCTATTGATTCGGCTCCAGGCTCTGCTTACTCTCCAGCAAAAACACGGAGGCTCCAAAATGTCAGATGTACAGGAATTGACAAGTAACATCAAAAATGAAGCTGTTAACATTTCACAAAGTATTGCTTGGGCTCGGTCATGATCCTGGGTTCATGAAAGATTTTCCATACACTCACTGTATATGATAACATCAGTGGTATACCATAGAAGAACAGAATGTCTGCGGAAAGAAGAAATAAAAATGTTAAATGGTGTTCTGTGACTTCCTGTAGGAGACCAACGAGTGATAAAGTTGTATCTGAAGTCAAAGGAGACGGGGAAGAAGTTTGCCAGTGTGGACTTGGTCTTCTACAACTGCAGCGTCCACCAATCGTGAGTACATTTTAATATAATGAGTTTCTTGCTAAGTTTTAGGAATTGAAAAAGGAAGAAAGGACTGAGAAAGAAAATCTCTGCATATGCAGTTTTATTCAAAGCTGAATAGCCCAAATGCTATTTCCAGTATACAATAAGATCACACACACAGCAATATGCAGGCAGGTGGAAAGCATTGATCAAGGGAAAAGGTTACTATGGCTCCTTACAAAAAGCAATAGTACTCAAATATCGGCCTGCAAATAACTCCTATCATGGGGAAAGGGGAGAAGAGCGTGCGACCTCTGCTAATTCATTATTCAATGTATTAAAGCTTTTTACAAATCAATTAGTTAATTAAATCTAAAGCAATGAAGCAACTACTGGTGAGTGAAATAATAAATCAATTGCTAACCATGCAAGACCTCGAAGGGCAGCCAAGCCTGGGTGGCTAAAATACATCATTCATGTTCCTTGGAAAATGAATTATCCCTGATTTAGGTATGGGAATAATGATTGGCTTTTCAGCGCTGCATGAGAGCAGTGTTTGGATTTATACAGGCCCGCAATGCTGAATCTGTTATTTAGGAAAGAAGAGCACAGCGGGCTGGAGAGAGTTGTGCAACATGTTCAAATACAATAATCAGTAATTTGTTGTCGGCAGTAGTTCATTTAAATAGTTATAAATGGTGCATGGTGTATCATCAACATTTTGTTGTTTCTTTAGTTGATGAAATATGAATGTATGAAATATTATTAGTATTTGAGTTGTTATAGAGCTGAACAGTGAAGGGTTTCTGCAAAAACCGAAAGACAGTAAGACAAGAAAATTATTTTTTTTGTATGAGAGCCTCAAGATTTGTCACCGTAAAAGTTGTACTAGGATACGCATCTCTCAGCTGCTGCTACCTTTAATGTCCCTTGGCCAAACTAAAGTTCGTTCTATACCAGTGGTTCTCAACTGGTCTAACCTCAGGACCCACCACCACCTCCGTAATGACAAATTGTGACCCAAATTTCTGAAAATTCTCCACCACTAAAATGTGTTTAATAAAAAATGGTGCAGTTTGGACCTGAGACGGAACGAAACATCGCAGTATGTCAGCTTCACGAAACAGAACGGTATGAAAGTCAACCAAAATGACCAGCGGGTAGCAGTGCCAGGAAAATATTCCCTCTACAATTCATTCAATTAACAGCCTTTTTCCAACAACTACTGTCGGGCTCATCGAGTTTCAAGAATGTAACTGTAACAGTAGGTTCACTTCTACTGCTTGCACGTCATAGGAAACCCATGTCCTTCAAAATAAAAGCACAGCATAGACTTTTTGCCACAACTTTTTCACTTCCGCGACCCACTGAAAACAGCCCAGCGACCCACTTTTGGGTCCTAACCCACCAGTTGAGAACCGTGGTTCTATACTATACTCTATATTGAAACTTGTATTGTTTTATTAATGTTACTTGATCTCACGTGTAGTTCGTCTTCAGATGTTCAAAGCCAGCTTGGTTGGTATGAGTGCAAGTGACCAACAGCTGGCAGGTAGCAGACAGTCATAATATGCTTTCAGCATAGGCCAAGCATGTTATCTTTTGGTTGCTATGCATAAAATAGAACCTCTAGCAGTCAGGGCTGTGCAGCATGTTAAGCATATTTTCTTTTCTTTGTATACACACATTATCAATCGATTACTTTTTATTTGGATAACAAATGTTATCTCAAGACACTTTACATATAGAGCAGGTCAAAACCGTACTCTTGGTTGTATCATATACCCACCATTAATCCACCATGAGCAAATGCTTGGCAACATTTGGCAAACAGTGGCAAGGAAAAACTTCTAACAGGCAGAAACGCTGAGCAGAACCAGGCTCGTAATAAACAGCCATCCACCGAGCCTGTGTTGACTGTGCTGTCGTTACACTCAGACTGCCAGAAAGCACAGCTAGCTTTACAGCTCTAAGTTGCTAAATTTGCATATGATGTGAAAATGCAAGTTTAAAGTGACTTTAGCTGACTAGCTTTAGAGAATATAAATCAACAATACTAGGCGCTGCATTACCTCAAGCAACTTAAGGGCAGAGCTGTAACAACAGTGGTTGGTGGTAGGTACTTTATCAGCAGACATTAGCACTGATTTAGTGTGAGCTGTTTGGTAATGTTTTTTATTGAAAAGTAGTTTATTGAGACGATAAGGTCAGGCGACTCGGAGATCAGCTGCTTTCCCGACTGGTCTGAAATAATGAACCCTGGAAGGAACTCAGCAACAAGCAACAGCTTCATTTTATTTCTCATTGTTTGTAGAGACAAAATAATATTTGGAATTATGCTTGATTTAACCTTATTTTGTTAATTGCTATATAGACCACAAAGTACAGGCCTGGAGCTGAAATCACACTGACAGCAGTGAGAGCATTTATTATCCGGGAAGAAGTGCCTGTAGATTTATTTTTATTCAGGCTTAATTGTGCTTTTGTCTTTTAATGCCAGTAAAGATTTTCATTGAACTTGCACAAAAAGAGGAGAGAGGGAGAGAAGAAAGAGAAGCAGAGCAGCGGTGAGAAATCAGCCTGATACCGGATGAAGAATGTGTCCGTAATTGACCTGCCTTGTTAAATAAAGGTTAAATGAAAACAAATAAAATGTCATCCCCTAAATGACTCTTGGCTGCTCCTCTGAAGTCGCTGACTGGATTCCGTCCTCACATACGCACTATGTCTCTCTCACTGTAGCCTCTTCCACCTGGCACAGACTCACATTTAGCTATCTCCACTTTGTGTCGATACACCTGCAATGAAAATGCATCTCTGGCACACTCAGAGTGGATTTCTCTTTTGCTTGCCAAGTGTAGATTGATGGCAGCAGTGCTTCCTCCTCTAATGTTTACATCATTTAAAATATCCTTTTGTTCTATCCATTTTCCATCTTTTTTTTCTTTGTTTTTTTTTTTCTTTTTGGATAAGACGACTGTTTCTTTTAAAAAGAAGAGCAGTATGCAGGAAGGGAGAGTCCAAATATCTGGACATAAAACAGACAAACATTTGCGGCCACTACTTTCTGTTTTAAGCTCCATCGCTGTTATTTCTAACTTTCTTATTTCAACATGTGGTTCAGTCTTTGGAGTCCTTAAACGGCAAGTTCGCAGATTTTCAACCTCAATCCTATCATGCTATTATGTGGAGCTAATGCCATTATGGTAGGAAAAAATGCTATTTGGCTCTGTGCCTTTGGAGGACGCTATCCGCCCTGGAAAACCTCCACCAGACTACGTAAAACGAATAATTTGGTGAAGGCCAGGGAGCTCGCTAAACTACTCTTCCTCAATCTAGGACGCCCACCTCCGATGTCATGTCTCGTTCAAAATCGTCAGGTTTGAAATGTAGACTGCAGGCCCGAAGATTTTATAGAAGATCCTCCGGTATATTCTCGTCGTATTTCGGATTCTGTACCACTCTGAGCCATTGCCTGCAGCGATCAATGTCCTTGACTGGAAAATGTTAGTATTTCACTCCAGCGTCTCTCGCTGGGCCGTTCCTTTCATAGGGAGAGGCGCAATGCACGCTGGGTGTTGTAGGAATGTTGAATGGGCTAAACAGCAAGCTGTTTGTACAACTGTCTCCACAGCTATAGCGCCAATTTGAAATATTATTGCTTCTATCGATGACAGAGAACACCAGCTTTGACTGACAGTGGCTTTTTCCAGGGGCGAACTGCTCCTTTAAGTTATCAGAAAAACAAGCGCAGCTAAAGACAGGGCCATTAAGTTATGTCATAATCATCCATCTGACAGAAAACAACACATGTGGAGCTGGTCGGACTGACAAGACTTCTCAATCCCAGAAATGATTTTAAAAAAGTCTTCCTCTGTAAAAAGTTCAGATGCAAAAAAGAGCTAAAAACTCAAAACAACTAATTACGACTGTAACCTTTAATTCCTGAATGACCGGCATTAACAGCAACTAGTAATAAGGACTGCAGAGTGCACTTGTCCTGCTTTTATTCTCTTCCATGTGATCATCCTTCCCTCAAGCCCTCTGGTACTCTCCTCCTCTCCCGCCTTACCACCTTCCTCTTGTCCGCCTATTACTTTCCCTTCTCCCATCCCTCTCTTCTCTCGTCTCGACCCCTCTTATCCCTCTCCACCCCCCTCCCCCAAACTCTCTTTTCTTGCCCCTCTCTCGTTCATCAAGGCCATTTATTGCCTGCGCTCTGCTCTCGGCCCTGCATATATCTGCATAGTAATAGGCGGTTAATTAGCTCGAGCCGGGGTGCCTGTGTGGAGATGGTCATAATGGAGTGGGCTTGGAGAGAGAGCTCACCTGGGCCACTTCTCAGGGCCTCCAGGCCTGGTTCAATGGCTCTGAATCATTTTGTAAATGTGTGTGCGTGAACATGTGTGTGTGGAGTTTTCTGTTTGGGAGTTAGAGAGCGAACAGGATGTGTCAAAGTGACTGCACGGTACTGTTTATTTATGCATGTTTGTGGGCATGCGGTAAGTGTTTTCGGATTTATGTGTAAGTGTTGGTGTGTGTACTCCTGATTAAGCAGCCCACCTGGCCCCCCCGTCCTCTCGTTGCTCCATAAACAGGCGTGCTGCTGTTTAAAGCCTTTGATGTTGGCTTCACCTCCCCCCTCAGGACTCTGCAGGACTGTAAAACTACAGTGCAGTTATTACCGCAGCAGCTGTAACATAAACCCACATTTTATAAACCACTCCCCCTCTGCCGTCCCCTTTCACCTCTGAATATTTGACCCCCCGCCGACTCTAGGAGGCACAGGAGCTGCGTTGTTCAGATAATGGAGTTCTCCTCGTGGGCGTGGTGGGCGGCTGAAAGTGTAGCAACAGCAGACACACAGACGTACAGTATCAGCACAGATGCACAAGCAGAGCGGCCTGCAGGCAGGCGGCCAGACGGGCTCGTGTGTGACTTCACACAGCCTCGCTCAACGTGCTCAAAGGTGGATGCGGCAGCACTTACACATTCTCATACAAGCAGGTGCACACAGTCAGAAGGCGCACCAAGACAGAAGGCACAGACTCGGTGTAGCAAATTACGCCACAAGCTATTTACATACTCTGTTACAATATTAGAAATTTGCATTAAAAAAGAGGTTTGGAATAGTTTAATTGAGCATGCGGGAGGAGGAATAATGCATGTTTAAAGAGAGGAAGAGAAACAAAACGGAGGGAAAGCGCTGGAGGGAAAAGCAGGATGGGGAAGAGAACTCCGGTTCCCTGAGAGCTGATAGGAGGCATGAAGAGGGAGAGAGAGATCTAAAGCAGAGTGTTAGCGAACCAGACAGAGATTGTGCCCATTGTGTCAGGAATAATGTGTCCCACACAGCTAAAAGGTTAGCGCTGCAGCCTCAGGCCACTATGACCATTACAATATGAAAGGGCTGAAATCTATGCAGTGAAAAGAGGCACTCAAGGGAGGGGACCCGCCCACGCTCCGGCCCCCCAGGAAGGGTTCTCACTTCCAGGCTTTTTGCCTTTCATTCAGAGAGTAGCCGCGTGACACAACTGTGTTATCAACTTTCAGACTCATCTTGTCAGAAACTGTTCAAACTTTTCTGGGATTACATCACTGTTTGCAGATTTTAGTTGCAAATATTGTGACCCGGTTTAATTAAACTGAGGATTGAGACTCAGACTTACTGCTTTTGGACATCGCTGTGACAACACACAATAATACCGTATAATGAGTCTGGGTCCCCTGTTGAGAATCTAAACCCCTCATTTGGCTCCTGTGCTTATAACTTAATGATGTATGCATCATTTTATCGCCGCTCACTTTGGAGCTTTATTGGATAAAACACAAAGAGGCCTATTTATAGCTCACGTATCACACAGGCAGTGTTATCACTCATATGACAGATATCTGGGAGATGTGTCAAACTAGTCGAGCGCTTTAAGCAGAGTCACAACAAATTGCTTGAAGTACTGATTCAGCCTTTTTAAGCTTTTTGCTTAGTAATCAACTGTTGGAACAACAAAAATGAGTCAGTGTGTATACTGGTATTTTTGCTTAATGTGATATCATTTCTTGAGGTGTCGACAACTGCTTTATTTCTCTCGAATCTCTTAAACCCAGGTCAAAGGTTATGTAAGTCAATAAGCTGATTAGAAGAAGACTTAGAAGACTTAGATTAGAAGACTTGATAACAGTATTGAAATTGTGTTATTAATATTTAGATGTGCAAAGGGGTTTGGACATTTCATCTGCAACAGATTTCAGCTGCAAAAATTTCCAATCTCGAAGGTCTCAGTTTCCTTCTCTTTGGCGCCAACTATGGCGACATTAAGGTAATTGCGGGATCACACTTCCCAGATATCCAGACAGTGCTGCATGTGTGACGTCCACGGTTGGCTCCGGTTGTAACTCTTGATTTTCCTGGCTGACGGTCGCTTTCCTTTTCAGACTGTTTGCTTCATCTGAGCGTCAAATTTGTTTCTTTTTCTTTGGATTTTCACTTACTTTTGAAGTTGTATCTGTAGTCATCCATCTTTTCTTTGTTTGTTCAGCCATAGTAGATTACTGTTTACTCGCAACACTTGCAGAGACTGGAAAAGCAGCCACTTAGCTCCGCCTACCCTCTCGGGCAGACCAACCACTGCTGGCTGATAGAAAACGCGTCACTAACTGGTCACCCAGTCTGTAATACTGCAAATGCAAAGGCTTTCATCAGTGGGCCATAGGCTCAATCACCATTGTGTTACCGCATTCAGATTATCACTTTAATATTTAAACAGGAAGATGTAAACGTATTACTTAATTTGGGTCGACACACATTGCCCCTTACCTTTACTGACCTCCTTAGGACAGGGTTGATGCTTTATCTGTGACTTTATCTGCATTGACCTGAATATAACAAACGTATGATCATTCACTCGTCTCATATAGCTTTGTGCGAGGCCATTTCTCGCATATGAACAGCTTTGTTCCATCGATCCAGCCTCGCTAGAACAAAAGCATGGAGAAGATGAAAAGGCTTTTTGACCCGGCTCTGTTGCTAGGCCTTGTTAAATAGCAGGGGATTTTATTGACTACATTGCAGCAGTGCAGCCACTTACCCAAGCCGGTTGTCCAGGCATTGACAGCTCCACTGTAGGACAAGTCTCCACTGCCCAGGTGACCCAGAGGAACGCCAGCATGTCAACATGGGTGACAGCTGGTGTGTAGAAGTGTGTCCATACTGTGGGTGTGTGTTATAGCAGCCATGGTCGTCCACACACATGCCTGTGGGTGTGTGTGTCCCTGCAACAAGAAATCGATAAACCCTGGGGTTAATAGTGAGGAGGAACTGGCTCACCAGCTCTACTAACAAACATCAGACTGTTAGCATAACCTCAGTCCCCCCGTCTCCCCATGGAAATCCACTGGCATTGATTATAAACCTCACACTGCAGTTCAGTCTAGTCTCACTGGCTTACCGCTGGCTTTATGAAGCCACTATCGCTCTGTCACTCCGGTACAGCAGATTTAGGAGTTAACCCTCCAAAATCTGAATAAACCAAGGACAGAGGGACAAAGGCAGAGAGGGGATTAGACTGAAATCCAGTTTAAAGTCAGTGTTTCCTGCAGCAGGGTGGCACTGTGAGCTTGTGAGTCTTTGTCCTCGAGTCGGGAGGAGCCGGTTTTAAACCCCCGTGGTGGCTCATTACCATCGTGTTTTTCTTGTGTTGGTCTGAAGCAGATATTCACGGTTATGGAAAGTTCAATGACTGTAGTGTTAGTGTTAGTTACGTCTCCTCTCGTTGTTCCTCCTCTACTCTGCTAATCAGGAACAGAATGCTGTAGGAGCCCGATTTGTCAACAGAGCTGTCAGTCATGAGGCCACACCCCCTTTTTTATAGCACCAAATAACTAATTAAAAGTAAACTTTTGAGAATAATGAACACCTGGACAAGAAGTAACTATAATGACAGAAACAATGTTTGAGAAAGATGTATTTGATTTTATAGTTTGACTCATGTCCCATCTGTTAACATGGAGGAGGCGTGCTTTGTGACCTGTACTGCAGCCAGTCAGCAGGGGGCAATAGAGAGGATTTGGTTTCACTGTTAGGGAGCTGAGTTTCACAGTAACAAAGAAACAGTTTTTGGGGACAGTAAAACTTTAAGGAACGTGGAGCAGATCAGCTTTAGCATCAATTGGAGTCATGTGTCTCGTCTCTCGTATGAATGAAGTTCAATCTTCACTCTTCTTTAGCTCTGTTTGGTTCTCTATATAGAGTCAGAAAGCTGTGCCATAAACCCAAAACTGGGGTATATTTGTCTGCGATATTAGTCTACATGTTTCATCTTCAACGATCAATAAAGAGAGAGCTTGAAATTTTGGAAGATATGCCAGAACCTTGCCAGAACTTTGATACCTTTGATGTTCTGCATCAGCTAATGGGGATCCTAATAAAGTCCTAAATCCTTAATTGGTCGCTGGATGATGGGTACATACCGTGGACCTCACAGGTTCCCAATCAGTTCCTTTGAAGGATGTGAGTTGGCGAGCAGACACTGTGGGGGTTGAGCTGTAGGAGGCCTGAATGAGTGCAGTGACAGCATACGGGAGAGAGGACTGACGTGACGTGTAATTAGAGCTCCTTTTTCTTTCGCCAGTTAAGTGAAATTTAGTTCAGAAGTGGTGTAAGGACAAAGCCAGGACTTGTTCTCTAGTTGAAAGAGAATATAAGCAGTTTTTAGTCAGGGAACATCAACTTCTGTCACGCTGTGTAATTACTGTTTATCCAACTTGTTTTTATCATTTTACAACAAACTTTGAATGGCCCAAAATTAAGTGGTTTTCAGCCTACAAAGACCTCCCGCATGAAAATGACAAGAACATGACGATGAAGAGCGAAAAGTGGAGTCTTTTTATTTCCTCTCTATAGAAAGTAGAGTGTTGGATAAGCTGATATAAAAACTCAGCTAATACTCACTCCCAACTTGTCAAATATGGCAGCTTTGTCTGTGGCCCAAGGCTTCAAAATATGGTGCTGTAGGTCCCCCATCAAGTCAGGTGACAGGAGAAGTGCAAAAGTCAGCTTAGTAGAGATGGATCAAACAAACACTTTCACTCAGGAGACTGGGGTCTCAATTCCTGTGTGAAACCAGTCGTTAATGGTGAAATTTGATCGTTAGTTATGTACCTACGTACACATGTTGGACCTTATTTAAACCCAAACCATGGTCTTTTTCCATTTTATCCTGGTGCAACATTAACTATGTGTTAATTATTATTCCCTGTCCAAAAATCATAAAATGTGCAATGTTTCTCAACAACTTTTATTTTGAAAGCCAAACCAGACTTTGCATCGATATCAGTGATACGGTGAGTTAGAGCTCTACACAAAACTGACACTCACACAGTTTCTGTGTTGTAGAGCCACTGAACAAGCTGCCCTGTCTGACAAGTTAAGAACACGTTGAAAAAAACATTTTGATGAACAAGCAGAAACTTTGAACAAAACAGAGAAAGACCTGTGCGTGTGTCAGTGTCAACACTTTTTTGCTTCAGGCAAAATTAGGACTTTAAATTTCAGCAGATCATCCACACAGTAAAAGAATAATAAGCATCTAAAGATTTCTTTTCATCGTCACATCTCATTGAATCAGTCTGACTGAAGCAGACGGCCGCTCCTTTTAGTGTGGAAGAAGCGTAAAATGATGCGTCCTTGAGCGCGCACAGAGCCTGAAGCAGAAAGCCTGGGTCAACGGAGAACGTTCATAACCACCTTTGTGATACCTGATACCTCTAACTGGGTCTTGAGGCTTTAAAATATCATACATTTTAAACCCACCAAACGACCCACTTCTAACATTTTAGTCCCGTCTCGCCTCGTGAGTTTTATTATCAGTGATCTATTTTTAGCTCGTCACCGTCTCGTCTTTGTCACGGAAAAATGATCGTTGTCGAACATATTTACCACTGTTCAGCAACTATTGAACAACCGTTAACAAACCGTTAAAGTTTTTGTACAACCTTCCCTTCCATTGTTATGGTATTATCCTATATGTTATTATTGGTAGCCATTAAACTTGTGTTTATTTGTTTGTCCATGTTTAAATGTGCACATACTTATTTAGCTTCCTCAACTCTAAAGAATGAAAAAAAGTCTTCTGTAAAAACAGGCTTATCTTGGTCTGCCAGCTTAGTTCACCATAAGCCTCCGAGCATGGAGAATAAGACGGGAGGAGTGGATCTTCAAGGTTTCTCTCTCTGTTTCCAGCCTCTGCCTCGGCCTCGCTGACAGCTGGAGTAAAGTCTTAATGCACGAGGCCACGCTTGCACTTGTCGTTCCAATGTGATTCCTGCAGATTTGGCCATAAACATTTGATGCTGTGCGTCTGTGTTGATGCATGTCCACGCTCGGCCTGTCAGCGCGTGATACACGTCCCCTGTTGAAGGTTTACTTTTGATTCATGTTTCCTCTCTTCATATACTTAACATGGCAACAGTTCTGCCCTAGAACATCGAACCTACTCTGCGATGAATTCAGGTCAGAGGAGCTGGGTTTCCAAGAATGGATTTTTATGCTACTTGCGATGAAAAATGCAAAAGGTGTGAATGAAAACAGGAAGTTTGAGAAGGGTTTTCTCAAATTAGCTCAGATTTTCTTTTCACCAAAATATTTTTCTCCAGAAAATATCTGTAAATGTTGCCACGTATTGATGTTTTTTAAAATGTGGTGTTAGATGTAAAAGTATTCATGCTGGATTGAGGACATTTATTTATTGAGTCTTGTTTTTTGGGGTTTTTTTTCTAATATTTCATTATTTATTTGTATTTGTTTTTACTATTTTTCACACATTTTCCCATATTTTCATACAGAAGTCTTAAGGTAAAGGTCCATTTGTCCCTCTAGTTTTAGCTGTTTTTGGGATGAAAGTAAAAATAGGTCTGCAGGGGCAGTTGTACTCTGTAATTAAGCTTTATTTATCAAGCACTTTTAAAAAACACCAGGTTACAAAGTGCTTCACAAGCACGGGAATAAAAACATGTAAGCAAAAACAAAAGGCAAAAATCACAAAAGTTAAACAAGGCAAAAAGAAGTAAAACGAGTCCAGAGAGTCAGGGCTACAACAGCAAATGCACATTCTCCTTTTGTTCTAGTGTTAGAATATGGGATGGATAGAAGGCCGAGGTAAGATGATCGGAGTGGACGAGAGGTAGAATATGGAACGAGGAGGTCTGAGTTGTAACTGGGGGCGAGGTCAGACGGCTGGTTCTAGTTAATAATCTGGCTGCTGCATTTTGAACTAACTGTAAACGATTGAGAGATGATTGGCTGAGGCATGTGTAAAGGGAATTACAATAATCTAGGCGGGAGAAAATAAAAGTGTGAATTAAAAGCTCGAGATCTGAAGAGGAGAGTATTGATCTGATTTTTGCAATATTTCATAGCTGCAGGAAGCAGGACTGGACGAGCTCAGTGATACGATGGTCAAAAGACGGTATACTGGTCAAAGATTATTCTGAGATTCTTAGCCGTACGTTTGATATCTTCAACTGCGGTGGTGAAGTTATCAGGTCCAACTAAAAGTTTTATCAGGATTTAAATGGAGAAATGGCGTAAACAATTATTTGGACAGTTGGTTTTGCGAAGAAGTAAACTTGAGTATCATCGGCATAACAGTATACATCATGAAATCGGGTAAACAAATTACAGAGAGGAAGCATGTATAGTGAGAATAGGATTGGTCCAAGGACCGAACCCTGTGGTACTCCGCACAGCAGAGGTGCAGATGCTTATTAATGCAGGCTTAAAATATCTGTTACTCAAATATGAGTTAAGGCTGTTCCAGAAATGCCGACCCAGTTATGTAACCCATCAAGTAAAAATGGCATGATTGATGTCGAAGCCACCAGGCAAAGAAAAAGAAAAGAAAACCCCTTAAAAAAATAATGTAACCGGTTTTTGGTGATTATTGCTTTAAAAACATTAACCCCTCTTATTTTCTCTCCTCCCTCTCTCACATTCTCACCCGCTGCAGGTGCCTCTCCTGCGTGAACGGAAACTTCCCCTGCCACTGGTGCAAATATCGCCACATGTGCACACAGGATGCCAGCGACTGCTCTTTCCAGGAGGGACGAGTCAACACCTCGGAGGTGAGGGTGTGAGCGAGCACATCCTGGAGCACATGTGGTTAAACATTCTCACATAAAGAAACACAGATTCAGAAGCACAGAAATACAAAGCAACACATGAATACATTTACTGGTATTAATGGATGTGCACACACTTACACAGTTTGTATGGTGGCAAAGTAATGCTGCGAGTGCAGCTGGGACCTGTAAGCAGTCGAGTGTGTGTACGTGCATGTGTGTATGAATGAATGCGGCTCTGAGTGGCCCAGCAGCAGCTGTTGTACTCCAAGCAGTGCTGGATTTATTCACTTATAAACAAGTCGGGGTGAATGAGTATGCAAATGACGGTGCATGCTATCGACCCAAATGATATTTGCATGAAAACCCTCAACTATCAATGAGCCGTCTCGCTATCACAGTCCCTTCTCTCTCTGTCGAAGTCACTGATTCTCATTGTCTCTCGAACCAACACAGAAATTCGCACTTAAGAACAATTCAACTTTTGTGGCTTCAGGAAGTTGAACTAAACACCAAACCAGCTTCTCTTCAGCTTTGTCTCAAGTTTAGAATCAATTAGACATCTACAGACAGACGACTATTTGGAGGACATTTTTGGGGGGGTAATTTTTGTCTCATTTCTCTTGTCTCAATTGTTTTTATAATCTCATTCTCCATTTTACTTTAGGGGCGGATATGTTGAAACTATACTGGCAGTGAAAATAAAATACACAACTTAAACGACTAAATGGTGTGGGTACACGTGTGGGAATTATCTGTTAGGTGTGCAAGTGTGCCTGCGTGCATCTGTTCCTGTGTCTTATTGCTCGGGCTGCCCTGGATTAACATTTTCCTAGTTGTTGATAGTTTAAACAAGACAGAAGATAAGAATAGAAGTTTCGGTCATGAACGTTTCGTTCAAAAATAACTAATCTTTTTAGTGAACTGAATGATCCGTTCGATTCCATGCATTGATCCTCTCCTGCCGTTCATTAAATTCTCTCTCGCTTGATGTTAACGTCCAACAGAATTGTGTCTGACTCTGCTCTGCTCGCGGCTCCCCAACCCCTACCTCTACCCTTAGAAAACCAGACTGGTTGATGTTAGCACGGCCTTTTGGCGGAGGGCTGTATGTATCAAATGACCGTGTTATTGGTTAGGAGAACTACGGAACGTATCACTTGACCGAATGCGTCTCTGTCTCACTCACTCGTCCGCTGAATGAGAATGGTCCTCGTGAATGACACGATCCGATTACGAACGAAAGTGGGGCGGAAGTATCTCAGGCGTGCATACAGAGCCAGTTCACAGATGTTTAAATCACTGACAGATGTACAAACTAAATTACGTTAATTTATTTAGAAATTATAACATCAGAAGGTTTTGCAATGGACAAGTTGGGCTAAGTAACTGTTGTATCGCGATGATTTTCCGAGAAGACCGGAGAATGCAACGGGAGCCGTCATCGTTCATAAAGTGAGAGTGAGGAAGGAGCGAGCGAGTTGTCTCTTTGTCGTTACGGGTAAACCTGAAATGAACGACTTGGTGAACGAATCTCATTAACTAATCTTGCAGCTGAACGAGATTTGAAGATCCAAAATCACTGCAGAGACCCAAAACTGCCATCTCTAGTTACAGAGCTGAAAGGGAATGTGATAGGTAATATTATTGATACAGTGCTACATGTCAGAGACTGCTAACAATAATGCTAGAAAGGTAATGATTCTGAATGTTTCAGAACAACCATCGAGGAGACTGAAGTTTGATTTTAACTCAGTGTAACATCGTCCCTCTCCAGCTTCACTCCCTGTGAACTGTAGTTTAAAGACTGCAGGTTTATTTAGGCTGGTTCAGTTACCTTTAGCCTGGCTCATAGCTGCAAACAACCTAACTGACTTACCAGTGAAGGAATATTGTGAGACCTTGTGGAGTGGGTGGGATCACTAGGTAGAGGGAGGTAGGGGGGGATATCACTTGACTCCACACACCCTGTCATCACATGTTACACCCTCCTGTAAACACACCAGGCTGACATCCACCCTCCTCTTGTTCCGAGAGCCTCGTCAATCCAGCCTTTTAGTTTTTTATCTTTCCCGTTTTTTTTTTCCCTCTGATGCACTCTGTCTTTTGGTGCAGCGTTGCCATGGTTACCAAGACACTTTGAATGTCTGGAAAGGGTTTGCTGAATTTTGATAGACGCACACACACTTAACTGTGCCATCATCACATCCTGACATGTATTGTTGTTATTAAGACAGCAGGCGCTGGCCTTTTGTGATGTTTTGATGTATCCTTATGTTCTTTTTGTGTCAATGAGTAGGTAATATTTGGACCAGTGCATATACACACGTAAATGTGATGCTGATATTTTCAAACTAAAGCCATGTCTTACTTACTCAGGTTCTAAAAGTTTCATAATTGTCGCTCCCGTAGATTGTTTCAGCCACTAATTGAGAAATGGGCTGTAATGGCTGCATGGCTGATCAAAATAAGTCAATAAAAAGTGTTTTTTTCCTCTGACAGATACAGTGTTAAATTTGGCAGCTAATGTAGATTTAGTCTTGAAACGAAAATCCTTTTTAGTTTTGGCCACATTTTAGTCATTTTTACCCTCTATAGTTTCAGTCAAAACATTTTAGTCCAGTTTTAGTCAATAAAAAGTCATTACTTTAGTCATCCATACAGGAAAAGAACGATGAGGACACAGCATCTAAAGATTACTTTTCATCACTGTTTCTCATGTAAACAGTCTGACTGAAGCAGGCAGCCGGTGATCGCTCCTTTTTGTGCAGAAGAAGCATCAAATGGCGCAAAAAAAATATGCCACTTTTTCACAACCACCTTCGTGATACCTGTTATCTCCACTGGGTTACCACAGGAATTCATTGCTTGTATTATGACAGGGGAAAATATGCACATTTAATGTCCGACAGCCACCACTTACAATTTAGTCCCGTCTCGTCTCGTTAACGAAAACAAAACATACGTGTTGTCAGAGTTTTTATTATCGATGATCTATTTTTAGCTCATCAACGTCTCTTCTTCGTCACGGAAAAATGATCATTGACAAACATTTTTCATCATTATTTTTGTAAATGAAATTAACACTGCTCAGATAGTTTTTATTATTATTAAGTGTCTCAAAACATTAATGAAGGAATCCCTAAAGTTAAAGAGCAAGATGCTTTTTTAGGAAGCAGAATCAGGCATTGCATTTCTCCAGTCATTGCTCCTCTAGCTACCAAACTCCATTGACAAAAACGGTAATTTTACTGACAGAACATGGGAGGTGCTTGTTTAGCACTTTATTGCTTTTATGTTACTGCGTGTTTTGCCAGGTTAAAATACTGCTTTTCAAAATGGAGTCTGGTTGTCTTCTGTTAGTATCTTTTCTGTAATGTTGTCAGACACTTTGTGTAAAAATCTGAGACTTGTAGAGAGCGTGCTTTGATTAGGCAGCTGCCGGTTGAAGCTATCTGCTGGAGCATTTCCAGCAATTAATCTTTAGACTCCAAAATGTGTAAAAATAGAGCCGAGGTTTAAGAATACCAGCATCCGCCTTAAAGCTAACAGCAGTAGTTTTGTCGTCACACATTTATCTCCTCCAGCCTTGATTTTGTTCCAATTTGCCAGTTCGTAGCTCTGGCTGAAAGCAATATTGCCCATCTCCGCTGCCTGAAAAAGTTTCCCCCCTGTGTCATTAGCAGTAGGATGCCAAAGTGATTGAATTCACACTACACTGGTTATCTTCCCAAAAGGCATTTGTCATATTTCCTGAGGCTGACTTCACTTCATATCTGATAAAATTCATAGCATCTGCGAATCTGTGCCACAGGTCTATCACAAAAATACACTTTATTCTTCAGTGTGTACACAGATAGAAAAGTAGTGAATAAATTGCGCCCTCTTAAAGTAAATATAATTTAGTGGTGTCACTTCCTGGATATGTAAATGTATATAAATCAGCTGTGTTGTGACAGCAGATAAACAGAGAGGCCTATTAGGGGCGACCAGGCAGAAAATTGCCAGAGTCGGAGAAACACTTGAGAAGGCCGTGAACAGAAATGTGTATAAACACAAACAATGAGGGAAACAAACACAAGGACAAACAAACAAATTCGCTCCGCATCGGTGAATTCCAGCGTTGGGCTGATGGAGCCGACTGGGGCGACGCCGGGACCGGGTTCACTCTCAGATGAGTTAGGTGAAAAAAGAGACAATATAATAACCAACAGGAAACGTAATAGAAAAAGTCTTTTGTGTGCGTATATCTCCCTGTATACAAGCTTACCTTCTTATACCTCTTAGCGCGTTGACGGCGGTTTTTCCGACCCGGGAAGACTTGCTAATAGATCTGCCGATTGTCTCGTTTCCCATTGCCAGTGAAGTATACTCCTTTTGGTCTCTTTTCTGCTGCGTCACCGTCTGACGCCACAAACGCGCCCGAAACAGGGTTAGTAAACAGTGAAGATGTTACAGTGGTTAGGTCTTTACTGTATCTATTACTCATTCAGTCTGTTTATCAAACTCGCGCTGCTCGGACGGAGACGGGCAGAATTTGTAGCTGAGATAACGAGGAGTCGCAGAAGTTACCGACGGAGCATAGCATCGTGCCGGAAAGGGGGCGGAGATTAGAGTGTCGACATTGGGTTTTGTGCTCCCATCGATGCCAACCGGAGCCGAGGCGATAATTACCCGGGTCTGAATGCTGATTGTAACCGTTCCCATTAAGCAAAAAAGGCAGGTGTTCGTGGAACGACTTTATCCTCTGCCTTGTTAATTAAGCCGTTCATTCATTGTGTATGGGGTTGCTTTTTACTCTCGATATTTCATGTCCCACAAATTAATTAATGCAACACTTGATTGACAGCAGAGAGGCAAAATGGCTGCCGAGTAACAGCCCCAGATGGGAGCTTTGACAGGAAGTGAATAATTTTTCTTTTGTGCGTGTGTGTGTGAGTGTGAGTGTGCGTGTGCGTGTAAATCGCAACAACTCCATCACACATCAGTTTTGTCATTAGCTGTGACCTGAGCTTCGAGTTATTTATGAGTTATAATCAATCATTTTGCCTTCACATATTGTTAAAAGTATCAAAAACTGATGCTGCAAAAACAAAAGCAGGAGCCAAGTAAACTACACAAGCAATTGTTCTTTTTCTCTATTTATTTATTCATGCATTTTAGGAAAATACACTTTGTAGTGGGTGTGAATTTATGTAGGTCTGATGTATTCATTAAGACGCTGCCTGAGTGAAGTCATCTGAATCTGTCAGAAGTGCTCATTATGAGCCGCAGCTTGTTCTGCATCAGCCGCTCTGAAACAGTTTATTTAACTATCCAGGCGCTGACCTTTTCAATATGTGAAACTGCAACTCACCAACTCTGAGTGTTCTCTGCCTCGTATTTCTTTCTGCCTTCTTTCCTACATCCTTTGTAGTTTGCTTTTCTCCTTTTTGTCTCCTTTCATCCTTCCTATCCCATCTTTCTCTTCTCCTTCTTATTTGTCCTCCCTCCTTTCTACTCTTTCTCTCCTTCCTCCTTCTTACCACTCTCCCCCTCTTCTAGAAGCCTGACCTCCTTACACTTAGTAAAACACAGTAGGTCCATGATGCATTGCTGCTGCCCGGGGAATTAAGCTGGTGGCTTTGTAGCCTAGCCTCATTGATAATCATTAGCAGGCTGTGTTCGTCTCCAGATGAACAGAAGGTGAATATAGATATGTGGATCAGCGTTAGCCTTCGTGCTGCTAATTAGAGGATGAATCACCATGATGAGTGAGTTGGTTAGACGCTCGTGTGTGTCTGTCAGGTCACCTCGCTGCTGCGGGCCACCAGCCAGCGGACTCCCACAGTATCACTGCTCAAAGACTACCACGCACCTCGCCAGCCAGTTCCGTACGGGGGTTTCATTTCTGATCTCCGACCCCCTTTCCTCTTGTTCGCCCTCTCCCTCATTCCTTCAACAAGTCAATTAGCAGGAGCCAGACACCCTCTGTGTTTGTCTCTCAGCTGAGGGCGTCAGAGTTACAGCTGGCTCTCCATTGTTGCTGGTTGCTCGAGCTCAGGCTGGTACACAGCTCCGAGTTGCCCAGCTCGGGGGCTCTGGGGCTGGCACAGAGCAAGCTTCCCCTCTCCCTCTGGGTCTCTCTGGCTGGGGGAAGCTGCCTGCCACTGATAGACTCAGCTGTGTGTGTGCGTGTGTGTCGCTCACATGTGTGTTAATTATTCAAAGTGTATTAAAGCTTAAAGATGCATCTCCAGATGCCTCTCTGATCGTTGGCGTGTTTAATGGAGAGAGACAGATGAGATGAGAAGCGAAAGGTGGAGCATCCACAAAAGCTAATGGGAGGAGGGCGGCAGTGGCCTAGTTGTTAGAGAAGAGGCAAGCTTGCTTAAACAACCAGGGGCTTCATTTATAAAACTATGTGCACTCCGTACATAAAAAATGTGTTTTTCAAAGAATAACTCTTGCAGAGACACGAGTGCACTTCCCATTTTGGATGTTCCTTTGAACAAAAATGAGTCATCGTGTAATTCTGTGCACAAATCTCACATCTGGCACCCTCAGTTCCGTAGTTAATTAAATACATATCCACTGACATTACCTCTGATAACACTTTTTGAAGCTGAAATTCAAAAACAGAATATAAGTGGAGGAGCCACCAGGAGACAAAGCCTGATGTGTTTTTAACTGTTTTTTTCTAGAGAAGGTCAGAGGTCACGGTAAGATGCCTCTTATTAAGTTTGTGTTAGGAAGCTGAGAATTGTGGTGACGAATTGTTCTTTGTATTGCTTTAAGGGGCTTCCTTTATATTTGAACCCGTGCCCTATTTTATTTTTACATGTTTTGCATTGATGCTAACAGAATTTGACCTTTTTGATCAGGAAAGATAATTTTTTAAACTAATAACAGCTGTTAGCTGCATCACTTTTTAAGTACACCAGACTCTGTTGACAAAAACAGTGATTTTACTTCACTTAAAACATCGATGATTTTGGCGTTTTAAAGGTTAGCTTGGATCCAACACAACACAATACTACAAACAGACAAAATAAGGCAGCAGTAGACCAGCAACTGTGGGGCTCTCGTGGAAAAATGAGTGTATTTGTCAGTGCAATCTCGTGACTTTGAGGCAGGTGATGTAACGACCACCTAGCGTTAAAAAAAAGTTCCGTCTCTGTGGGGATCCTTTCTGTAATGTTGGCAGCCACTTTTAATTGTAACATACTTTTGCTTGGTGCATTTGCCAACATGATTGGGTTGCAGCCCTGACAGATTTTGCACCTGCTGAATGGAGCGATGTTTAAAACTTTTCCAACCCTTTTTGCATTTGGCATAAAACATGTAAAAATAGGACCTAGGTATAAAAGTACTGAAATTCTGGTTTGTTATATCAGATTGAATTGTTGCCATAAATATTGAAAGAAAAGATACAGAGAAAATTGAATTTAGGAAGTGAATTATGAAATATAGGAGACAGACAAAGGAAGTAGAAGGCTGATAAAGTAAGCAGAATTAATGATTAGAAAAAGAGCAGAAGACTGAACAGAAGAAGAGGAAGGAGCGAACGGGGTAATAAAAGGAGTAGAAGGATGAAGGCGTTGCAGGAGGATGTAAGAGATGTTTAACCATTCAGGAGATGAAAGGATACCAGAGGGTCGTGACACCGCCCGTGCCTCATGTCTCCTTAGCATCTACTTAATAATTCCATATCATTTAGTTAATGCTTTCTGCTCTACTTTCCTGTTTCCTAGAAGCTCGTGTGCTGAAAGTCATTGCATTGCATCATGTATGTCTGCTGACATAAACAGGAAATATTCAAATGTCACTGATGATTAAGTCCCAGAGGATTCTTAGATGTTTTTTCATCCTATATCGTCATTACAGATGGTTTCATTTTTTTCTCATGACTTTGCAGCACAGATTTAATATATTTTAAAGATAATAAACTGTTCCTGATGAATGTATGAATATATTCGGCGTCTATGATGACATGTTCCGCTGTTTCTCGTCTGACCCAACTTCTCTTACCCACTGAAGGCTTAATAAACTTCCCTCCACTGTTGCACTGAAGGCACATGGGTAATCATACGTGGGAAATTAGTTTTGAAAGAGTTTTGATGGTGCTCATTGTCTCGCTGGATGAATTTAATGGCCATCAAACTTTTGAGTGGTGCTCTGAGGAGGAGGGACAGGGGAATTAACTGTGCTATCAATGCTCTTCAGTCCATTGTTCTACGCTAACATACTAGATCAGACATATGCAGAGCAAACGACCAGATTTGATCGTCTTTTATTCTTAAAATTGATTCATTAAAGGTGAGTGTCAGTTTTTGTTCTACTTCTGCTGCTGTCCCAACTCATCTCTACATAGAAATGTAGAATCTGTAGGCAGGGATGTGGATTTTTAGGGCTGGTGTTGTGGTTTCCGTTTGAACTACGCTTGCAGTCTGAGTAATATTGACCAATCATGTATCAGCAGGCTGCGGCGTATGCAGGAAAAACAGACAGGCGGAACGTAAAGCGCTGTAATGACATCGTGGCTCCCATCAGCGTCATTTACCATCTTATTAATCTCTATAAACAGACATCTGCATGCTAACAGCTAACAATCCAAAAATTCAACTTGAGATAAATCTCCTTGACTCTGGACTGCACCCTCAAAAGCATCAGAAATGATTGCTCTGACTGCCGTTCAACAAACGAGCATTTTAAAAGTAGTTTTCCTCTCCTCTTGAGGACAGACCTGACAAAGCCTAATTTTTACTTTATACTAATCTGCATCATGATGTTAAAATTTTGGCAAAGGTAAGACCCGTTAATTAAAGTCAATCACAAGAATCACAGTTATTTTTCTGTAACAAGGCAGCACGCGGAAAAGGAAGTCTTGACTGGAAGTTGTTTATCGCTAACCGCTGGCTACTCGCCCGGCACGTTCGACGTTATCCCCAGAAGCTATATCGCCATCAGACTGTAGCCGATGGGATCCGAGATCGTCCCTCAACAAATATAACATGAAGCTCAGTTTACGTGTCACAAGCATTAGCCTATAGCTCAGCCTGCGCTATTGACACTGTATAATATAATTTAATTTTCATTAGAAATAAGAATCCACTGTTTTAGGAGCTTGACGCACACAGAGACCAAAAGACAGGCTTCAAGTTTGAACCATAAAAAATGTATCTGCAGGAAGTTCAGGAACTCTTTTTTGCTGGAAGGACTGCCTTATTTATGTTTAGTTCCATGAATCTTTCGTCAAGTGTCACAAGTGGAAAGAAGCAGCCATTTCATAGATTCCCCCTCGGACACACGTTGTCATAGCTCCATTTTCTACTGCGTTCTCAGGTTGGCTTTGTTGTTAATGACTTCAGAGAAGCAGTGATATTCCTTTTAGTGTGTGACAGCAAGTTCCTCTGGAGGTAGGATCAAAGGTCAAAAGTTTCCTTGATTAAAAAGTTTGCTAAAGATATCAGAAGAAGGAAAAATGAATGGCTGTTTCTGCGACTTCTGATGAAGCTGTGATGAACTCAGGACATTGTTTATGTTCATACATTCATGTGAGTGACAGAATCTCAGTGCATAACTGTGTTTCATCTTTACCGCATCACCCATCTCTCTCCATACTCCCTACGGTGGAGGGCTGCTAGGAGTGGGTGGACACTCCAAAGGGCTTCTAACAGAGTTCAAAGTGTCTTTTATCGAACAGAAGAGCTCCTGGTGCAGTGCCATGGGGGGCGCCTGCCCTCCTTCCACCTGAGACTCCGACTGAGGAACTCAGGTCATTTGAGCGAAGTAGATGAAAAGTTTTCTTGCTGAAACGAAGCACAGGGGATGAGTCACAAATGTAGAATAAAAGATGAAACAGGTCTCGTAAAAGGGAAGCTTTCAAAAGTTTCTGCCCCAGTGAATTTGCATACTAGACACTGCGATAGCGTTTGTTGTGAAGTTGGCTGTGTTGCTTAAAGTTTCCGACCTAGAACCTTTGGGAGCAAGATACTCATTCTCTGGTCCCATAATGGAGGAAATAAACCCAAATACATGAAGGCAGATGATGGGGAAATCAGTACATTCACCATGGGCTTTCATTCTGACCTTGAAAGGTTGACTGAGACTTTGTTGGGTCGCTGAAATCTCTTATTATTCTCTGGGTCATGGGCTAAACTGGGTTGAGTCTGTTTTTGGGCGGTTCCCACATGGCAGAAAGCACATTTTCCTCTTATAAGAAGAAACCAAATTCATCAAATTTTCATCCTGCGGGCTGAAAAAAGAGAACATGGGGACGTATTTAGTGAAGCCATCCTGAATAGCTTCTCGTTATCTGTCATGTATCTACAGTGTCACCCTCAGACATACACACTCACAGACAGACTGGGTATTTTTAGAGGATCCTATCGATCCACTCGCTGATGCTTATCTGCTACATCCTCCTCCTCTATGACCACCGAGTCCTGATAACATCTAGATACACACACTATCACAGCTGGGCATCAGAGATACCATACAGGGCAATGCTCTTCTAATGGAGACACGTGTGATGAGTCAATGGATTAGGCATCTTTTCCCAGCAGGTACAGACCGTATCTCTCTTGTAGCTTGATCGCATACTTCAAAGTTTAAGTGTTGAACAAATATAGACTTGGCTTAAATAAGATTTAAAGATGCTATTATACTATTATTAATATTATATATCTCAGCGTTTTCCCTCTTTTGGGAGGCAGAAGATTGGGTTTTGTTAAACTTCAGAGGGTGTGCAAGTGGACGTCACCACTGTGACATACCCCATTGGTTTGTGGACTACTGTTTTGAAGCCTAGCGCTTGGCACTTTGGCTGCGGCCATATTGTTGTTGTTGTTTTTTCCGAGCATCTTGGATTCAAAAGTGAGTCCAATGCTGATGTACCGTAAACAGGGGGCATATAGACTAACCAACTGAAGCGTCTCAGGGGATTGATAACGAGCAAAACATTCGAATCAGGTGTGTCAGAGTACGGAGAAACCTGAAACATGCAGGAAGGTAGCTCTCCAGGAGCAGGGCTGGCCACCCCTGGTCTAGGGCTTGTAAAGGCTCAGAGATCCTAAAGACTAAACTGCTCAAACTCATGTACATAGTAAACCCATCTGCGAGCAGTACACACTCCACATATCAAAGTATTGAAATTATTCTGCAGCCACAAGGCTCACAAGAGTACAGCACACCCCGGCTGCTGTGCTGATGTATATCAGTTTATGTCTGGCCTTTGTTTGACCCCACTTCTTACTTTTTACATAAAGAGATCTACAGCATTTAGCGCCGAGGCCTGGGAGAGTCTCCTATTGTACAGTTTATGCTCAGACAGCGGCAGAAATAACCGGATGTCATGATATAGAGGTTTATAGAGCTCTCTCTGTTTTGACCTTTCTTCTGGTGTTTTCTGTGGGCTTTTAGGAGACAGGCACCGAGAGATAAAGAAAAAGCTGTTAATGAAGAGTGAGAGTTATAGACTGAGGAGAAAGGATGTGTCTGAATGGGAGAAAATGTTTGAGATCTATATAGATACAGCCTTATGACCTGTCTGTGGGTTGATTGAATGGGGAGATCTATTGGGATTACAAGCAAAGAGCCATTGCACGCTATTGTGGTTTTCTGTGCTGTGTGAGTGTGTGTGTGCATGTGTGTGTGTGTGTTAGATTTATTCTCCAAGGGTATAACTATATTAGTGTCTAAAAACTGAGACATTGCTCAACAGATGAGTCTTCCTCCTCCTCTCCTGGGAGATGTGGTCATCATATCAGGTCTGTTTTTTTTCTGTGTGTGTGTGTGTGTGTGTGTTTGTGTGTTTGTGTAACAGCTCTGGTCGATGGGGTCTTGCCCCCTCCTTTCTGAAATGGTTCATTGGACTGTAACGCTAATCCTTCGGGACATCTACACTGCGGTGACCCCCCCTGACACTCAAACACATAGACAAACACACACCGACTCCCTCATCCATCATACTCGGAGGTTGTCAGAGCTTCAGTGAGGTGGTGACAAGCAGCCGGCCAATAAGGGCTCTTGCCTCATCTCTGACATCACAAAAAAGAGATGTCTCCGTCCTGATGAAAAGTACTTAAAAGCAAGGGAAATAAAGTAATTAGATAATATGATTTCTTTGGTGAGTCACAGCTGGGTTTATATTTATTAAATGTCTTTTTTTTTAATTAATTACTAACATAATTCATTACTAACTGACTCATGCTCAACCTTTTTTGTTTCAGTGAAGGATTTTTAGTCAAACTTTTACAAAGGAATGAAAGTGATAATCTCAAAGATTTCCATTTAGATAAATGTCTGTTAAGTCACTATCTATCGCTGAATGAGGTGACTATGGCCTAAAACCCACTGATGAAAACCTTTGCATCTGCAGTATTACAGACTGGGTGTCTGTGGTGACTTTCGTGGAATAAATCACAAGCGGCGCCCAGTTAGTGACGCGTTTTCCATCAGCCAGCAGTGGTTGGTCTGCCAGAGAGGGTGGGCGGAGCTAAGCGGCTGCTTTTCCGCTCTCTGCAAGTGTTGCGAGTAAACAGTAATCTACTATGGCTGAACAAACAAAGAAAAGATGGATGACTACAGATACAACTTCAACAAGAAGTGAAAATCCAAAGAAAAAGAAACAAACTCGACGCTCAGATGAAGCAAACAGTCGAAAAAGGAAAGCGACCGTCAGCCAGGAAAATCAAGAGTTACAACCGGAGCCAACCGTGCACGTCACTCATGCAACACTGTCTGGATATCTGGGAAGTGTGCTCCTGCAATTACCGCCATAGGTGCTGCCAAAGAGAACGAAGCTGAGATCTTTGAGATTATAATATAATACAGTCTAGTGTTTAGGTGTGACTCCTTAAAGTGGAACCCCCGTGTGACATTCACAGTAGTTGGTCTTAATCTTGCAACATCTTAACTTTGTACGTTGTCAACAATGTACATCCTCCGTCCAGAAGGTGGCAGTAATGCACCTTTGAGCCGATCTGCGAACTGCCAAAACCTTAAAGTAGAAGAAGAAGACTTGATGTTGATGTTGTATATAGATATTTTTATTCCACCTGGGCTTTTAAAATGATTATAATCATGGCTCCATGTTATTGTAGCTAATGTAGCTAAGCATCAGGCTCACTAAACTTCGTAAACACACTCCTGCCACCACATGTGTAACTCTGTCTTGTGACAGTGGTCTCTGCGTTGTTTGTTGGTCTGCTTTCTACCCATAAAACATAATGTTCAAAAAGCCAACAAAGAATGAAGGATGTGAGGAAAAGAAGGCAGGGGAGGAGAGGAAAAGCAAATATGTAAATGCAGTCCAAGCCAGCAGGGATTCATGGCCGCAGGCATCATCCCGGTTAGATCAACAACAGGGCAGGTAAAAAGAAGAGGGTGGGAGGCGGGATCAGATGTATAGAGAGAGTAAACTGAGAGGCTGAATCAGAGAAGTTTGGTCAGGATGGATAAGAAGCACTGCATCATGGAGTATTATCTGTGGTTGTGTTGTCGGAAATGAACATGACGTCAAATACATCTGGTCCTTCTAAAACCTTATGTTTTTTTATTATACAACAGACTGTAAAGTAATGAAAATCTTTATCTTTTATTTCCGTTAGACTTTACTGTTGTTGGAGGTGGAAATTAAAAATCACTTTGCGGATTTGAACCATTTATTTCAATTCCATTTAAAGATTTGTCACTGACGGTGCAGTTTGTTGATTTATTGTTCTAAGCTGATCCATTGCATCACTGTTCAAATGTACTTCATTACACACGTCATTAAGCAATCTTATCCTCACTAATACTGCTGAGACGTTCAGGACTTCTTAAGACTGTATTTACTTCAGTGGTGAGTTCATATGCTGCTTCAAACTGTGCCCTTCAGTTAAATACTGAAGGACTATATATAAGATTAATAGCTCATTAGCCACCCGAACTTTACACTGTATTAATAACATCATGATTGATATTGGCCGTGTCAGAAATCAGTCCCTGTTTGCCATAGCAAACAAAGGACGCACATGCGAGACACATGAAAGAACTTAGGTCTGTTAAACTGACTTTAACATGGTTTAACAAATGTAACACAACTGTAGGTTCTAAACAAAAAACATACTTCCAGGTTAACAGAGGTCAGGTCAACTAAACTACACAGGAAATCAAAATGCCAATGCAACACAACATTGACCCAGGATGCAAGAGTGTCCATCTCCTTCCAATTCCTTGATGGCCTCCAGGTTTAGCCAACCAGGGACCAGCAACACTGAAAGACAAAAACACACAACACACATAAAAAACCTTAAGACATAAATAGTCTTAATTTTGAGTGAGTACAATTATGTAGTTTAGAACCATTAGAAATTACACAATGGAAATACAGTTTATGCTAACAACTGTGCAATGCAATATGTTGCATCATGTTCATTTCTGAACTGCTGCCTGTGTTGCATGTCCTTATATCCCTGGCTGTCTCTTCATTTACTGTCCAATTAAAGCAAAACTTAACTAAACATTCAGCTTCCTTCATTTTCCTGAAGGACAAAACAATTGATTCATAAGAGTCCAAAATCTGGATTTGCCTCTTGCAATTGCAACAACTGGGGAGTCCTCTTTAGGGAATAGTGAATGAGTGGAGCAAAGTTTTATTGTAAAAAAAAAAATACAAAAAACACAAGACAAATCCAACACGCAGCATTTTAAAATGATTTAATTGTCAGAGATACCTTGTTATACCAACTCCAAGACGTTTCAGTCAATGACTGTATATATAGATGAACGCCGCATCTCCATCTGCTCCCATTGTACCAAAGTGATGCCAAAATACCCCCCGTGATAGGCTCTGCCATCTTGCGATGGTGATGTCATATGGAGCCAGAGACTGCACAGTAGAGATGGGCGGGTGGCGTCGCTGTAGCCACTTCTACTAATCAAAACACACTTAACTTAGTGAAAGGATCCCTCACACCGGCGTGTTTAACAGCAGAACAGCTTCTCTGTGTTGGTCTGAGGTTAACGTTCACAGGTATTGAAACTTCAATGACTGTAGTGATTGTTTTAGTTACGTCTCCTCTCGCCGTTCGTCCTCCACTCTGCTAAACTGGAACAGATCGGCTGCAGGAGCCGTATTTGTCAACAGAGCTGTCAATCATCCTTTTGTCAGCATCAAATAACTAATTAAAAATAAACTTGTCAGAAACATGAACACTTGGACGTGAATCAGAATGATAATAACTAACTATAACGACAGAAACCATGTTTGAGAAAAAATTATTTGGCATGTATTTTGATTTTATAGTTTGACTCTCATCTGTTAACATGGAGGAGGCGGGCTTTATGACCTATACTGCAGCCAGTCAACAGGGGGCGATAGAGATGTTTTGGCGTCACTTATAGGGAGCTGTCATGTCGTCCATCTTTTTATACAGTCTATGGTTTCAGCATTCAGACTCTTTGTGTGTCACTCTCCAAAGAGGACTAACCAAAAGTAACCACATTTTAGTCCTGGAAGCTCGCCTTTCCTTGCATTTCACATTATTATAATAATGCACTGTATAACCCAGATGAGCTGACAATGCTGCCATTCATCCAGTGTAATTAAACTTCAAAGTCACAATCATATATTTACTATGCATTGTGTATACATTCTCCCTGTTTTTCCAGATAAAAAATGGCCACTGAATGAATAAACATGTTGAGTATATATCAAACATTACCCTAAAGTGTAGCCCAGGGCTTCTGCACTGTTTCTAAGCCTACAGATGCTGGAAGCAGCTGATAGAGATTTTACTTTGCTAGTTTGGAAGACATTTTTTTTTCCTGACGGCTTACCTTCCCACCTTTGATCACAGTGTTTGTGTATTTGGCCCCAAGGCTACTGTAAAACACTCCACAGGCCGGAGACTGCACTAGCTTACTGCACAGAGCCAGAGGGCAGGATTTAGCTTCTGATGGGTGTGTGCGTAGAAGTTTAGGATTGATGTGTTCTTGTTTGGTTTGTGTGAATATAACGTGCTTTTTGGGTCTTTACATCTAGATCTAACAGTTAGTTTGTTTGTGTGTTATGTTGCCCATCAGGGGAGTAGTTTGGATATATAAAAGTGGTGTGTATGACTCCCATGTTGCAGTGCTCCACCCCTGCCCTGCACTGTTGGGAACTTGACCTCCTCCACTGTCCTCCCCCTCTTTAATAAACGAGTGTATGGCTCCCAAGACCTCCCCTCCTCTCCTCCCCGTCTTCCTCCTCGCTTCACCTCTCCTCACCCTTTCTTATCCGATGGTATATATCATGCTTATCCTCTGCATCACTGTTCACCCTAACTTACACTGCAGTGAATATATCTCAACAAGGCATTTCTTTGGAAGCCCTGAGAGGCAAGTAAGGAAAAAATCTAAAGATCCGTTCTCTAAAGCCCCTTATACACTGGCAATTCAAGGCGGGATTATTATGCCTGTTCCATCTCGTCTTCTATGTAAGACGCATGGAGGTGGAATGGTGGTGCGAAGTCGTTCTGCCTCTGAGCCAGCAGGAGGCAGTAACAGAGGCCAAACTGTGTCTGTGTAAACAGCGGAGCCATCAGGGCGGACCAACACTGTGTGTGTGTATGTGAAGCACACGCTGTTTGTCTACATCTTACTCTTTAAAAAAAGGAAGATCTTTGTAGGGATCATTTCTGTAATGTTGTCCGACACCTGGCGTAACAATGGCCGTATCACAGCTACAGCGGAGGCCATCTAAAGGTTTTTGTTCCTATGAGTCATTTTGACGCTAAATTTGTACAAATAGGGCCCATGTTTAAAAATACCAAACTTCTCCTTCCATGAACAAGTGAATAAAATAAGTTTTTGCCAGCATCATCGTTTCAATGCTTTCAGTCCTTTTTAGAACATGTGCTGCTGCATGTATGCCTCTTGTGGCCATAAATCAGTATTACAACAACAAACACTTTATAAAACACAATATATAAATTATTATTATTTATAAAACATATAAAAAATCCCCTGCCAATTATTTTTTCCAAAAGAATATTTAGATAAAAAAATAACTAAGGTAACACTTTATATCCATTATCTAGTTGCTGACTAAAATCAAATGACTGTTTATTGATAGTTAGTTATACATGAATTAGGATCCTAATATATTAAACATTTAATTACATGCGTGGTAGTATCACAATACTGAGCAAAGTTACCATCAATAACCAGTTATTAATGTTCAGGCAAAAGTCGTGGTTAATGATCTAATGATTGGACCATATAGTTAGAAAGACGAGGCATTAATAAGTGCTTTATAATGACTAATAAAGGGCCAACTTAATACTGATATGCATGATAATAACTAGCAATAACAAGCAACTAGTAAATGGTGCATTTTTTCTTTTAATTTATTTCCTCTCGACGAACCTGGATGGAAAAAAAAGAATCAGAAAAATGATAATAGCAAAAACGTTTTAATCTGTTTTTAAGCCAAATAATAGGATAAAGATCACACTTAGAAAACGGATCCAAATAACTTTCCCCCTCTTTTGCCTCTCAGGGCTTCCGTATCTTCTGTAGAAGTCGTTTAGCGGTAGTTGTACTGGGAAGCCCTCAGGTATAGAGACGTATGAATCAGAAGACAGTTGTTTCTGGCATGCCGCTCAGTTCCTGGATAAGATAAAGGTTAAAAGGCGACAATGAGAGAGAAAAAGAAGAAGATAGAGACCATAAAAAAGATCAAATGAGTAAGAGGAGGAAAGAAAAGAGAGGAGTGAGAGCGAGGGATTAGAGGAATCCCCCAGGTAAAGGAGATTGTTGTGTCTCATTGTGTAGAACTGCGCCGCTATCTGATGCAGACTCAGCCCTGACACCTGTCACCACTCCTAATGAAACATCTCCCACAATCCTCTGCGCCCGGATCTTTTGTTCACCCCCTCCCTCCTTTATGTCTGTGTGTGTATGTGTGTGTGTGTGTGTGTGTGTCCCTTTCTTTTCTTCTTTATATGACTGTGAGTCTTTGTACTGTATATGTAGGTTCAATGCAGGGAATGCCTTTGTGTGTGTGTGTGCATGTGTGTGTGTGTGTGTGTGTGTGTGTTAGTGTGTGTGTGTGTGCGCTTATGCATATGCGTGTTGTGCATATAATCATGTTCCTCAGAGGATTGTGCTTTTTATCCCGAGTTTGATGCATCAGTAATAAGGAAGACTGTGTGTGTGTGTGATGTGGAAGCAATAGGGAGCACAATGTGCAGCAGAGAGGCACAGATGTGAAGTGGTCTCAGTGTGTGTGTGCGTGTTTGTGTGTGGGTTGGTGTGTGTGTGGCAGCCAGGCAGGGTTTCCATGCCACAATTGGAGCAGAAGCTTGAGCCCTGTCCTTCCAACATTAACAATGACTCCTACTTCAGAGTGGATAGCCTTCCCTCTGCTCAGGGTTTCTAGCCACACACACACATTAAAAACACACACTCCTTTTCCCTTTTCCTTTCTGGGCATCTTCATTCCTGTTTTCCATTTTATTAGAGGCTAGAAGCAGTTCATTAGCGGTCTGTCGCCATCTGTGAATACTTTAAACTTTGACTGTCAGCCTCACTAATTGACAATCTGCTTCACTGAGCTCACTGGCATTGATTTGATCTCTTCTCCGTCTCTCTTTTCCTCATTTCTTTCCTCCGTCTCCTCTTCTTTCTCTTTTCCTACTTGGCCACATTAATATCATGTTAAAATCTCTGTAAATATGAGCTGCCAACTAGGAGAAACCTGTTCATCCCAGCCTCACACTGATAATTACAAGTAGGAGCTTTCACATCACACCCAACTGTGGTCGCGAAATGGGCCAAGACAGTTGGCAAACAAATCAGTAAAGTTATTCTTAGTCAGTTTATCTGTCATAACTACAGTTATAGAGTCTACTTTAAAAAAGGCCTTCAATATTTATTGTATTTAATTGCTTCTTGTGTGCAGTGGGGCTGATTGCAGGTCTCGTAGGCCCCTGCTGCAGGTGTCTGTTAAATCAAAGATATATGTTAAGACCATAAACAACAAACAAACAAAATAAATAATGAACGTAGCCACAGTGACGTCACCCATTGGTTTCTCGACTGCGTAAATGAAGCTGAAATATGTCGCTGCCGCCGTGTTGGTTTACTGAAGCCCTAAGTGACCACCTTTGGATGAGAGGATGGTGCTGCAGAAAAGCGAGCGGTTGACAAACGCCAAGCTAATGAATGAATGAGCTCGTTAAACTTTGTGCTTCCCACAGAGGAGATTCTGTTTGTGGTGGTGACTGACTGCAGGTGTTTATTTATCAGACTAAAGAAGTAGCGGATTCGCCGCTCGCTCGCCCGGTGAGATAGCGGCAGGTCAACGACTTAAACTTAAACTAACCGACTTCTCATCACCACCATCTGCCGTAAACTCTTTGGGAAAAAGCCAACAACTTCTGACTCCTATGTACAGGCCGACAATTAAATAAGTGTTTTAACAAGCCTGCCTGCTACTTAGTGCTAAAAAAGGGGGTCGCTAGGCTGCGGTCCCTGCAGCTGGTGAACACTTTCGACGTCTGCACTCACCGCCAGAGGCTCCCGAATCTCTTCATCTCTCCAATTTGCAGACTTCTTTGCTATTGTTGTCTTGCAGGACAAAGTCGGGGTGAAAAATGTGTCCATTTGCGTTCACAAATGCAGCCCCCCTGTACAAAGTGGGACATTTTCAGCACATAAAAGGGGCTAGTATCTTTTGAACCATTGTTAATCTTAAAAATATCACATAGCACAACTTTAAGGGAACTTATTAGTGACAAAACATTATGAGCATAGTGACTTTACCCTTTTATCTTACATTCTATTCTATAAAACTTCCCTGTTCGTCCGTTTTATCGATTTCCCCCCCGCTGACTGTGTTTCCTGCCACCTTGGTGTCCTTATTGAACTGCAAATATATTGAATAATTTATGAAAAGCAATGTTTAAAAAGTTCCTATGATCTCACATCTTTCACCTTCCCACCCTTCACCTCCTCTATGGCTCCAATGCTATCTGGCAGAGGGAGTGTGCTTTAATGTGGTGAAGGGAGCGGAGGTGTCTCCTGGTGCCATTATGTCCAAACCTCTCTCTCCCCTCCATATCCTCTCTGCTAGTCCCTGGCCAATCTGCAAGTCATTACCGATGCTCCATTAGACAGCACCTCTGCACAGAACAAACTCATATTGGGATTACTCTGCAGAGCACGAGGCTGCTGCTGCGCTGTGACTTTAGGTATTCATTCCTGAATAAATAGGATGCAGTTACCTCTGATTTATAAAATGCAGATAAAAAAAGTTCCATTCTAATAGGAAAATTATAGTTTACTGAATGGTACTTAACTTGTCTTCATTTATAAATCATAGTTTGGTATATGCATGATTGTTTTCTGCAGGAGAATACCACACACACACACACACACACACACACACATTAGTGGATTAAACTTGTTCAGTGGTAATTACAACCTTTATGATTCTGCAAAGGCTTTTTATCCAATTACAACACAAAGTGTCTTAACTCACAGCCTTTTATTAAGACTTAATATCAGCCAGACCTTTCGATACACAAGTACTTCAGCATCTTGCAACAATATAATGAAACCTTTGCTGTGAGCCAACCATTACCTTTACAGCGCTGCTCCAACCGTAGTTGGAAGGGTTACATGTAGGCTCTTCCAGGTACCTTTAGCCTGAGATGCTAACTAGCTTACTTAGTCACCAGTGAAGAATGGGTGTGAGATGTTTTGGGGACGTTGCATTAAGAGGTGCTTTATTCACTCCAGTCCTTTCCCCAGCTGCTGTACTTGAACTTTTTGTCAACTCCTCAAACACAGGAACACATAGAAAGCATTTGCCTCATGGTGTCTGTGGTTCATCCTTATACTTTTCTTTTCCTCATACAAATGTGACATTCACTCCTCGGCCGGACGTCGCATTCATATGTTACCCACAAGACCAACTTCCTTAATGCTGAAGACATGGCTGGCAACACTACAGACAACAAGATAAGAGATGAGGTCCCCTGTGACCGTCTGACCTATGAAAGCGTGGTCGACTGAGACTTTACTTCACAGATAACATCAACAATTGGAGGCAGCCCTTCAGTAGTACCAATGGCACACATGACCTTGCTTAAAATAACGTAGCATGGGTTGATGGATTGCAGCTGACAGCTGGATATCGTCTCATGACTCGCTCAGAGCTGAATTTCTCCGCCAATAAAATGGTGCAAATCCACTGTATCGAAACGATTCTTTATTGATTGAAGAGCAGCAAGAATCCGCTGAATGGGAGCGCTGACCCCTCAGTCATCTCCCTCTCTAATCCATTACACTGTAGCTGTTTAACAGTACAACACTGTAGCATTAACACTGTCCGTGTTCCTAAGAGACGCTGCCTCAGGCTTTCAATTTTGTCCACGCAGAAAGAATGAGAATATCCTTTGGTGCGTTCATTTAAGCAAAAAACACCCCTAATATCCATAACAGCCTCATTAATACTGTGAAGGGTTTGATTCCAAAATGGCTTGTTCTCATTTTGACAAGTAACTGCCACATTTAATATTCAGTGGTTCGTAAATAGGACAAGAGTCGATCCTCGAGAGTGTTGATAATTTCTAAGTGGAAGTTTTAGGCTGCCTGATTCTTCAAAGATATTCTAGATTGAGAACAAAGGAGGGCGTAACACATCTTGAATTATGTGGTGACGGGGTCAAAGGCTCTATAGAGGAAAAAGAAAATGAGTCATTGGTAAATATGAACTTAAGGGATAGAAGACACTTAGCTACAGTTAGAATAAAGAGCGTTTAAATCCATTACCTTAGTCTTCATTTGATTCTATCCACCCAAATGTCCATCCCACTGAGACTGTCTGATTTATTTTTCCTAACATTTCTTTATTCTCATTTTCTCATCTCCAGGAGTGTCCTCAGATCCTGCCCTCCACCCAGATCTACATCCCTGCCGGAGTCATGAGACCAATCACCCTGCTGGCCCAGAACCTGCCCCAGCCACAGTCCGGTCAGAGAAACTACGAGTGCATCTTCCACATCCAGGGCAACACGCACAGCGTCCCAGCCCTGAGGTTCAACAGCACCAGCATACAGTGTCAGAAGACCACGGTAAGGATAAACATGAACACATCAATGTGCAGACAAGACGTTACATACTATGAATTTGCAATGAAATACACCATATTCACAAGTGGGCCATTTTCCTCTGACGTCATGCTCGGGGTAAAGAGCTCAAATGATGCCACAACGTCGTACTGCAGGTAAGCAGGGAATCTGACAGTGGTAATCATTTCACCATTTCATGATTCATCAACAGTCGAAAAGACGATGGGAAGTGAGCGGCACGGTTCAAGTTCAAACAACATTATGTAATAACCCAAAAGCTATAGTTAGACAATGGCTAATGTAAGCATTAGACCAATTCCAATAAGTTTCCTAAAAGTTGGTACCATGGTCAGTTACAGCTGACTGAAATGTCTGTTGACCTGTCAGTAAAAGAACAGCCGTCTAACTGTCATATGTGCTATTATGTACATAATTGTAAACATCTTAAAGTATTAAAAGATTACTTTCAATCTAACAAGTTGTTTCAAAGCAAACTTTCAACGTAAAGTTTATTAAAGCCTTCCTGGTATTGGGTTTAAATTGGGGGTGGTCAAGCTCGATATTTGTTGCAAAAATAACCCAGTAAATTTGGCAAACCAATCCTAAGAACAGTCTCACTTCACCAGTTCATCTGTCGAGACCCAGCTTGCCACGGGTGTTTCAACATAATAATCACATTTTTTGGCTTCATTAATATAGTGGCATCCTTTGATGGTGGATGTTGAGCGCCACCGTTCGAGCTTTGCGGACTAAAAGAGGCATCTCAGCTAACGTGGCGTATGTATTAAAAGGATAGCGAATCCTTTTGTAACTCACCGTTCAGTGACCAGTTTAAATTCCTAATTTTCAGATGGCAGTGCTTCTGCGTCTGACTCAGACAACTCAAACTGTTCAGGGCTGCAGAACACCGACTGTCTCATGTGCTGTTGTTGTGTGAGTCAGGCAGATGTCAGCATGTTATCGGCCACGCCCACACAGAGCTGAAAAATAGTTTAACAGCAACATTTTTTTTCTAAAAGTTATGAATTTATTTTCACTCAGATTCTTGTTGAAGACTCTTTCCATTGATATAACCTAGGCATTCTACTTATTCACTCAAGGGGCTTGTTATTAACTCATAATAATCTCAGCCAGTCCTAATCAAAAGTCTCTCTGCTCTGACCAACCTTAGCTGTCTAATCTGCCAGCAGGAGATCATTGAGGACAGCCGTACTGCTTTAAGCATTAGCTGCAGCGTGAAACAGAAACACCGCAGTGATAGATTGGCGTGGCAGAGACTTGAAGGTGTGCGGCCACAGGGACTGAACACCTCAAAGCCACTCTCTCTTCATTCCACTCCTCATTCCTGCCTTTTAGCCCTCAGTCAAACTGTCACCACTAATAGGGAGCGACCATTTCAGCAATGTTAATTTCCTCAGCTCCAATCAGGGCATGAGGCAGAGGGGAGGCAGTTAAACGACACCAATTATGACTTACTTAACGAGACATATGATTAACATGAGAGCCGCACACCGCACCGCTCGCTCACATTGATAGGTCCAATAGCGATCTGTGATGTTAAAAGGCGGTTGGAGCATGTGTGTGTGTGTGTGTGTGTATGGCTTTGGCAGCTTCACCGGGTGCCTTTTCTTCAGCCTGTCACACACTCGTCAGGGGCTCCAGGTCATTTAGCCGGCTGCCGCATTACCGCTGCGCTCAGGAACACATCGCTGATTTGCGGCCACTCGCTGTTTTTTGAGCTCTGCTCAGTCAACCCCTCTTTCCTCTACAAAGGGAAAGAATGAGCTTCAGATTTGTGATCCTGGAAGTCGTTCTGCCTCTGATGTCAGATGGTGACACGAAAAATAGTTCAGGGGCACATTACTGAGGTAGATTTCCAGCTCGTAATGATGGCTCCCATGGTTCTTTTGTGTTTCAGAAAGGTAATTTGTGCATATTTAGTCACTTGTGTCTCTGTAATTGCTTCATGCATGTGAATTTTCTTTTGTATTTGACTTTTTGGGGTTGTTGTTTCAGGCTTTTGTCAGATTTGTCCTCAGTGACCTGAGAACTTGAAAGCTTATTGAGGAGAGAGCGAGCCGCAGAAGCAGTAATTGCTGTACATCAGGTCGACTATTTGAATTAATTGGTCAAAGTTAGATGAAAAATTCTTCTACTAAAGGAATTTGAGCTTGACCAATATATCAGCTGGCTGGTACGACCGGCCAAAATGGGTCTATCACATCGGTTTTAGGGTAGATTGACCCTGTTTACACCCGGTGTTAACATGCAGCCTGAGTAAGGGGGGAGGACAGGTGAGCCCACTGAGGATGCATTTACACCAACCACTTTGTACATGTATGTCCCTGACCACACTGATCCTTGACTGCCTACTCTGCATATCCAGAGCAACAATTAGGCCTGGTTTAATTTTTAATGTTGTCAGATTTAATGCTTGTGTGTGTCTCATAAAAATATTTTGGCTTATTATTTTTTCACTCCCAGCATGTGCAAACGTAGTGTATGAGTTAGAGCTGGATGAAATACAGGGCAAACACCTGCCAATACAGATTCAGTTAGGGACAGTGCAGAGACACTTTAACAGAGGTAGGACCCAGGACACATGTTCATGCACAGTGGCTCTATAAACAGGTTCTATTTTCCCCAATATCAACCAGAATTCAAACTATTTTTTATAGAACATATAAAAAGGAAATAATATATAATATATAATTGAGAAAATATTTCATAAAGTGTTCTCTCCACTGGAATATGCTCTGAAACGATCCTATATACTAAATGGACTGTAAATGGACTGCACTTATATGCTGTTTTTCTCGTCTTCCGACCTCTCAAAGCACTTTTACACTACATATCACATTCACCCTTTCACACACGCATTCACACACCGTTGGCTATGCCACCGGGAGCAATTTGGGGTTCAGTGTCTTGCCCAAGGACACTTCGACATGTGACTGTAGCAGTCAGGGATCGAACCACCAACCTTCCGATTGAGAGACGACCGACTCAAACACTGAGCCACAGCCGCCCCCTATGATTGGCTGCTTGTGTATTATAATGTTAAATAATCTTTAATAATGTGATTTGTTTAAGAAAGCATCTTTCTTTGTACCCGTCATATAGATGCAAATACACAATTCACCTAAACACCGAAGACTTCATCAACAGCTATATCTGTGATTGATGAGTTTTATTCCTCTAAAATTGAAATCCGTATCAGTCCCAAACATCCCATATTGCTCAAGCTCCAAATAGACAACTGGCTTTTACTAATACATTTCTTTATGCGAGCCTCTCTTTGAACAGGAAGTCCAGACTTCAATATCTAAAATCATAACAGCAATGCTTCTATTACCTGTTACACAGATAAACGAGGTGTCGCTTCAACATCACAGGTGTTTCTAAGTATTTTTTTCTGTCTCTTGCATTTTAAGTGTGTCCTGATAACGCCACAAACACCAACACGAGCAGTGTGCAGTTTGCATCCCCAGTGTTTCACACACGCACTCTGCTGAAAGCTGCTACAGCAGCTACTCTGGAGGACAGACATTTTCCTCAGCAAATCTCACATTCCCTGGAAAACTGAATGGATGCTCACACACATGCATTCCCCTCCTCAGTGGTTTGGTAAAATCCTGATGAGGAAAAATAGTACATATATCATCTAAACAAAACTCTGCAGCTGTTGATAAGGCAAGAAACGGGGGGCTTTCAACTGTGTGTGTGCGGCCATGTGAACAGATCCATGTGGGGTTGTGTGTGTGTGTGTGTGTGTGTGTGTGTGTAAGCCTCCTTGTTTCCACCCCCCGCCTCTCTCCTCGTCAGGTGGGACTGTGATAGGATCCAATTAAGGGAGCTGTAGATAAAATGATGATGAATTGCAGTGGTGTTGTAGACTGACGGACACAAACACAGACACTCACGCACACAAAAGCCTGGGAAACCACGGAAAAAACAGGAAGCCAAAAGACAAAGGGAGCGCCAAAGAGGAGGTGAGGGACTTAAGAGGAGACAATGACGATGCAACAGAGAAGTGCGATGGTGGAAGAAGAAAGAGGGAAGTAAATAATGAGAAGAATAAAGGAAAACAGAGGAGGAATAGAGAGAGGCTAAGCTCAGGAAGCTCACTAAGGGGAAACAAACAAATGAAGGAGAAACAGATGGAGAGGGAATGTATTTGGAATATAAAAGATGTGCAAGTTTAAAAAAGTGAAGCTAAAAGAAAAGAAAACCATGATCCGTGCAGAAGTGAAAGTGCTGAGAGAACAGCAGAGGGAGGAAGGACAGTCGGGACAATAGAGCCTGCTTACAAGGTTGTTCAGCCGCACACTGCTGGTTTAGTCAGTTGTACAGTATGTAATGTAATGTTGAGGAAATCCTCTGAGCAAGGCAAACCAGTCCTTCTAAGTGATGTTAGCAATTTAAATCTTATAAGGATAGTTCAGGGTTTTTGGAGTGGGCTCGTATGAGGTATTTATCAATAGTAAGTGTACTACATAGAGTAGATAACAGTCACAACAACAGTTCCTACACAGAAGCTAAGCTAAGCACCGCTGCAGACGGGGTCAAGAGTACCACATACTTTAGCCACTTAAAGAGTCCTACATATAAAAAAGTGTAAGCTGTATTTTTTTATTTTACCCACCGTGAACGGCATTTCTTTGTTTCCATAATGTTGTATTTTCTTTTACTTGGCGTCTCCTTTATAAACTGCTGACCCAAACAGCTGTTGTGAGACCGTGCGTAGGTATACAGGGCCGTTATGCAGAGTAAGACATAGTGCCGAGGGAACGGGCTGTGTGACGTCATGGTGAAGCCAGGAAAAATATGTTTCAAAACATATGTTCACCTTCTTAAGCAGGTAGTGTATATGGGATTCTGAGTTTTTTAGCTAAAATAAACTGCCTGCATTTGGAAAAGACGCGAATGACAGCAATAAGATTTAAAGTCGCATGCCTCAAATCCAAAGCCATGAGCTGAAAGAGGCTAAAGCTGAGAGAGCTGCAAAGTAAATTTAAAATGTTAATGTTCGTCAGCGGCCTTTTATCCATTACAAAGACGTTAAGTAGATCGTTGATAATAAAAACTCTGATGACACGTATGTTTTGTCTTCATGAACGAGACGAGGCTAAAAAGTGCTCACAGAAAAAAGGAGCGTTTTACGCCTCATTTGACGTTTCTTCTTCACGAAAAGGAGTGATTTGACTTCTGCACAAGGAGTGATCACCGGCTGTCTGCTTCAGTCAGACTGTTTAATGAGAAGTGATGATGAATATATAAAAAGTTTTAACGGTAAAAACCAACACTGCTGCTGCAAATACGGCAAGAAAGGAATGTGCAGGCTGTGCTACTGTGACTGCACGACTTCGTTCTGTGGTTTTACATGCGTAACGTTACGTTAAATACGTTTCCATGTAATCCAGCTGAGGATCTATATATTACCCGTGCAGGAAACAATGAATGTAAGGACGGATTAAATTAATCTGTGTTCAGTAATTAGTTTAAAAAAAGTTTTGACTACAAGTAATGACTAACGTGATGACTTTTTATTGACTAAAACGAGACTAAAACTAAGATTAACTCTGGAGAGCTGCAAAGTTTGGTGATAGTTCCCTTTTGGTTTGAAGCTACTAACAACCCCTTGTACATTGCACAGAGACTTTGAGGCATTTTAAGTACTGAAATATTGATTAGTGCAGCCTAAGACAGTAATGCTATGTGGCTCCTTATAAATAACTGTTCTAAGAATAGGAACTATGAGCATGAAAGAGTTAACGAAATGGATCAGCACACAGAAGATCCATGTATGATTGAGGGCCTGTATACTCGTGACCATTGTGTTGAGTATTCTCAGTAGGGAGGTGTGTGTACATGTATCACAGCTGGCTGTGACTGGGACAGTAGAGTGTAATAAATCACAGAGAAAATTAGCCAGCAGTAGATGTACACTCATCCCTTCCATCTTACTGTCTCTTTGTGCATTATTTAGCCGCTCTGCAAACACTGAAACATTGAACTTGCATACTCAAATACACCAGGGACCCAAAGTATGCATGGATGCACACCGGGATGTTCACAGGAAAACACACACTGGCTCTGGCGCGCGCACACAAACACACACACAATAGGATGCATCCAAGCTGCGTGGATACCTACTGGTTTGTTCATGGAAAACACACACACACACACACACACACACACACATCCTCCCCAGGGGTTTGGAAACCCAACGTGAAGCAGACATATGGAGATTCTCCACATGATCCTCTTCCTAATCATGTGGAGCAGACGGAGACTGTAGCATCAGCAGCTACCAGCAACCTGCTTTACATGATTTATTACACTGACACACATAGGCTATCAAATAATGTGTGTGTGTGTGTGTGTGTGTGTCAGTGTCGATATGCGTGAACTTCCCACTGTAAGTCCATGCATCTGGAACTGATACGAGCAGCACAGTGAGTTTTAGGAGGATGAAAGATGTGTGTTTTTTCTGTGTTAATCAATAAGTCTAGACTTGAATCTGATCCAGACTTCTCCATACTTTCCCAAAAAAGCTACATATAGCTCACATACAGCATAACACATGTACAGAACACACAGGTAACAGGGCTTCCTACAAACACGTTTATTCACACTCGTAGTACACTCCTCTAAATACATTTGAGAACAAAGGTAAATAGAAGCTAGCTTACTGTACAACAGGATGTTCATTTGTAGATTGTGGTCAAATGTAGAGTTAAACCCGACGATGAAGCAGGGTATGCTGTAGGGTTCGTCTTCATTGCGGTTGACATGGCACTACCACAGTAACCCTCAATGGAGTTGCAATAAGTATGCACCCTCTCATCCAAACACAGTCGATTCTGGTCCAAAAGACAGGATGGTGAATCTGTGATTCATAGACAACATGTTTGTCCTTTCCATCAGGAGCTACATTTTCAAACTGTTTTCACAAGGACAACTTCGGAGACAAAGCCAAACTTTTTTAAAGACATTTTACAATAACCATATTGGAAAGTCAAAAAAAGAAAGTCAATGAGGATCCTTTTCTTGGTGGGCGCAAGAATCCTCTGAAGAGCCGGTTTTAAGTGATAATCTCAAAGATTTCCATTTAAATAAATGTCTGTTACGTCTCTTTCTATCGCAGAGTGAGTTAACACAATGGTGATGGAGCCTATGAAGGCCTTTGCATTTGCAGTATTACAGACTGGGTGTCTGTGGCGACATTGGTGGAGAAAATCTCAAGCAGTGCCCAGTTAGTGACACGTTTTCCATCAGCCAGCAGTGGTTGGTCTGCCAGAGAGGGTAGGCGTCGCTAAGCGGCTGCTTTTTTTGCTCTCTGCAAGTGTTGTGAGTAAACAGTAATCTACTATGGCTGAACAAACAAAGAAAAGATGGATGACTACAGATACAACTTCAACAATAAGTGACAATCCAAAGAAAAAGAAACAAACTCGACGCTCAGATGAAGCAAACAGTCTGAAAAGGAAAGCGACCGTCAGCCAGGAAAATCAAGAGTTACAACCGGAGCCAACCGTGGACGTCACACATGCAACACTGTCTGGATATCTGGGCAGTGTGCTCCCGCAATTACCGTTTATCACCATAGGTGCCGCCAAAAAGAACGAAACTGAGATCATCTGAGATCTGAGATCGTCATGTAAATAATGTAATGGATTTGTATAACTTTACCGACACTTATTTTACGACTTATATTAACCCAAACCGAACAAACCTTTGCTGCCTAGACCTAACCATACTTCCTGTCCCACGTACATTGGCTTTGTTTTATAGTGACTGCACATCATTTTAACACATTACATGCCTCCAGCAAAATCTCAGGTAACGTGTGAATTATAATTTTTTTAATTTATCGATGATCGTACAGTTTTTTATAGAATTAAACAAACAAAATAGTCTGTTTAATAAGCTCCTTAACTGAAAATGGGGGACTGTGTGTGTGTGTGCTGGCAGTGTATTTTTACACACGCTCAGGTATCCTTCAACATGACTAATTACATGAGGGTGACCTGCACATGTACGCGCACACATATGCACACACGGCTCAGTGTTTCTGCCTAACCCCCCCTCACCAGCCAGCTGCTCTGTTTTGTTAACATCGGCACTTTTCAGTCCCTCACACACACACGCACACACACATGCATACACGCGCACACCACAGCCATATCTATTCATACGATCCATGGAGACATGCAATCCATGGAGACGATTCATGTAGCAGGAGAATAAATGAGTGCAGGAGCAGATAACGAATGAACCCGCGCCAGCCTGGTATGTTACTGTAATGAGGCCAGGGACGGCTTTGTGCTCACCTTGTAGTTTTTACACCTCCTCCCCTCCCTCTCCTTTTTTCTCCTCATGTCACCTCGCCTCCATTTCTCTCTCTCCCTCTCTCCCTTGTCCTCTTCTCATTCCACCTCTTCTTCTCTGTAACTCACCTCTCTCTTATTTCCCCCTCGTTTAAACCGTTCCAAACAACTCCCTCTTTCGATCTTCCCTGTTCTACTTTTCCTTTTCTACTTTCTACCAGCTCTCATTGCCTCTCCTCTTCTCCCACTTTGTCCTCCCTTATAATCTCCTCTCCTCTTCTCCTAATTCCACTCCTCTCACTTTCTCTTTATCTGCTCTTTTGCAGTCCTCCACGTGCATCAACCTAACTTTCCCCGACCGTATCCTCCAACCCTTCTTCCTCCTCTCCTCTCCCCTGCTCACCCATACTCTCCCCTCTCTTCCCCAGGGGGCCCTACACTATGAGTTGGCTCAGGTAGATTAATTACATGCAGTGACATGGAGGAGCTGGCCAGAGGCTTCAGTAATGAGTCTGATTACTCATCTCCAGCAGCTTCGGGCGCTCAGGGGAGGGAAGTCAGGACGGCAGGCCAGCAGAGGGGCTGCTCAGTAGGGGAAGAGGAACTTCTACCTACAGGGTTTCACCACGTTTCTCTAACAGCACCGGTGCCACCACTTTCAGATCAAAGCTCTACCAGGAGTCAGCAACATCCCATCAATACGTGTTCAATTACAAACATGTACGTTAGGGAAAAAAACTTCAACTGGAAGCTGAGCGTTACATGAAACAGAGATATGCTTGACCTCATGTCTTCATAACTGTGATCAATTATTCAAACGCTGTAGGTCAGCAAGAAGTATCCTCACCTAATCACCAGCACACCAGAGGAATGACGGGTATGGAAAACATCCTACATAGAGGCCAAAGAGGAAGTCCAGAGGGGGATGGCTGGGAGACAAAAATATAATTAAATGCAGAGCATGTGGAAAAGATGAGCGTGGATAATAAATCATAAACAAAAAGATTGCCAATAGTTTTAGAGGAATTACAGTAAACGTCCCAGTTGTTCGAGTCTGTGTGAAACCAAGGAGCTGAAACTAGTTTAGATTTCTACAAGAATGCTGCGTTCGGTCGGACATTTGACTCTTTTAATACTTAAATGTGTGGCCTTGATTTCTCGGTCATGTCGATTTGCCCTCTAAAACATCAGGAAGATCAGCCCCTACCTTTCAGAGCATGCAACACAACTCCTGGTACAGGCTCTCGTGATAGCACAGATTGATTACTGCAACTCCCTCCTGGCAGGCCTTCCTGCATGCACATTCAAACCTCTGCAGATGATCCAGAACGCAGCAGCGCGACTGGTCTTTAATCAACCCAAAACAGCACACGTCACTCCACTGTTCATATCCCTCCTCTGGCTCCCAGTTGCCGCTCACATCAAATTCAAACCCTGTTGCTCGCTTACAAAACAGCAACAAAAACGGCTCCTGCCTACCTGAACGTCCTCATCCAGGTCTACACTCCGTCCCGCCCACTACGCTCTGCCAATGAAAGGCGCCTGGTACTCCCATCACAACAGAGCCCTAAGTCTCTAACTAGACTCTTCTCCTCAGTAGTCCCTCGGTGGTGGAACAAGATACCAAACTCCATTCGGTCCATCACTGCCTGTTGGCACCAGTGTCCGATCGCACATGAAGCTGTTTGTTGGCTCTTACTGACTTCGTTCCCTCCTGTCTTGATGGTTGCTTGTGTTATATTAACTCTCAGATGTACATCGCTTTGGACAAAAGCGTCTGCTAAATGAAATTGTAACATTGTAAACCCAATGCTTCTATATCTGCTTTATTCTGGTTTGTTGTTACGTTCATATTTGAAATCACCCCTGTCATCGCGTTGCCAACTGAAACTTTGTCACTTCCCTGAACAGTCATCATTGATTTGCCCTCCTCTATGCATGTACAGCGCTGTAACTTTCTTTTTGAAAATTGCTTTAAAAGTAATCTTATTATTAATATTATCTTAGGAAATAAGATGCTCATTAGCCACGGGTAGATTACATCCCATTGCAGGTCTGTGTGTTGGTTGAACCCTGCTTCTGTCCTCACTATTTCCCTCTGGAGCTCTAGAGATAGAGGAAGTACACTACAGTATAATCATATTTCCTTTCAAACACATGGCCTCCAGATCATTTACAGGGTTATGCACGCAGGATAAATAGCAGCAAATAGTTTGCAGAAAACAATCAAGTGAAACACTTTGCCATTGTTGTGAGACAAAGACCCTATGTTACCTGTAGCAGGTTAAGCTGAGAATCAAGGTAGAAGTTTTTCTTTCATTGTAAAAGGAGAGGACTTGTCCTTGTAAATCCAATCCTAAGTCATGGAAATATTCCTGCATATAATATCCTTAGGGAGTAATTTCAGAGGTCAGAGCGACTGACAAGATCAGTGTGATACATTATTAAAGTGTCAGGTCAACAGAGTAATGTCCTGGTGTGGCTTAGAGAAGGGTTTACCAGCGATGGCACGTCCCGTTAATCCACTGCTGTGGTCCCAATTAAAGTATCTTTACAATTATTACTTTTAAACTTAGTATAAATATTCATGATCCCCTGAGGATGAAGCCGAATGAATTTTATGATGCCCTGACTTTTTCTGTAGTTGCAATCATGAGGTTGACATTTCTGGTTTTGGAGTGAAATGTCTCGTCTTCCATTGGATCGATGACCATTAAATTTAGCACACGTTCACGTTTCACTTAGGATGAACTGACTACATTCACTGATCTCCAGACTTTTCTTTAGACTCTTTCATCAAGTTAAAAGCTCAGTTTGTTGAAAACTTTGGTTACGATCAGATACTTGAAATAATAATCAGCTGCAACATGTGTTTAATTCTTAGCAGCAAATGTTAGCATGACACACAAAACTAAGCTGCCAAACATGGTAAACATTATATCAAGCCAAGTGTATGTATAATACAGCAAGGTATGTGCATAGGTCAGTGTAAGCACTGTCATAGTCAAAGTCACTTAAGTTACCATGTTGATGTTAGCATTTAGCTATTAGCAATGTTGTGTCTAAACAGCCTTGCAGAATCTCTAGCATTGCTGCAGACTCTTCTGTCTTGTTCACTTCTGTCTGTAACTGTCTCTCACTACAAATCTGGATCTATTGGAAAGTTTTACTCTTACTTCTTCTTCTTTACTCATTTCTACAAAGTGGTCCCTAGTCTTCAGTCCACAAAAAACAGGTGATACTTAAAGGTAAAAGAAGTAGGATTTTTCCATTAATTTTGTCAACAACACATTCAAAATGGGCAACTCCTCCTGGGCTCTTCGTCACCAGAAGCTCACTCTCACTCTCTCGAGCGAGAACACGCCCACCCCGCCGAGCTAACACCGACAGCATCATGGTTACCTTTGCACTAGCATGCTGACCGCCGGTTAACTTGTCCTACCTGGTTTGAGGCACCTACCTGTCCAACAGAAAGAAGGTGAACTCTGCATCGCTCTTTCGCCGTGTTCACCGGTCTGAATGGGGCCCAGTTGCCAATTTGAACCACTCTCACACTCACCTATACGCTGTGATTGGCTCAGAGAACCACAACAGCGCCCCTCCTGAAGACGTCCTGTGCAGAGCAAAACAACAGAATAGATGCAGAGGGAAGGGTCTCACAAGGGTCTGCACACACACTCACTAACACACATGTATAGAGGCCCATAAGTGGTGATTTATATTATATTATATTTGTTAAAGTCTATATTTTATTTTTCAAGGAAAATCCGACTTATTATACCTTTAAGTTCTAAAGAGGATTAGCTCAGCTTGTCTTCCGTCCCTCTTCTGATATCTCTCTGCTGCTGCGTGTCCTCCTCTGAATCTTTTTCATGCTCTCCTCTTTATTTTTAAACTGGCCTAAAACCTGTCTGTTAATCCAACGTGTCCCCACGAATGCAAGTTAGCCAGTGGGTGATGCTCAGTGTGACTGTGTGGCACAGTGCCTCGGTGTCACTGTGTGGTTTGTGTCGGCGTTTTAAACCATGTGACAGTATGAATAAAGCATGATGTGGCGGGCAGCAGGGTGGGCAGGGGCTGACAGGGGAACAAGCTCAGCCAGTGTTTTGGTGACGGCAGACAAGTCAAAACCCTTAAAGTTTAATGGGGGCCACGCCGCAGAGCGAGGAGGAAGAGGACCGTGTGGGCATGTGTGTGTGGGTCCTGTGGTTTCTTGGGAGCTGATGCTGCCTCACGCTGCCCTTTAAACAGTTGGACGTAATGGTGATGCTAATAAAATCAGCAGCCTACCTCATGTGTGATGGACCAGGGTCACACTGAACTAGTGGGAAGGGAATAAGCGCAATCAGGCGTTCCTTTGTGGCAAGGGAGTTTGGCTGAATCCCTCGGCTCTGAAGCTGCTGACCTACCAGAATCCTGTGGTTTCAGTGGACTGTGTTCCTCTCTGCTGCTTAACTCTCTCAATACAGAACTAACCACCGACCAAATTCCTTCTTCTGTGGTTGCTTACAATGTGTCCTGTTTTCTTGTTTCTCTTGTTGAGGGTCTTTTTCTTCAATTTGTCCCTTAAGCTGCTGAAGGCTTGAGGCTGATCTGAAACCATCACTGTTCTAAAATAACACCATGTTTAGTTGTATCCATTAATCTGAAATAGCATCTGTAAAAACAAGGATTTGTCCTTGGATCAAGGATGATCTTTACTGCAAAGAAAATGTTTTTAATATTAAAAAGTGGATCTCAGTTTTTTTCTCTTTGGCAGCACCTTTGGCGAATTGCAGAAGCACACTTCCCAGATATCCAGACAGTGCTACATGTGTGACGTCCACGGTTGGCTCCGGTTGTAACTCTTTGTTTTCCTGGCTGACGGTCGCTTTCCTTTTCAGACTGTTTGCTTCATCTGAGCGTCGAGTTTGTTTCTTTTTCTTTGGATTTTCACTTATTTTAGAAGTTGTATCTGTAGTCATCCATCTTTTCTTTGTTTGTTCAGCCATAGTAGATTACTGTTTACTCACAACACTTGCAGAGAGCGGAAAAGCAGCCGCTTAGCTCCGCCTACCCTCTCTGGCAGACCAACCACTGCTGGCTGATGGAAAACATGTCACTAACTGGGCGCCGCTTGTGATTTTTCCACGACACCCAGTCTGTAATACTGCAAATGGCTTTAATCAGTGGGCCATAGGCTCAATCAGCATTGTGTTACCTCATTCGGCGATAGATAGAGACTCAACAGACATTTATTTCCATGTAAATCTTCAAGATGATCAATTTAAGGGTTATAAACTCTTCCTTTTTTGGGGAATAAAATAACTGCTTAAACTCAAATTGTGACTTCATCCACAAACAGAACAACATTAAAAAGTACCGTGACATGTTTGGTATCTGAGTTCTAGTAGTGATACAGAGAAGAGTGGGAAAAAGTGCCTTGAAATCATGTGTGTGTCTGTGTGTGTGTGTGTATCTGTGTGTTTCTCAGGCCCCATTGCCCACATGGGATGGTCGAGTCCCGTCTATCAAATCCAGTGTGTCAGGGAGCAAATTGGAAATGCCAATTTCACTTTGCACTGCTCCGTATCTTATCTCTCCCTCACCCTCATCCCACCACTTAGCTCATGCCTAAATGAATAAGGTCCTCTCGCACGTCTACCACTGTCTGATTTCAGCCTGCCTTCACCTCTATGACCACTCCTCCTCCTCCTCCTGCTCATCCACTTCTTATTCTCTTCCCTTTCTCTTCATCCTTTCCTCCATTTGCCTCTCATCACCTGTCTTGTCCTCTCTCCCTCCCTGTCCTGCCTCATCTCCTCTCCTCTCCTTCCCTTCCCATTCTTGTCTCCATTCTTCCATGCCCATTCAGCTGGAACCCATCTGTTATTTCTCTGCCTGTATTTATGAAATATGTCTGTTTTGGTAAATATGGATTTATGCGTGTGTGCATGCTCGGGCTGTATCGCCGTCTGCAGCGAACAAGCCCGGGCGAATCACTATGCAAATTAAACAATATCTCATGCAATTTCCCAATTTGCATTGAATCCATTATAAATCAACTCTTTCTCACACACTGTGTTTTTTCTGTCTGTTTCAGTATGACTACGACGGCGGTGACATCAGCGACCTGCCTGTCGACCTCTCGGTGGTGTGGAATGGAAACTTTGTCATTGACAACCCGTTCGATATCCAAGGTAGAAGATCTTTTCCTCTGTCTATAACTGTGTCTCTTCTCGACTTTAATTTGGCAGAAACATGCAGGTATTGTTGCTTGGCAAATATTTAAATCGGCCCCGCTTGTTTATCTGCCTGTAATGATTTTTCTGTGAGCGCCTTGAGCAGCTTTTCCCCTTCACAAGAAATCTGTAATTTCATTTCTGACAGCCATCAGGGAGAAAAGGTGAAAGAGTACCATCCATTTACAAAAACACTATTCCTGTCTCAGGGATAAAAGAGGGGCAGAGGGAGTGATTGATGGACGGCGATGATAACAAACAAACATCCAACACAGAAATTAATAGGGATGGATGTTGGAGACGACGATAAACAAATGGCCAAAGCAATAGGCAGGAGGGGGGGGCCGACGGGTGGATGACAGGTTGATAAATGCAGCATGTAATGGCGGGGGGGAGATGAGAATAAAGGAATTGATAAAGAAAAACAGAAAGCGACATGGAGGGATGGCATTTATTATTTTTAATAGTTATTTGAGCATGAAGTGGAAAACAATTACCAATTCTAAATTCTTTATCAAGTGTAATACATTGGGTGGCGGAGGCTAATGATTTTAGACGTCCCATTACACAAGATAATATAAGTCCTGCTCTCAAGTGTGTCACACAGTTTTTTCCTCCAAATTTGCATGTTCAGAGTCCGATTAACTCACCCTTCCTGCTCCGCTCGCCTCTGTTTTTCAGATTCTATTCACCACTCAGTCTTTAGATGACATACGTGCACATTTTAATCTCACTTCCTTTGTGTTCTATCTGACCTCATTTTGATAAATGTCACACTCGCAGTTCATTTTGCAGATTGCTTGGAAATTAGTTGCTTATCGGTCATGACCTAATTCTTCTGCCTGTGTTATTTTGTTTAAAATATGCTCCTGTGGAGTTTCTGTCTGTTCGTGCTGAGCGATCTTTTCTGGGGGATTAAACGTCCCGTTCAGCTGGTGTGGAGGAGTACTTCAGCTGCCACAGCAAAATGAACAATCACACTTTGTCAATCATGTAGATTGATCATATGCTGTAACATTTGATGACTTAATCAGCAAACAGGCCGTTATATGGTGATTCATCGAATAGCATCGGAAGTTATTCAAGTAATTGACATTTGTGTCTCAAATGATAGTTATTATATTACTTACTACAACCAATACTTTAATTATTGGTTCAATCAATGGAATGGCAGGCATATATTATGGGACTGATTTGTGCATTTCATAGCTATTGACTGGTGTATGTTTTCACCAGGATGAAAACTTATTTTTAGAGAACTTGTTGTGCAGAAAACGATGCTTAAGGTGATGAAGGAAGGGAGTCATCAGGTAGTTTGTCCAACAGAGCGCACATGGACTCAATAGATTAGTCTTCTAGCACATCTGTAGCAGAGCATCACAGCTGAGCTAACATAGAAATGTAGGATCTGTAGGCAGGGATGAGGATTTTAGGGTCAAAGTAAAATAGCCCAATCACGTATCAGCAAGGCTGCGGCGTATGCAAGAAAAATGTGGAGAAAAATGTGGAGAGCAAAAGCAGCCGGAACATAATGCGTCGTAATGACATCCCGGCTCCCATCAGCGGCCATCTGACGATGATTTAATTTACCTTAATCTCTATAAACAGACATCTGCAGCAAGTCCAGCTAACAATCTGTTCTAGATCTAAGATTTAACTTGAGATAAATTCTCAGACGCGGGTCACGAAAGCCATTCAACGTTCAGATTTCTCGACTTCCTCAAATGCCTCAGAAACGATCGCTCCGACCTCCGTTTTAAAGTACTTTTCTTCTCCTCTTGAGGACGGACCTGACAAAGCTTCATTTTTAATTTTTACTTATCTGCATCTTGATGTTGTTATTTGAGCAAAGGTAAGACCCGTTTATTAAAGTCAATCACAAGAAAAACAGTTTCCTCTTCTGTGAACAACGCAGCACGCGGAAAATGAAGTCTCGACTGGAAGTCATTTATGCTAACCGCTGGCTCCTGACATGTTCACCGTTGTCCCCAGAGGCGATATCGTCATCAGACTATAGCCAATGGGATCCGAGATTAAAGCTGAGCAGACATTAATAGGTCGACAATGTTAATTTATTATAAATATTATTCAATAAAGTCAATGCTTAAACAAAGCGGCCTTCTGACTACCTTTGCAGATTCATAACCGTATTGGTGCACAATTTGCACACAATCGATTTCAGTCATTCCATTTCATTCCAGCTCTAATATTCACTACTTTTCACTGTATCAGTAATCGATACATTTTTACATTACAAACCAATCGGTCTCCAATTTCTGGTAGAAAGACGATCAGAGTAAAACTTCATTCAGTTCTGCTCAATGATTTGTCGACTATTTAGTTTAATTTTGGAAAATACCCTTTTAAATACCTTGTTAGTCAGAGAGTAGATACAACAGAGCCCATGACCTCTTATTATGATTGTTATTATTATTATTGTAACTGACATGGTTCAAAATTGTTTCTTAATATCTGTCAGCTGAAGTCGAAAGAGCATGGAAGGGTTGGTTAGACGAAGACAATTACTGACCTCAGATGGGATGTAGCTGTTTGTTTAACATAATAAATCATTGATTATACCTGAGAGATAATATGGCCTCCATGTAAGAAGAGGTTGAACGGGTTGAAACACATCTTTGCTGTCAGCTACAGTAGAATCAAGTAGTGTTTGACGGGGATGTGTTTGATTTAACAGCTTTTAGTTCAAAGTATCACGACTGAAATTGGAACTGAACGTCAGCAGAGAGAACAAGTTCATTTGTACGTTTGCTCTCTGGCAGCCTCGTAACCCAAAATGTTTTAACAGCTCGGTGTTGATATTTAGAAAATAAACACAGTTCACAGTTAAAACGACTGAGCTGTGTGGAGTTGGGGGATTTTGAGGCACTGTTGCATATAGAGCGTACTCTTCTTTTTCTTCTTCTCCAAGCCCTTCACATCCAAGATCAGATGTGTCTTTGGATAAAAATGGTAACAGGGCTTTAGACATCAGTCTGTGCACGACATTTGAGTTTTTATCCAGCTAACTCTGGAAACAGGCCCCAGGGATCCGTGCCACAGTCAGCGCTTTGCAAGTGACAGCAGTGGTGTTGCGCTTTGAGAGTTTGGGAGTGTGAAATCCAATGATCTTACAGGCAGTGTGCGTGTGCATGTTTGTGTGTGTGGACTCGACAAGCATGTTCCCTGTTGTTATGACTATGAGTAAGCAATGCCTGCGACTTGACTCTCTAGGTGGCAGAGAATTTATGCAGGAAGCATCCAAGACCAGTGGCTTGTTCCTCCCAGCAAGCCAAAGACAGGCTACGCGAGGTTATGGATGAGTAATTGGTATGAATCACCAGCTCTATCAACCCCCTGAGATAAAGTTATTGTCCTAAAGCCTCACAGAAAACCTGTGAGGATTACCAGCCCAATGCAATGCTTAGTGTTAAAACTCCTTAAAAACACGCATTATTAAACCGTCCTCACTCACACAAATCTCATAAAGACCTTCTCCTCCTTTTTTCTCTCCATCCTCTATTAATCCCTCCCTGCTCCATCCTTGTCCTTTTCTTTCTGAATCGCAGCCGTATTATCCGTCTGAGGCAGAGCCGCTCGGCCCTGGCCCGGCTTCGCCCCGGTGTAAAGTGGAGATGTTAATGTTAATTAAATCATTCATTTGGTTCAGATTAATTAGCGTCGCGCTACTTTTAAGCTGAGCCGTGGCTAATCAGATTAGGCCGAGCGGACGGCCGAGGCGGGCAGATGGATACGAAAGAAGCTCGCTTTGAAGTCCAGCCGCCGTCTGTCTGCAGACGAGGAGGAGGGAGGAGATTCCTCCGAGCTCTGTTGCTTTTTTTTTCTCTGTTTTTCTGCTTTAGCTCGTTTCCAATCTGTTAAACTGGTGTGACAGCAAACAAACCTGCCTGAAGGTAAAGACACTGTAGTATCCAGGATGGTAAATTATGATAGAGTTAAACAGATGACAAACAGTAACAGAAGAAAAATAAAAAAACACATCAATGCACGTTTTCTCCTCTTGTTTGCATGTGACTCTCTCTCTCTGTTATTCTTTCTGTTGTGTAGAGTCTCTCTCTCTCTCTCTCTCTCTCTTATTTCCTCCCAACCTCTCCCCCTCTCTCTGGCTCTGTTGCTCTAATTCTGCTGTCCTCTCGGGGCCTCACCATCTTTAAATTCATAACAATTCGTGTTGCTGTTTTGTTAACAAGCGCAGCTAAAATTTACCCCCCCGTCCCTGCTTCCTTTCATCTCCCTCCCTCCTCGCTCCTCTCAGGTGTTTGAGGGTTTAATATTTTTTTTTATCTATTTATTTATTCATTTTTTTTTATACTTTTAATGACTTTTTCCACTCTGCAGAGTTTGGGGAGCGTTTTTTTACACAACCAATTATCAATTCCCTATTGGCGTGAGAAGACATTACCTGTCGAATTAATTTCTGTAATATCCCTGTAGGACGCTTGTTCATTTATTTTTTATTTTCCGTATTTATCCATTGAAACAGTTATTTTCTCATGCTCGCAGCCTTGGAGTGCTAATAAGCACCAAACGAAGGTTTAAGTTGTGAGGCGGGTGATTAACATTCATTTATGCTGTTCCTCTGCTCCCTCTGAGGCTAACTGACACATAAACTCCTGATTACTTACTTTTTTCCCGCCACTGTTGCTTTCTTTCAAATTAACAACTTATAGAACTTTCTGGTCTCCAAAAATCTGTCTGAAGCAGTTTAAGAAAAGGTAAAGTTTTTCAGTAAAACTTTAAGTGCGTGTACGTTTATTAATTTTACAGTATTTCAGGTTGTTTTTTAGGGGGTGCCAACAAATTAAGCTCAATTTCCATTAAAAGCTGTACATATCAGGGAACCTGTGACTGTGGGCAGAAGACCCTCACCTTGTGTCTCAGTTTTTTAGGTATACTCATTTAAAGCACAAAACACATGGAAGAAAGAATGCTGGAGGAGGGCAAGTCCAAAAGTGGGACACTACTCCACTTGAATAAAGTAGGCTAAAAGTTGGGTTACAGCTCAACGCAAGCAGGGTGACGGATATTATCCCATCCCGCTAACTTGAGTTAGCCTCTTCTCAACTAGTCTGACTCACAAGATGTCCACTTTGTGTGTAAGCCTGCTTTGGGCCTCCTATTTCTCCCCCCTCCACTGTCTTTGTTGTTTCAAAATCCCTTGAAATCCCTGCGGCAGTCTTTTGACAAAGATTTGGAAGGTGCAAAATGGCAGGCTGCTCGGTTGCTTTGGTGCTAATAGCTGTTATGTTATACAAAGGATATGTTTAGAACACTGCTTCTGTGTGGATTTAGCCACACAAGAAGTGGATTTTATTGCAAAAGATGCACCAAAACAACCTTGGGACACTCTTGTCCTTTTTTCCTAAGTGCTGATTATGACGGCTCCACAGCAGGAGGACTTCTTGTATGACTACAACTCCACTCAAATCAAACATGTCTTCTCCTTCTCTCTCTCTCTCTCAAACAGCTCACCTGTACAAGTGCAGAGCGCTGCGGGACAGCTGCGGTATGTGCCTGAAGGCTGACCCCAGGTTTGAATGCGGTTGGTGCGTCCAGGACAGGAAGTGCTCGCTCAGGCAGGAGTGTAACGGTGGAGGAAATTCCCACCTCCCGATGCAACTGACTGAAAGTGGAGGGTGGATGCACGCCACCTCTGGAAACAGCCGCTGCACCCACCCAAAGATCACTAAGGTAAGTGAGTGTGTGGTTGCAACCAGTAGAATCTGGAAGCTCATGTTTTATTTGCTCTGGCAGATGCTTTGGTGCCCCTTCCATTTCACTTTCATCTGACATGGTTCAGGGGCCAATAACAACCGTTTAACCAATATAGGGTGGGTTTAAGTTCCATGCATGCATTTTCTTCAACAAGATGGGGGCTGCTGGTGTGGAACTTTCTGAATCTGTACAAGGAAAGGGAAAACCTAGGCTACCAATTAATGTCATGCCACATGTCTGTGTACTATATTGAATTAGAAGCCGTATGAATTAGCTGCAGCAACTTCCTACAGCAGCCTAACAGCCTACAGCTATGTCACATGGTTTGCTGGCGCCTATCCCAGCAGTCATTGGACGAGAGGCGGGGTACACCCTGGACTTATCGGCAGTCAATCACAGAGCTGACACCTAGAGACAGACAACCTTTCACACTCATTCACACCTACGTGCAATTTATACCCCTTTCACCGCGAAATTAGCATGTTCATGCAAGTTTTTCAGACCCGGGAAGACCCGCTTATAGATGCCGATTGTCTCTTTTCCCATTGCCAGTGGAGTATACTCCTGTCGGTCTCTTTTCTGCTGCGTCACCATCTGATGACAGGGTTTGTAAGCAGTGAAGACACTACGGTGGTTAGGTCTTTATTGTCTGTTTATTTGGTCGCTGACAAATTTGGAACGATGTTTGAGCGCTGCTTGGACAGAGACAGGTGGAATTTGTAGCTGAGATGACGAGGAGTCGCAGAAGTTGCTGACGGAACATAGCATCGTGCTGGAAAGGGGGCGGAGATTATTGTGTCGACACGGGTTTTGTGTTCCCATCAATGCCTATCGGAGCCGAGGAGATAATTACCCGGGTCTACTGCAGGTTCATGTGACCCGGGTCTGAATGACGATTGTAGCCTTTCCCATTAGACGAAAAAGCCGGGTGTTACTGGGTTTTTTGACCAGTGGGAAAAGGGCTTTAGAGTCACGTATGAACCTTACAAGCGTGTCTTTGGACTGTGGAAGCCGGAGTACCAGGAGGGAACCCACGCATGCACTGGGAGAACATACGTCCGAAACAGGATTAAAACCAGGAACCTTGTAGCTGTGAGGCAACAGCGCTAACCACCGCATCGCCGTGCAGACCTTGATTATGACATATATAAAAACAAAACTAACACAAACACTCCAAATCAGATAAACAATATAGAGACACACTCACCTGCTGATCTGCTTTTTCGCTATTTAATTGGTAGGCGACTGGCATCTTTTCAGACAGAACAGAGTGTGCTCTAAATCACAGACTAGTAGAGGGAATTGTGTCACATAGACAGAATTTTTTATGAGTAAGTGCTCAAACCTGGCGTAAGATGGGCCACGAATATAAACCAGAATGTGCTCTGACTTTTTGGCAGTGTCAAGCAAAAAACAAAGACCTAAAAGTCAGCCATAAAACAATTTGACTTGGTGTTTGTTAACAATTTGAATAACTTCTTTAACGTTTATTATGCAAGACATTTTGCAGCATGAGAAACGCACACAATTGGGTTTGTTGTCAACATCCCCAGTCGACAACAACCAAAAGAAACTCTAATCAAATCTCCCCCCTGTGTTACACTTCTAAAATCCCCTGCAAAGAAAAGCAGCGCAGCTTCTTTGAGCGCCACGTCATAATGTTGTCAACCCACGAAGAGTGTAAAGTCACCTGCCGAGATCCAAGGCTGCTGAACCTTGATAGGCCGTTGCATCAGTTCTCTTTTCTTGAGGCCCCCGTGGTCACGACAGCACTACGTGTCCTGAGCCGAGAATGAAAGCTGCTCTATTTTAATGTGCTCCCATGTTGGGACCTTGTGCCTGCCCTTGGCACAGAAATGGTATTATTACTCAGTGTTACATCAAACTGGTACTCAGAAGGCAGAGGCACGTAGAGGTTTGTTTGGTTTTGATCCCTTTTTAAACTGTCTTTTGAGGTATGTTCATTTTTTATATGTCACTGTCTCTCTGTGTATTGATGTTTCAAAGGCTGTAAGGTTCAGAATCCAGCATCGGTCACATAGATTTTAGCTTCATTCGTTCCTGCTTTTCTTTCTGTATGTTATGGACCTTGTTTCTACCTGCCTTCCTTTAATCTCGACTTTCAGTGGGTAGAGGTTGAAGAAGTAAGAAAAACATCCCGTCTTGTTTACCAGTTGTTAAAATCAGAACCAGAAAGTTCCCAACAAGAGGCGACGGACGCTGCTGAATACTAGAATGAATAAGATAGGATCTTCGTGCTTGACTCAAATGACGAGTATCATAATGTTGACTGAGTAAGCTGTATCACTTCAGGATACTCACACTTGGACTTCTCTATTCTCATTTGTTTAAGAGCAACAAGTCTTGCTTGTCACACTTGTCAACACATACAGCTTTCTTTCTGTTTACTTTAGTAGTATTAATACACATTAGACTTTTTATATCAGCTCTTTTCACCACATCTCAGGATTTTTGGTCATCTTGATACAAGTCAAATAATAATACTAACGTCCCCCAATTATTTAAGACCATGTTATTGAACCACTGTAGACTGACAGAGTGAGTTTCTGATTTGACCTTACAGAACTGGTATGTAATGTTAAAGCCTGTACTACTTTGAGTTTGTCTTGATAAAAGAGTTAGTTAAAAGGCCTGAACTTGAAGATTTCAGTTTTGTTTTCTTTGGCGGCACCTTTGGCAATAAACGGTTATTACAGGAGCACACTTCCCAATGTAACCAGACGTCCACAGTTGGCTCTCTTTGTCTCTTTGTTGTAACTCTTGATTTTCCTTGTTTGGCTTCATGTGAGCATCAAATTCGTTCCTTTTTCTTTGGATTTTCACTTATTGTTGAAGTTGTATCTGTAGTCATCCATCGTTTCTTTGTTTGTTCAGCCATAGTAGATTACTGTTTACTCACAACACTTGCAGAGAGCGGAAAAGCCGCCGCTTAGCTCCGCCTACCCTCTCTGGCAGACCAACCACTGCTGGCTGATGGAAAACGCGTCATTAACTGGGCGCCGCTTGTGATTTTTCCTGTGAATGTCGCCACTGACACCCGGTCCATAACGCTGCCAATGCAAATCAGTTCAATCAGCTTCCATCAGTGGGCCATAGGCTCAGTCACCATTGTGTTACCTCATTCAGCGATAGATAGAGACTTAACAGACATTTATTTACATGAAAATCTTCCTCCTTCACATTTTGTCCAGTTTTGTAAGAGTTTCTTGGCTTTTTTGACAACCCAAAACTTGCTGAAATATCCATCTGTTGCTCTGCGCTCCTGCTGCCTCTTACGTTTGTGTGTGTCTGTGAGAATGGTTGTGTACAGTCACAAATCCACCATCAAATGAATCTGCACTTATGAACAAATGCGTACCCATTTATCTATGTTCCTGTGTGTGTCTGGGGTTGTGTTTTTATGTGAACACAAGGACAAAAGAAGGAGAAGGAAGAATAAGAGTGACGCAGTAATAGCACAAATGGAGGGAGACATGAGCAATGAATGTATCAAGAATTATGAAAACAAAAAGACCTTTGATATCAATTGCAGATCTCTCTATTCTCTTGATTCATGTCTTTATTTTGGCCTGTTCAGTTCGTTCAACCTACATCGTACTAGTAGGAACCTCAGTCTCTCCGAACATTGAAAGAGCCTGATACAGTCCTGTTGAAAATCATCCTCTCAATACCTGAGATCCACATTTGAGACAAGATATTCCCAATTCCATACTCCCAGGTTTTTCCAAATATGTTAACATAATAACCGCAGATTATTTGTTTAAGGCAGTACTCCCAAGAGAGAAAACAAGGCCCATTGCTAATTTCCCATAATCCCTGTTTGGTTGGAATGCCGAAGCAGAATTACCAAACTATTTTCTGACCACATAAACACATTCCCCAGTTTCCAACAGCTGCTGGATTCCATGGTTCATGTGTGATTGGTTACTGCTCAGACCACAGCAGGATTACTATGTTACAGAACACGCACACATATGCACACAAACAGTGTGTGCACAGGCTGGATGACAGATTACTTGGGAACCACTGCTATAATATTGATGATTTGAAGCGGCTGCTATGGTCAGGACTGCAATATGAAAGCCATACCGCCACAAAGTTTCACCAAAGTAATTTACCTCTGGTGGTTCCTGGTCAGTGGTATGCGACAGAAAAGTCCAAACAGAGAGAGAAAAATTATGTCAAAGTTTAATTGGATTTGTTGGTACTTGCAAAACTGTTCCGCACACACTGCATCACACTAAAGCTGGTGAACATCTGGTGAAAGAGGGGTGACACGGGAAGAACCCAAATGCAGAGGACTTTGGTAGATCTCAATGTTCACTGATTTATTACAAATACAAAACTGAAATATATGAAGGCATACGCAAAAACGAGGTAGGCAAGGGTCAAAGCCTAACTATTCCAAGGCAAACTGCTCCAAGGATAAAAAGGGGCAGCTAACTGATTACAGAAAGTGGAACAGAATGCAGAAACCAAAGGCACTTGGCCTATTTGATGATTTGGCTGCTAACTGGAATATGAACCGAAAGGCTTATGAGGGAAAAGGTGTGGAGTTGGGCAGGGAAGCTCAGGTGAGGGGAATGAACTGATTGTAGAGAAGAGTGTAGTGGAAGTATCCGACAAAGACATCTGGTGGATTCATGGAGAATGAACCTAAGAGGCCTTGGGAAGTGGAAATGGTGCTAAAGGAAGGGACAAATAAAAGCTAAAGCTACGAGGAGTCATAATATTGGAAAACCATCCATTTTTGTACATACAACATTCTTTCTCCATTCCAACTGTGGCTCTCTCTCTCTGTAAAATTGCCCAACTTTTGGTACAACCAGATAAGGACAGTAAGATATAAGTAAATTGGTTGGAAACAAAAGACCAAGAAAACAGCATCACATGGATTAATGGAGTTGTAACATAATAGACATTTACTGTGTATGTCAGGCTATTAGCTGCACAGTTCCAGGGTCCGGTGGTTAGTGGTTAGTGGCTAGTAGTTGGCATATATCGTTGCATCCTTGTGTCAGTTGGGTCTATCTGTTTTCCTTTTGCAGTTATGTCCTAAGGCTTGCTAGTTAGTGCTTAAATGTGGTTGTGTAGTATCAGATCACTTTCCTTCTGAAACCGCCTGAGGTCCGTCTCAAGCTTTAGGGCGTCTGTATTTTACGCTCCCCAGTGAGTGGTGGTTATGTGCTTTAAAGAAGTAGTGTTGTGTCAAATCACTGCAACATGAGTCCAAAGCCGCTTGAGGTCCCATTTCCACACTGTGGCGTCTGCCTGCATGCCCACAAGCTCAGTGAGCTTTATGTGGTGTCGTATGTTTTTACTTCCAAGAAGCTTGAGGTTCTAATGGAAATCCACTGCCAGATCACAGAAATAATAACCGTTACATTCTTTTGTGAAACAGGGGTCTGTCTCAATCGCCCCTAACCTAAAGATCATGTTTCGGATACATACCAGAGATCATAATGTGGTTTATTAGAGGCGATGCGGTGTCTTACTTTGGGTCTCATTGTTCCATAAGTATGTCACACATCTGTGTCTGATCGGCAGCTCTACTTACAGTTGGTTCACCAAGTTGCACCCAAAAATTTCACTTTGTCCTCGTTGCTTCCCTCCTCAAAGGTTTCTGAGGTATGCTGGGATTTCCTGTTTTTCTTTTGAGTCCTTCATAAACGACAAAAAAACGCTAAAAGCGGTAAATTTTATGCACAAATTTACCCCAGCTACCAAAACTTCTTCTATCTTGTTACAATTTTAGTCTGGTCTAGTCGACATTTAGTGAATGTCAATATTCAAGGCGACAACTTACAGTTCTAGACAGACCAGGAAATCCTTTTATTTGTATCTGTATTTCATGTCGTATTGTTTCCCGTCAATCCCTGTCGATTCCAATGCCATAATAATGAAGATGCATAACTACAGATAAAGGAGCAAATCAAATCAAACACTGTATGAATACACCTCTAGACACCTACTTATATTGGGTGTGGATTATTTATTGCCTGGAGAAGGTATTTTAGTCTTTTCTGTGTCATTATGTAGCCCCTTTGAACCTCGTGTTCTGGCTTTGGTACAATTTATTTAGAACTGGTGCACAAGTGAAATGGGCCACTGCTTTGACTCGCTTTATCTCTTGCCCTAACAGTCGATGATATTCCAATACTGAGAGGTGTCGTTTCACCCTAACTGTATCCCTCTCCTTAGTGTTCCAATGAAACATCAAGCTTGATGCTATTTTATTGCGTATATTTACATGTTTTCTTAAAAGCTGCAGAGAACTATTCATGAATACTGATAGGTGTCTACAGCAGCCAATTGCAGCGATGTGCTTAAACTCTAGAACACCATGAAGGATGGCTGCAAAACAACTTGTTTCTGTCAAGTTGGGCCAGTTACTGTTACAGTTACTGGTATATAAGTAAAGATCAATATGCCCTTAAATGTTACCTTGCAGGTTGTATGTCAGATAATATGGTAATGTATATTTTAAGCTGCTCCCATGCTTGAAAGGGAATCTATGATTGTCTCTAAAATGTTCCTCACATACGTAACTGTGACCAAAAATATTTAGCATCTAAACTGTTTCAATATAAACTATAGGTAGGATATACAAAACAATGTCTTCCACAATGTGGTGACTATTGTGTTTATATTCTGATATGTTCCCAAAGTCTTCATTGGTTCCCTTTCAATGCTCCCTTTAATGATGGTGGTAATCCCCATTTACAGCACTCTTCTTTCTGTCTCTGTGTTGCCTCTCAGTCTGTGGCTCTGCCACTGTTTATATCCCAGGGCTTGGTGGCTAGCTGATATTGTATTTTGTGGTATCGTAGCTTCATTCCTCCAAAACCATCTGAGGCCCCATTTCCACACCCGACATCTGTTGTCCATATCGTACCCTAGAGCTTGATGGCTACTCGCTCTGGACGGTGTTTACCAGCTATTGTGTTTGTGGAACCAAAGTGCATAGGCTCTGCTGGCGCCTGAGGTCCCAAAGTGAGTCTGCTTCCAAATAGTAGGCAGCATTAGTCCGGCCAGACTGCTCTCACTCTGTCTCCCTCTTGGTCCAGTTCACTTCTGTTACTGTTTGCTTTAAAGATTATTTTTTAAAGTGGCATCAAAGTTTTTGGTTTTCAAACCCCAACACAAAACACTTCATACATTCAGACACTATTATGATTATTACTCTGCCTTTGAAGCCCTCTGAAACCATTGTCCCTGCTTTCAGCTGAATGGCTGCTTGTGAGCGTCCGTCACGGGTCCATGTGTTTTGTTGAGGAGGATGATTTTGTTCCTGGTGGAACAAAAATGGAGGGAACTGTGAAGGGTCATCATGACACCTGTTTGTAAAGTTTACAAACTCGACCACACGCAGGACTGATTTTTGGAATCATCGACTTTTGGCTGCAACCATATTTACTTTAGTCTGTCTCAAAGTCAGAAATATTCCAATTATACTTTTGAAAGTTTTGCCTTTCATATTTTTTTATATCATCAACTGTTTTTGTTACTTCAGGCTTTAAGGCAACATTTTTTGTTTTGCACATTTACATTTAAGCTTTTGAATTTTCATTATATTATATTTTTATTACATACCTTTTTCTTTATCAGTTCCATTTTCCATTTTTTCCGTTTCCTCTTTTAATTATATATCAGGGGGAATTATACTCCATATGTTTGGCAGTGCAGAGGAGCTTGGATCAGAGAATAGCTGACTTTCTCTTTATAAAAGTTTAGAGTTAAATCTCAGATTTTTGGCTCACAATGCATAAAGTCCATTCCTCAAACGAGTTGTATTCACTATTTGCCAAGGTCTACTGTTTGATACTGACTGCCATAATAAAACAATGCCTCCATACTGTCGCTGCCTGAGTTTGCATTTCCACACTGAGCTGTCTGCTCAGCCAAGCACTGCAGGAGAACAGGGCAATGGACGTATTGCACATAATTAGCTTGTGATGCTTGTTAGGGATTAGGTTTGTCCCAGCCGTGGTGTGTGTGCGTGTGTGTGTGTGTTTGTGACAGCCACCGTCCATCAGTCACCATATTTGTTTTGTCACGCCGCACCTGTCCCCGTTACGCGCCATAATCTGGCTAGATAAATCACATTATGGTCCGACGGCCCGACTGAGCGTTAACACCGCCGCAGCCCCACCAACGAAGCCAAGCCAGCCTAATAAGTTTCAATTAGGCGACGCTGGTTTGGTTCTGTATGTCGGCGCGGGCTCTTGTTTTCTCCCTCTTTATCTCATTTTCATTGTTTTTCAAAGCCAGGAGGGAGATTTTTCTTCATTAAAACTTAAATCACCTGATATGGACAATTCTGATGGTGTATGCATGTTTGTGTGAGTCGCTGGCTCTTGTACATTGAGAATTGTTACGCATGTTTGTGTCGGGTTTTCTTTGCTTTGTCATTATTGGAGATGGTGTCCAGAATTTAAACTAGTGCTGCATGTCAAGTGTTGTACAATATGTTATCTTTAGTGTGAGGGACATTTGTGAAAGAGAGGTAAAAATATTGATTCTTTCATGTCTTTCTTGTCTCTCTTTTTCCTCCATCAACTTTACATTTCCCTGTTCTAATGTCTCTTCTGTTTTCTCCTCTTCCATCCATTCTGGCCTCCGTCCTCCATCCACTTGTTGGTCCAGTTGTTCCCTGAGACAGGACCTCGCCAAGGTGGAACCAGGGTGACGATCCTGGGGGAGAACCTCGGTCTGCAGTTCAGAGACATCCAGATGGGCGTCAGGCTGGGCAAGGTGCCCTGTGTGCCGATCGAGGAGGAGTATGTGAGCGCTGAGAGGTAAGTTAGGGATCAGAAGACGAGCCACACGCAAGCAAACAGACAAACATCCACGTGCATAGAAAGAAAACTGTGACGATGACGTAAACCAATTTGCAGAAACATGCAAAAAGTGTCTCTCTCACAGGCACACACACTCACACATCTGAGAACAAACACACCAAAGGCGGCAACAGCTAGTTCCTCTCTCATCCGGATCAATCAAAGATGTTTGTGTAGACGCCCAGGCTGCCTCATTCCGCAGCTAAAGAGATAGTGACATCAGGGTCTGTTTTTTTTTGTCTGTGTGTGTGTAAATTCCATCTGTTGTTCCCCTCCATTACTCCCTACATATGCTCTTTCCTTTATTTTTCCCATCCCTCCATCCTGACATTTACTCCTCTGCAGGGTCCTACACGGCTGAGGAATTGAGTTCACGCAGATCAAACAATCTCTCCGTAGTGCACTTAGTTGGGAAATGATGCATGTTGAGATGGAGGGCATCTCTATTCAAATATTACACACACATCAGTTATTCTACATTTCATTCCTGACATCCCCGCGCCACCTCAAACATAGCGAGGGTGTAATTTTTTTATGTTCCTTTCTGCCTCTTCGTGTTTGCTTTATTCTCTCTGTCTCCATCTCCTGAAGGTTACAACTGCAGTGCTCTTCAATGCACTTAATCAGAGACACAAGCAGTTGCATGTGGATGTTATTGTTCTCCTCGCCCTTATTTTCTACATATATCGATTTATGGTTTTGTAGTTTTGAATACCTCTTAATTAACACATACTGTGAATAAGAGGTATGTTGGCCCAGTTTGAGGCAGCGTTTGATAAGATGTCAGGGATTTCATGGCACTCATTAAAACTTGTAAACTACTTTCCAGGTTTGTTCCGCTGACAGATCCAGCGTTGGGAGTTCTTGAAGAGAAGAACAAGCAGACATTTCAGATAAAAATTAAAAACAAAAACAGAACAAGGAAGATAACAATAACCTGACACCGACCTCCTTTTCCTCATTATTGTCTTCAACTTCCCGTCCACAGAATAGTGTGTCTGCTGAATGACGCCACCAGCTACAGGGTCCAAGAGGCTCAGGTGGAGGTGTGCGTGCGAGACTGCGTCAACGACTACAGAGCCCTGTCGCCCCGGCCTTTCACCTTTGTGGTAAGGACCCTACAAGGAGTCTTTGTTTAGATAACTTGCTTTATATGGACTAAGGTGACTTAATAAGAAAATACTGCTTTGTTTAAATGTTTACATTTTTTGAGCAGTTCAACTTGAGAGCAGCTTTATGAAGAAAGTTAAAATATAAGAAAGACACATTGTTTTTGTATTAGTACACTTTGGGGGAAATTCACTAAGAATGAATTGTAGGCGCTGATAGCACCATAAATCGTGCATCATCTGCCCCCTCTATCTGCTCCGTCTCAGAGTCCGATTCACAAAGCAAATTGCACTGATGATATTCAAGCGCAAACAAGGCCGTAAAGTTTCACAGATCGATGCAGTTCGCTCTTGATTTGTGTCTGATTGTGGAGAGAAGCTGCACCTCCGCACTCTGCTGCGCGGTGCTGCGCTCTCAGGCAGTAGTTGAGCGCACACTGATGGATCTCAACTGCATGCACAGATCGTTGATGAGCAGGGAGAGGAGGGGGCGGCAGCTAAACATTTTTAAACGAGCGCACAACAGCAGCTTGTCCAGATAATAATGGCCGTCATGCATAATGGCTCCGAAGTGTGCCCTAGTGCTGGGGTTGAGCCTTGCACAGCCCTGGACTGAGACCAATCAGTCCTGATTATAATAATAATGCCAAATTCTTTCTGAACAGGTTATATTAACAAGCAAATACTTTTTGGATCACACAAAAGGTGGAATTGTCGTCAGGAACAGTGTAAACTCAGAGCGTGACAGCCCTTATGATACTGCGTCGCAGTTCCCACCAGCTCTCTGCAGACGGTAATATCTTCACTCTAACTGTGCGGTGCTTTTAGCGCTGGAGCTTGTGAGCATAGAAAGGGACAAAATTTGCCCAATGACTCATTTAAATACGGGCACACAGCACCGGAGCACAGAGACACTGTTTACTCTGCAGCGCACTTTGGGGTGCATTTAACCCTCTGCCTGTGCTTGGAGAATGAGGCGGAGTCTTTCTGTGTCATTTGCACAGGTTTAGCGGGCACAAAAGCCGCACAATCCTTTAGTGAATTCCCCTTTTGTTTAGTAAAATGCTACAGATTAAAGTTTTCTTATATTTAAGTCATCCACAATTTGTTTAAACAGAGGATCACTGTGTCTATGGTCTGTGGTGGTGCCTACAGTTGGAGCTTAAATGATGTGTATTACCTTACCTTTGACTTTGCCAATATTACCTTTTCAAATAGATAATTATTATGTATAGACTTGTTCCTATGCGTTTTCGTGTAAATGTCCATTATGTTCAATATGATTGAACATTTATTTAATTTAATTCAAATAAATTGTGCAAGATTTGTGTTATTTTTAAACTGTAATTATTACAGGTCAATGAAGGTGATGTTATTAAATGATTCATAGGTTTATAAGCTTTACTATATATTTGTTTTATTTAAATGTTTTCTTTGTATGTGAGGATGTCGCCAATGTTTTGTCTGTCTCTTCTCCAGACTCCATACTTCACCCGTATCCAGCCATCTCAGGGACCCATTTCTGGTGGCACCCGGGTCACCATCGAGGGAAGCTACCTCAACGCGGGCAGCTACGTGTCTGTCAGTATAGGACCACAGCCCTGCTACTTCAAAAAGTAAGGGATACATTTTAAACCAACTGTAATTCTTCCTGTCAAGTCAAAGTTTATTTATATAGCACATTTAAAGTCGAGCTGAAACGGCATTTCAAGAGTTTCTATCTTCCGTATCGTGACATATTTCCGAGTGAAACAGGACGTGCAGGCGGAACATATCATTAGAGGGATTTGATTTGATCGTTGAGAAGTGGGCGTAGACAGACGTTCTCCACTGCACAGTAGCTAGCTAACTGATCGAGCGTTCTTGGTGCTCCGCGGCTAAATGTTGCAGATTGATTGGTTGAAATTGTTTGGTGCTAACTGACGTAAGCACGCGTGAAATTTAGTTTTACCGGAAGAAAAAATTAACGGATTTTGATATAAGAATACGAAGAAATTGATTTTCTGTATTTTCTTTGGCCTATATTGTCAAATGGATGCACAATATTACCGGGGATGTGATCTAAAAGGATTAAAATTACATTTTTCATTTCACCTCGACTTTAAAACAACATGGTTGACCAAAGTGCTGATTTCCTGTCGGGAAATTGGACCAACACAGCAGAGGAGAGAAGGATTTAGATAAGAGAGGACAAAGAAAATAGCACTTGGAACGGTAACAACAATTTTTAATTATGTCTTGAGGTAGAGTAGATGGTACATTAAGATAAAGGAAATATGTACACAAATAAACATGCTCTGTTGAAGATGTGCGCAATGCAGAAAAGCAACATGTAATCAGTGTGTCAGGTTAGGATGTTTCATGTCTCATCTCTTTGTCCGCGCTCACACAGGCTTTCCCTAACCTAATGTGCAAAAAGATCCGAACTATCACCACAGTTGCTTGCATGTCAAATGCTTGGATTAGCCTCTCATCGCTAATCTCTATTGAAGCCTCTGTATGCTAGCTTTGACAGCAGTCAGCTTTGACAGCAGTCACTTGTCTGCTGCTGCACAATAATCCAACAGATTCCACTTCAACACGACTGTTCGCTCACCTCCGCTCTGTCTTTATCTGTCACACCCCGACTGTGTGGCTCTGTTTGCGGCATCTTGTGAAGGTTGCTGGGGCGTGTGTTCTTTGTGAATGGGGTTGCTATGGTAACCGGCCAAGGGCCTTAGGAGAGTGGATATTGTAGATTTTCTCCTCTTTCCTGTTCCCTCCATCTCTGTGCAACAACCATGGTATACAGAGGCACAATAGAATGTGCAACACTACATTCAAGTGTATATACACATGCGCACACACACATACAGACACACACACACACCGACACATCTCTGCTGTGAAGTCATGGCCCAGAAAAGCAGCCACCACTCAACTGTGCTAAATACATATTAGATAATGTAGCTGCTGGGGACTGCGCTCAAGACTGCAATTGAAAATGTTATTTTGCCTTTGAGACATGCAGGCTTGGACACACGCACACACACACACACACACACACACACACACACACATATGCATGCAAACTCTTTCCATCCCTCCCCCTGTGTTTGTGACTGGTGGCGTTGATCCTTGTCATTGCACCAATCATAGCAGGTATAAACTTCATTAAACATGACTTCACTGCTCTGTTTGTGATACATTCTTCTCTCGCTCCCTACACGAAACACATCGCTTTACTTTCTTATACAACAGAAATACTGTAGGAGAGGAGTTACATCAGTCATGGTATAAACAGTATTTATATTTTTATTTCAAAGCCTTTGCAAAGGTGGACATTTAGTACAAAAGTGGGTAGGCGGAGCTAAGCGGCTGCTTCTACGGTCTCTGCAAGTGTTGCGAGTAAACAGTAATCTTTCATGGCTGAACAAACAAAGAAAAGATGGATGACTACAGATACAACTTCAACAAGAAGTGAAAATCCAAAGAAAAAGAAACAAACTCGACGCTCAGATGAAGCAAACAGTCTGAAAAGGAAAGCGACCGTCAGCCAGGAAAATCAAGAGTTACAACCGGAGCCAACCGTGGACGTCACACATGCAGCACTGTGTGGATATCGGGGAGGTGTACTCCTGCAATTACCGTTTATCGAGTAAACTTAATTATACCAGGTGTAAATATATAGGCCCATAGGTCAGATGTCATAATCCACTTCACCCATATCTAGATGACGTGTTAACACCGGGTGTAAATGTGGTCATTAACAGTACAATGTGCACACAACATCAGTAGTTGTTAATGGCTCACATTGCTTTGATCTAAAGCTCCAGCTGTGATCAGCCAGCTGTGCGTCCTGTGATCCAGCAGGCCAGGAGAAGGGTCATCTTTCAGGACTGATCTGACTGGCTTGCTGGGCTCAAGTGTGTTGGTCACAAGAATAATTATCTTATCGAATTAGCTTTTAACAATATGGTTTGAAGAGAATGAGACTAATAAGCCTTTGGGCTGGATGCTGGTAATTACTTACACAATTAGCAAGTCATTAAATATGTCAATGCTTCAGCTCGGACCTCAGTATTTAAGGGATGTTCTGGCACGAGGAGGTAATCATTGCCTCTTTATTATTATAATTCTGTTTTCAAAGCGATCAGACTGTGAGAATTGTTGAGGGCTTCCTTCTGTTGTTAAATACTGTTCCTGTTGAATTTCTCGGACTGATTTCACATCACCTTAAGTCTCTTTCTTTACTTGTGTATTCCATATTAGATGCATCCCTCTAAAAAGCAGAACCTCTGTGTTTTTTAAATAAATACAGTTTGGATTAACAGTGCACCTGCGGGCTTTATGGAAATTTAGCATTTGTCCAAGCTGACATTGATTTTGGCTGCCCTCCATAATTATTGTGTCTGACTAATGCATGTTGGGTTTGGGATCACTTCCATTAAACGTATATTGTTGTGTGTCCACTCAGGAGGAATGCCCGTGAGATAGTGTGTGTGACACCAGCCGGGCTATCACCGGGCAGTTCATCAGTGCTGGTGGACATCGACGACGCAGAGCTCAGAAACCCAGAGGTGAAGTTTAACTACACCGAAGACCCCACCGTCCTGAGGATTGAGCCCGACTGGAGTATTGCCAGGTAAGTTGCTGTGTTCTCCCTTAGCTGGATTACGTACTCATTTACTGTCTTCAGTCCATTTATGTAATGAATCAACATCCTGTGTTTTGGCTCCAAATAACAGATTTGGGTAGAGAGAGGGTATTTGACTAGTTAGGGCAACAAACGGCTGCTGCTCCTAAAATTAATCCGAGCAGCGTGTGAGAATCCGTGCAGAGAGCTCAATAAATGCACTGAACCAAAAAAGCCCTCTCCTGCAGGAGTCTATACAAGATGCATATTCTGAAATTCTACTTTCTCGAGGTAATCAAAGTTTGGTTTCCGACTTTTACTCAACTTTTTGTGATGTAGCCGCATTAGCATTGCAAATTTGAGGAAGCGTTCTTGATGCCGTCATTGCAGATTTAAATGCTGGATGAGAGCTCTGACAGCCGGGTTCGGATAGAAGTAAACGAACGGCGCCTCCGGACATTTTTCATCTGGCTAAAGCAAGACTTTTTTTCAATGAAGGAAATCATTTGCAGTAGCAGCAGCTTTAGTGATCCTTAAATGGGGAGTGCGAGGTTGTCAGATCATACAGCCCATTGATTGGTTGAATGTGATTAGTGAATGAAGAGGAAGCCTGATCAGCTGATGGTGTGTGCGGCTCATTTTCTCTGCCTGAGCTAATGCAATAACAGTACCTCTGATCCTCAGCCGTCATGTAGTCCTGTATATGTCCAGCTAAATAAGTAATAGTGACCTTCCTCTGCTCTGCATTGGACATGACAGCAGTGTCACTGGGGAGCACATGCACAAGGAAAGACTTTCATATTAATGTACATTTACTGGCAGGAAGGGCAGCTGACACACATATTGGTCTTTATGATGGAGGCTTGCGTTGGCGTTGAGGAGTTACCTCAGATGGCTTTTCTGTCCCCCGTGCGGCTCCGGTTGTATTTATCTTTGGGATGTTGACTTATTTTTACATTGCTTTTCCTTCTGGGGTGCATGTTTACTTTCCCTCTGACTACCCTGAAGCAAGTTCTCTTGAAAATATTCATTATAGGAACTCAGCTAATCCAACATTAGAAAGCACTTGGCCATAGTGACAGGAGGAAACCTTGAGTAGAGCCAAAATCTGGGTACTTTGCAAGCCAGCCATCCACCCCAACCACCTCTTTGCATCTCCAACGATGTGAATTAAGTGTTTTCAGTACAGTATATTTTTATAGGAGACATGGCTGGCCTATTTCAAACCACACCCTGTTACGTTCTTTCCAGGCTAATTAATTTTGAAGTATTTCTTTTTTTACCCATTTGTTTGAATGCTCCTTTCTGATCTAACATCTCAAACACTTTTCTTTTCTTTTCTGTCTTCCCTTTGCTTATTTTTTATTCCCAATTCTCTGAATTCATTTCTTTGGAAAACGCCCAGACGCTTTTTTGACCTGCTCCCTAAATTTTTTCCTCCTTCCTTCCTGCTCCTCTCTGCCCATCTCTGTGTTGCTCTCCTCCCTGCGGTGACTCATCATAGATGGTAGCAGATAGATGCAGAGCTTGTTAGAGAAGAGTGTTGATGAATCCTGCCCCGCTCCTTTTGCCCAGTAGGACTGGCCAAGAAGCAGCTGAGGCCCAATCACGGCCCTGCACACCCACTGTGAAGGTGTTTTTGTGTTGAGTTCTACTTCAGGAAGCTCACCCAGGGGTGACCATCCCACATAAAAAAGAAACATACATGCACATACACATGCTCACATCCCACTGATTCCCAGAGTCCCTGATGTTTGGCCCCAGATCCCTGCTCCATCTGGCTGAGAAAACCACAGAACAACACACACACACACTGCACAAACAGAGACCAAACTGTGAGTGTGTGTGTTGCTTCCGGGTAGTGGAAGCTTTTATTTAGCCAGTGTCGTCTTTCAAAGTATCACATGTTGGCTTCGTATAACGAACCACTGAGATGTGACATCAAACTGGTTCATATATTGCTCGTTGTCTGCTTTTGTGCGCTACATGCACGCCTGCAGATCACTATCACTGTGTATGGCTGATGATAGCAAGAGTAGATGAAAGACAGTGAGGTAGTGAAAAGATGTAGGGTGCATTATCATTGTGCTTGGCTGATGATAGTCCATTTAGGAAGAAGGCAGAGCACTTCAAAAAATAAATTGATGAGGAGTGCTCATCTGGGATACAGAGGGAAGATATTTGGGCAGCAGCAGAGGTTACAGAAGCAATTCTGAGCCTGCATTTTCAAATCTTCTTCCAAACTGGCGGGGTGAAAAAGCAGATGGGTATGAAGGCTGCCGCTCCTTCTGCTAATGGTGCCAAGGTGCCCGTAAGCAAGGCACTAAATACCAAAACAACTGCTGTGCAGCTGCTCAATGGTAACCATTAGAACTGGTTGAACTGGGTAGTGGCCAAGTGTTGATATAGGTGTTCAGGCAACATGCAAGCTGATAGCACAAAATCATCGTGGAAGTAACGCCAAGCGAAGTTCATCCACATGTCCTCACTCAGTGGTGGCAATGAGGAACTCATGTAGATAGGGGAGCTCACGACTGTCATGCTAGCAATTGGAAACATGTTATCTCAAGCCAGACACAATAAGGCTTCTGCCTCCTGACATGTCATTTCCAGGATGTTACATAATTTAATTCATAAAAAGTTTCATTAAAGAGGAAAAAGAAGCTCTGCTTCCCAGCTAGTTTGCTTACTGTAAATACGCCAGCATAATTTAAGAAGCTCATTAGCTTGCTGACTGGACAGCTAGAGGTGACTGTTTATGTAATAACAATAACACATCATTGGCTTTCAACTCTGCATATGGACCATTTCATATCCTAACAGAGAAGCTTCTTTAACAACCCGCAGCTACAGTTTGGCAATAACAGCTTTTTTAATTTTTGTCTCTCTGACTTCCTTGTCGAGGTGTTGCTCAACCAAGCAAAGCATTTATGCAAATGCATTGGCCCATGGACCGTAAGTGGACGTAGCTATCCTGACGTTACTCAGTGATTTGACTACTATTCAAATGCATTGCTATTAATATTTTAGCCATTCCCATCATGTTTCTTGGCTGACCACCGGGCACAGCCCTACACACAGGTCTGTATGTGACTGACTGACTGACTAACTGACTGACGGTACTTTCAGAGCCGTAGAGAGAGAGGGTTGCGACATCGCAATAGCGGATCATGGAGCATACTGGACCTCCACTGACGCGACTCTCTGTCTATACAGCTCTAGATTCTTTGTTCGGGGAGCAGGCGGGGCTGCTCGTCCTCTGTTCTCACCTTCCTCCGTGGCGTGCACCTGCTTTCAAACACGTTGTCATCGGCCTCATAAGGACAGTCCTTGGAACACATTGCCCACAAAAGCGCACACATTGACCTGATGCGGTCAGCCACATACTAGGCTTTGACTAGTCTTGTTTTTGGTGCCCTTAGTGACCATATTTGGACGAGAGCAGGGTTATGCATGGGTACACCTACAGTATATCTTGATTGGCAGGTCGTCGTGGTATTGACTTCTCAATCACAAGGTAGCCACGCCCTAAAGCACAATCTGTCCATTTTAGTCATAATGGGACCATCATTTACAAAATGAACATCGTGCTGTATTGAAGAAGATTTAAAACAACTGCAATGTTTTTTTCACCACACAGTCGGACTTCTTTTTGCAGAGAGTGGAGACGCCCCCAAAGCAAAGTTAAGGCACTTTAGTGTTGACTTCACTTTTGAAACCAATTGGCGTTATCCACTTCTTAATTCGCCCCAACGAGGGAATAAACCACCATTTGTTGTTGTTTTTACTGCTGGTGTGACCAAGCCTTAAGTGACTTACCCATGTATGTCTGCCATTACTTGTTATTTTTGTATGATTTCTGCAATGTCTAGCTAATCCTTCCCTCTTAGATACATTAAATCGTACCGGGACGCTTTTAAGTATTCCCCTCTGTAGAAAAAAATAACAAAAGCATTTGACAGTCAGAGAGAAGAACTTTGGAGTGAAAAGAGGGTGAAAGGGACACAGAGAGAGAGAGAGCAGTAAAACAACAAGAGAGGGCAGAGATGGCAGGAGAAGAAGCGAGATCAGACAGAAAGAACCACTAACAGCAGAGGTTGGATTTCCCCTGCTATCCCTGAGACTTTATCCTGATTGTCTTGTTGTCTGTTCCCCGAAGCATGTACCTGAGCTAAAGAGACTCACTTAGACAAAGAGAGGAGCAACAGGGACAGAGGGACTCAGCACAAATATACATCAAGCTGAAGAGGAGGAGGAGGAGGAGGGGAGGAGAAGGGAGGCAGAGGACAGGCAGTGTTATAAGAAGTGCAGTCTGCTCATAGTCCCATGATTCATTTGTGGCAATGGCCCAAGCATCTTATTAAAAATCAGCACATTTAAATGTGGCCTCAGCTCCTTTGCTCCACTGTTAATCAGCTGCCTGCATTTCTCTTATTTGGAGCACAGTTATATGATGCTAGGTCACTGTTCCCTTTTGTTAGCATCTCTTGTAGTACATGAGAAAACACAATGCTGATTAATTGCCTCTGCAACAAGAAGTTTTTTTTTTAATATCCAGATAAATGTTATGTCTTTTTCTAAGTTTTATAACTTAAAAATATTATATTAAATAATATTTAATCTTTACAATTCTGCAAAATGATTCATTGCTTTCTAAACGGCACTTATAGATGAAGCGAGCAGAAGGACTTTCCCTTGTGACACCTCGGAAAATGATTTTGCATTGGAAGTGGAATTTAAGAAATAAATAAAAGTGGGGAGTTTGAACTGAAGTTGTAAAATATTAAAACCAAACATCTCAACTTTAATTTGTCTCTGCTCAACAGCACAGACTCTATTTATACAAAATTAATTTTACCACATCATGGCAGAGTTTCATGGCTCTCAGCCGTTGTGATTTTTAAGTGTCTCACTTCCAGTTGCTTAAGCTGAATTTGGCTCTTGGAGATTACAGCGCTGCAGCAGAAATGACAAGAATAGAGAATCACAAACTGTGAATAGTCTGTGAAGCTAACAGATAAAGTACTGCTCTTGCGTCAGCTGTGAAAGTATCAGTCAAAGACTTCTTGCCCCTCATGACATCTACTTTCATATCTTACACAAAGTGCTGGTATCCAAAGTTTCTACAATGAAAGGAACCATTCTTCTTAGCCAGCTGTGGGCCACCTGCCAGAAGGAAAAGAAACTTGCTGTGCTGAGAGTCGCCAGACCTGAATTATTCTGTCCGCCAACAATGCCAGAGATGGTGCGTCCACTGTAATACATTACTCACTTTCCCTCTCTGTTACCACAGTTTGTTGTTACTGTAAATCTTCCTGGATTACAGTGAGAGATGTCTAACATTAGCCAGTCACACTCTATTTCTATCAAGATATCATCAGGCTCTGTCTCTGCTTCGTATCACCATACCACCACTGTTTGTACGATTTCACTAAAGGATTGCGCGGCTTTTGCGCCCGCTAAACCTGTGCAAATGACACAAAAAGACTCTGCCTCATTCCCCAATCACACGCAGAGGGTTGAATGCACCTCAAAGAGCGCTGCACAACAAACAGCGTCTCTGTGCTCCATTGTTGTTAGCTCTTATCAACCCCGGCACACGGGCACAGTTTCGGGCAGACTGTCTGGAGTTGTTACGAATGAGGGGGAGTGTTATATGGACCAGCTGCTGTTGTGCGCTTGTTAATAAAGCTCCATTCGAATAGTTTAACTAGTAAACACCTGTTGAATCTGGACTTTACAATAAACTGTTAAAGAGCTGCCACCTCCTCTCCCTGCTCATCACCGATCTGTGCATGGAGTCGAGCTCCGTCAGCGTGGAGCTCAGTTAATGCCTGAGAGCGCAGCAGAGCGCAGAGGTGCAGCTTCTCTCCACAATCAGACACAAAACGAGCAAACTGCACGGATCTGTGAAACTTTGTGGGCGTGTTTGCGCTTGAATATCATCAGTGCAATTTGCTTTATGCATCGGACCCTGAGACGGAGCAGATAGCAGGAGCAAATGATGCGCAATTAATGCCGCTATCAGTGTAAGTGTCTTATTAATGTCTACAATGAAAACACATCTGCATACTGCAGAAATCAGTTGTGGCGGTTATGTTAACCCACCAGACGTAATGTGCCCATTTATCCTTCTGTGGTGGAGCGAGCTGAGCCAAGGTGAAAGGCTTAATGCCTCAGTGAGTGCCATCATGTTTCTAACTATATGACCTGGCTGTGGATGTGTTGCCTGGATCAGTTACCTGATCTTGCGGGAGCATAAGAACTTCTTTGATTAAGCAACAACTCTACCCTGGAGAAGTCCTAACTAACTTGTCTTGGAAGTAAAACATTTGTTTGCATTCATTGCCCATATATTATCACCTTAAGCCTGACTGGCATAGAGACAGAAAGGGTTGGCAGCTCAAGCCATCTCATTGTAATTTGTACTATTTAGGAGCAGTGAGTAATTGGTGGAGTTCCTCTTCCACTTTCAGCTTCAAAGGGTAAAACAGGAGGACATACATCCTGATGTTTGTCTAAAATACTTGATGTGGCAGGTCCGTAAGTTCACATGGCTTGCAGGATAACTCAAAGTTATCCTGAATCCTTGAAGAATGGCGGATAAGAGATAAAACACAGGGAGACCATCATCCTTCTATAGGGCCTGCTACTGTAGGTACTTTGGGGGCTCCTCAGTGGAAAGGCTTCCGAGATGAGTGCTTTGATTGCTATTCGGCAGTGTTGCTCTCTAGAGAGTTGATACCGATAAAGAAACCCAAGCAGCCACAGGAGGTCATCTTGAAAACACTTGTCTTTAAGGTTTAGATAGTGTGTCAGCGGTCAGGCTCGGGGCATTCTAAGCAGAGAACTAGTTGCGTTACACTCCAAACCCAGGAAGCAAGATGTCTGCAGAAAAAAGTGGATCCTTTTTTAGTGAGACATCATAACTGCGGATTTTGGCCTTGGGCATTTGAACTTCAGACCTTTCCAAGGCCCAAAGTATCCATTAAATGCCCACTGGATGTTTTCAAAATGCTTTGGTGTCCAATGCACGGGAAGAGAGCTTCACATTGTTTATGACTTTTACAAGCCTTTTATTTCAGACAGTGTGAGAGACTACAGTATATCCCCCTCCAGGCAGTGAGAAACCTGCAGGAAGACACACGATGGGGAATCTTAGAGAACTATATTTCTCAGAGGCACAGATATCCTGAGCAGCAGGGGAGGGCAGAAAGAAGAGCAGGATACTCAGAGGTTGTTGCTGTGACTGTAAAACAAGGTAGTTATCGAGAAGGAAAGACGTCTTTCATGAAAACCTCATAAATCCATTTTAAGCACAGCAGTGAAAAGGACAGACTAACCCAGTTGTCTTTACAAGTAGCAAGTGTACCCCTATAATAAAGATTTTACTTTTATGTGAACTCCATGCTCTTTTTGTGGAGTCATCTCGAGAAACAAGTTCACCAATCATTTTGAGTTAGACCAACATGGGATACAGCTGAAGGAGACCACCGGATGGTACCTCAAATGTTCCCTCTCAAGAATGACATCAAAAACACTCGCTGGAATTTACAAACCAAATAAAATCCACAATTATTTACAATCTGATTCATTGGGAGAAGAATGACATCCGTCAAGAACTGATGCAACCAAACAGACATTTCTTCCCCATGAGGGGGTGAGTCTGCCTCGACTCATCAACAAAATGAAGCTGGAGGCTCCAGCCAAGCTCTGGCATCGGTGTTTACTGGATCCAGTCCAGTGACCTTCACAGACTCAAGGCAAACACATATTTACTCTGGAAAGAGTTTTGATTAACGTGTGTGGAGCTTCTTGGTGGATCTTCCCCCTCTCCCTCAATTTTTCACTCTGCTTCTTCCTCCCCCCTTTCTCTCTTTCACTAATATATCCCTTATATCCTAATTCCCTCCTTTTGTTTCTCTGTAAACTCCCTCACAAAGGCTTTTTTTCCTCTCAGCCCTAACTCATGCTCAGGGCACTGTACTTCTGTTCATACTTGAGCTGAAACTTTCTTTCTTGCAGAGTGGTCAAACCATTCTTTTCTCAACTTTCTTAAATAATAGTGCTCATGATGTGCTGAACTACACAGTTTTATGCATACTGTTAACTTTTGCAACTGCAAATGCCGGTGTTAAATCTACTCATACTCATTTTTCAAGTTAACCAACCATGTCAGCAGTCTCTTCCTCTTTGCCATCAGCTATTTAGCTGTCTAAAAAAATGCTTTCACCTTTCCTCCTTGACGTTATTCCTGAATGGGACCAAGGACGAGTTACTGACCTGCTGATTTGCTAAGGTTGCTTCTTAGCTTGTGTTTGATTAATCAAGCATTGAGAGTTACTCTGTTTCTAACTGACCTGCCTCACTGCAGCTGTAGTTTAAAATACACTGTTAAAAAACATTGTTTAACACTAGAACCGCCAGGGGTCACAGTATACCAGAAACCCCCAACAGGTAAAATTTACCTGCTATTAGAACGTATTGATGTTCAAGTTACAAGGTTCATTTATTTATCATTTTACAACACAAAGTTGTATAATGAGCTGCTAGATGTGGTGTCTTTACGCAGCTTACAAGATGACAACATGACAATGAAATATGAATGAAGTGGAGTTTATGACTTGAGGAGCAACTTGATGACACACAGTAGAAGAAAAAAGGCGTTGCCATAGCAACAAACAATGTTTCAATCTAGAGGTGCGAAAATGACGGCATTATATGTTTGGGTAAATTTGACCGGCTGGCGGTTATAGGTATTAAATGGCCATTTTTAAAATCTGGCTTTATGTTGACATTTTTTATCAATAGGGGGCGCTACCGAACACACTTTTAGGAAAAGTCAAAGACTGGGGGGCTTGAATATTTCCTGGAAAAAAAGTTACATACAATCAAAAGACAGCTGCGGGTACATTTTAACCATTGGCGGTTCTAGAGTTAAAATTCTGAACGTTTAACAGCAGGGGCGAACTGAAGTCCTGCCAGGCCTGCGGTACTCCTGGACTATGCACCACAGGGTCTGGTGTTAAAATCCTGCACTTTTGGACCTGCCGTAACCGCCATCCTGTAACACCCATGTGTCACATAAATGTAGCGATTCATTCTCTCAAAAAAATAGTCCCTCGTAACATGTTCCAAGCACCGAGTGTGTTTGACACCACCATGTGATTATTGTTCTTTATTATGACCATTTTGTATCACATATGTTTCTTCCCTGTGTTTTTCATAATATTTTTATATTGTTTTAAGATGTCGCTCTCTGATACAGTGCCATAAAGCCTAGGAATATTTTCTGCACTAACCTGAAAGTACATTTGGTCGCTACCAATCAGAAATACCACAGAATAATGCAGAGAATTTTATGCCCTGAAGAAAGTCTTACAGGGACTGGAGTGGTCTTCATCTTCTTTCTTTTCTTGTGTCCTCACAGTGGTGGGACTCTGCTGACAGTGAGCGGGACCAACCTTGCAACCATCCGAGAACCAAAGATCAGGGCCAAGTACGGACAGGCCGAATCCTTTCATGTAAGTACTGATGTGAATAAAAGAAATGCATACACACCTGATAAACACACTATACTACTATCTGACTCTTTGCTTTCAAAAGCAGCCAGTGCATAGACATACAACATGATGCACTAGCTCATAAGCCCACAGATATAGATTGACAGACACACAGTATATACAGTATGAATCATTCAGATTTTTACAGACACACAGCACATCATTTATCCGACTAACTATATGTACACAATTGTTTCCATGGTGTTGCTGAAGGTGTCAGACAGCCTGCCTCTCACGCCTCCTCTGTGCAGATGCAGCTTCAGACATATGACGCTACCTCAGGTTACATAGCTTTTTAAATGCCAGCGCACCACATGAGCGTTTGTGTCATAAAAAGAGACAATGTGACGAACAAAGTGTGAGGGAAAAAGAGAGACGCATAGAATGTTTCTGAGAATGAAGACTGAAGAAGGACTGAAGGGTTGAGTGTTTTTATCAGTTCGATGGATTGTATTCACAGAACTCTTTGGTGATCTTCACTGTCAGATGAAGCTCTGCAGTCGTCGGGGTTAAGAACTCAACTGCGGTCAATGCTGAGGCACTTCAACCTGTGGATGAAGCCGAGTCAAACAGCCTACATGACGCTTTCCAAACAGCCTTTTGTACTTAAAGTTTTTGCCCATTTACTACAAATATTAGATTCTTAACAGATATTTTCCAAACCATTCTTTAGTGTTGCACATTATTAAACAGCACTGCTTTCGCAAGTTGTGCAGAAAGAAGGAAAACAGGAAAGTAAACAAGAAGCATCTTGATTTATTTATTTAACACTTCGTATTGACATAGGTGTATGAACAGGTGTGTTTATTTTTTCATTTTGGCCGTCTGTATATTGGATATGTGGAGCCAGAAGTGACCATAATTAGCCCAGGGTGGAGCTGGAGAGGAGAACTAGCTTACTTGGCAAGGTGCATCCTAAAATTGGGATGCTAATTTTGGCTCGCAAAAACAAGCTTTACACAAATGCTAGGGGGGAGAAGCGAGTTCAGATATATTTTTTTATTCCCTGTACTTATGCATACTAAGTTGTATTTAATTAAAACGAGTTTAACAGTTTTTGAAATGCTTCTTTTTCGTAACGCAAAACTTCCTGATAGCAGTGTTAAACACATTCGTAGTAAATGGTCAGAACGGTCCTCAAGGCTCTCAAAGGCAAACATGGCCACAAAATAATGTATTCATGTGTTCTCCGAAGCAATGATGTGAAATATTCTCAGGAACAAGCGAAGGCACACAGCGCATTACACAGTATTAACACTTGATCATAAATTTGCAATCAATTTACATTTCCAATAGGTTTAATTGCACTGCAGTTACACAGGGCATCGACTTACAACAAGGATTATTATTATGCCCAACAGACCTTTTTAAAAGAAAATTAAAACCTTCAGAATATTGATTTAAAAGGAGGCTTTGCAAATGTGTTTATACATTATATAGTCTATTAAAGGGCAGCATGGTTTTACAGTGGTTAGCGCTGGTGCCTCACAGCTAGAAGGTTCCTAGTTCGAATCCTGGTTCGGACATAGTGGGCCTTTCTGTGTACTTCAGGTTTACTCCGGCTTCCTCCCACAGTCTGAAGACATGCTCGTGAGGTTCATTGATGACTCTAAATTGCCCGTAGGTGTGAATGTGAGCGTGAGTAGTTGTCTGTCTCTGTGTATCAGCCCTGTGATTGACTGGCAATCAGTCCAGGTGTAACCCGGCCTCTCGCCCAATGACAGCTGGGATAGGCTCCAGCCCCCCTGCGACCCTGAACAGGATAAGCGGTGTGGATAATGGATGTATGGATGGTCTTTTAAAGATGATTATAACTAGATTATAATTAGATTTTTGACTGTCCCACTCATCTGAAATAAAAGCCATTGACACTTCTGTTTCCTCTGCCCTGTTTTCAGAACTGTACTGTGTATAACAACTCGGTCATGGTGTGCCTGGCTCCATCAGTGGCCGATTCAGAGCTGGGTTTCGCTGAGACCGGCACCGGCCCGGATGAGATCGGGTTCTACATGGACAACGTGAACGCTCTGGTGGTCGTCAACGAGACCTTCAGCTACTACCCCGATCCCGTGTTTGAACCTCTGAGTCCTTCTGGAATACTGGAGCTCAAGCCCACGTCCCCGCTCATTCTCAAGGTCAGACAGGCAGAAGTGTTGTTTTCAACCGTCTGAATATTTCAGCTATTTCCACCAGTGCCCTTATTTTACCTTCCAAACATTAACAGCTAGAACAACTACTTATCCAGGCAGCTTTGTAAACACTTTTTAACTTGTCAGGGGGCTTGTTCTATAATGCCGCTGTGAAGATGAAGACACTTAAAGTGCACTGCCTTTAGAAATCCGGTGCAGTGGGAATAGAGCTATTGACACCCACACAGAAAATTGTCACATTTACCTGGTGTTAAAAAGAAATCCAGGTTTAAAGCTAATTTAAAATGTTTTTTTTAAGTGCAGCTCAGAGGTAGATAAGCAGTCTCTTGTGTTGCCATGACTCATCTTCATTCCTGTTTTATTTCTACTTTAGGGAGTCAGCCGTTGGCATCTGCCACATTCGTATTAAACTGCACCATGTGTGTAGACCGCATGTATCGTAATGTAGATTATTCTTTAGAGCATTCCTACAGTTTATATGGAACCATCGAATCATATGTGATGAGAGTTTCCCAGAATTGAACTTGGCCTGCGCACCATATTAATGTAGCGACACAGAGGTCCCGTCCTTTGGACAAGACAGCAACTGTATGCTTCACACAACAGAGACGATTGCAGCGTGTTATGTCGCGTCAGAAAAGACCTCAGACCAGGGGCCAGACGGGGCCTGGGCCTCTCCAAACACTGACTATTTAAACTCTATACGAATCTAAAATTGTGATACAAAAGCGTATTAAAAAGTAACTGAAGTCACTCAAAAATGAGATGAGAAAAAGCAGGATCTGATGCAACAAGGTTTATTGAGTCCAAAAACAGAACCACAATACAACCAGAATCTAAGCCCGGGCAATAGAGACTGAATAGGCATTCGCAGAGCATGATCTTATGTTCCCTGAGGAGGCCCTGCCTGATGCAGGCTCACAGATGCACAGTAAATCCCATTTTTTAATGTTACGTCTAGTCATAGATTATTTTTTACCGTGTCAATGAAACTGACCTTTAAGCCATTAAATGTCAGGTTTCAGTGTTGTCTGGTTTCTACTTGTGTAAAAAACCTGCTGTTGTCTGCTGTTGTCTGGAAAACATCTGACTGGTGACACGGTTATTTCTGACCAGAGGTCGGAGTGAATTTTTTTTAAAATCAGTAAAACAAATCATTTTTTAACATAAAGCACATTGATTTCAAACATTCTACTTGATATATGTTTTTCCCACAGATTGTAAGTTCTTCATTCTGATAATATAGTTCACTTTCACCTTCAAGATGGTTATACAGGCTCAGTTACACAATCATTCTTTCCATAATTACCCTTCAAAACAAAAGCACCATATCTACTAAATCCTCGCACATTTGGGGAAGCTGCTTGCAAGCCACGCTCACGCAGAGTTACAATGAGTGACAGATGCATGGCTGAACTGAACACTTTCACTAAGGCTGCAACCTGAAAGTCGATAATTCAAACCATTGGTCAATCAGGTCGCATCCCCACTATTTTGCTTTTTAGATGTAACAGTGAAGACAGAGGAATGACGGAGCGACAACAGGTAGTCCGTAAAAAATCAGGTCTCAAAATGTCCCTTCAGCTGATGAGGACAGATCTATAGGATGATTTAGCTTTCATTATATAGACACTTAAGGTTTTGTTTGTTTTTAAAGTAAGCATTGATTTATAACTGAATATTAATACTGTGTAGCTGCATAAAAACCTGTTTGAATGTAGAAGACTGCACACAAGCTGAATATATCATTTGAACGTAGGGTTGAAACTACATGTTTTTCTCCCAAGGTTTTTCCACTAACAAGTTGACCACAAGAGTCTCAAACATATTGAACCTATCTTGTATGTATAATGGAAAATACATACACTGAGATATAAAAAAATACATTTACTGGCAATGGGGAAAAAAAGCTTGCAAATGTGTTTACAAGGTCTCACACAAGAGGAAAAAAATATCAGAAATTCATAATTGAAAGCTGAAAGCGAATGTCGACACCTTGCAAGGCCAATTTCTGTCCTTCAGTTACAAACAGAAACTTCTTTTGACTGCGTCCTCTCCTGCAGCCTCGAGCCCTCTGAAATAACAGTCCTTTCAATTTAAGTAATTAATTTCTAGTGCAGGAAGGGGCAGTGTGGGAGCACACAGTCCAGGAGGATGGGATTATATTGGTTTTCATTTTCATTGACAGTGATTGTACTTAAGTTTATGAAATTAATTGGCAATTTCTGAGTCGAATGTATGCGTGAGAGTGTCATCTCTTTAAGCTCACCTGAAATGTTTAGTCAAGGAGTATAGGCTGTTTATGCCAAAGGATCAGTGTCTGGGTCAGTGTCTCTATGTTTGTCAGGGGCTGCATGCTGGTGCAGTGGCTGGCGCTGTCACCTGACAGCTAGATGGTTCGAATCCCAATTCGGACGTAGGAGGCCTTTCTGTCTGGAGTTTGCATGTTCCCTGTGCATGCTTGCGTTCCCTCCAGGTACTCCGGCTTCCTCCAAAAGCCCAAAGGCATGCTTGTTAGGTTTATTGGTGTAAATGTGAGCGTGGAAGGTTTTCTGTTGAGTCCAGCCCAGGATGTACCAAGCTGGGATAGGCTCCAGCTCCCCCTGACCAGGATAAGCGGTATAGATAATGGATGGATGGATGTGTCAGAATAACAGTGGATAAAGCCATTGCACGTTACCTCTTGGCTACACAGTGTAAAACCTCTTTTTTATAACATGAGACCGTCCACTTTGGACAATTAAGATGCACTTTAAGGATATAAAAATAATAATACATTTCTTCTAAATCATCGTCAAATCGCCCTGGTTTCGGTGCTTTTATCCTCTACCAGAATGTGCCTTGTCTATCTCTGTTGTAATCACACAGGCTGTGTTATTCTGTTTATTTCCATGAAGAGATTGAAAGCAGCGTAACCGCCGTCATTTATTTCTTAAATGATAATTTATTAGCAAAGAGCCTCTCAGTAATTGCCAAATCTCCTGCTTGGCTTGTTGGTTGGAACTGCCTACCCATTGGAAGCACTGATGAGATGGACAAAAATGCAATTTGGCGGTGTTGGGGGTGTGGGGGTTTGCATTTCTCAGAGATGCGTGCACTGCGCTCGCCACGCAATTAATTTCTCATCTGAAGTGTCGGCTGTGTTTTTACTGAGGTGTGTTAGCAGGAGAAAAACATTTATCTGGTCTCGGGGTTTTGTGAGTGCTTTCTTGTGTGTGTTTTTGAGAGCTTGTCCCTGCGTGACGCTTCTTGCATGCAGTGTGTATGTGTGGCAACAGCTCCATGTGTGGCTTAGACTTGAGTGCATGTGTGGTTTGCACTCTGCGTGTGTGTGGTGAGGAAGCTGTGTGTGTGTGTATGTGTGTTGCGAGAAGGAATGGGATGCATGTTTACAGGGTTACAGAGCGGGGCTGGGTGGCGGCCTGCAGAGACGATGGGATTGGAAAACGGAGTCTGTCTCTGCGTCCCACTGCTAAGTCAGCGGGAGACGCGGCAGCTATCTCCTCTCTCTCTCTCTCCCCCTCTCTGTCTATCACGCTCGCTCCCCAGCTCTGTTTCCTGCTCCTTACCTTTTTTCTTTCTCACTTTAGAGAACATCCCTTTCATCTTTTTTACCTCTCTCATAATCTTTTTCTCTGCTCTCTCCTCTCCGCACGCCTGCTCACCTGTTGTTTTCCTGCCACGTTTCCTATCCGTCTTGTCTTCTTTGTATTCATATTTCCTCCTCTTCCTTCCTGTTTGTCTTTGATGGAATCGGGGGGGAGATAAGTGGTGTGACAAGAGTGAACCCACGTTAACGGCAAACAAAGTGTGTGTCAAATTGGAAACAGTAGACTTCATATTGAAATGAAAAACTGGGACTGAATGTACCAATGTTAGAATTTACACACCTCTGGAAGAGGCTCCAGAAATCAGGAGAGACGACAAAACAGCACAGGTCAAAGTGCGTGTTTCTTCCTCCCAACTGTGTGTCGCTTATACACCTTTTCTTCCTTCCTCATTGTCCATTTCATCTTTGTCTTTGTGTCTTATTTCTCTTCTCCAATTTTTGCATTGGTTTGTTCTGAATAATGCAAAGTGAGATGGCAGGAATGTCAGTATCTGATAGCTTGAAAATGAAAATTCATACATTAAATGACGATGAGATGAACAAGAACAGAGTGTCAGCAACTCTACAGTCAGGGACGTGGATTTCCGGGAAGGCAAGTGTTCTGGTTTCCGCTTGAACTACGCTTGTAGTCCGAGTAATATTGACCACTCACGTATCAGCAGGTTGTGGTGTATGCAAGAAAAACAGTGCGTGAGGAGAGCAAAAGCAGGCAGAAAGTAACCCGCCGTCATGCCACGATTTAGCTTCTTATTAATCTCTATAAACAGACGTCTGCATGTAAGTTCAGCTAACAAACTATTCTACATCAAAAATGAACTTGAGATGAATTACCCTAACGTTGCGTCACGGAAGCCGTTCAGTATTCAGATTTCCTGACTCCCTCGAATGCATCAGATCGTTCCGACCTCTGTTCAACAAACAAAAGTTTTCTTCTCCTCTTGAGGACAGACCTGACAAAACTTCAATGCTTACTTCTTACAAATCTGCATCATGATGTTGAAATTTCGGCAAAGGTGAGACCCGTTAATAACAAGTACATCACAAGAAAACGGCTCCTCTTACTTTATCTTTATTTGTTATTTTATTGTTGCACATATCTGACATTTTTCTTCTATTTTCATGCCATATATTTCTCTCTGTGTCAGAGCAACTGTAACGCCTGAATTTAAATAAAGTATTTCTGATTCTGATTCTGATTCTAAATGCGATGTGATGAAATCTGTAACGAACGTACACTGTGATGACGTCGGAGGGAAGCCTTAGCTTTCTGTTACGTAAGAAGGTTCTGTTCTCTAAAGTTTATAAATGAGATTAATTGAAACAGAATTGTGTAAAACCAGAATATCCTGCAGCTGCCTGCGAGAGGTCAATTTTTATAGTGTGAAATTATAAATCCATATTTTCTTTGTCAATTAAAAAACCAACTATAAACTGGTCTTATGAAGTATCGCCTGACATACTGTATATTATTCCACTCTTATGATGATGAAGACGGGCACCACAGTCTGTTGTCCTGCCGCTGTTTAGATTTTATTGACCTCGAAGGCTCTTCGTGACCTGGCTGCACAATATATTTGAGACATTTTAATCTGTTATCACGGTGTGAGATCCTCGGGCAGCGGTCCTCTATCTCTTGCTGAGCCCGAGCTAAAAACCAGGGGGGGTGAACCTTTTGCTATCAGGGCCCTCAGGCTGTGGAACAACCTGCCCGAGGAAAAACACTGAGGCTGACACGAGTACGAGAATCCTCTGAAACCTTTTAGTCTGTTTCCTGTTTTGTTTTTACTGGTTTAATCTCTTCCTAATGTTATATTCTTCGGTTTGTTTAATTTCAACTTCCTCGCTGTGAAGCACTTTGGTTTGACGAGGGCTTTATACATAAACTTTATTATTGTTGGAATAAAACATCCTCACAAGAGTTTGAAGTGCCCAGCTGTTTGAGGAAATAGCATTCTTTTTTTAATGCAACTTTATAATTGTGATCCGTGTTCAGTGGGATTTGTTTACATCACCAGCCCCATCCTTTCAGATGGTTTCTAAATGAAGCATTTGATTGTCAGTCCATTTATTTACAGACACGCGTGGGAAGAATAAGTGTTTAATTGAATCTAACTCACTTTGTTCAGTTCAGTAAAAGATTTAATTACAGAGTTTCCTTCATTTGGATCAGGTCTTATAAATGACTGGATGAATCTGCCTCTGTGTAACACACTTCTCTCTCTGTGTTTGTGTCCAGGGCCGTAACCTGATCCCAGCGGCTCCGGGTAACAGTCGTCTAAACTACACGGTGCTGATTGGAGAGACTCCCTGCATCCTCACCCTGTCTGAGAGCCAGCTGCTGTGTGAATGGCCCAACCTCACCGGACAACACAAAGTCACGGTCAGATCACGACTCTGTCTCCTGCACTGACATTATGACCTGATGTGACTTTCTGAAATGTTGCACTTTTCTGTCCCAGCTCGCTCGATATCACAGGCTCAGACCTTCATGGTACACTTCTTTCCTAATATCAATTTCAATTTCTTATCTTTCTTATTCATTAAATAACTGGGTCAGTTTGCAGGATTTATTCCAAAAGGAATTTATAAAAGGAAAAATTACAACCTGTTCTTCTTGGTATATCCACACTGACCCAGTAATTCATTTTTATGAATATGACAAAGCCTAACGGTGTCGGCCCACGGTGTCACTCTAACCTTGTTGTTGAGTTATATGAATAACCCCTCGTGTCTTTTCTAAACACGCTCCTCTGACAGATGCAGGATCCGCTCCACTGAGCGTGCACACCAAGGCTGCTGTTAAATATGTAACATTTAATTAAAATTGATCCTCATTGGCCTTCAGCTAGCCTGTCGCTAAAGAGCAGGCAGCAGAAGTTTAGTTGTGTCAAAGGATTCAGAATAAATATACGACTGTACGTTCAGAACACAGAGCGGAGATCTGCAGAGTTTGCACTATTTAAATGCTGTTAATGTTCAGTTCAATCCATTAACTCACAGGCAAATCATGCACTTGTTCACATTATGGGCTCAGCATGACCACAGAGAACCTCCAGACATGCGTGCAGATTGAAAACCATGTTTCTCTCCATTCACTGAAGTGTATCCACATCAGCAGCTGTGCAGGTGTCAGCAGTTCTTTGCTGCAGGTGCTGCTGCATTTGGACTTCAGACGTTTTTAGGTCCCTCACTGACGCCTACATTTTTCATGTATTTTTATTCGCTTAACTTTGCTTTGATGGTGTCGCAATTTAATATAAAATATAATCCTAGGAACTCTTAGTAAATCCACAAGCCTAATCATCATCAATGCTAACACTCATGGAAGCTAAACACATCACCATCTCTTCCTGCGCCCACACTGAGCATAGCATTAATCCTCCCTGTCACATTTAGCGTGTGCTAAGACTTCAGTGAAACCTTAGAAGCCTCTTGTAAGGGGCCCCTTGAAGTTATACTCTCAAAGATCTCAGTTTCATTTTCTTTGGCGGCACCTTTGGCGATAAACGGTAATTGCGGGAGCACACTTGACGTCCTGACATCCACGGTTGGCTCCGGTTGTAACTCTTGATTTTCCTCGCTGATGGTCGCTTTCCCTTTTAGACTGTTTGCCTTCATCTGAGCGTCGACTTTGTTTGTTTTTCTTTGGATTTTCACTTATTTTTGAAGTCGTATCTGTAGTCATCCATCTTTTCTTTGTTTGTTCAGCCATAGTAGATTACTGTTTACTCGCAACACTTGCAGAGAGCGTAGAAGCAGCCGCTTAGCTCCGCCTTCCCCCTCTGGCAGACAAACCACTGCTGGCTGATGGAAAACGCGTCACTAACTGGACAACGCTTGTGATTTTCAGACCCCCAGTCTGTAATACTGCAACTGCAAAGGCTTTCATCAGTGGGCCATAGGCTCAATCACCATTGTGCTACCTCATTTGGCGATAGATAGAGACTGAACAGACATTTAATTAAATGAAAATCTTCGAGATTATTACTTTAAATGGAAAGAAACAATTAACGGCCCTGTAAGGTTCCTTTCAATTGGAGAAAACGTAAAACCCTAATGGCTGCCCAACATGCTATGCTATGCACACTGTCGGCCCACAGCGTCCAGCTGGTGCCTTTTTATTTATTTTGCCACTAACCTCAGACAGCCTGCATAAAATCCGTCAACCAATTCCCACCGACCAGATAATCGTGCGAGAGCAGGGGGCATATGACTCAACAAGAGCATGAAATGTTTATACAGGCCAAACACAGTGCTGCTTGTTAGTTCACTCAACAATTATTTAATTATTCTCTATGCATCTGTCTGATACATTGTTGGTCATTTAGTTTATAAAATGTCAGTTAAATGTCTTAAATTCTCAGTGCCTTGTATTCAATTCACTTGTTTTGTTAAATAGTGCTAAATCCATAGATTATAATTATAATTAACAGAGCTGTCTCTGATTAATTTTCTTCCAACTAACTTGTAGACAAATCATCTCTGACCTAAAAAACATCAGAAGAACATTCTCATAAACTGATATTGTATTTGTCAGCGCGATGGGGTGAAGGTTTGCAGGGACTGTGCCACTGTCAAGATGTTATTTGAACCATTTGTTAGATACCCACAGGAGAAAACTAAAGTTAAATATTTATTTCCCCCTATTTTCATATCAGAGTTCACCGGTATGCCTCTGTTACATGTTGATATCGCCCCCCGGCATCCCCCCTGCTCCTGCAGAGACTCTGTTTCTGTCACCTTTTTCATCTCACATGAGTTCGCCGCCCTGATTTAAAAGCGGTTATAGCTGCACACTGCGTCAATAAAAGGCAAATATAGTGCTGCCTTTTTGTAGTAAACCTGCCATTTTGCTCATTCTTAAGTGGCATTTTTGGAAGATACTATTAAAGGTTACAAAAGGTTACTAAAAGTAGAACAGAATGAGGGCGAACAGAGAGATACATTATGTATGACTCATGTAATAAGAGATAAGAAAAGCATGTGTGTACTAACTTTCACTAAAGTTTATGTCCATGACAAGCCGCTTCCAGTAGAGGGGATGTGTCCTGAAGATATGCAGAAACATAAAAGGTGGTATTAAGAATAGAATTGTTTCTGCAGGATGCCGCTGATATGCAGACACTAAGCTGGTCTCTAAGCTCTAATCCCGGCACCTCGTTCACTGTATAAACCTTTCTGATGTGCAAATTTTGTCCAACTTGCAGCAAATCCAAAGCAAAGTTGCATGTTTTGAAAGATGACGCCACATCATCACTAAGTTACACTTCCTGTTTTCTATGATAAGTGTCACATGCTGCAAGCCACAACCCACAGTGCGATGCTGTTTCATTTCAAGTGTTTCATATGCTCCGAAATCACGATCCAGCAGGATGTAGTGTTGGTAGAAGTCAAAGAACAAGCTTACAAGTGAGTCCTGCGGCAACCTCTCAGCTCTACTCGTCCAGAGTGTTGAGCTGTCACCATACGGCAGACTGAAGTCCCTGATTCTCTCTGACTGCAGCAGACTTTCAAAATCACCGCGCAGCTCCCGGAGCATCAGTATTGAGGAAGGTCAAACCTCAGCCAGGCGACACGGCACTCACTCTAAATATATTTGGATGGTTGTCTGAATATCCTACCAGAGCACCCACTCAACTCTTCCCCCACCTCCTGCCCCTTTTAAACTTGTCATCAATGTCCTTCCAGAGTCATTCCACTATATCTTTATGACATTTACTCCCCGCTAGCTACAGCCAATATACCTAGAAAGCAACTGACAGCGCATCCATGTAATTCAGTATGATAGCTCTCAACGCAACCAGCCAGTTCCAAGGTGGAACTCTCGCTCCTTTTTTTTTTTATTTTGAACGAAATGTCATGTTGAATATTGGAGCAATGCGAAGTGTTAGCGGGGGTGGTGGAGTTAGTCCTTCGTCTGACAATAGCCGAAGAAAAAATAGAGCTGTCTGTTCCAATCTCTTCTGCTGCAAGTGTGTGTGTGCGTTACAACATGCACTATTTGTGGCTTGTGTCTCACATATGTTTGTATCAATGTGCACATATTTGCGTTTGTTGTAGCAGAGAAGGACGCAGCTGTAGCACAATCATATTCCCCATGTACAATGACCTACATACAGGGGACCCCAATGGGTGTCCACACAGACTTGGCTCGTGTGCGTCTTTGCGTGCATGTACAGAAAGAACTGCTGTATGTGCGTGTTAGAGTGTGTCACTTCAGATGCTCAGCTGTGTGTTGGCAGCTGCGTGTGCCTCCCTTGAGTTTTTGAAGAAACTTGTTTGTTGTTTTGGCCTTCAGCTTTTTAAGTTCCTCCATCAGTCCTTCAGTCTGTCAGGAGGATAAAAATAGACAAATGTGCCTTCAACTTAATGCTGCTTATACTTAAGCAGCATCCGTGTCATCTGAGGATATGTTTACCCCGGTTTATTGTATCAGTTACACCAGTGACCTCAGATTAGATTATAGTAACCATCTGGTAATGCGAGAGAGTAGCGAACCAATGTTGCTGATCAAATTAATGATGGCTTAGCTCCAATCAAGCGTCCTAGTCAGCCTTGGACGTGTCCAGCATTCACAATGCCACAACAGCAGCACCCTGAAGCTGATGTACATAGAATTTGGTCATCATTAATTGTACATTCATAAATTAAATACTGAGACATGTTAAATTATCTTCAGTGAAATGAATGGACTGTTGGACCTCCAATTCCTCCCATTTTAGACTCAACACTGGGTGTTGTTTTTTCTCTTATTGCCATTAAATCCCATTAACCAACACATGTAATCATTGAAGCCACTTGTACTAACCATTAATCACATTGTAAGGATGCAAAACTAAAGTTTGAATAAATCTTAAACCTGCAAAGGTGTGTGTGTAAACACTCACACAAAGGCCCAAAATACACACGCACAAACAGAACCTTAAGGACATGCACTAATGGAGAGATGTCAGAGTGAGTGGGCTGCGCATGGATATGTGCCCCCAGCAATTGGGGGATCCAGTGCCTTGCTCAAGGACACCTCGACAGTGCCCAGGACAGGAACTGGCACCTGTCCAGCTACCACCCCCAATTCCATGCTTTGTCCGTACTGGGACTTGAGCCGGCCACCCTCCGGTTCCCAAGCCAAGTCCCTCCAGTCTGAGCTACTGTCTACCACAAAGGGCAGGACAACAAGCTGGGAAAAAAAACACTGCTGACATATCATCACATAGGGTTTCATTATAAGCCCATTATTCACTCTCTTTATAGCTCTTAGCTTTAGCTGCTAAAGGCATCATTTTGTTAACCAGCTAGTCACCAATTCTGTCTGTCAGCTGCCTGGTGCTGAGCAGTCCTAAAATGGGTCTGTTGTCTCACAAGCTGAGATGCTTATTCATGTGTCTTTCCAGCTTGACTGCTGCAGTTCTCTTTTCACCTGACGCAAGTCTGTTGACTCGTTCTAGCATGTCGACCCGCATTACACCCATTTTATTTCCCCTATATTGGCCTCCAATTCAATTCAGGATTTACTTTAAGGTCCGTGTTTTCATGTATGAAGCGCAGGCACCTGTGTACATCCCTACATCAGCAGTCGATCCGACAGGTGTTCTGACCAGCGTCTACTTGTTCCTCATGTCCGACTGAAAACAAATGGTGATCATGCCTTTGAATTTGTGGCACTTTGGAACATTGGAGCATTGCACCAGGCGTTTTTGACATATTTGATCCGAGCAGTATTAAGACATAGGTCTTTGAGGCCCTTCACTATGTTTACAGCGCTACTATTACAACATGAATGCATGAAATATGTAGAAATCTCTTGAAATTAGCAGTTTGAAGGCGGAAAAAAACTCTTTCTGCGACCTAATAAATCCCGACTTGTATTAAAGCTGTCTGCCTGAGTTAATTTAGTTCATTCTCCTTTGCAAAGTAACATCTTTACATCCTGATCATGTCCACGCAGCTAATTGGCTGCTTAATCTTAGACAAGTCAAGCTAATTGGCTCAACTATTGCAAATTGAATTTGTAGGTATTGACTGCAATGATATTGATGAGAACAGCTTCTCTGTTTTATTTTTTTTTATCAGACTTTGATAACATGAAAGTGCTCTTACAAGAGCTTCAAAGTGCACAATCACGCCTCATTTTAATCGGTTATCAACCCCCCTTGTGGGTCGCTTGATTTGATGGATTCCAGCTCTGAGACACACTGAGCTTATGTAAATGTATTTAGACAGAAAAAAAACATTACATGTGTTTGACTTCCCATAATTAGCACGACTCCTTGGGGAGAGATTTAAATGCTGGTGATTACTTTGTTTGATTACTTACACTCTGTGTGAGTCGTACTATGGTGTTTATATATGTGTGCGCTCTGGGCGTCTCGAGTGTTTTGTGTGTGTACCTCCAACGCACAGCTTTAACCTGGTTCACGTACACAGCATTCGCTCCCTGACCTAAATCAGTTTGTTAAAGTTGACACTGATAAATGAGAGCATTAACTTTGCAAAATCCATCTTAAAAACCCAAATATTGAGCCTAAATATCTGCAGGCAGCGCAGAAGAAGGTAAATCATTCAAAGCACTGAGCAAGTGAGCTTGTGAGATCTTCATTACCAAAACCCTCTGAAGCTGCTCCCCTCAAGGCAAGAATTGAAAACCTTTCCTACACGAAATGTTCACAGCAGTAGAGGTGATGTAAGCCTCCCCAGCAGGAGCCTGTCAGAGATCGGCCTGTTTAGTGCGAGAACAGAACAGATAAAAATTTAATGATCCTGGTGCTCGAAATTGGGTCAACCAACTTCTCTTTCATCAGACCACCAACTTTTCGATCTCTTCAGACCACCTCGTCTACTCTCAAACCATCTGCTGCTGGAGAAGTGGCTGCAGCCTGGGTGTTATTTAATGTCTCTCTGGAAGGTGATAGTTCAAATCCCCCGACTGGCTGAGGAGATTCTGGTCGAGGAAAGTATAAAAGTAGAAATTTCCTCTCCCTTAACGACTGCAGTGGAGCAGCCTTTGAGCAATGTGCTGAACTTTCAGCCCCGCTAATGCAGCTGCTCAGCGCCCAGCAGAAGAGAGAGGTCGTACTTTTAAACTGTATGAATAAAGCAGAGGGTTCTTTTATCATTTTAAATCTGTTGTCTGTGTGTTTCCAGATCCGTGCTGGTGGGTTCGAGTACTCCCCCGGCACTCTTCACATCTACTCGGACAGCCTGCTGACGCTTCCCGCCATTATCGGCATCGGAGGAGGCGGCGGTCTGCTTCTATTGGTCATCATCGCTGTGCTGATTGCCTACAAGAGGAAGTCCAGGGACGCTGACCGCACCCTGAAACGTCTGCAGCTCCAGATGGACAACCTGGAGTCCAGAGTGGCCCTGGAATGTAAAGAAGGTAGGCAATGAAAAAAGATTGAAAGAATTAGACATAATCATGCCTGGTTGTAAACAATGGCACTTTTACATTTCAGGCTTTAGGTACAGAAAGTTTTGGAAATACTAGCAGCCGGCAGCTCTGACACAGGCTGTAATGGCTGCAATATTTTAGGGCAAATGCTCCCTGAAGCTACTTGGCTGCGTGATGCGGCTTTGCAACAATACAAGATGAGAAAGCAGGTTTCAGAGTATGACTGTGCAGGCTGATTTAAAGGAGCATGCTATAGTTAGAGGTGAAATCGTGTACAGAAAGAGGGAGAGGTAGTTAGAACTGTGAATGAAACTGCAGACAGGGATGCAATCAATTGCCGTTGGATGCTGCCGTCATCACTGTCATAAGGATGTCTGCAGGGTATGTTCACTGAGGCGAATGCATAGCTGAGTCATAGCAGATAGATTTTATTTAAGAATACACAGGCCGGTAAGATCATACATAACAGACGGAGTCTGCAACCATTTGTTTTCAGTTAAACTACCTTTTTTGTTTACCTTGAAATATAGTATGTGCTTCTTTCGATGTTCATCACATCGTTTAATATAGTTACAGTGTTACAATTTCATTTAGCAGAGGCTTTTGTCCATAGTGACATACTTTAGAGAGTTAATACAACACAAGCAACGATCAAGACCGGAGGGAACGAAGTCAGTTAGTACAAACAAACAGCTTCAAGTGCGATCGGACACTGGTGCAGACAGGAAGTGTATAGGGTTTTTTTTTTTTTTAAATAATAATAATAATCATCATCAGCAACATCAACAAGATCAGTATAGTCATCATCATCAATATCAGTAAGTGCAGAGGTGTTCATAAAGAGGACTCTGCGGACCGACTGGAGTTTGGTAGCTCGTTCCACCACCGCCACTGAGGAGAAGAGTTTAGTTAGAGACTTAGGGCCCTGTTGTGATGGGAGTACCAGACGCATTTCATTGGCAGAGCGTAGTGGGCGGGACGGAGCGTAGACCTGGATAAGGGCATTCAGGTAGGCAGGAGCCGTTTTTGTTGCTGTTTTGTAAGCAAGCGACAGGGTTTGAATTTGATATGAGCGGAGACTGGGAGCCAGAGGAGGGACAGTTTCTGATCAGTCAGGAAGCAGGGAAATGAGAACAGTTTTTCAGATACCAAGTGTATACCACTTATAGCGTGGATCCAAGCTGTACAAAATTGTCAACTTCCCACCCTGGGCTCAAGTCCTGTTAGAGGATAATTCTGCCAAATGAAGGAGGTGAATTTAAGCCCTGCCCCCTAAAAAATACTCTTGAGAAGAAAAGGAGCCATACGATGTGGCTCCTTTCAAACAGCCCTATTTCCTTAACTAGAAACGTGTCACAAAAAGTGAGCGAGCATACATAGGTAGAGAGAAGTACAAGGATGTCAAAGGGGGATTGTTGGCAGAGAAATAAAATGTATTATGAGTTAATGAATGAATGAGTGGATGAAATATTTAGACTCTGAGATTGCCCAGGCTGAGAGGGAGTCACGGGAAGCTTGGGAGTGTAGATGACTGATGTAAGGACAGGTGTTTACACTTGGAAAAAATGACACAGGGGCTCACAATGATGGTACAAGGTTATAATATTATCACACCACGGTCATGTCACAGAGTTAAAGATCTTTTAGCTGCCCAGGAAAGGCTGTCAGACAAATAACTGCAGCAACTTTAGATTCAAGGTGCGTTAGAGTCAGGGTGATCTGTGCACCTCTGCTGACATTTTCAGAAATGGTGTTTTCAGAATGGCCCCGTTTGTCCACAAAGATAAACCCGAGAATATTCCAGTCAATAGATATAAAAGCATTCATTTTTTCCATGAAGTGAAGCATGGCTGTATTCCCACCCCCTCCCATAGCTCCCCGCCCCGCCTGCTGTACTCCCAGCTGGCCTATGGAGACGAGACGGTGTGTGTGGGCGGAGGAACAGATGAAGTGGGCGGTGCACTGCGTGTCTGATAGCAAGAGGGAGAGTGTGTGCGTGAGGTCGGCTTCGCTCTGAGAGTCTGGAGGGGAAGAGACAGGGGACGTTTGGCTCAGTCATCCGTGAGAAGCAGACATCGCACTGTACACTATCATCCAAGCTAGCATATTAGCAGTCATGGGTAATTAGCTACACATTAGGAATGACAACTGCTGACTGGCAAGTGTCACTTTGCAGTTCAGGGGAGGTAATATGGATGTGTTTGAGATGCTTTGATGGGTTAAAACCAAGGAGAAGAATCGTTTCTCACTACTGAGGCCTTCTCACACTCCATCTCCGACACTTTGTGTTGATTTAGTTCGTCTTTGTGTACTCAAATCAGAAACACAAGGGTTTTCCCAGGAAAGACCTGTAGAGTTTACACAAGGCAAAGTAAAACCTCTCATCTACTTAATATAAAACCAAAATCATGTTACAGTAAGAAGTGAGAGTGATTCACCTGCACATAATGTCATTGAGGCCTGTGTGCTTCTTTGTCTTCACTCGGCTCTGAACACCTTTGCAGTTCTTGTTGCTTTAGTCAGGGATCAGAATTCATCACATTGTTGTCGTGACGTCGGTAAACAAAATGTTCTCCCCAGTTTTCAGAATCAGAAATACTTTATTTATCCCCTGGGAGAAATGTGGATGTTACAGTCGCTCTTATACAGAAAGAAGCATGAAGATAGGGAGTAAAGAAATATTAATAGGATAGAAATATGTAAAATATGTCCTTATTTATATACAATAAAATAAGAAATAAAGATAAAATATTAAATCCTGAGAAATGGCATCTATAGCAATTTAAATATAACTGCCTGATTTAAATACAACATTAAATGAACAATATAAAGGCAGTATTAATGCCAGTATCGTAGAGTCCAAAGTTTGATGGCCACAGGCAGGAGTGACTCCCTCTGGTGATCTGTGGTGCATCTCAGGGGGGGAATGAGTCTGTCGCTGACTGTGCTCCTGTGCTTAACCAGCACATCGTGGAGTGGGTGGGAGACATTGTCCAAGACGACACGTAACTTGGACAGCATCCTTTGAAGTAAAACATCCTGAACGCTCACTTGGCAAGAGGACCTCAGAGTTTAAACACATAAGAATGTGAAGCCAATCAGCTTCTTTTAAAGCATTAGGGTACACCTTCCAACCAAACCAGTGTTTTATTGTTTTTTAGAAGAAGTAAACACAGTAAACCTTAATGGGTCCTTATAGAGTATTTTATTTGATGTTGCATTCGATTGGCCTCAAATTATTTTCATTTAAAACCCAAATTACAGCCTACCATCTGTTTTTCGCCGTGTGGAGTTTGCAATCCTGCTAGCTACTGGTGCTGTAGCTAGCGGTAGCTGGCAGCCTACGTTAACGTTGATTGATGTGAGGGTGGCGGCTGCAATGGCGATCATGACGGTGCATGTCCGTGACGAAGCGTTAGCAACAATTAAGTTTAATCAGTTTAATGTGGAGATGTGGCGTCACCACTTAACAAACAGATAACGCCATCGTCTGGGTAAAATACCTCTCTGCATTTTATACTGGTATATTGGTCGCACTGGTATTTAGGACGCAGACCATTTTTTAGATGAAAAAAAAAGGAATTAAAGTGCGTCTTGTCATGTCTGACCTTCACCTGCTCATCTTTTATTTCTCCTTTGTCTTATCCTCTGAATTTATTTCCTCTTTCATTTGCAACACTTATTCCTTTTTCCTCTGATCCCTCTTTCCTCCTTTTCTCTCTCTTTCCTTTATCTACTTTGCGTCTCGATTTCTCTTGTGGACTAAACAGTCCAATAACAGCTGGGAGAAATTATGCATGAAAGCTCATCCGTCGCTCTTTTAATAATTATCCACTCATGCAATTAATTGACTTTCCTTTCCAGGAACTTTGTTTCCTGTCTCCTGGTTCTGCTCTTCTCTCCCTTTTCTCTCCCTTTTTTCTTCTTCTTATTTTCTTTTGTTTGGATCTTTGTACCTGTAATCTCACTCTTCTGTCTTGTCTTGATTGTAGTTCTTATTTACTATTTTACTCGATTCTCATCATAGCGGAGCTTCATCTTCTCAGCCTTACTGTCTAGTCCTTTTAATAAGACCAAGACACTCTACCTGACACCACGCTTTGTTTGCACTGTCTGTCTGCACTGCAGTCTCCTGTGGTCGCCTCCTCACATGACCCATATAATAAGATTTACAGTGCTGTCATGCAGGCTGTATCCTGGAGTTAACAGTTGGTCTACTTGGGGCCAGTTTTACAAAATGCATGTTCATGCAAAGGTAAGACATTTTTGTGGACTTTACATCACACATGTGGTCTGCCACTGAAATATGCTGGGCCTACTTCCTTAGCTGATTAGAATTGTTGTGTTAAAAGTGGTGACCTCGAAGGTCTCAGCTTCGTTCTCTTTGGCGGCACCTATGGCGATAAACGGTAATTACGGGAGCACACTTCCCAGATATCCAGACAGTGCTGCATGTGTGACGTCCATGGTTGGCTCCGTTTGTACCTCTTGATTTTCCTGGCTGACGGTCACTTTCCGTCAGGATTATTCACTATTCTCTCTTTTTCGTAGCTTTTGCCGAGCTTCAGACGGACATCCATGAACTGACCCAGGAGCTGGACGGAGCTGGGATTCCCTTCCTAGACTATCGGACTTACGCCATGAGGGTCCTGTTCCCGGGAATCGAGGACCACCCTGTGCTCAAGGAGATGGAGGTACGGGTCAGTACACCATCATCCAAGCTTAAACTAAAACCAACTCACCATTAGTAATCCAGCAGAACTTAGAACTAACCTTTTCCTCTAATCAACTTACACCAAATGTAGAACAAGTAGCTGCTTATGCTCACTGAAACTCAGCAGGACGACGCGTTCGTAGAAATATTTCAGGGAGGTGTTTAGAAGTTTGATTTAATGGCATGAAAAAGTCTCAGCTTAATACCTCTGTAGCCATTATCCCACGACAGGTCTCTTTAAAGACAGGCCTCTCCTCGCCTGGGATCTGAGAGGAACACGATGTGTTTCACCTTAAAGCAATCACATAACCTATATTTCACCTGCTTTGTGTTCACGTATTCAGCTCGTCTCAATGAATGCAAATGACTTTTCAAGAGCCTTGGCATCATCATTAGTGTGATCTCATGGGACTGAAGCTCACCGTATTCTCCTGATGAAAGGAAGTGGAGTTTTAAAGTGAGGGTTGCTTGTAATTGACTGAAGAGAGATGTTATGTAAGAGTAACAAGGAGATAAGGAGATGTAAAAAAGGAGTGCAAAGCAGAGATGAAGGGAGTGATTGCACGAGGCTGAGAGCAGAGAGAGAGTTAGGATTCAGGGTTACGAGGATTCTTACTTGCATTATACATCAGTGCTAAGTTATTAATTAAGCTGGTACATGCAACCACCTTGCCAGCACAGCTGAATGGAGAGAGCGCAGCCGATTTATAAGGACATTTTACCGCTGAGGCCACGGGAAGTAGAATTAATAGTACGTCAACATAAACTACTCTCCTCCAAAGCGAGGAACCAGAGAGCCAAGTTTGTAATCAGCAGTATCATTAAGATGTAGAATCTAGTGCTGCTCCATTGACTTTGATTGGAGCACTGACTTTTTTTGGAGTCGAGGAATAATTTGTTTGACCTTTTACGGCTTCATTTAATCGTTCTAATCCAGAAAGTGGATTTATATTCCTAGAAAGGGGGGAAAAAATCCCTCTGGGCGGTCTCCCCGCTGCCATTTCTTTCGCTGCCTTCTTTTATTCGTTCTCAGTGATTCATCCTCTCTTATTTTTGGCAAGAAGGAGCTGTGGTGATTACTTAAATAAGATAGAATTATCCTTGGATATAGAAAAAAGCCCATTGTGGATCCCAGCAGAGACTATAAAGCTATAACTTAAATCTACTGGTAATGCAGTACAGAGTCCTTACAGAGTCCTCAGCAAAAGGAATATATCAGAGTGAAAATCCTATTAAAATTCATATTTTATTCCTTTTTATTTGGTTTACTAAACCGACTCACATAAATCTATTTCATATATTTTGTCTGAAGCTAGAATTTTAAAGCATTTGAATTTAATTTTGTTTAGCTTTCAACATTTATTAAGTTTAAAAAACTACAAAACATTTGATAAAGTTCTTAAATCACTTTTTATTGTTGCAACAACACAAACACAGTTTTAACTAATTAAGGTACAGCCTGTTAATGTTTGTCTCCAGGCTCTGAACCTCAAATCAGCTTCACTGCTACTGAAAATCAGTGGTGTAAAGTAATGAAGTAATAGTTTTTAAGTATTGTCTGGGAGTATCTGTACTTTACTTGAGTTTTACATTTCTGACAACTTCTACTTTTACTCCATTTCCTGAGTAAAATGTGTACTTTCACTCCGATACATGTCCCCGAAGAATCTCTCGTTACTTCGTCAATCAGGAGACACTTGTTGGTCCATTGAGTGTGGATTTTTATCTGAAAATACGGCTTTAAATGAGCAGAAACTGAGAGGTTAAACACTGATGGTGGCAGTAATGCAACATCGTGGACGCCAACTGGTGTAAAAACCTCGAAGAAGAAGATGATTGTTAACTTCCCTGCCCCTCTTCCTCTGCTCTGCTCCGTACAGCATCACATTAACGATCTCTCTCTCTCTCTCTAGCTTAACCACTCAATCAATATGTATGGTCTTAAATTGTGAAGACCTTGTTTTTCTTAAAGTGAATCCATTTTTAAAAATGGTTTCCAGTAAAGAATAAAGTTTATGAATCTCGAAATTCTGATCACTTTCTATTTTAATGAACATCATGTACTTGTACTTTTACGTTCAATACTTAAGTTCAAATAATATGAGAAAAATACATTGAACAACAAAAGATCAGACAAGATGGAGGTATTCAAACTGTTCAGTGAAAAACTAAAGGAGAGTGGAACTGATCAAAATATGAATATTGCTAAAAGTGAAAAAAAAAATCCGACAACAAAACATTAAAGTCTGTGATCGTGTTGAGCGTGATTGAGGAGTGTGCTCTCTCCCTTTGTTTACTTCAGGAAGTTTTCCCCCTAGGAAATCTTGACCAATTAGAAAGCAGTTTCTCGCACATCAAAACTTTTGGTCCGCTGGTTAAAGCTGCCGTGTGAACACAAACCAAACTCAAGGCAAAATGCAAAACTGTGATAATTTGGTCTTTGACTCGGCTCAGACAAACAGACTTTAGGTGTGAGCAGCCTAGATTCACCAATGAACCTAAAGAGCATGTCTTTGGACTGTTGGAGGAAGCCGGAGGGAACACACGCATGCATGAGGAGAACATGCAAACTCCACCCAGAAAGACTCCCCCTTCGAACCTTCTAACCACTGCACCACATGCAGTTTTATTTTATTTTATTCGATGTTATTCATAAGGACCCATGTTATTAAAAATGAATGTTACCATTTGAGGAGTTTACTTGAAGCTAATTTTAATCCTCTTTTAATCCGAGCAAATGATGTTTTGTATCTCAAAGGCAAAATGTTAAAACTTTGTGCACCGTACTAGGAGTGAGAGGGTCAAAGTTCATGGCGCAGGATGTGGTTTGCTTGGTCTTCTTAGTCAAGTACAAGATAGAAATATTGATATTCATAATTGCCATTGGGTTTAAGTCTTTAGTCAAGTTTTAGGAGTTTTATTATTTTTCTCCCTTTTAAATGAAAACAGGTTTTGCAGTCAGCTTAATAAGTCTTTAAATATCAAATTTTCTCAGTCTTTGACACCTCGTTTATTTGCTGTGTCAGGCCGGCTGAGAGGTAAAGGGATATTGCGTATTTTTGTCTAGACTTCCTTCCTCTCTGCTCTGTCTTTCCCCCGGGGGCCGCCGCTGTAATCCAATGGCCTGTGTAAACCAATGCTCCTAGCTTTATTGCTCTGTGTGACTGCTCTCTCCCCTAAGCCAGACAGCCACACACACACACACACACACACACACACACTACATACAGTACATGTGCACACTTACACACACTCTTGCAGATAACTGAATGTACCCTTCCTTACCCTCTCTTTGAAATTGGGTAAAGACTCCGCCTGTGCAGTATGAACATGCATCTCCATCTGTCTCTCTTTGTCCTTCTCTCTCGCTCTCACTCTCTCCTTTCAGCACACTCACACACACACATCACACTCAGTATCCGCCCTGGAGGCCCGAGAATCTCATTTAGCACTTTAGAGAGAGGCCCAGACACTTTATTATGGCACATCAGAGGAGAGAAAGAATAGATGTAACAGTGGTACAAAAGGATGACAATAGACAGAGAGAGAGGAAGAGAGACGGAGGGGTTTGAAATGATGTGTGTTTGTGTAGGAGAGACACACAAAGAAAGATTGGGGGAAATTAAAATGGGAGCAAGACCAACGATGTGAAACAGTCAACAATAAGTGTGAGCGAGAGAATTAGAGCGGGGAGGAAAACGCAGCGACAGAGAGGCGTCTTCAGGGGGTTCAGTGTGTTGTTGATGAGTAGTGACAGGTGCCAGCCAGTGGGACAAGCAGGATGCACCTCTGTCACCACACACACACACACACACACACACACACACACACACACACACACACATTCCTGCTATGCCCCAATGCTTCTTCCCTCCTTCTTCCTTCCTCATCTCCTCCCTCCTTCTCTGTGTGATGGAGGGATCTCTCTCCTGCTTGGCTGGTTCAGGTCAGCCTGATTATACATATTTAGAAAGTTTCACTTACAGATAAAAAGTTACCAGTGACAGCTGGTTGCTGAAGCACTATTAAAAGATTCAGTTAAGAGCCTTCACGTAATCTAACTGTATGGGATGGTGAAAGTCAGAGAATTTCCTTTAATGGCCCGTTCCATTTCTACTGGGAAGTCAGGCCCTAATGGAAAAGGGAAACTTTGGTGTACACTCCGGCATAGTGGGTCACAGTAATGCACATTAAAAGCCAGTTGCTGCCTGCTAAACCCCATTAGAAGAAGAAGAAGAACTGGGGAGTCAGAATCGGGATGTATAAGGATGACTTGACACATCGACGGACACGAGGCCAAAGCCCTGCTGAACTGACCCAAGCTTTAAAACCAATTTGACCCATTTATGTAACTACAACGTGACCAGGCCTGTGACACTTACAGTGTGTAGGCAATGTCTGTAATTCAGTTAATTATTTGACTCTTAATCCACAAGGCAACCCGTCCACCAGTCAGTTTAGAACTGAAGAAGCCGTACAGATGACAGGTGAAACTTCTTCAGTCCAGTTGCCTTTGAATTACATTGACCTGGATGACTGAGAACCTTCACAGACATCAGTGAGGTACATCTACTGCTAAGTAACCCTTAAAATCTTAAAATGTTAAATTACAGCATAATGCATCAGAGCCGCCGGAGCTGGGAGGAGGGATTAAAGGACCTCACGATGCGGGAGATCCAGATTATTTAGTCAGACTTTTTTGGCTTCATGTGCAAATAAGCAGTTTAAACAGAAGTGAATAGTGCCCCATCATTCATTCTGTATGCAGCTCTCTGCACTTTAGGACTTAATGATTTAAATCAGGGTTACTTTAGTCTTCCTATGGGGTTGTCATATATATATAAAAATATCTGCCGTCTCTTTCACGATGTCAGTAGTTGGAGAAAATTCCTTTGGGGCCAGTGCACATCACATTACAACACAGGACTTGCCCTCTTTGACCACTATGTCACGTTGGCTTCAAAGATTGTCACTTCAATGTGACTTGGTTCCAAATCAGAGAATTGAACAAACTGAACCAGGCGTTGCCAACACCGGCTAACCAGGCAGGAACAAACCCCTCTTCACCAACTCAGTATAATCTTTGTTTTCCAACTTGTGTTACAAGTCTCAGGTAAATGGAACACAGTATAGGAAATGACTGATCAAAACAGGAGCTTTACTTAAAGTTTTTCGTTACATAAGTCTAATAAACAATTAAGGACCTGTGTCCACTTACTGTCCAAAGCTTACTGTTGCTAGGTTACGAAAGCGGTCTCCCGGCACTTCTGCTTCCCTCGGTAGTGACAGTCAAGTCTGTTTTAAATTGCTCTGTGTGCTTTGCTTTTATTCAAGGACATTTTACAAAGAAAAAGGTTAAAAACAACGTGAAGGAATCGTTTCCTGGCATTAGCAGCAGCTCTAAATTGTACCCCTGAAAAAACGTTAAAGGAGAATGTTAAAGGATGATGCCCGTTTCAGGGCTTATTTCAGACTCAACAGGATCCAGTTTGAGATCGTTTTGGAAAAGATCGGCCCATCCATCGCATGAATGCAGTTATATTTTAGGGAGACAAGACCAGGATTAGTTTCTCCATCGCCATTGTTTTTGACAAAATTGATATTGGAAGTACCGCCCCTTTTTGATTTTGATTTGTCAGTGGGGAAGAAGTGACATTGATGAGCTCGGCGGTGTTCAAAAAGTTGAACTATTGTGAACTGAGAGCGTCAAAAAGAAGCTGACGTCGAGGGTGTTTTTACACTTAGGACGCTGAGCGCTCAAAATGCTGAACAGCATTGGTTTTGTGTAGAAAATAGCCGCCGCCAGCACAAAAAACGTTATTTGTGGACACAGGCCCTAACTAACTGGAAGGCCTGGACAAAGACGATCTATGAGATGAATACTCAGGCAGCCCAGACTGCTACAGAACGATGCAGCTGGGTCAGAAACAATGATTAACATTCTCATGTTATCGACATTCAACTGGAGGATGCTTTGACCCGTCCACTCGTCGATGTCAAGGAGACAATTATGTCAAGTCGTCTGCTAAAATCATTTGTAGAGCAACAACTGGGAAACACTCAGAAAGCAGCTCACAGCAGTGCAGCGGGGGAGCGAGTCAATCAGTCTGCTGTTTACAAGCCGATCTCAGCTCATCACAGGGAGAGAAAAAACATGTCTGCAGATGTGTTCAGAATCTTTTTTCACTCACAGTGAGTCAGACTGTATTTTAACACTTTTTATCATTATTCGAAGCAATTGATCGTGATGTTGATGTTCAAGCTGGTTTTGAACTGGAGGCTCAGCTTTCCTCATAGAGTAGTGGAGTAGAAACCAACTGAAGAACGAGGCCTTAAAAGTATGTCAAAATGAAAGACGACCTTTTTTATGTTGGTTTCCAGATGATTTCTGTTCCGGGTACATTGAGTGTGCAGTATTTTGCTCTTGTTGTGGGAAGCCACTGTCACAGGAGTAAATACTGAAGGAAAACGAGCACTAAAGATTCCCTCCGGACATGTTTAAGGACATTAAGAAATACTGAGCTTTGAATAATAATTTGGGTCTGATGTTTTTTTTCAGCATAAAGTTAAAAAAGTCTCAAAATTAAAACATTTTTTTCTCATTCATTAAAGACGGGGGGTATTATGCTGTTCCACATTTTAAGACATATATATAATGTCTAAATGTCAGATGTCCAAACTATACGTGGGTGAAGTTTCAAATATGCAGGTAAAAGTATGTTGGAGTAATCCCCAGGCGTCTCAGCTCAGTCTGCAGGCTGCTCTGAACGCCAGGTTTCACACAGTTTTTTCTAAACGCTGCACTTTGTGACGTCACAAAGAGCAGCCTCGGCAGGGTTCGGAGAGCCGGCCAATCAGTAGAAAGCCGGCTTGTAGGGGCGGGGTTTTTTAAATTGTGCTAAGCTACTCCACAGGCTTGAAGATAGCATAATACCCTACCTTTAAAATATCTATAGTTTCATATGTGAATTTTTCAGTGCTTTTCATTTCAAAAGTGTATAGGTCAGAATACTTCAACTGCTCAGTGTATGTGACCTGAATGTCACACAATCACACTTGTGTGTGTGAGTAGTTGGGGAGTCATGCTCATACACACACATCTTACAATGGGATTAATGCAGAGCTCAGAGAAAGTGATGCATGTGACAGCAGTATCAAACTCTGCAGATGCATCACTCTGCACAGTGAAGGTCGGACATCCAACTGAAGTAACGATAAGCAAGACACATTTCTGAGTGAAGGGGACACTTTAAAGACACTGCAGTTTTTTATCTTAGAATATAAAAATGGCTTTGCTTTCAACAAAGAACAGAAATGCTAGTATTAAGATAATCTCTCCATACTGCCATGACTCTCTGTTGTAACTTGTGTGTCTCTGTGTCTTTCTTCAGGTCCAGGCAAACGTTGAGAAGGCCCTGACGCTGTTCGGCCAGCTGCTGACGAAGAAGCACTTCCTGTTGACGTTCATACGAACCCTGGAGGCACAAAGGTGTCTGTCTTTCTTTCTTTGTTCATTCATTTTCAATATATTTATATTTTGATTCTTTTGTGTGTGAGGGTTTATCCAAAACAGAATATTTGAAGAAACAGCCAATTCTTTGTTTGATTCATGAATAAATTATATAGTTACATATTTTAATGATGGGTAATAGAAAAGAGAAAATTTGCCTAAGGAAAAAAAGTATTACCTCCCTGTGTAAAGCCTGCTTTATCACCTGTTTAATTTGACAACAACTTTGCTGCTGCTTTGTTTATGCAGGAATTGGCTAATTGATTAACAGCATAGAAACATTTTGGGAGCTCTTAAATCATCATTAAGCACTTAGCCAAACGGTTTACAGCAAAAGTGAGTTATAACACCATTTGAATCAGGTTAATTGTGCATTAATATTTTAATGAATTGTTGTGGGATTAATGGTGCACGCATAACCAAATGCCTGGGATAGCATTTCTTATGCTCATCGTTGAATTTTGTTATTTCAATGTATTTCCAGGTCATTCTCAATGCGGGACCGAGGCAATGTGGCATCCCTGATCATGACGGCGCTGCAGGGGGAGATGGAGTACGCCACCGGAGTCCTGAAGCAGCTGCTGTCCGACCTGATAGACAGAAACCTGGAGAGCAAAAACCATCCCAAACTGCTGCTCCGGAGGTGAGCAGGATGTGGAGAGACTTTAAAATTTAGTGGAATTATCTAGACTTTCATCTGCGATTGAATGTAAATACTGTCCACAGCACAAAATGATGTTTTTAGGAACTTAATAGGAAATTATTGACCCAAAAACTCCTCCTGTAACTCAGTGAGTTCAGCATTAGTGTGACGTTTTCCTTTTTATATCCATTTTTAATCTTTCTCTCCTTCCCCTCTTCGTTTCAGGACGGAGTCTGTTGCTGAGAAGATGCTGACTAACTGGTTTACATTCCTCTTGTACAAGTTCCTCAAGGTAAGGCAAACAACAACACAACATTATTGTATAAAACCCTTATTCAATTTGTTTGCTGTATCCTTTAAACACGGATTAATTGTCGTCATCTAAAGTGGATTTATATTGTGCTTTGTCTTTAAATACATTCACGCTGCCTGTGTTAGAGTTTTATTAAATGCCGCAGGCTTACATTATGTCCCTGTTGCATTTATCTCACTGTGGTTATTAAAAGAGTTTTCCTGTTTTAGCCACACATTTTCTCTCCGCACAGAGCACTGTACATGCAGCAGATAATCAAAGCCTCTCAGCCGTGTGCGTTTCTACGTTTCTCTGCAGTTTTAAAGTCTTTTTTTGGCTCCACAGATCTTCTCATAATTTCTCCTCTCTTGTAGCCGACACGTCCTCGTCACTGATCTTTATGTCGTTCCTTTGGCTCACATCTCCCCTCCCTCTGATCTCTCTTTCATCCGAGTCGTCGCTGTTGTCATTATTCTGCTGTCAGTCTCCTCTCTGCCTTAAGGTCATTCGCCTCAGCAGGAGGGCGCGATGTCGCTCGCTGTGTCCTCGCACGCCCCCTCTTTTCCTTCTTCCTCTCCATCCTGTGTCCTACACTCCGTCGCTGTCACTCTTACATGAGTCTGCTCAGAGAAAGAGTCTGTTTCTGACGTTTCTCTCTTCCTTCTCTGAGGTTTATTTCTACTCTCTAACACTGGCTTACTTCTGATTGTATGAGTTTAAGTTGTCGTCACATTGTAAGAGCAAAATTGCGAACAAAGTAGCCCGAAAAAAAGCCTATTTATTCACATATAAGATTTAGAAATGTAAGTTTCTGATAACCTGATAAGCAGATATTTTATTAGTATAGCTTTCCTAGTATAGTGTATGGATTTGAAAAATAATGTATGTATAGTTACATTTATAATCTAAAAAACTCATATCCTTACTGTCTATTACTAGCCACAACTATCTAACTAATAAGTGGTCATCTAAGACATTTGTTCCATCACTTTGGTTAAAGATGTAGGAATGAATAGCTACAGACATATGGCAATTAAGCAATATCACACGAGGGGGAGTGATGTCGTACTGAATCACGGCTGTGACTATCTGTGTCCGCAGGCCTCGTGCCACACAGCAGTGATGATGATCAGTACAACAGCACGACCTCGACTGTGATATTACTTTTAACAGTAATAATCAACAACAGATTATTTTTACTCAACTAGTTCCACAACTAAACTGAAACTGGACTTTTGTTGCCAAGCAACCCAAACATTCCCCTGCACCCTGATCAGCTGGTTTTTATCATTTATCTGTCGGTTTTAATTGATCATCAACCACTGAAATAAGAGTCTGCTGTGTGATTCAGAGGTACCAGCTCGTTTAATGACATACACGGTCTGCTGTGTTAATTAACAGTATTCAGAACACCTGGCTGAGGCGGAGTGATACCCTGAGTGAAAAGTCCCAGTGATGTTGTTTTCTATATCAGCACTCATGAAATGCCTCTTGATCAGAACTAAATTTGATCGGAACTAACTGACTAACTACTGTTGTATAAATGGAATTAAAGTGGCCGTAAGCAACATGAACATTTCAATGTAAAAAAAACCTTCCGCCTCTCTGTATCACTCCGCTACACCAAACATGCACGCGCATTTTGCAACTGGTGTGTGCCGCGCAGACGTTGTGCGGTGCATCTCTCTGCTGCACCGAGGCAAGGAGAGAGAGAGAGAGAGAGAGAGAGAGATGCTGTTTATTCCACAAAGTACACTTTATTGCTGGCAAAATGTTCAAATGCTACTGAAGTTATTATTATAGTTATGATTATAGTAATGATTGTTGGTGTGGACCACCTTTTTACCCCTGGGTGTTTGAGCTTAGTGCTCCCGTTAGCTGTTACCGTAAGTGCTACCGTTACCTGTCAAGAAGGAACAGGGCAACCTCTGCATCGCTTCGCTCTTCAGCCCCGAACACTCCCACTCGTCTGATCCCTCTTTTTATTTAGGGCTCTCTCTGACCATTGCTTGTGTTGCATTAACTCTCAGATGTACTGCTAAATTAAATTGTAACATTGTAGAAAATAATAATAACACAATGTCCCTGATTTGTGAAAATCTGATCTATAGATTACACTGACTGTTAGTGATGGAGGAATCTGCCCCTGTTTCTCTCTGTGCAGCAACAGCCATCATCATATCCCTGAAACGTAAATGTCAGCATACAATTAAGAAGCCTTAATGAAGCCACTATATGGCGTGAATGCAAATTTCATAGAAAAGCATGCAGCGGCCGAGCGATGAAGGCAAAAACATAACAGTGTGAAGTATGCTCGCTCGGCCTCGTTAGCAGCTGCCCACCTAATTGGTCCAGATGATGACAACCTTCTTAAAGAGTCCGGCAGCGCAGTGAGCAAGGGGAGAGTGGGGGGGGGGGTGTATCATGGGAGAGGCAGGAAGGAGGGGAAGAAGAGGTCCGAGGTGGGTGTCAGAGGTGGTGGGGTGAGGGAAGAAGAATAGAGGCAGGGTCATGACAGTTAGAGTTAAGAAGAGGAGAGGATGAAGAGGGGAAGGGGAGGAGCAGGAAGAAGAGAGACACTAGTAGGACGAAGGTTTTTGGTTGTATGGGTTAATGAGGGACCAATGATCATCAGTCTGATGTTTTTTTAACCCAACAAATTATTGATACCATAAACATCCTAAATACAGAATCAGAAGGAGCTACAGAGAGAACTTTATGAGTACAACGAGTATGATGAAAGGATTGGTGCTTTAATTACAGAGAAGGAAAAAATCATGACAGAAGGAGGAATGTGTGTGTGAGAAAGAAAAAGCGAGTTGTAAAGTGCATGTGAAGGTGAGACAGATAAATGAGCACTTTCCCCTCTTCTCATCTGGACGTCATGCATCTCCAACACACACGCACACACGCACACACACACACACACAGTCTGAAGCATCTCCTTGCTCGGCACGGTCGATCATTAAACTCTCGTCGGGATGAGTATCGGCCGCGATGTGTCCTCTCTCTCCCCTCTAAACTGCTGCTGCTTCAGTCAGGAGTGTTTTTCTTGGGTCCAAGTGATGACTAACCAAGCTATTGATTGGCAAGTGTCTTTGATGGAGGGGAGAGTGGGAAACATTTTTATAACATCTGTGTCTGGTCATAAGATGTAAACGATGTGGCTGAACTGAAAAGATTTATATAACGCTGCTTAAGTCAGTTCTCTCGACAGAAAGAGACGCATAATTTAAAGACCCCCTCCAGTGAAAATCCAGTATTTAACCTTGTAAACATCTCCATATGGTGTTCTTCATGTGCTACAAGACATATCAGGGACAACATGGCTGGGCCTGTCTGCTTTTAAACTGCAGTGTACCAAGGACAGGCTGAACAACACGCTTTCAGATTGGCAGGTTTGAGACGTCACAAACCTAAGGAGCCAATCCTGTTAATGGACGGGGTAGCGCTGTGCGTGTGTGTAACCTATGGCAACCACTTCGGCGATACACGAGCCAGCTGTAACCGTCATCGCCATTTGTTGCAAACTCACTACTGACTGCTTTCATTAACGTTACTACTACTAATTACTACATTTCAAGCTAGCTAAGTTTCAACAAGTTGCCACTAAACAACGGCAGAGACGTGTTTTTATTTTCAACAGAGGGGGCGGATGAATATTTGCATAGTGGACGGGGCCTATGCAGATTTGGGAATTTTTAATGAGGGAGAAGGAGGAGATGCCTTGGGAGGATTTTTGGGTGATTAAAGGTATTTTGCAGGAAAAAAAAGATATCAGACACAATTTATTATTTCAAGCAGAGTATTTTATACGTTTTAAACATGACTGGAGCTGCTCTTTAAGGTTGAATCTCATCATTTGAAGAAGATTTTAAAATCAGATTTAGAACATTCCACTGGTGTTCTGCAGCAGTTTGTGCAAAAATGTATTTAAATAAATATTAAAGAAAAGTTGGAGGATTGTGGGAATGGTCATGATACGTGAGGCTACAGAACACTTCACAATGACATCAACTCATTTTCTCCCTTTGCAGCTGGCGTTATGGTGAAATACTGTTATTAAAAACTGCTTTCTCTTAGACATTAAACCCACATTAGAGAAGTGCTTGTTGTTGGTGTCTGTGGCCAAGAGAGAAAATAGAACATCTTCTTCTGTGCTCTTCATTTGGTTAAAGACATGATAACCACATGTCAAAGCAGACAGATTAGATGACCTTATTTATGGATGCTCCATGCAAATCAGATGGACTGTGGCTGGGCTCGTTCACATCTTTAGTCTCAGCAAATCAATTCTTAAATGAAAAATTGTAAGGTTTCAAATTTTATAGCCTTGAACAATAATTTGCAACATCCTTAAAAGCCTTAGATATCGTCATGTTCTGGCTTTCAGAAGAATCACTGTGTTTTTAAGGGAATGAACTCAATTTAGACTAATCTTGTTCCTAAGTGGAGGCCAGAACCCATCTGAGGGCTTCAGAGATGATTTACAGGATTGCAAAGAAAATACAATTCAACAATACAAAATTAGATTTGTGAATAAGTGACAGTTTTCCCTCCTCGGGCAACATTTATTCAAAGAAACAATCTGTGAAAGGAAAATCCCTCTTTGGGTGATCTTCTGTCAGCTCCTCTCTTTGTGTCCTCCCTCTCACCAGGAGTGTGCCGGGGAGCCTCTGTTCATGCTTTACTGTGCCATCAAGCAGCAGATGGAGAAGGGACCCATAGACGCCATCACAGGAGAAGCCCGCTACTCCCTCAGCGAGGACAAGCTCATCAGGCAGCAGATTGACTACAAAACCCTGGTCAGTAAACTTATTGTTTCTCGAGGCTCGTCTGCTTTTGTCTGAATCGCTTGGTTTGTTTATCTTGAGTCACATTTGAGAGTCATGAAAGTTTTAAAGCAAGAACTAACTAATCAGCAGCTGATATATGGCAGCTATGTTCACTTAATTGGTGAGGAGTCTGCTGTAGGGGGGATTACTTCCAGGGTAAACATGGGGCTTCAGCATCTGTTGTGTTTGGAGGGTGAACGTGAAACTACTGCCCGGCATTAATCACATTCTCCCTGCAAATAAAGCACTTCAGGTTTGGGTCGGAAACATCCAGACAAGCCTACTTGTCAGCAGGAAATGCCACAGTTGTTTTGTGCTTAAGTGGCGAGTTATTATGGCCACAAACAAATTTGAAGGGACCAGGAAAATGTCCAGGTTTTTAAAATAGCTGCTGCAAACAAACTAGGTGTGAAAATGCTGTCAGGTGCGTTCAAATGCACCCAAACAGTCATCCAAGCAAGTCACCAGTTGGCAGCGTCTCTGCTCCAGCCTAATGTCGTTTGTCTGCTTCTGTTTCCCTTTGCTTCGGCCTGTTTCTCTGCCAGACGCTGCACTGTGTAAACCCAGAGAATGAGAACGCCCCCGAGGTGACGGTCAAGTGTCTGAACTGTGACACCATCACTCAGGTCAAAGAGAAGCTGCTCGATGCCGTGTACAAAGGCAGCCCTTATTCACAGAGGCCCAAAGCTTCTGATATGGACCTGGGTAAGACATTCAGTAGCCTACTGAAAGTGCTTTCATATTTCAGTATGAGACAAAGATGTACAATGCTCAATATCTGTTTTACCTTCAACACAGCCCTTTTACATTTGGATATGTAAAAGATGTTGTTGTTGGGTACTAACGTAAATAAACTGCCAACCAACATTAAAGAAACTTCAGCAGGTTTGTCTTTTAGATTTAGATCAATTCTGTACACTAAGACTAATCTCAGTCTCAAATAGCAACTCAAAACTCTCCACGCAGGTTTATTTGTGTTTTGTAACGTTGTGACATGACCTGCTGATGTAAATGTGAATATTTTTTGGTTTGCTTTTTGTTCTAGAAGACAGAATTATTATTTGATTTCTCTGGAAAAGAGATCAAATTTGATGCTTCATTAAACACTTCAGTCTTTGACTATAATCAGTTGCTTGATTGCAGTGCAGCAACCCAACAGTCACATATTTGTCACCTTTTAAAATTGCAGACAGTTACAATATTAGCAATGTTTCCAACTTGTGAATGTGTATCCAAATTTGTATTCTCCTAGTTGCTCTTTTTTGGTCCCAGTCAACTCCCACGGGAAATATTTGGCCGTTTAGCAGCTAAACTCTTAACATGTTGACCATCTAGTTGCTGATTTTTCCTGCCTGCCTTGTTGGCAGGATGTGTGCGTTAGTATTTATCAGAGCTGTTTTTACTGAAAGCACCATTGAAAATGGGGTTAATAGCAGCACTAAGAGTGATTGAAGTCATCATTTGATTCCCAGTTATTATGGAAATTTAATTTGCACTCAAAAAAAACTTTGATATTTTATTTTAAAGCTCCTTTAAACTTTAAACTTTCGCTTTGTGTCGAATTTGGCGACCCCTGTGGACAAAGTGGTGCCTCTAATATCTGCTGATCTTGTCCTCTACATGTATAAGAAGTGTTTTTTTTAACAAAAAATCTTATCCTACTTTCTTTTAACATTCAAACGTATGAGTGGCTGTGAATCCTCGCTGTGGAAAATTTTGAAAAAAGGCTGATTTGGCAGCGCGAAGTTAACCGCCTCACCTGACACCTCCCCCCCGGCAGTGGTTACAGGCACTAAAAATAAATATAAAGATAACATCAGTCTTGTCGCTGATGGTCTTCTGTGCTTTTGTAGCTCATATAAAGGCATCAGTATTCATTTCAGTCCACTTCAAAACCAGCTAAAAGAGACAATGATTTGCCTTCTGAAACAACAGTGTTGATATCTGACCTCACTGCAACATGTTTGTCGTGTTACTTTCTTTGTTCTGATTCTTTGTATCGTCTTTCTGCAGAATGGCGTCAAGGTCGGATGGCGAGAATCATCCTGCAGGATGAAGATGTCACAACAAAGATCGACAATGACTGGAAGAGACTCAACACGCTGGCTCACTATCAGGTACACCAGCTCTGAGTGGCACACAGAACAGGCCCCAGCAGAAGGTGAGAGCCGAGTCGGATTCAAACTATTTTGGTTTGTATTTTGATTTGCAGGTAACAGATGGCTCGGTGATCGCCCTGGTGCCAAAGCAGAACTCTGCCTATAACATCTCCAACTCCTCCACCTTCACCAAGAGCCTCAGCAGATACGGTACAGCTCCCATTCCCCTCTAGACTTAATCCTATTTAAATCATCCTGTCACCGAGTCCCATTTCTCCACCTGCCTCCCTCCCTCCCCCCACACGCCTCACCCTCTAACTCTCTCACTCGCTCTTTCTCTTTGTTTATCGCGGCCATGATTGGGCTCCATTGTTGTTGTTTTTTTCACCTCCCTCTGAGTGAATGGCAATCCTTTTTATCCATCGCTATCAGCCCAGGCCAAGGCCATTTCATGGCTATTTCCAAGCGGTCCGTAAATGACAGGCATTAAAGTAGACACCTTGATCCCCAGCTGACAGAGTGAAAGAGCGGGAGAGAGAGGACACCTGGCAGTCAGCGATAGACAGAAGCATCAATATGGTATACTTCACTGGAAAATGAATCCATTTAGAGAATAAATTACTCTGCAGTAAAAATTACAAGGCGGGTAGTGACCCTCAGACATGCACAATGTTATCATCGCCTCTGATCTGCTTTAGAGCAACACGTCAACCTGGATATTCTCTAAAACTACCAATAAAATTCTCAGATTTGAATGTTCAGAGACTTTTCTGTGAGTTTGATGTAAGAAGGACCAAACACTGATTGATAGTTTGATCGCAGACGATGTAGAAATATACAGGAAAGAGACAAACAAAAAGCTCCTTGCCTTGAAGTCAGTCATTTGCTTTGCTTTAATCATTAGACTACCTGGCTCTGAAAAAAGAGATGTCCCCTTATCTGAGTTTTTAATTAATAAAGGTCAGATTCTATCGACATTTCTGGTGCCAAAATTGCAAAAAAAATTAGATATGATTGGGAATAGTGGGAGGGAGGGAGACGTCTTCATTTGGCTCTCGCACAGTTATGAAATTAAAAAAAAGTGGTGTTATTAAAACCTGCATAACTTTATATTTTTGCATACATATACAAATGCAACACATTTCCATATGATGATATACAGGAGCAAACAGTTGCCTGTCTCCACACTCAGCTGAATTGGAGCAACATATGATGCAGGTATCGACCACCTGATAATGAATATTCACTCTCTTTTTACCTGCTAAATGCTCTTGCACTTTATTTGTAGTGAACAGTTTAAGAGCTCTTTTGGTAAAAGCAGCTGCCTGCTGGGGTTGAAAAAGACTCTGATGAGAGAGGAGAGACCAAACTAATAAAGTGAAAGTTCCCAATTTACATGTTTTTTTTAACAAAAGCCGAGAAGGAACTCGATCGTTAAGCTCCCAGGTGCTGATTTTTGGTTTAATCTGAGTCTGGCATGTTTCAAACTCATAGGGGGATTCACTGAAGGATTGTATGGCTTTTGCACCTGCTAAACCTGTCAGAATGACACAAAAAGACTCCGCCTCATTCTTTGAGCACGCTCAAAAGGTTAAATGCACCCTAAAGTCCGCTGCAGAGCAAACAGAGCCTCTGTGCTCCGGTGCTAAATTAATCATTATGCAAACATTCAGGGAAAATTTGGCCCCTTTCTGTGCAAATGAACCTTATGGCAAAAGTTCACAAACGCCAGCGCTAACAGCGCCACGCAGTCAGAGTGAAAATATTCCCGGCTGCAGAGAGCTGGTGGGAACTACGGCGCAGTATTATAAGTGATGAGTTTCCAGTGATCATAACAACAATTCCACCTGTGTGATCAAAAAATTTAACTGTCTGTAAAAACAACCTGTTACTAATATTTTGTCATGATTATTATAATCGGGAGATCAATCATTCTGGGACTGTGCGAGGCTCAACACGGACACATTTTGTCCACATGTGTGGAGACGGTCTGAAGCCGTTGACAGGGATTATTATCTGGACGAGCTGCTGTTGCTTGTTTAAAAAATGAAGCTGCGTTACAGAGAGTTAAACTAGTAAAACACTTGTCGACTTCACAATAAACAAGCAAACTGCACGGATCTGTGAAACTTTATGGGCGTGTTTGCACTTGAATATCATCAGTGCAATTTGCTTTGTGAATCGGACCCTGAGACGGAGCAGATAGCGGGGGCAAATGATGCGCAATTTATGGAGCTATCTGCGGCGGCACTTCGTTCTTAGTGAATTGCCCCCATAGTGGGAGTGGTACTGGAGTCAGTTGGAGCAGAATGGGGAGATAAGGGAGATAAGGCAACGCTCCAACTTTTTAAAACAGCCTCTCACCGCTTGCTTGCGCTGCGCTCTGCTCCACTCCACTAACTCGCTCTGTTTTCAGAGGTAATATAAAATTATTGAATATAAGCCCTGAAAGTCAGATCTCACAACAAATACTTGAGATTCTGAAGTAGAAAGTTAAAAATATCTACTTGAAGGCACCTTGACTTGAATAATAATGGAAACTTATGAAATCAGAGCAGCACACCTACACTGTTTGAGCAGCGGATTACAGGAGAGAAATGAAAATTAAATTTCTGAAATCAAAGGTTCCTTTTAATGAATCATCTCACCCCGCTGAAACATCCAGCTTTTTTGTTTCACAGCGAATACATTTGAAAAATGTTCTTTGGCTTGGTGGTTTATTTGTGGTCATGTGGGGGTGTGCTGGTGCGTGGATGTGTGTGTGTAGGAGTGTGTGTTTGTGAACACGGGTAAATGTTGGCCACCGGTGGTCATGATGGGTTCAGAATCAAAGCTACTCAGCCCCCCACCGGCACAGCGACAACAGCGCTAGACACCACCCCACTCGGCCTCTTTCACTCTTCCCTCCCGTGCTCTCCCATTACTCTCCATTTCACCCCTCTCCCTCCTGACCTTTTTGTCTCTCCGTCCATTTAGCCCCCCCACCCACCTTTTCCTGTCATCTCCCCCCTCATTCACTCCTCACCTCTCCTCTCCGTCCTTTCACCAAACATAAAGGGATTGCAACATGCATCAGCAACCCTCTCTTTTATCTCCACCCCTCTTCCATACATTCTTCCCGAGTAGCAACAGCTACTCAGAAAATGGGACTCGACCCCCTCCCGTCCCTGGTGCACCTCACCTCGCTGCTTGTTTTCTCCCCTCCTCATCCTAAAGTGAAGTCATAGATATGAATCTCTTTGCTTCGCTCTGATCCACTTTGAGACTCTTGTCATGAATAATGAAACAGACTTAGATAATAAAAGGAAATGAGTGGGGGAGTGTGAGTAACAGTCTGTGAAAGAGCAAGAAAATTAAAGAAATACTTTGCGTTTGGGGTAATAATTGGTTGCTTCGTTGACTTACCTGTCAGTAATGAGATTCTACATGATATTTAGCTGTAATTGGAGAAGGAAGAGAATTATAGCTGCAATATTTTTGTTTTTTTAAAATGTCATTGACCTTCCAGATAACTCTTTATGTGTTTCTGTTTATAGAGAGCATGCTGAGGACAGCCAGTAGTCCAGACAGCCTACGATCCCGCACACCCATGATCACGCCCGACCTGGAGAGTGGAACCAAGCTGTGGCACCTTGTGAAGAACCACGACCACTCAGACGTGAGGGAGGGCGACCGAGGCAGCAAGATGGTCTCGGAGATCTACCTGACCAGGCTGCTGGCTACTAAAGTAAGACACAGAGGTGTTAAATACATACCTGGGTTAGAGTTGATTCCAGTCAGGGTGAAAAATCCTCTCAAACAGCACTTTAGGGGAGAGTAAAACTCACTGCTGAAACTCAGACTAATGGGATCTTTTCAGCAGCTCTTTGGGCAGAATGATCCACCTCCCCTGTTTAATAGTAGAAAACTACTAATACAGAGAGTCTGAGAGAGAGACAGGGTGAGAGAGAGGCTTATAATGTAGAATGGGGACGTTCAGGGGGGTCAGTGCCATGCTGGCTGCCACTCTGTAGACCATTTTTAGTGACTAGAGCCCAATCCTAATCCTCCTCAGCCCCATCTTTAGGTTTGGAAAGCACTTGACTGGATGTTGCTCCGTTGCAAGTTATCCAACATGTAACCACATGTCAGAAAGGATCTGTCGCATACAAAAACATATGGATGAACAGACCCACAACAACCTCCTCCATCGTGGAACCTTGCAGAGAGAGCCAATCCAACTGCAATTTCTTCCCCCTTCAGTGTCTCTCAATTTAGCATCTCATTCCTAATTGTAAGAGCAGGAGGGAAATACATCAATGGGCAGCGGGAACAAGTAATTCAGCTTTTCAATTTCCAGTGGTAATAAGAAAGAAACAGATGATGAAAAGCTGGGCTTGTGGCGGCGAGTTCAGGGAGGCTGATACAGGAGGTGTCGGGGGACAGGTAATTTGTTGAGGGATTGTGGATTTGGCCGTGCATGGTGAAAAGAAGAAAGGTAAATGCAATTGAGGAGCACATTTTGCCCTTGTCTCTCCCTCTCTCTGGTTTCATCTGCCTGGACATCTTGTCCATGCAGATCGTATTACTACGATCCACAACTCACATTCCTTCCTGTTCCATTGAGTAAATTTGATCCCCAAACATTTCCTCTGTAACAGCTGTCACCACGTAGAGAAGGGACATTTATTTATCTACATTTGAGGATGTTGTTCCATTAGATGACGGCAGCGTTCAAATCCAAAGGGCTGCGTGTGAACCTGCAGAGCTCAGTGAGCACTAAAGATTTTGGGTGGTGTATTTGAGGGTGAGAACAGGTGACCTGCTCATTAGTCACAACACAAAATGTGCTCAACACATCAATGACCAAAATCAATAAAAGTAATAAAAAACAAAGGACCTTGTACAAACAAAGGTCAGAGAGAGTTACAGAAACAAACCTGCAGAACCTTGTCCGACATGAACTCCCGGCTCACTCTTCTGTAATGATTTAACAGCTGTGTGAGACCACTCTGCCTTTATACTCCACCAATATGTGTGCTAAAAACAATTACATGAAATGATTGTGGTTCATGCAGTTCAGTGCGTCCTGATTATTTCATGCTGTTAATCTTCGCTGATTAACTTGTAATGTGTGTTGAAGGTTAAAAGTTCAATTGATTCATCCATTAAAAAATCTAGACATAAAAGAGCTCCTGACAGACAAAGGCTGGTCATTCAAACCAAACAATAACCAAGAACTCAAATCATGGATTAATATTAAAATATTACAACTTTTAAAGACAGTTAAGCGTTGAAACAACTGCATCGAAACAAAAAAGCCTTAAGATGACAGTGAGTCCTCCTCACAGAATCCTCTTGCTCTTCCCTTTCAGGGTACGTTACAGAAGTTTGTGGACGACCTGTTTGAGACCATCTTCAGCACAGCTCACAGAGGCAGCGCTCTGCCGCTGGCCATCAAGTACATGTTCGACTTCCTCGATGAGCAGGCCGACAAACACTCCATCAATGACTACGACGTACGACATACCTGGAAGAGCAACTGGTAAGTAGCAAATGGACAAATGGAAAATGAACAGTGTCATGAAACCTTCAAACATTCTTCCATGATGGTACTCCATTCATCCATCCTACTGCCAGTTAATCTCCAGCACAGAGGGATCTTAAAGTACCTTCAGTTTTAGCGCTCTCAACCTGATAGTCTTTGCACGTCTTAGTAACACAAAATTAATATATTGATAAACTGAATATCTTTGGGCTTATGGGCTATCCAACCACCAATTGGATAACATCAGCTTAGACGATTAAATAATTTGCCGGTGCATTTTAATGGCCTAATTATTGAGTTATCTAATAACATGTTATACTGTATAACCTATATGCAAATGTCCGTAACCTGTTTTTGAACAACACTGCAAACCGCGGTGTAAAATCACTTAGTCTGCTTGATACACGAAAGATTTAAAAAGTTGCAGAGTTACAGTCTTGCTTAAAGTTTACTGTGTGATTTAATAACATCCCCTGACTTGCAATGCAATATTTGTCCATAAATTATGCATCTGTGTTTATTTCATTAACAGATCTTGCTACAGTATTTGCACAGCTTTAGGGGAACTTTATTTCAGTTCTGATCAATTAGTCAGATGCTACATTTCCTGAGGCCGTGGCACCTTCTGAGCAAGATGCAAACATCAGAAAATAACAAGTCATGAGACTCAGATCAGAAGTGAAAAAGAAGTTTAGATGGTGAACATTCTGACAGCTGTCACAAGAACATTATGAGTGATATGAAACGTGTTTCTACTCCGTCTTTACTCTCCAGTCTTCCTCTGCGGTTCTGGGTGAACGTCATCAAGAACCCCCAGTTTGTGTTTGACATCCATAAGAACAGCATCTCGGACGCCTGTCTGTCCGTGGTGGCGCAGACCTTCATGGACTCCTGTTCAACGTCAGAACACAAACTCGGAAAAGACTCGCCTTCAAATAAGCTTCTCTACGCTAAAGACATCCCCAACTACAAGAACTGGGTAGAGAGGTAAGACATCCCGGACAATCAGACATTCAACTACAGTACGCTATTTAATAAGAAGGCAAAGTCAAAGTCGTTGGAAGCTTATAAGTGCGGACATGCGTCCCTACATTTTGTTAACTCCGCTTCCCGTGATAACGAATCATTCTTCTTGTTTTCTGGAGATCTTGACTTATTCATCTCGAGATGACAAAGCTGCACCACCGTAACGTCAGATGATCATAACTCGTATCCCAAGAGCTGCAAAAGCACAAACAAACATAGAAACAGGCTTAGCTTACCTCTTTAGTGCGGGCAATGGCAGCATGGCATGTCCGGGTCTGTAATATCACAGTGAGCAGCCTGTTGTTCTGTTTTCTAGATCGCCAGAAAATTCCCGTTATCACGAGAAAACCAGCTTTGATATCTTGAGACAACGAGATAAATTAATCCTTCATAATGGGAAAACCAGCGTTGTTGTTGTTCCGAGATAACGAGATAAATAAGTCGAGTTCTCAACAAAAGAAATGGAAGTTACTCGTTATCACGGGTAAACTCTGTAAATAAAACGTATGGATGCATGTCCGCTTTGGGCTTCCATAGGAAAGGTTGACTAATCTGTGAACTTGTCTTTAAAGAAAAATTAAAGTGTTGGGACCAGAGTTAATTACATTTCTATTAGGTTTAAAACGACTGTAAGATTATAAGAACATTAACAGGTTGAACTTCATCTCGTTCTGGCATTTAAAGCCTTTAAGTCAGAGTAAATAGTTGGATTAAATAAGTGCAAAGGAATCATGTACTATAATTACAGTAATCCTGCTCCAGTTATGTAAGCATACAGAGTACACAAAGTGGAAATAAGGAATACCACTTTCCTCTGTGACATTTTCAACTTGCTGTGTGAAATCACGTCAAAGACAAAAATCAACCTCACCTTTAAAGAGGTGAAAACAGATGAAATGATGGATTTGTAGCAACTGTTTGATCCAAATTTAGGCTCACTGAAAACTGTCCTCTGCTTCACCCTTCATCTTTTATTCAGCTCCAACATGTTTAACTAAGCTCAAGATAAGTTATGCACCACTGACACTTGTCACAGTCGTTTCACTTTTGGGGAAGAGCCCAATAGTCTCTAAGGAGCTTTGTTTGGCAGCCTGTGTTGCAGCTCCACCCACTGCATGCGCTGATGATGGAAGACCTGTGATTTTTCTGACACCCAGATAGCCAATATTTTCTTTGAATATACTACTAATGGTGATAAAATAATCTTTTAAACAAAACGTGCGAAGTAACGTTAAAAGTAAATCTCATGTCCATTGTGCATTGTTGTTTTCAACATCCTGCTGCTGCAGAACTGCGGAGCTAAAACCGACGAGCAGAAAATTATTCTGGCACATAGTTCATTTCTTTATTCTGTGCAACAAACTTAATGTGCTACAGTGAGTCCTAAGGCTTGCAGAGAGTATTTGCAGGCAGTAGAAGATAAGGATTTATAGGGGATTGTTAATTGGGTGCAGTTAAACCTTGTTTCCATTATGCCTCCTAACCAGCACTGCCCCTCTGCAGTAAACCCTGAGATAGTCGAGATATGGATTCTGCAGACAGGCTCGGGTACGGCTCAATATTTGGATGTATTCTTAATATACTGTACAGTCTACTCTTAGTAGCTCCAGCTTGAATGGACTTTTTGGCCCTCTGACACTCAGTCGATAGTCTGAAGGTTGTTGTTGCTCCTGCTGAGGATGGACCTCCACCAGTACGAGCTCAGTCATCATTAGGGAGTGTAAAGTAATGATTAGGATCCAGAGTGGGGCTGAATCTTTTAGTTATTTATTATAAAGGCTCCACAGCAGTGGGGAGTGGGATACTGCTATATCCTATGATATTAGATGCTTTATTGACTGTCATGACCATACCAGAGATTCCTTATTCCCTCTGTACATGAGAAGACTTCGAAAGGACTCTTAAACGACTCCAGTCTGACACCCTCTCACATCTGAAGGCATTTTAGTCTCAAACTATAAAGTTTAATAAAGAAAGAAGGTTATCTTGCAAGATCAGAATTCACAAGAATAAAACTACATTCCCCTCCTTGTTTACTATCAACCTGGTTTGCTGTTGGAGAAAAAGCACATTGTTCAAGTTATTGAAGTTCATTATTTGCATGAGCCATGGCTAAAAACAGACATCATTAAATGTGTTTGATTTTATTGGAACGGCAAGAGAAGAAAAAGACAACTCGTGAAACAACTCGAACTGAATTCTATGAAATACTTGACCATAGCACGCCTCAACTCCAACAAAAGTCACATGATTTTATTTCAACACAGTACAACTCTCAGCATCAGTGGAATCGCTTGAAAGGTTGTGATAGATAGAAACTTAACAGACATTTATTTAAATGAAAACCTTTATTACTTTAATGGTTATTCTAACCCATAAGAGATTTAAAAAGGGTTTTTTTCCAGATTTATTTTTCTTCCTTTATTTTCTTTTGTTTCCATTTGTAAAGCTAAAGGGAATAATTAAATAATTAATCATTTTTTCAGTATACACAGTTGAAAGTGCGACATGGCTCTGCTTAAATTTAGTCTAGACTATGTGCCCTTCAACTCAAACATCCTAATATCATCTTTTCTGACCCCTATTTGTGCCTTTCAATTTTTCCCATATTTGTTTTACTTTGGACACAGAAAAAAAAAACCCAATGCGTGCTCTTAAATGATTCACAGTCCACTCCTCTTCAGCTGTGTTTGTCAACAATGCCCCTCACATGTCCATTCGTCCTGTCAAAGTGTCCTTGAGCAAGACGCTGAAACATCAGCAAAATATAGCACATGAAACTGCACCTCTCCCCCAGTGAGAAGACTGTTCGCCAGCTGTTACTGTGTGCATTCAGAATATTTAACAACCAGTAAGTCCAGACAGTGAGTCAACTTTTGGATGGATTACAAATGGTGCAATATGTAACACTCTGCCTGACCTCTCCTCTAGGTATTACTCGGATATCTCCCGTATGCCAGCCATCAGCGATCAGGACATGAGTGCCTACCTAGCAGAGCAGTCCCGCCTGCACCTCAGCCAGTTCAACAGCATGTCTGCGCTGCACGAGATCTACTCCTACATCACCAAATACAAAGACGAGGTGAGCCCCCGCTGGATATGCACTGATGTAGAGTTTTATAATTACTCGGTAACAGGATGTTCTGTGGCTTTGTTTTGAGTAATACCATGAGGTCATTTTAATTCAATTACACTGATAACCAGTCCACATCAGTACAGGCTTGGAGGTATTATCACCATTAGGATGCGCATTAGAGCATGAGCTTAACACATTAGGAGGCTGTTGGAGCTTCATAAATTTAGGTGACTTGTCTGTTAGAACTGCACGTACAGTTTTCTGTAAAAAACAGGAGAGAGCGTCTAAGTTTTTGTTCTTTCAAAGGACTAGTTTGACATTTTTGGGAACACAGTTATTTGTTTTCTTGATACGAGTTTGATGAAAAGATCAATTCCAATCTCAAGCGGAGACTCGAGGAAGACAATGTGGGAATTTTAAAGAAAATGTTTCGCTTCACACACATTAGAAACAGTCTGCTGAATAATCCCAATCTGAACAATCAGACAATACACATTGTAAACATATTTTTACCTTGAGTCTTCGATAACTCATGGGTCATTAAAGGGGGACAAAAGCTAAACCTTTCTCTATTTTGGATATTGTACAAACAGGTAAGTGGATTGCTTCAGCTGTCAGACACAAAACGGGGCCAGGTAGTTATTTAAAGTGTCTTAGAACATTAGAGTAAAAGGATCCCTACAGAATATACCTGTTCTGTCTGTGTAATAACCCACATTTTTAACCTGTAACAGCTGTCACAAGATCCTTTGACAAAACCTGTTATGTTCTTCTTGCAGAACACAGAAGTTGCTGTTGTACCGCTGCCTCGAGGGGTTAATATGGTTGTGTTATTGTTCTTCGTGTTAGAATGGGTTCCTTTGGATCCAACACAATATTATACCTATAATATATTTACAATTACACAAAAAATCTAAACCATGGCAGCGGTAGACGATCAACTCCTGTTTGCTTGGTAACTGGTTTTGCAAATGGAGAGCGATGAAGATGTTTCTGGTTCCAAAAACAGCATTTTGCTCTTTAACAAAAAGATCGGACTCTGTAGGGATCTTTACTCTAATGTTGTCAGACACGTAAAATAACAACCTGAGCCGACTAGCGGCACTATAAAGCACCTTTGGTGGACGTACTCTGATCTGGCGTATGCCATTAAGGATTCCGATGCAGGAATAACAGCCTGTTTTGCAGCTGATGATGAAACGATCTACAGGAGCAATTCCCAAACTTTTTGTACATTTAAGTCATTTACAGTCTAAAATTTGTAAATACGGCCCAGGTTTTAAAATACTTCCTTTCCTTTCTAAGAGTTAAAGAGATGCCAGATCTATACCACTCTTATATATTTCCTGGGAAGACAAAGTTTAGTTAAAACTTTTGGTGGTTTAATTGTATTTGCCTGGCGCAGCGACTTCAGCTGGTGGGGTATGAACCTTACAGTGACGACAGACCAAGAAAAAGGCAGATAAGAACATATTCATGTACATTGGATAAGTATGTTGTTTGTGCACTTTTGTGGCAAGCATTAAAGGAACAAGATCTACCGTCGTTATTAGTGAGCCTTTGAGATTCTTCTTATTAGAGCTCTTAATTTTCTGCCGCAATTACTTACTTTGATTCATATCTCACTAAAGAAATTAAATAAAAATATAAGAAATGTCGCCTGAGCCTCTTCCTGTCCCCTCCTTCCTCCTCTACATCCCTCCATAGCAACAGCATTACAGTAGTTAGCTTGCAGCTGGCTCCATTCAAACTAACTGCTCCCCTTCATTAAAGCCTATTATCCAGATGTAGGCAGCTGCACGGTCCCCAATGAGTCTAACACATGCCCTGACCTTACACGCACATACACACACAAATAAATGTACTCCGAAGTGATGAACAAGCTCACAAACACACACTAATGCGTGCACACACATTAACCGGAACCACAATGACGAATGCACACATAAATACAGAGTTGTTTTGCACGTACTGTACCAGCTCGCCCCTCTCTGGTTCTGATCACACTCGATGAAGACATCAACACACACACACACATACACACACACACACTCCTGCACACACCCCCATGGCCATTAACATTCCATTATAGAAGTCCCACTGGCCCTCACATCTGCCCTGCAAGCCGTGTCCATGTTGTAATCACTAACAAGGACATTAAAAGGAAAATTAGCATCAGGACACAGTTTCTGCTGATGAGCGGGTGTATCTGAGCAGGACGGGGTTCGGGTTAAGGAGGCCATAGACGCTTCCAATGTACTTTATCCATAGACTGTATAGAAGAAATGGACTTGGTCTCTTGGTTTCCGTTCGCCTTTTAACATACAGTTTTTGTTATAACCAGCAGGGGGCCACTCTAGTGTCCAAAGAAAGAAGATAGTATGTATGTCTATAAGAATATAAGAAAAGGACCCTTCTTCTCAGTTGGTTTATAACCTCATTTAACATTTTCCTTTATGGTCTCAATCTTTGGTTTTAAGTCTTCCCCTGTACAGCATGATGTTCATTCTGTAACTTTATGTCCCATTTAGATTAAAGATGTAATAAGTAGGATTTTTTCTTACATTTTGTCAACAACACATTCAAACTGGGCCCCTCCTCCTGGGCTCTCACTCTCTCGTGCGAGCTACTTACAGCTACTTCTTATATCCAGCTCATGCCTTTTTCTAATACTATGAATAAATCATTTGTGATTATATTGTGAAATTTTCCTCCATATTTGTTTCCAGATCCTCTCGGCGTTACAGAAGGATGAACAGTCGCGCAGACAGCGGCTACGCGGCAAGCTGGAGCAGGTCATCGACACCATGGCCCTGGCTAGCTGAGGACCGGCTCATTATCAGCCTTGGCTAGTGGAGAACTAGCCAACCAACACGCCTTCTCCTCACAACCTTTGACGCCCGTGACATATTGACCCTTGACGTTTGAAGTCTGTCGTCACCCTCAAAAACGACAACAAGCAGCAGCGGAAAAAGAGACTGCGAGGACACAAGCACCCAGCAGCAGCAGCACACTGAGAGAGAGACAGCAGAGTTTGGAACTAAGGCCCCATCGGCAGGGTTGGCTTCTTTTCCCTCTGAGCCACCAACCCAGCGCCGAACAACCAAATCAAGACAATATGGACCTCAGCTCAGGGGAGCGTTTATTTTCATCAAGGCCCTCATCACATCCGGAATCCTACGGGAGCAGCAGTTGGGTACTTTGGCCACAATCAGGACCAGAACATGCACAGTGGTGACCAAAAACTCATCTAGCTGGATACAGAGCTGAAATGCTACTGGAGAGGAACAAGCATATTTCCACAGCCAAGGCTTCAGTTCAAACTGTGAGCCGTTAAGAATCCAGGATATATAACTACGTACGTGATCCCTGTTGGAATCTTTTCTTTTCTGTTGCCGTCCTCCGCAGGGAGGTCAGAGGTCAGGGACAGCTACAAAGCAGCAGCAGCCATGGAGCTGGTAGGGATTCAGTGTGTTGCTCTGAGACACTTCAGCAGGGTGGATGCTGCCACAGCAGGGCAACCAGGAGGAGGAACTTTGCAGGGAAACTCTTCCTCCAGAACAGAGTCTCTATTACTAAGAACTCGGCTGCAGCCTAACAAAGGACATTTTCAGTTTCACAGATCTGTGTTTGATTTGTAATCACATTAGATTCCATTCCCCCTCGAACTGCCTCCTCTCCCCAGTGCTGTGCCACTTGTGTTACTGCTGAATTTGCACAACAAAGCTAAATCAAAAGAGAGAAGAGGATATATGAATATATATATATATATAGATATATAAATACAAACTTTTGTTTAAAAACACAAATGAAAAAAAATGTTTTTTCCAATTTAATGTACAAAGATAAGATTTGAGAGGATTTGATATTTCCAAGATGAAAAACTATGAAAACAAGAGGAAAAAGTCGTCCTGTGCCATGTTTTACTTTGAATGTTGTTTTAGTGCAAAGAGACTTCTTTTTGGTTACATGAAATGTGCTATAATGAAAATGTTGTCATACTTAGTGACAGAAAGTGAGAGTTTAAAAATAGGTTAATTGCAAAATATAAATATATTACAAACACTTTCTATATTTCATGAGTTCTTGGGGCCGTTGTGTGGTACATCTTTGGCTCAAAAGGTTGTAAAAAAACAAAAAACAAAATGTCTGGAAGTCGCCTGTGAGCCAACAGACCTGCAGTGCTTTTGTGTTTGTTTCACAGAAACCAAAATCATCTGGTCAGCTGATTTAGATAAGCCAGCCTCATGCTGAGGCAGCCGACAACTTTAGAGGCACGAGTCATTTTAAGTTGCACCCTGATCTACAATTTCGTAATCTCGTTTTCAAGGCCCTCTCGTCTGAAAAACTTGAGCCATCCAAAATGAAGGAGCAGTTTTGGTGTGACAAAGATGATGAACTGTGTCGTTTCATTTTGTTTTTGCTTGTTTGCAAAAGTAGTCTGTGGTAAGGGGGGGGTGAGGTTAAAGGTCTAATTCTTGAAATGTGAATGTGGTTTCTGAAAAGATAATGAAATGTAGCTTGATTTTTGTAAGTGTTTTGTACCAGTTGAAGGCCTTTCTCTTTTTGTTTTGTTTGGTGGTTTTATAAGGGTAAAAAAAATGACATTCATTAAATCTTTTCCTTCCAGTGCGTGCTGCTCCACATCCACTTGCAGTGCTTCAGAAAACATGGATTTAGAAACAAGACATTCCTTTCTCCTACTTGTATGAAAAAGGGTACAAGCTAATAAACAAAGGATAGACATGACAAGAAAGTTATTGAAAGATGTGAAATGAACCAGGGTATTCTACAGCGGAGGTGGTCACCTATTAGGTTAGAGTTATGAAATGTAAAGCACCAGAAAAACAGCCAGGTTAGATAGAGGAGGGAAGCGATACTACAAATTCATTTTTCAATTTGCTCTCATTCATCAAAATGTTATTAGTGACTTTTATGACATTTAAAAGAAGAATGTACCTAAGCCTCAAAATCCACTTATTTTTCATCTTTAACTTTCCCTCCACTCTGATCTGTTTCCCTGTGACTGAGGTGAGAGGCCTCTGACCTGCTGACACTAGACTCTGTAAGCCTCGTTCAAAACACATCCAGCTTTGCAGGTGCACCAGAAACCATTCAGGAAAGGGCTGCTGCAAAAGGCCTGATTGGTTTCTTTCAAATTAAAAGCCACTTTTACCTTTGAGTAATCTTTTTGGCTGTCCAAGATCCTATACTAAGACATTCTGAGTGTCAGTTTGATGATGGAAATAACTGACATCATTCACTTCCTGCTGTCAGTCTTACTGTCTTGGGTTTTCGATCATAGTGGTTGAAGAGAGTGCTGCTCTTCTGCACAATCCAGTGGATCAAAGAGGTTCAATATGACCTACCCAAATCCCATTTTGTCATTAGCTATGATGTCAGATGTGCCTTTATTGGGGTTGAAGCTAATTTTAAGGTAGCTGGCAAAAAGGACATTTATTTAGATTATCAGAGTTGTATTATTAGTTTACAAAGTACACTTGGAAAATCAACCATGTAAACACTTTTTTGTCATAATTACAAGTTTGATAAACAGCATTTTTGTGCTATTGCTTCAATATGACACACATACCTGGTGTCACAACTGCAGAATTGTTTAAAACATTGAACTGCATCCAAGCGTGATTTACTTTATTAACAGTTCTATTAAAAATAATGGAATTAAAATGTAAAATAATCTGCATTCCACATTTTAACACATCTGAGCTGAGATTGTTTAAGTGACAAATCCAATTTATCTCATTAGTTTAAATTAAATTGAAACACAGCGTCAGAGGCTAGCAGAGCTAGCACTTACAACTCACCAGATGGACGACTAAGTGACATATCTGAAGTGATAATTGTTCAGTCGCAGCTGCTTTACAGACAGAAATGAAAGTGTGAATGTTTCATTTAGTGTGACAGCTGAGTGTCAGTCGCGTAAGTGACAACTGTGAAGCATATAGAGGGATATATAGTAGAAAGTGAACATAATATTGATAATGATGTTTTCATTAGTGTTTCATTAATTTTGAAAATAAAAATCGTTTTGTTTTCCATAGTTATGAATTTGCCCTTCATGGTGGCATCTTGCAATCCCACTGATAGATGCCACTAAAATCCTTCACTCCGGTCCTTGACGTGATCATCTCAAAGATCTCAGTTTCGTTCTCTTTGGCGGCACGCATGGCAAAAAAACTGTAATTGCTGGAGCACACTTCCCAGATATTTAGACAGTGTTGCATGTGTGACGTCCACGGTTGGCCCCGGTTGTAACTCTTGATTTTCCTGGCTGACGGTCGCTTTCCTTTTTAGACTTTCCAGAGGCCAGAAAAGCAGCTGCTTAGCTCCGCCTACCCTCTCTGGCAGACCAACCACTGCTGGCTGATGGAAAACGCGTCACTAACTGGGCACCGCTTGTGATTTTTTCCACGAAAGTCACACCAGACACCCCGTCTGTAATACTGCAAATGCAAAGGCTTTAATCAGTGGGCCATAGGCTCAATCACCATTGTGTTACCTCATTCGGCGATCGATGGCTTAACAGTCGTTTATCTACATGAAAATCTTTGAGATTATCACTTTAAAGTTTGCTGTAAATTTTTTCCTTAGCCTATTTGGATTGTGTCTTTGAGCAGCAGTCTCTCCTTATGTGTCAGAAATTGGTGTAATATATCCTAGTTTTAATTCGAATGAGATTGCTACGAGGCATTGTTAGGTGCTAGCCACATGTTAGCTGTTAGCCCATGTTAGCTTCTTCAAGATAGGGGATTTTATAGCTCCTCTGCCAGTCTACAAATGAATCATAAAACTTAATGAATCAAATTACAGTCATCAATTATATCCATACACAAGAGAGTAACATATTTTTCTTACTGTCGGGGGAGGAACAAACTCCAACATGTGGCCAGCTGCAGCAGAAAAATATGGTTAGCTAAGAATGTTTAGCTGATTTTTCAGCCATTTCCTTCAACCTTTTAGAAAGAGTTAATTCTAATGTTAAGATGATAGCCTGTAGTTCACACTAAGATGCTGTGTTTTTATCTGACAGCAGAAACGTGTGTGGACAGATTAGAATGTACTATATGTGCTTCAATACTTGAACGTCTGCTCTCCACAGGGTAAAACAACACACAGGGCAGCTGACCAACGCTTTGTTCAGCCACATCAGGAGACAAGCTCGCTGTCACAAGAGATTATCTTTGATCCATCTGCTTTTCACTTCTTCCACAAAACGATTTTAACACTCAGTCATCGTCATTTAAATACTCCCTCATCGAAGGAATTTAGTGTTTGTCTTTACGCTTGATGAATGGTGAAATTGAAGCGATGTTACTTACACTCATTAACACATTCTGTTCCATTTGAATTAATGACTGAAACAGTTTAAGGATGTGGATTACAGCGCTGGTGTTTGACTGCTTCTCACTTGCTCAATTGTTCTTTTGATAGAGACTTGTAAAGATGATTTTAGTGATGTGGAAGGAGTAATGAGGCTTTGATAGTAAACCCTTAGGATCACATTGCAGGGAGTGAGGAAAAAAAGACAATGGGAAAGGCTCGCTCAGTTTCTGGTGCTTTTGTTTCTTAGTTTTGCTTCTTGTTTTATGCTTCAACACTTGTTGGGGTAAGAGATAAAAAAGGCTTGGGCAGGAAGAGGAAGTGCTTTGAAGGCCATGGTATGCTTCATTTACCATTCTGTTGCATCTGTGGTGTCCAACTTCCACACAAAGACAGTGAAGAAGGAGAGAGGAGGAGGAGGGTGGAGTGAGGGAAGGAAAGAGGTGGGGGCTGATGCAGAACTGTTCACTGTGCCTTTTCACTTTCTTCCCATGCTGAAATGTATGTCATTTTCCATAAAGTAAAAAAAATGCATTTAAATGTACATTTTGACTACAAATTCTCAAATGTATGAACTGAATATAAAGATAGGAAAAGTGCAAAATTTGTGAAATATGCTAATTTGTCTACTTTTTGAGTGTGGAATGAAAAGACTGTCACCAATCTCACTTATGGCAGGACATGTTTTACCTTTATTATGCTAAGCTAAGCTAACAGAGTCCTGACACCAGCTCTGTTAACAAATAAACACAGCATTGATATGGTTATCATCTCAACCATATTTTTAGTTTTAGTTTGACCAAGAAGATGGTTAGCTTAATTTAGCATGCAGATTGGAAGCAGGGAAACAACTAACTAGCTAGCTAGCTAGCTAGCACAGTCTGTCTAAACGTTGTAAAAGCAGCACGGACCTCAAAGCTAGATGATTAACATGCCTTTCTTTTGCTTTTGTTAGAGCTTTCCCGCTAAATCAAGTCTTTCTGTTAAGCTAAGCTAACCGTACTATTTAAAGCGAGCACTTCCCGCTAAGTCTGGGCGGGAAAAGTGACTAGGGGTATTTCCTGAAACAGCAAACCGTTTCTCGCTTCAAAATTGCTTTCAGGACCCCACAGCATTTTCTGTTTATTCTGAAAGCCATCTTTAAAATATGAACTATGTGAAACTTTCTTATTTTCAGTATGGGCCTCCAACGTGACACCTCCTCAACCCTGAACAACCTTAAATACTTCCTCTTATCTGCCATATTTGATCCCCCCTAAAGCGAACACTCAGAAGTTTCTCAGCCTTCCACTTCTCTCCGGCTTCCTCAGCTGCTGTGTTCGCTTTGATTAAAGTACATTTCAGAGACGGAGCAAAGGACTTAAAATACCTTCACACACAGATTAAAGAGGAGAGGAGAGGTAGAAAGAGAAAAAAATATCTTAAAGAGTTTTAATACTTTATGAATTCTGATACCTTTTTAAGAGTTTCAGACTTGAAGCTGCTGTGACAGGTTTCGGCTGTTTCACGCCTGTGTAAATATCCTGCTCTTTCCTATTTTGCAGATTTATTACGTGTAAATAGACACGCATCAAGGAGAGATTAAACATGTTTTTGCTAAATCTGGGTTGTCTGATGTTTTCATTCGCCTTCTCCGTCCCTATATACCCTCACAGTTGTGTATTTGAGAGTAACAAGTTTGAGGTTTATCTCAAGTTCACGTCACCACCAGAGAACTTGAAAGATCAAAAACAGCACATATGAGACTTAAATGTTATTGTACTCTATGCAGTGTAAAGAAAAACTACTGCATCCGTTTCCCTCCACAGTGATGTTGACGAGTACTGACAAAGACGCGAACAAAAATGATAACAAGTATTTACCTTATAGACTTTGCTGTCAGAAATCCCTTCCTGGAGCGAGCCAGGAAGATGCAGAGCAAAGTTTCAAGAGTACAATCACTCATCCATATCCACTCACTCTCCCGACCGTGTGAAAAGACCGAAATTGTCCCGGAGACTGCCAGCAGTTGAATCCTCAAATGAACCTCGCGGATATACTGTGCTATGTTGCAGTAAATGTGATAGAAAATGTGATTCAGAATCTTTGTTCTATTGATTTTGCTTTTACTGTAAATCTTCTAAAAGAAGATGGATCACAATCTGAAGAATACAATACATCTGAAGCTGAGGTTCACTGAGCAAATATAGAGGAAGGAGAAAAAGGTCGGCTCTGTGTTTGTAATGGTACTCTTTTGTATTTATTTATTACATGAGCTGTGTCCTCTTTCCATGTTCTAATTGACCATATTAGCTTCATGGTTTTGGAGTTTGCAATGTCAGTCTGTCGATCAGTTACCACTTAAGTCCAAGCTGATTCACCTCAACAAATGCTGGCTGTATTGATTAGGAGGTTTGGACACTTAATCACACACTCTTAATATTTCGTTGGACCGCCTTTAGCTTTGATCACGGCACACATTCGCCGTGGCATTGTTTTGATAAGCTTATGCAATGTCACATTTATTTCCGTCCAGAGTTGCATTCATTTTTCGCCAATATCTTAGACGTAGACCTGACCAACTGAATCAACCCCAGATCGTAACACTGCCCCCACAGGCTTGTGCGGTAGGCACTTCATCCGCCTCTCTTCCTTCATGCGCCCATCACTCAACAGGGTAAATCTTGACTCATCAGACCACATGGTCCACTTTTTCTATTGCTCCAGAGACCAATCTTTATGCTCGTTAGCAAATTGAATCAGTTTTTTTCGATCAGCCTCACTGATGAGTGGTTTTCTTAAGGGCCCGATCAGACAGAGCACGTTTTGCAGGCTGTAAACCGCGAGGCAACCACTGAATCATTAGCTGCCATTCACCTAACCGTTATATTGTCAACTGACAGAAGGCCCGCCTCTCCTTTTATCAGATTGGACAATCAGAAAAACGGCCATGACATTGGGCGCTTTTCTACTTTGAGTTTAAGTTTTTTCAACTCGAGGCGCTCGGAGCGTTTCCTCACAAACGTGACGCGCACAGAGCGGAAAAAACGCAAGGCGCTCTGCAACGCAAAAGCAGCTCGCAAAAAGCCTCTCATTGAAAACAATGACAAAAAAGCCCCCAGCTGCTAGAACGCGTTCTGTCTGATCGGGCCCTTAGGCTACACAGCTGTTTAGGCTCAATCCCGAGTTCTCTTCGCAATGTGCGTGTGGAAATGCTCTTACTTAGCCGTGAGTTCTACTGTTCTACTGTCTATTTATTGATTTTTTCGATTTGATTTCACCAATCATTTAAGTGGTCTCCGATCATGATCGTTCAAGATTTCTTCCACGAAGATGATGGTCTCCTTCATTGTTTTCTTTGCTTGCTGCAGGCCAATAATTTGACCCTTCTGAAACAGAGTCTCATCTTTTCCACAACTACAGGATATGTCTTCAGACATGTTGGTTTAAGAAATGAGAAGTTAGGGTTCAATAACTTCTTGCCTGCTAAAACATATTAATCACTGCAGTAATTATAAAATGGAAGGCTCTTACGTATTTGCTTAGTTAAATCCAGGTAATGACTTTTTTTGGCCAGGTTTAATAGTGATGAGCGAGTCATGAGTCAATCGTTTAAAATGAACGACTCTTTTTACTGACTTGGAAATCACGAGTCCTCATCTCCACTAACCCTTTCACTGACTCACCCCTCCTACCTGCTACTAGCCACTGCAAAGTGCGAATCTGAGGCGAGAGCACCATACAAGCCACACCCTGAGATAAACAACCACTTTCAGGTGCCCAGAGCTCGCTCCCTGCCCTGAGCTGAAGGTCCGTACACGAATCACTCAGTGAATCACTCAGTCACTCACTCAGTACCCGCTTTCCCAACACAGCAGGGCACAAAAAGCACTTTTTCTGCACACCATCATCTGAAAACGAGCGTCACAAACCCACGAAATGACTCGCTTTACTATCAGAAATGTATCACGTAGGTCCAAAAACAATCAGGAGGTCTACAAGAGCTGCACGATTAAATGTAATCCCCATTAATGTTAGCAGAGTGCTCAACCAGAAGTTAGCCTGATCAAGCGACGTGAGTCTCTAGTGCTCATGCTCTTTGCGTGCTTGGGCAGGTGTGGGATTCAAGCTCTGGGTAGCTGACTCAAGTGACTCAAAAACCCGACTCTTCAGTGAGTGACTCATACAAACTCGAGTTAGTAAAAAGAGTCAAGGCTCCCATCTCTATTTTGTAATCTGCTGACCTTTATGTATAGCAACACCATAAGTTTAATGTTTTTGTTTTATTATAATAAATCTCAGCAATTATTGAGTGATGCAGTTTGGCACAGACATTTTTTGCACCCAGAGGATGAATCCCAAAAACTTTTGGGAGTCCCTTGGCATTTTCTTTAGCACCATAAATGGATAAAGTTTCCGGTCGTGTCGTGAAATAACTCAACATTTACCGGACAGATTGGCATCAAATCATGGTGCCCAGGGGATAAACTCGGACTACTTTGATGACCTTTTTCTCTTGTGACAACATGGGGTTTACTTTTTTTCTCATTATTAATATAAAAATGTCTGCTCAATTATTGATTGGATCATGTCTGTGACAATTCTCAGTCATACTGGTCATGGTAATTCTAAGCTTCATCCAAAAGGCAACTGGACGTGGTTGAAGTTCTTGAAGACGTTTCACCTCTCATCCGAAAGACTTCTTCAGTTCGAAAATGACTGGTGGACGGAGGAAAGATAAGCCTCTGTAGCTCATCAGTATGCTAATAGATGCGTAATCAGGGGTGAGTCGTTGGCCTGAGCTGTGAACCCAGTATCACTGAGGGTCGTTAGTACCCACTGGTGGTGATGGGTCGTTAAGCTCACATGATCCTGAGTGTGAATGTGATGGCTGATCGGTGGTGTCTTAGGCCACCACCTCTGTTAAAGGATGGTTTTTCCAGCTTAACATAGATGGCTTCCTTGACACCTCTTTCGAACTAGAGGTCTTCTCTGGCCAGGATGTGAACCTTGCTGTCTTCAAAGGAGCGTCCATTGTCCTTTAGATGTAGGTGGAGAGCTGACTCCTGACCTGAGGAGCTGGATCTTGTAGTTTGGCACAGATATCTGTGGTGCCTCGGGAATTAATCCTAATTACTTTGCCAGTTCTCAGGCATTTTATCCAGAATCATCAGTGGATGAAGTTTCCAGTTGTCCAAATAAATATGTCAACGTTGTGAGGCTGTTGTGCGACTCTGCACCTGTGTGCAAAGGAGGAAAATGACATCCATCCATCCATCCATTATCTATACCGCTTAACCTGTTTGGGGTTGCGGGGTGGGGAGGGCTTGAGCCAATCCCAGCTGTCACACAGAGACGGACAACCTTTCACGCTCACATTCACACCTACGGGCAATTTAAAGTCACCAATTAACCTAACGAGCATGTCTCTGAACTGTGGGAGGCCGGAGTACCCGGAGGGAACCCATGCATGGGCAGGGAGAACATGCAAACTCCACACCTACATCCGAACCAGGAACCTTCTAGCTGTGAGGCAACAGCGCTAACCACAGCACCACCGTGCAGCCCTCGGAAAATGACAATGATTCAAAAAAGTCAGAAAGTTCTGCATGCTGTTCAGTATGCCAACTGAGATTATATACTACGTGTCTATAATGATTTCTGATGGTGCTTTTGTCTTGTCATAAATGTCAATAGCTCCTTTCTTCTCAGAGTAAATGACATCAACACAGATGAAGACCTGTTTTCTCCTCACGTCTCTCAGCCCGTCCATTACACGGTAGAAAATGTAACATTTGAAACGTGTCTAGCCCTCCCCTCGGAACCAAGAGGATTTGACGGACAGCCCATCCATCAAATTAAAAAGCCCATTAAGAAATCATAAAGAGGAGAGACTCAGACCTCCAGAGAGAATCTGACCTGAATATCACAGACACCTCGTCTTTGTTCCGTATAAGACTGACCTCTCTTTATCATCCTAAGTACTTTCGTTCTCTCTTTCCTGCACCTGTGGGGCCATCAGACTCCGACTCTTATCCTTCTCCCTCTGCATGAAGCCGATTCAGGCTGGAGATGGATGGAAGGCAGATTGTAGGACATGTAATTTCTTCCATGCGTCTTTTTTTCTCCCAGTCTTTCCTCTGTTTTCAATCTCTGACATTTTTTCCCTCCTCTGTGTTTTATTTCTTTCTTCTCTTCTTCTCTCCATCCTGTTCTTTAATTTTCCCTTTGCATATTATTTGGATCCCCTGCTGTAGCTCTTGTCACAGTAGGTATACTGTAGCACAGCAGAGCTTAGATAAAGCTACAGGTTGCACACACTCTCACAGACATCACCTCCTATTGCCTGCAGCCCCTCTGTCTGGCTGTGTGTTCAAATATCTCAGGGCATCAGATTACCATGTTTGAGTTGTGCTTGTTGTGAAAAATCACTCTCACTCTCCCTCTTTTTCATTTTCCTTTTTTTTTCTGTTCCCTTGCACCTGGAGGCTTTTCTGGCAACTCAATCACCCCGACCACTCTCAACACAAACACTCGGCCGTCCTCTAAGAAGCCCCGACACAGAATAAACAACAAAGTCACATTGGCTTGGGCCCCACACCGCCGACTCTCAGCTGGAGATTAAACTGCGATAAGACTCCTGTGTTTCTCCAGAGAGGAGAAGAGGATAACAGAGGGAAGAGAGGGAAAAAAAGATGAGAGAAAAAGCAACAAGAGGTAAAAAAAAAAAGAAGGCAGACAGAGAGAGAGAGAGAGAGAGAAGAGGGGTAAAAAAAGGAGAGAAGGAGAGAGAGTTGGCTTTGGATGTCTCGGTGGAGGAGTGTGGTTCATGCTGCCTGGCTGAGATTTCCTTCATTCTGTCTTTATGAAGCCCCAATAAACGACGACCAGCAGGGGAAATAAGATGATAGCACAGAATCAGGGCACAGACACCGTCACGTCTGCTTCCGTTCTGTCACAGCTGAGTGAAGAGCGCTGCTAAATTGTCACTCTGCGAGAGCACGTTTGTGTCTGCTTTCGAACAAGCAAGCAGCAAGTGAATGCACAAGTAATCACTCATCCCTTTAGCATGCTAGTTTTTGAATCTCCAGACAGAACATTTCTGAACTCCTGATGTCCAACAGGTAAACGAGAAGCAACGGCTTTAAATATTTATTATGTTTGCAGACAAACAATCCCGAGAACAAGACCTTTAATGTTTCATTGAGATCTGGAGAGTGCAGTAACTTCAAACTTTGGGTGTGAAAAGTGTCGACTGAAAGCAGCTTTTGACACCAGAACTTTTGACTTTATTGACTTCAATGGAAAAATCCTCCGACTTAAGTCTAGAGATACTTTTATTTTCACATTAACTCCCGTTAACAGCAACTGTCATGTGTTCACTGGTGACATTTTGGAAGGTATTGCTCCATTTGTCATATATTATTCCTGGTGTTTCATTAATTTAAGCCTTAAATGCTCATTTCCTGTTTTACTTTGTCACCCACACTGCTCTCTTGTACTTCCTGCCACTGTTTGTTTACACACCTGTGCGATTATTGGCCCCGTCCTGATTGTTCCCCCCTGTGCCTTATTAGCGTCACCTTCTCAATGTGTTAGTCTTCTCCTGTTTCTGTTACCTGTATGTACTGTCTTTTTTCCCAGTAGCTTTTCTGCCAGTTCAAGGTGAGATTATTACGCTTCTGTTAAGTCTTGTCTTCTATGTAAAACGCACAGAGGCTGAATGGTGGGGCGACGTCGTTCTGCCTCAGAGCCAGCATCGGCGGTAGTAACAGAGGCGGAACGGTGTCTGTGTAAACAGCGGAGCCGGCAGGGCAGAACAGCGGTGTGTGTGTAATGTATGTGAAACACACAGTTTGTTTATACGTCGCGCACGTGATGCTTCCGCAACACGCTAAAAACGCGATGTAAAATCACACACTGGGGCGGCTTTATGGCGGCATTGCTTGGTCCGATGTAAAATGGCAAAAGGAGCATGAAGGCGGAGACTCGTCACGGCGCTGAGGCTGTGTCTCTTCTTTTTATGGACCTTCTCTGGTTTTGTGTTTTGATTTTTGCCTGCTACATGATTGACCTTTAGCCTGTTGTTGCTCTTTTTTCTAATAAACTTGATTAACCCTTCCTCAGCCATCACCGTCTGCTTTTGGGTCCCGTCACACCATTAAAGACCATTTGGCTAGAAAAAGTTTTGTTTTGGGACATGTTTGATTGATTGACCGTTGAACATTCAATGCAATCATTCACAATAAAATACTACAATATAAAGGCCATGTCTACAAGTACACGGGTATTTTTGAAAACAAAGTTTTTGCCTCCTTCGTTTTAAAAAAGAAACCCGTCCACACAAGCACGGTTATAAAAAATCCTCGTCCAAACAAAAACGCAAAAACACAACAGAAACGCTGTCATGAGAATGCCACACCAACAGGCGCTGATATAACCCGGTCATGCAAAGAAGAAGAAGAAGAATCGCGGCCAGTCTGAACAAGTCTATCCTGACGCTTTTGTTCCTCAATATAGTAGACGAGTAACTGTACATACATGTGTAAACATGTCAAAAGTCCTGTTAAGCATCACTGTTTTTGTCACGTCCGTCATTTAGCAAGATGACGGACGTGACATTTTTGTGACGCGTCACCATGGAGATAACGGCGTACAGCCTGACGTCACGAGCCAAAAACGCTGTTTACCCCGTCTACACGTCTCTGCAGAAACAGAGTTTCTAAAAGTCTTCACCCTGGCTTGAGTTTTACAAAAGATCAGTTTTCAGTGACCTAAAATGGCGTTCATGTGGATAAAAGCCAAAACACAGAGAAACAGCTACATTTGGAAGAATACCCGTGCTGTACATTTTCAGAATTGTCCATTGTGACCAGAATTACAAAAATATTCTCCTGATTTTGACCAATTTTAAACAACACAAACTTGTGGATTACATAAGCTGTGGAAAACTTAAAATGACTCGACACTTGAGAAAATAGAAAAGATTCTCATGATTCTCACTTTTTGTAGCCTTGCTAGCTACATAGCTCCAGGGCAGACGATGTCAGTCTGTCTGCAGTCTGTCCACCACTCTGGCCCACACTGAAATGTTTTAATAACTATTGGACGGATTGCCATAAAGTTTTGTGCAGATGTACATGGTGCCTAGAGGATACATTCTAATGACTTTGGTGACCTTTTGACTTTTCATGTAGTGCCACTATAAGGCTGGTATAAACTGAGTGACATTAAGTGAACTGTTGGATTGCCATATGTTCGGGGCAGACACTTGTGTGTCCCTCAGGAGTGCTTGTAATGATTTTGGTGACTTTCTCATCAGGTCAACATTTTAACTTGTCCAATACTTTGGGTGATGCTCAAATATCTGCATGAAATGTTAAACTAAGTCCAAACTAAGATGGTGACTAACAGGGTAGCACAGTAGCTAAAGCATCAGTGAGGTGCTGGGATGATCACTGCACAAAGAGGGAATGCACACAGTCTGCTTGTAACACACGTGGACGCGTCTCCGGTCATCGTTACGCCACTTCGGACATTGTGCGACTCTCCTGTTGTGATGCCTCCTGCTATAAGAGCAGCACGATGCGGAGGTGCAAGCACTCATGGCTTTTAAGGGGAATGGGGGATGACACTCTGATTGGTTTTATTTATGTAACACCCAAAAACACAACAAGGTTTGCTTAGGAAACTCAGTGAAACTCCTTTGTGAGTTGTTTCCTTAATGTGCACCAAGATCATGTGCAGCTAAACCAGCAAAAATGGAGATGGACACAACACATGTGCACTTGCACTTTGAGCTTTTGACTATGTGCTATAGATCGGTTAAAAATGAACTTTAGTCTTAAGGTGCTTTCACACCTGACAGCTTTGGTCTGGACATTCGGACTTTACTTGGAAAGTCCAGTTTGTTTGGACAGGTGAGAACACGCATTTGAGCTCTAGTGTGGACCAAGCTACCGGACCGTGGTCCGCCAGAAAAGAGGGAAATTGGTCCGTTTCTAAACAAACCACGGTTTGATTCAGGTGAGAACACACACGGACTTAAAGTAGGACCAAATGCAGGAGGCTAACCAAAACACTGTGCATTGTGGGTTGTTAATGGATGGTGACACTTGCAGAGACAGACACGCAGCCAGGCAGCAAGATGAGTAGAGGACAGACGTGGGGGAGCGACGAGGAAATAGAAATATGGCTCGACCAAACAATTTCACAGATGCTTGTTGAACCACACAAGAATACGGAGGTATTCAAACTGTTAAACTGCTGAACAATGTTGGTTGAAAGTAAAAAGTCTGTGATCGTGTTGAGTGTCCTCTCTCTCTATTTGTTTACATCAGGGAGTTTTCCCACATGGAAATTCTGACCAATCAGAGAGCAGTTTCCTCGCACATCAAAGACTTCAGGTGTGAAAGCAGCGTTAGTGTTTCAGCAAATCTGGTTGTTTTTACTCTATTTGAAGGCATAGTTGGTAATGTGCTAGGACATCTTATAGAACTGCTGTTGGCTGGCGATGAGACCATATGTAGTCTTGGAAAATATTATCTTGGGCCTTAATTTAAATGTCTTCCGTGTATGTTCCTCATAGAGTGAAAATGATTGCAAAAGCAGTTCATCAAAGGACTCTCCAGCAGCTTTTCCAGCTACTGTTTGAGAAGAAAAATAAAAACTATTTCTGAGACTGAGGCCTGTTAAAATTGACTTTCACTGCACTGGGTTAGATCAATGAATTCCAGAATAGCACCCATAAGGGAGTCCCCATAAAACTTGAGGTCTGATTGTAAGTGCTTCTCTGGCAAGCGGCGAATGACAGACCTCTGGAGCCAATGAAAAGCAAATGTGGCATTAGGAATTCAGCTTGTAGTTCAGCTCAGGCTATTTTCACCAGCTCTCGCCCCCTGCCTGCTTTGCTTCTCAGCGTCCCTGCAGGAGCTCACTTCACCTTTCCTCTCACCGGCCACCGAGCTATCCTCACACTTTCATCTCTCTTCGTCTCAGCAGGATGGACGGATGCTCGGGAGAGCTGACAGAGGAGAACAAACCTTGCTAGACAAACTAGTCATCTTAGACCCCCACCAACACTCTCTCACCCCTCAGCCTCCTCTGTCATTTTTCCACTTCCCCTGTCATACTTTTATCTCCTCCGACCTCTCATCTCCCCCCTTGCCTCTTGCCGTCTCTCCTCTCCCGGCGCTCCTGCTTTCTCTCTCTGTATCACTCATGGCTTGGCTGCAGGCAGTGCTGCAGTATTGGAAGCAGCATGGGGCTTGAGGAGTCATCTGGTACTAAGCGGAGCTAAGCCTGGCTTCAGAAAAGCGTCTTAGCACTTTGGTCTAGAAAGGTTTACAAAGAATAAAAGATGATAGAGCGGTAAAGCTGAGAACTTGGCCTCGGACACCTCCAATCAGGGGGATTAAATAACCTGGCTAACCAAAATTTAATCAAAGATTACTTTAAAGTTAAGTTATTATTATGACATCATTATAATTCATGTTAAAGTTTGAGATTTGACGTCAGACCTGTCACAAAGCTGATCTCATGGGCCTCTAAAGGGACATACAACTTTATTTAAGGCTTCATGCTGTCACCATATCAACCTGTCTGTCCACATTTTCTGTCTCACTCTTTTCCCCTAACAATAAACTTACTCTGTTGTCATTGCAGATCATGCTACAACCTCCTACCATGCAGTGACAACAATTTTCCTAAGACCTGCCTTCCCCCTATACCTGCACATCTGTTCCCACTACCCAGTTAGTATTGCAGTATTGTACTGGCCCACTCCTGTTTATTCTCTGTCACACTGTCTTAGGTGCTTTCAGCATGTAACAGCCAAACTCTCTATCTGTCTGAACCCCTGTCTGCTTTCTGGACTATTGTCACTTTGTTTACTCCCTAACAGCATATGTTTGCCTGACCTTTTTACCTGTTATAATGAGCCGTTGAAACCACGGTCATTCCAGTTAATATTTTTTATCATGATGACAGACATCCCCTAAACCCTGGGTGCTTCTCATATGGTTACTTGCATCCTTGCTTCCTTCACTTGCTTCTCCTCACCTTTGATCTCCTCTCAGAGAGAGTTTAAAGTTGAGGTGAATTGAAAAATGTCATTTTAATCCTTTCAGATCACATCCCCGGTAATATTGTGCATCTATTTGACAATATAGGCCAAAAAAATACAGTAAATCCATTTCTTCATATTCTTATGTCAAAATCTGATCATTTTTTCTTCCGGTAAAACTAAATTTCACGCGTGCTTACGTAAGTTAGCACCAAACAATTTCAACCAATCAATCTGCAACATTTAGCCGCAGAGCGCCAAGAATGCTCGGTCAGTTAGCTAGCTACTGCGCTGTGGAGAACGTCTGTCTAGCCCACTTCTCAACGATCAAATCAAATCCCTCTAATGATATGTCCCGCCTGCACGTCCTGTTTCACTCGGAAATACGTCACGATACGGAAGCTAGATAATCTCCAAATGTCGTTTCAGCTCGACATTAAAAGAGATTCCATGAAGAGAGTTGAAGGAACTTGCAGTTGCCAAATGTAAGTTTTTGCTTCCATGGCGTCAGATATTCATGACGTGCTGCACAGCTATCACCTGTCAAACAGACCTGTCAAACCTCTTATTTCAGACAGTGTCAGAGACAAGAGCCATATGATCCAGCCAAAAGTGGTCGGATCAGAAAATGCTTCTTGTGTCTTGGTGAGCAAGTGCCTCCCACTTATAAATATGTTAAATGTGTTAAATGTCTAGTTTTTGAAGTTTTTCTGTGTTCTGTTTTGTGGAATACTTTTCTTAAGTTAGTCAGAGCGTCAACAGTTGCTGTTGTCTGGTAGTGTAGTAATAATAATGCAGGCTTGTAATATCTGTGCAACTTATTGTCCTGTGTTTTGACCTCTTCTTGTGGCCTATTTGATTGTCTGCACAATACACTAATTTGGCACTGGCCATAACCAAACCAGTTTAATACAACAGCCCTGCAGTGAATCCTACTTCATGATGTTTATTATGTTCAGTTCTCGTCAAAACTATTTTCTGTTGATTCAAAGTGATGGTCATTCAGGAGGCTGCTGTGTACGGCTCTGTTGAATTGTATTGTAACATTGTACAAAAAGATTGTATTATTTGGACCATCCTTCTTTATTTGACTCTTAGAATGTGTTGCAGAGCTGTTGCTTTTGCTGCTTTAGGTTTTTGCTACTCTGATTTGATGAACTGGCAACAAAATGTTTATTATTTTATTCTCTTCTAAGTAGTCAGATCCATCTACACTTTAAACTCAATAATGGTACAGGCCTGTAGTAATGGACTGAAATAATAAAGCTTTAATTTAAAGTTGGAGTTGGCAGACCAGAGAAGCCGAAATTAATTCAATTTGGTCTCATACGTTGTTTTAGGTCTTGCTCTATCTCATAGTTCCAAATGCTCAGGTTAATGTGAAAAGAATGACTGTGACTTTCCAAATGTTTCTTTGCAAAATAAATTATTTTCAATCTTGTGTTCCAATTTGGTTTTAATTAGGGATGCATGATATTATCAGCACGTTATCGGTATCGGCAGATTATGACTTGAAAATGACATATCGGCATCGGCAGATATGTAATTTTTTATCTGATATTTTCCGCAGATAAAACGTTTTGATTACGCCTAAATGCTCGATGATTCCCTTAAAAAGCTTGACGTAATGCTACGACATTAACTCAGCGTGAGTGTGCATGGGTACTGCATGCACCACGCCTCTTCAGTCAAGCGTGAAGATGCCTGCAGGCTGTTTTTCAACATTTCTGAAATGGACAGCAAGGTTGCTATTTGCAGTGGTTGCTCAGCATCGGTCATGCGAGGAGGGGCCAAATCTCATCATCCAAGCCTGTCTAAGTTGTATGAATATTACAGTTTTATTTGAAAGAAAATGTTACAAACAAATAAATGTGGCATTTCGTACATAAGCTAAGTTTAAGTACTTTTCTTATATTACCCAGTGAATGTGTACATTTTAAAAAGCACTGTATTATGTTATTTCTGCATCTGCCAGTGGGCCACTACAATAAGAGCAGGCATGATATCCATTCCACTACAGGGGAGACTTGATGTTCTCTGCAATTAGGTGGACAATAATGTGATTAATATATCAGTATCGAAATCGCAAAAAAAGTTGGAAAATATCGGCATATCGGATATCGGCAAAAAAATCCAGTATCGTGCCTTCCTAGTTCTAATCAGTTCCCTGTGTGCGCCAAAGACTTAACACCAACCTCATCCTGACTGAGGACGGAGCCTCCTTTGATAAATAAGGTCACACCTGCAGCTTCTTCACTTTACAGGCATTTCACCAAGAAAGTGTAACATGTACAGAGGTTTGCCTCATCTCTGTGCACAGGCACACCCTGCTGAGAGCCAAAGTCAAAGAGGTGCAGAGCATTATGTGTCACTTTAATTAACATAATAAGATTATTTTAGGTTAGGGCCCCCCCCGAAAAGATCCGACATCATCAGACTTTTACTGTTGTTCTCCACTAAAAGGAGTCTGTGAGATGTTTAACTGGTAACACAGTTTTAAGAGCCATATGGAGCTGAGGGCAGCAGGCGGCTGGGGAGAGAAACTTTCTCTGCATGCAGAGCTGATTTAGCTGCTTCAGATAAGGTCAAACTACTCAGACTGTTTATGTCACTGTGATTACAATGCAAACACTTCAACGCCCCGCGTAACCAGACTCATCAGGTTCAGACAGACAAGATGTCGACTAAATTAAGGAAATATTGAAGAAAAAGAACTTAAGGGGTAAGTGTGTGCTGTGGGTTACAGCTGTGTGGGCTGTTTGTCATGCATTTACCATTTCATCATGAGTTAGCAATCTGAATAAAGGCTTCTTACTTTTTACCTGAAGAGTGCCTTTAATTTTCAAAACGAATATTTCTGTAATTAAGTATTTAGATTTTCTTTTTCTTCCAAAACATACTTAAATTAAATTCTTACAGCATGAATCTGTAGTCACAGCCCCAAACACGAGCAGTGCTACTCCCACATACCGCTCTCTATTCCCTGCAGCATATAAACAGCACAGCCTTTCCAAAAGGGTGCTGCATTTAGGCTGTCATGTTCCGCTCACTCTCTTGCTCGGCTATGCACACTGCTGCAACTTGTTTTTGGCACATTGTAATCCATACTCCCCGTCTCCATGTCAGCAATATATAGTTCATGTCATAATCTTTTTGTGAGTTAGTTTGCTGTCTGAAGATAGCTATGAAACGGTGCACCAGGTGTTGGCTTGCGGTACTTCAGCCTTCTCGTTAACTTTAAAGTTGTAATCTCGAAGATCACGGTTATAACTCTTGATTTTCCTGGCTGACGGTCGCTTTCCTTTTTAGACTGTTTGCTTCATCTGAGCGTCGAGTTTGTTTCTCTTTCTCTGGATTTTCACTTATTTTTGAAGTTGTATCTGTAGTCATCCATCTTTTCTTTGTTTGTTCAGCAAAGATTACTGTTTACTCACAACACTAGCAAGTAAACAGTACCTTCCCTCTCTGGCAGACCAACCACTGCTGGCTGATGGAAAACGCGTCACTAACTGGACGCCGCTTGTGATTTTGCCACAGACACCCAGTCAGTAATACTGCAAATGCAAAGGCTTTCATGAGTAGGCATTCTGTTACCTCATTCTGCGAGAGATAGTGATTTAACAGACATTTACTTAAATTAAAATCTTTGAGATTATTACTTTAACTTCCCTCTCTTTTAAGGTTTATAAAGCCTTCTTGTTTTACAATTAAACAATCAATTTAACCATTAAATTCTGTATATAAGAAAAAAATATAAACTTGAGGAATTTTTAAAAAAGCAAAACCTTTATTTTCTCAGCTTCTCAAATCTGATAACATGCTGCTTTTCTATTTTTATGTATTTTAATGAATTTTGGTAAGGCACTTTTAAGGACAGCACGTTGGGCTCTCAGAAATGTTTCAGTGACTGAGATTTCAGATCATATAAAAATGTGTTTGATAGATTAATGAAAATGGAAATAATATAATCCATTGCTTCGTTCATTGTGCCATATCCTCGTGCTGTTCCTCTCGGAGCCATCGGGTGTCGCTGCTTTGCACACAGGAAGTGGAAACAGATTTACGTTTTGCGCATTTTTGGACACAAGAAGAAAAGGATTAACACTAAATACGCTGAAGAGGACGGTAAAAACACAAACTTTAAGGACAAGTTAGAGGATGAAACAGTAAGGCAGCGGGAGTAAAGTGACTTTGATCCTGAGCTAAAATTAATGCTAGCCACTCGCGCTGCTGACTGCTGGCTGATGAGAGCATTAACTGACCTGCGCAACCACCGTTACTGCGTCACTCTGCACGCTCCAGAGAACGTGTTCTTTCACCGGAATGGTGGACGCTTCTGCACAGAGGAGGAACAAACACCTGTTTAAGGTAAGACAGCTGGCTGTGCTATGGCGTGTAAATGTTTATTGCAGGTGTGATTAGCCGTGCTCATGTTGTCAGATCAGTGTTTATTATTGCTTGCTGATTGTTTAGCTAATGATGGTGGTCTGTGCACAGTGGTGTGTGTGTGTGTGTGTGTGACTTCCAGGTGACAGAGTTTTGTCATAAAACAATTTAAGAAAGTCACCAACAGGTACATGACCAGAGACTTATTTGTGTGCAGAATTGCGGTGTGTCTTTTCACTGTTTGTGTGGTTACTAACGAGGCCTATATTAAGAGAAGATGTGTCTACATGCAATGCAGCCATCTAATGGTTGTTTTTGCACTGAAAGTAACTCCACTGCAAACAGTATGAATTTTTTATAGACTGCCAGTTAAGGCTGGTCCCTACTGTGTGTTAGCGCTTCATTTTATTTTAAACTGAAGCATTTCTTGCTATAGTCCATTTCCCCACAAGACATTAAAAATGTCAGTAAAAAGCACATGTGTGAAGAGAAGGAAAGAAAGATCACTGATTGCTGAATTGTATTTAGCATCCTCAGGGCCCTGTGGTTGTTCATGTTGACTCATTGTGGCACAGGATACAGGCCTGATGGTACCTGTGCACAGTGGCCTACACAGTTGAGACCAATTCTACTTTTTGTGCTGTTGTACCAACATCACCTTTACACTACCAAAACTCTGGTAGATTTGTTGTGCACTTCAAACAGTTGTCTGAGTGATAGTGTACGGCTTTAAAACGATAGCATGGAAGCCAACAGGCTGCAGCAGCTAGCTACAAACTAGCCTCAGGTGTCCTTTGAGTTTTGATGCGATGCTTCCAAGCAGACCAATCACAGTTGTTCCTGGGTAGGTGCACGCGCTGCAGTGATTTCATGCCATAAATTCAAAACAGACTTTATTGGGACAGTTGAAGAAAATACAACAAGCTTATATGTTTGTACCACAGAAATGTAAATTAAGCCTCTTTCATGTTGCTTCATTACATTTTCGTGCAGCAACATTAGAGTTAATTTTTCACAGGTTGATTGTGTTTAGAGTGTGTGGCTACTCCAGATATTTTCTGTCGTTGGTGAGGGCAAACATTGTTATTCAGTGGGCCCACATCTTTTCAAAAGAGGTGGTAAATTGTGTTATTCTTATTAACAGGTTGCTGTTGAAAAGTGCTCTGAACAGCAGTATGCTACGATGAGCGACTGTGGGATGAGCTAATCACTGAAATATTTGATGTCTAGAAGCGAGCGAAGGCAAGTCAACTGGAGACACTTTTTTTCTTATAGGTCTGACTTGGATAAACCAGTGACTGAATGAATACTGTAGTATTTCTGAAGTACTATTTAAATTGTGCTGCTGAACGCTAGAAACCGTAATAAGTGCGTTTGTCCGTGTAGACGGACACTAATCTACTGGAGGCGGACACATCGTCAGGGTTGCACAAAAAAAGGAAATGGCGTAACTTCCTGTAATTCATCACGTGAGCTACACAAGCTGTGGCTGGCTGCCCCCCAGTGACATCTTCACAACACATGCCGTGCATGTTACCACCGCCATTGAGTCTGTGTCAGATGAGGCGATTAACAGCACATTTTCCACAGCAAAGACGAAAGCTGGAGGAGATGTTTCGTGAGACAGAACATGTGGCAGTACGTCCCTCAGGATTTGATTCTTTCTCATCTCTCTTTATGCTTTAAATTTACAGACATAAATTCACGATAATCTCAAACTACATGTAACTGCTAATAGTTTCAAAGCTTATCACCAGCATATTGTTTGTAGAGGCCTTTCGAGTCGGCCTCTAAAGGCCTAAATCTGTGTGATATTCTCGTCCGGCCATGGACTACTTCTTGAAAACATGTCCCTCTTTGCTCTAGTTTAGCATGTCTGCGCTGGGTAATTTTAGAACTGATTTTGCAGATAGCTTTTCAGTCTTGTGATGGACTAGCACTAAATTACTTCTGTGTGTTCCAGACAGGAATCCTTGGGCAGCGTCCTTCTTAGTATTTTAGAAGTCTGTGCTGAAAGCTCGGGTGATGAAACCTCGGTAGTACGAGCATCATCACTGTTGAAAAGGCGGCCTGAAGAGTGCCACATTAACTGTCACAGCCTTTTCTTTCTCGGAGCTGCTGAGGGAGAAACGAATCGTGTTGTCTTCCCGTACAACTTGCTGCCATCGCCTTGCTGCATTACTTACAACTCCTGACATCTGAAGAGATAAGTGAATACACATCTTCCACAGAAATCCACTCAGTGGTGGAGTAACACTATTATTTGCATTATTTGTGAGACGTTTGTGGAAGCGACTTTACTTCCTCTCACACGCCTAAAATGGCACATTTTTAAAAAGGACATACAGGAAGAGTTTGACATTTTGAGAAATATGCTGACTGATATTCTTGGTGACAATCACTTGTTAGAAGATGAAAAGCACACTGAACTGTGCGGTCAATTTGAAGCTATAGAGCCTGCAGCTACAGGTTTAGCCTAGCATAAAGCTAGAAACATGGGGAAAGAGCAGGGTTTGTTTACTTGTCACATTTAACGTGTTGGTGTAATGGGTACTATATGGTGGCCCCAGCGTTTTCCTAAAGGTTCCGCTGGTTGGTAAACAACCTCGTAATAATGACAAGACTTCGGCTGTTGTACAGGTTAAATAAGATATACACGAACATGTGAGTAAGTGAGCTCAAGAGGTGCTGAGGTGTTACCTAGCCCGCTTCCCACTTCCTGCCTGCTGATGCTGATTGGAGAGGCACCAGGGACATCTGATACTTACACAGCTTATCATTCAGAGCAGCTGGGTCTTCACCTGAACAGCTCGCCTTAGTGTCTCTTTTGTTGTTTCAGCCTGATAGATATTAACCCTTGTTCAGGCTTTTGTGAGCTAGGATTGAAGCTCTTGTTAACCACATGGAGATTGGGCTAGGGGTAGTTTTTGATAATGCCCTTCGAACAGGGACGCTGCTGTGACTGTTTTTGGTAAAGAGAACCTTAGTTTGAGCTCGTATTTAAATGGTAAACAGGAAATGGACTCAAGGCGCTTTTACACTACATCTCACATTCACCCTTTAACACACATGTTGACACACTTATGTAGTGCTATACAAGGTCAGTAATCAGCTAAGCATTCATAAACCGCAGGTGATGACTCCGGGAGCAATTTGGGGTTTTACTATCTTACCTGAGGATCGAACGGCCAAGCTTTTGACTGGAGGGCGACTAACTCTATCTCGGAGTGACATTTCAACCCTTTTTGTGATGTATACTTATTTATTTATTTATTTGCTTCCAACAGCACCCACAGGCCATGCTTCCATTTTTTGTGTGTGCCAATTATTGTAGTTCATTAGTCATAAAATAGATTTTCGCCAAAATAGGCTGCCAAATATTAAAAACAATATATTAATTCAGTCAGACAACTCAAGTTTTCAACAACAGTTTGATATCTTTATTGCAGCAGCAGAACATAGCTCGGCTCCGACCTCATCACTCCTCACTGATTTATTTTACATGCAGAACTTTGAGGAGTGATGAGATAGTTTCTTAAACCCCCCCTGGTCGGAGCTTTCAGGTGGATGATGGGGCTGAAAGTGTGAGCGCAGTACTGGTGCAGGGCAGCGGTGGCAACGGAAGGGCAGAGGGAGAGAGGGGAAATCTTGCAGCTTAAATAGAGCGCCACATTGGGAGGACGTTTTTGTCAGGTGATTGTGGAGAGTGACGCATGTCGAGTGTGAAATCAGTGCAGCTCGAGTTGCCTGCCTGAACCAGCCGGCAGGCGTCGCTCCATTTAGTTAAAATAGTTTGTGATTAATTTAAAAGTCAACAGCTTTGCAGCTCTTCATTCATTTACTGATCGTTGCAGCTCTAAAAGCATGTAAAGGATTGTTTTTGTTTCTGTGGCATTGCCTGAAAAAATGCAATAGTTAGTTTAATGACTGTCAAACTAGAGTTTGGTCATCTTTTATATCCAGGGATCTTTTCGAATACAGGTAGAGGTGACGACGAATCACTCTGTTCTCCTAGAGTTCTAGTCTGTTCTTGTCCTCTTGGAGGAAAACTGAGGACCTGCATTTAAAGGCTTCATACTTGAAATAAACCAGTCAATATGTGCTTGGAGACGTTGAGCCTCTCTCGTAGCTCCGGTGTCTACAGAGAGTATCTACATTCACAAATAAACCCAGCGGAGCAGAGCAGGCCAAGGCAGGGCAGAGGACAAATGTTTATGGAGATAACTTCACTGCACCAGACAAGGTCAAAGCATGAAGGTCTGTATGCGTCGCATTGATTATCAGACATGCAGCGCAGCAGCACAGCCTAACAGACTCGTACACTGCAGACTACACAAACGGAGACAGGAAGGAGAAACAATGCTTAGTACTTAGCAGACAGGTGTGGCTGTCAAAAAGTGCAGGTAAACACAGTGAGGCTGACAGACACAATGCAGGAGAGGCAAACTATCGGACAGGTAGACGATTCTTCCTCTCAATGAAGACAGTGCAGACAGAGGAGTAGGAGAAAGGACTACTGACAGTCAGGCTGACAGTGGGTAGAGTACAGACATGAACAATAAATAAACAATGCATAGTTTGGAAGTTTTCTCGGAAGGATTTGGGATAATAAGATGGGTTTTCCTGGGCATAAAGAGGAAACGTTAAGATTGTGGCGTGTGAGAAGAAAATAGTCTGTGGTTATGATTCTGACTGACTGGTGGTTTTTATTCGATCACTACCAGATAAAGACACAGAAATAACAAGCAAACAAGCAAAAAGAAAGCTTAAATTGTTGAAAAATGTTGACCTTGAATTCGCTTTAATCAGGGTTCATTGCTGATATTAAAGTGATAGAGTACGTACATTCGGGCTGGGTATCTTTGGATTTCTCAATTCGATTCGATTCCGATTCGCGGGGTCCCGATCCGATTCGATTTCCGATCCGCTTCTATATCGATTTGTGTTGGGAGTATTTCAGTTACAATATCATTGCACCTCGAATCTGGTGCGTTATCAATGTTTAATGTTTACAATAAGAATTGACCCCAAAGAAGCTACATCATGTACTTTTTATTTAGCATGACTAAAACAGCAGTCAACACAATATCAACAATTTAATGAATTAGACAGCTTGTGAACTTTTGTCCAGTCCAGATTTTCAGTCTGAACATCTGGCTCAAGGTTTTTTTGATTTAAGGAACTGGGCTTCAACTTGCGCAAGATTTGGCCACGAGATCTCATAGCGCGAAGAACAAAGCCACACGAGAGTTATAGGGAAAGGCATACTGTATAACAACATGCAAAAAATACACCCGCGGCCAAAGCCGACGCTAACAGAGAGTTACATAAACATCAGTGTAACTTACATATTCATGGACGCGCACGATAAAAAGAGTCCGTCCGCGATCACTGATGTCTCCGTAGTAGCTGCAGTAAACAAGTCTGGGCATGTCTCCCTCACTGCCGTGTTTCGAGGGGATGTGCTGAGTCGTGCTGCGTTCAGGACGCTCAGAAATGTGAGTGATAAGACACGTTTTTACATATTTTTAAAGATCGATCTCGGGATTTTTCAATCGATATTGGGTCATTCAAATAAGAATCAATTTGAATCGGAAAAATCAATTTTTTAAACCGAGCCCTAACATACACATTTCATCAAAGTTGGGCAGGACTACAGTCAACTACACTCTTTTAAGTATATTAATCTATTGAACATATAGAACATAAAAGCAAAACCCACGCTTCAGTTTATGGTTGCATATCTAAAAATAAAGGTGTTTGAGCCGTTGATTTGCATACGTATAAAGCACAAAGCTCTCCCTATGACATATGCAGTGTGTGTGGAGAGGCACTGACTCATTACTGGGCTCCTCTCTTGCCTGGAGCCAAATATCCCATGCTGGCAGCGTACAGTATACAAACAGAGCAGTGTGGGAATCAAACAGATCCAGCTGTACGGTGCTTCTCTGCCGCACTCGTCTGCTGCCAAAGGTCCGACAGATGAGGGAGGCAGCGAGTGAAGACAGCAGGATTAAACTACAGGTGGGACTAGCTTTTACGCTTAATGGTTCTGTGCTGATGCAAAGTATACTCAGAGTAAAATATCCTGCACAAAGAGACTGTGATTTTAGTCTTCAGGATGCACACAGGCCCATTGTATGTGCAAATGGTTGAATAAATGAAAGCACACAGCCTATTCAGCAGCAGCGCGGTTAATTATTTATTGTGCAGCGCCATTCACTGATGATGTTTTACACACAAAGTCCATTAAGCCGGGCTGTCTCAACAAGCGTGTAAAAGCCATCTTAATGTATAGTGAGTGGACAAATACAGAAACAGCTTGTTGTTTTTCTTTCTCTCCTCTCCTGTCTCGAAGGCCGGGAGCAGGACGTGACTGCTGCAGCCTTGGCTGACGGTGTTGAGTTGTGGAGGTTGAAAATTAATAACAGTGCAGGTAAAAGGGAAAACGTGTGAAGAGTGTGACATGCAGCAAAACAAGATTACATGTCTAATAGATTAGAGGGACATGGCAAATGAGGAGAAAGCATTTTCATTTTCACATTCACATTTTTATTATCAGCAGGGACATGTATATCTTTGTGCTGACTGAGAGACTGGCAAGGCATTCTGGGACCTGAAAGGTTGGCCATCAAGTGCTGGTTTTGAATTGGAACCAGGTCTACAATTAAGAACCAAGGATTTGTTGAAGATAAATTGATAATTGCTAAGTGCTACTTATGTGTGTCCATCCTGCATCCTTACAAAGAGTTTTAGCGTGTTTAAGCTCCTGTTTTGTTCTCTAACAGTCAATAACTTTACTGTTTTACCAACTTTCCCAACTCAGCCATCCAGACTAGGGATGCACAATATTATCGGCACGTTATCGATATCTGCAGATATGTCATTTTTCTACCGATATTTTCCGCTGATAAAACAACGCTTTAAGTCTGCCTAAATGCTCGATGATTCCCGTCAAATGTCGTAGCATTACGTCAAAAGCTTGACGTAATGCTACGACATTGGTGCGAGTGTGCGCGTGCACTGCCTGTGCAAAGTTATCAACAATATACAAAAAAAGACTAAGAACTCACAGAAACTCGAGCCAACTCTTAACTTAGCTAACAGTTAGCTCATATTCTCGTAATTTTACCGACTTAATAACATCAAGTTTTAAGTTTTTCGTTTTTTGCCACTACGGCAGAGTAGGCATGATATTAATTCCACTACAGGGGAGACTTGATGTTCTCTGCAATTAGGTGGAAAAAACACATATATATATATATATATATATATATACCTAATATATCGGTATAGAAACCGGCAATCGGCAGAAAGGGTTGGAAAATATCAGCATATTGGATATGGGCCAAAAATTCAATATCCTGCATCCCTAGTTAAGACTACCTGCCACTAAAGTCTGAGAGAAGCGTGTCTGATTACCTTTTTGCCTATTTGTATTAGCTAATTTCATATGTAACTAAATATCAGTATCAGTTTCCCACACTTTGAAAACCCCTGAGTTAGACAACAGTCCTGATAGGTGCTTGGCACCCTGCATGGCAGCCTCCACCAACAGTGTATAGCAGGTGAATGTGGCAGGGATTGTAAAATGGTGCTAAATAGGTTAATTTCAGTACATGTTCGGTGCTCCAAATGTAAACTAAAATTATACAGAAAACGCTGTTTAACTTCCGTAACTTTGATATAAAAAAATAATAATCCTAAATGTATATCCGTTTAATATTTTCTTTTGAATCGAAAAATGGTACACAAAGTTTAAGCAGTTGGTACTGGTAGTTTACTAGGACTTGGCTGTCTGAACATGGTATACATGATGTGCAAATTAAATTAATTCCTTTTGATCAGACGTGACAAAATCAACACGTCAGGACAAGTGTTTGGGTTAAGGATCCGCTATGGCACTAGTTGGAGCTAATCAATGTTGCATAAAAGAAAATTAGATTTTTCTCACGAAACCAAAAAAGAAACCAAAAGAGTATCGAGAATATCAGGGCACAGTGTCCAGTTGCTGTATGAGGACGTCTACGTAACCAGCTCAGTCTTCTTCTGCTCTGCCAGCATCTTCCCTAGCTGGAGCAGCTCAATAGCTGGAGCATTGGATTTCACTTACGTTGGCGCTATAGCATCAGACTATATCAGACTGAATAATCAACTTCTGTTTGGACAACAGTTAAAGTCCATTTCCATCAGGGGTTCAAAGAAGGCTCATGGAATGGGGATCAGACTTTCAGGCCATAGTGGGCCACCTGCGTGTGTGTTTGGTGGCCACAAGGTAACTTTTTGTTACAACCATTGGGTCACGGACATGTCGAACTTGACTGGATATTAACATCCTTACACATACCAAATAATTTGTTGTTGTAAAGTGATAATGTAGGATGTCCAGTGTATGATCTCTTTGTTATACAGTTGATATTTACAGGAGGCTGCATCAGTGGCAACACAGTGAAGCCTGCAGAGCACATGGAAAGTATACTGGTGTCTGTGATGCAAGCAGGTATAATAAAGTGAGCTGTAGCGTATGAAAGACACAGGCTGGCTGAGTGAGTGAGAGAGCAGACAGCGAGAGTTTCAGAGTTCAGAAACCCCCGTCCACGCTCTCTCTGCAGCTCTCGCTCCAGCAAACTGACACCACAACCTCCATGCATTTTTCATGACCTGTGTTGGCTGACAAGCTCTCTCTCTCTCTCTCTCTCTCTCTCTCTCTCTCTCTCTCTCTCTCTCTCTCCTCCTCCTCCTCCTCCTCCTCGTCTGCTCTCACCTTAGCAGCAGTAACGCACACACACAAACAGAGTGGAGCATGCACCATCACACAGTCTTTCACTTTCAACTAAGCTATCTCCGAAACCCTCAAAAACCATCAGTCTCACCAATTCACTCCCTAATTCAGAATGGCATTTCATTCAGAGAAGACAGCGGGGGCAGAGACACACTGATGTGGATAAAAGAAAGTAGAAAATGAGGGTGAATGGATCTAAAAAGAAGCTCCACAAAGCATGACATTGTGCCTTTAGCTTATCGATAATAGCTCCTGCTACACTCTGATTTTGGCTGAGAGAGTACCATGGTCCATGTAATGGGATTACAGTCGTCTGAGTCAGGGCTGGGGACGTGGCAGGAAATACGATCCGAATAACTTTTTCTTTATTGATCAATCTGGATATTTATCAGAATAGGTAATTAAACATAGCTGTTATTTGAATGTCCTGATAATGTTGGAATCCTGAAGAAAACACAGGGCTCATTCTTTAGACTTTATAATATAGTTAATTAACATTCAAAGTTCTCCAAACACTAAGTAAAGATTATTTAACCGGTTAAAACTATGACTAAAGGAGTTTAAAATCAGTGTTTCTCTGATGGTCATTCACAGGCTAGACAACGTTTTTCATTCTTTCATTGTCCATTGTTCAGGCGGTTTCTACAGGGAGATTAATAATCAACAGAGGTCTCCTCTCTGGAACAAACAGATCCAGTGATTAAAACCAGTACAAACACTCCATGAAGTTTCATGTTTAAAATCTGTGTTTCTCTGCTGCCGGCTGTTGGATCAAAACACCCAAAAAATGTTAGTAGAAAAAAACCTCCAACAAGTTTTAATCACAATCCCGAGTCTGAATTCAAAGGACAGCAGACATGATTCATCGATACTTTGTTGAAAAGTTTCTGTAATCTGGTAATTTTTTGGTGATGGGTACCTGCTGTAACTCTCTGTGCGTGGGTGTAGAACAGTCGTCTCTGAGGCGTCTTAAGCTTGTGCAAAATGCTGCCACACGTCTGATGACAGGGAGGAAAAAGTTCCTCGAATGCATCATAAATGATCGATCTGACCTCCGTTCAACAAACTTGTCATGTTAAAGTAGTTCTCTTCTCCTCTTGAGGACAGACCTGACAAAGCCTCATGTTGTTACTAATCTGCATCATGATGTTGTTATTTCAGCAAACTGAAGAGCCGTTAATTAAAGTCGATCACAAGAAAATCTGTTTCTGTTTGGGCTTCATCCCGCTGAAGTGAGCCAGAGTGCAGCCTCTGTGTAACTTACTGTTTACAGTGAGACTGAGACTCAGCACAGACAGATGAACGGGCGCTCCTCCAGGGGATGGAACGAAACAAGCGATGACGGCGTTTATTTAGCAGACATATCTGGAGGGGAGAATTTCACTTCACTTTAATCTGAAAACATGGTTGCTCCTTAAGCTGCTGACTGGACTGTAAACAATGCAGCACACGGAGAAGGAAGTCTTGGAAGTCGTTTATTGCTTAACGAGAAACCGGAATGCATGAAATTGTTGCTGTACCTCGCACTCTCTAGATTTCTATGTTAAAGTCATTGTGAAACAATGTAAGACATCAGGCTTCCTTACTGAGTGATATCCTGTTTTTGATACACTGAATTATTAAAGAGGATTAGCTTACATTCTAAAGGCCGTCCCAAAAGCCTGATGCTGCATTGTTGTTGTCATCAACAGCATTGTTCAAGGCAACGGAGAGAGAGGGAACAAACACAGTCCGTTCAATTAATCTGCGTGTTAACAAATGTCCAGCACCATATTATGGTCCAAGTCATTCCCAGGATAATTAGTTTAATATGAGGGCTGTGTTTACTGTTTGCCTCTCAATGCACTGCTGCTCCCACATTACTGCAGACATTATTATTTACCGTTTAGCATCAGTTGCCTGTTGAGCCTGGTTTCATTTATGTGCATGATGTTGTTATATTGGGTGACTTCTCCTCTGGAAGAGCAGTAATGCACACAAACTGTTTTTTCTGGGTCCACAATTTGCTGAATATGTTTTTAAAGAGATTAGATTTGTAACTATTAAAGCACTTTGACATTATGCAATTTTTTAAAATGTCATATTTCATATTTTATGAAAAGCATAACAACTTACAAAAGTAGGATTTGGTTGTATGCAGGAAATCAGTTTGAAGAGTTTAAAGAACAGCTAAAGAGGCTGAACACATTTGCCAAAATGCAATTGTAAACGTTTTTTGTGTGGGGATGATTGTGCTTTGAATTGATCTCAATAAAGAGATATCTGCATTTAAGTGCAGCTAATAATCACATTGCTGACAGTCGCTCCGCTCTATTCTCCATTCTTGCATCCCAAGTTGCAACCACTGGCTCCACTGGAAAACCTGAAATATCTTCCCCTTGCACTGAAGAGCTAACTTATTTACACAGTAGCTCAAGGTTTCTAAGATTGAGGCAAATGTAATGTAAGTAACAGAAATGTGTAATTGCATATTTGACTGAACAATGCAATGCCTTGCGATTATTGTTGTTGTAGTTGTTGCAGTTCTCTGTAGGCACTGGGGTGTGATAATAGAGATAATACCAGGATGAATCTTAACGTGAGACTGTTTGTCATATCTCAACACTTACACTATTGTGACAAGTGGACATATTACAATATGGCAATGCACAGCAGCAACACACATCTGCTTTAGAGGAGACTGTGGTGGCACACAATGCAGGAGTCTGTATTGAGCCTCTTTTCTTCTCTTGTGTTTGTCTTTGTACGCGGGGTGTTGGAGCGGTCAGGGTTGGCTCATTGTCAACTTAATAATGCTATTCTTCTACGTTTGCAAGCAGTGTAGCAGCGAACACAACAGCTCCCATATGCAGCCTTGACCACATCCTCCTCTGTCATAACTCTGTACTGTGTTGTACCAAGGTAACTGCTGTATAGAACCTCTTCAGACCGAAGTCAATAAGAGACCTTCACTTCCTGATAGTGTTTTTGAAAGAACAGTAACAGTAGAATTTGTTGAAAAGAGAAAAGTCAGAGTGGTACTTTTCTAGTGAGGGAGGCCGTTGCAACACGTGAAACACAATGCACTTACCATGCTGGCATAGGTGTTCGTCAAGCTCGTCATACATAATCCTTTGCACAGAATGTTTGGAACAGGTGTTTCAACATGTAGACCTCTAAGTTGTCCAACAAATAAAGCCACGCTTTTTAGACTTTGCTGTGGTCAGTGCCTCATGTGTAAAGACAAATGCACAAGACAGAATATACCATGCATGTTTTGAAGACCCAGGATTTGGTCAGGCATAGACTGACAGCCAGGTCCTGGTAGATATACAATCAAGGAAAGGTGTAAGTTTCAGCATGTGTTTTATTGCTCGGGGTTTGTGTTTTGTTTCTGGAAAAAACAGCAGAACTTTGTGTCACAGATAAAGACGGAGGTGCTCAGTATCTCACAGCATCTGTAAGTATTGCAGGGCTATTACTGTTGAGAAATTGGCAGTATGAAAGACATCAGTGCTTACAAACCACAGAAGAAGATAAAATGCCTCGAAGCGAGATGTGTCCCACACACCATCAAACTGAACTTGAGACGTGCTGCAGAGCGAGCACCAGCTCGGCTCAATCTGTTGTAGAGTATCTGTGGGGATATCAAGGTTAATGTTTCTGATGTTATTATAGTGTTTTATGATTGCCAGTGAAAAGTCTGAAACACACTGATATCCTGCAAACTGAGACACACCGAATGTCGTCCAGGTGGTTTGTCATTGCTCTCTAAGGATGCAACAGTCTGCAGAAAGCCATTTTTCTAACCTTTTATTGTGCTAATCATCTGTTCCAAACTGAAAGCCTAAATCTAACATATACATAGTCCATGCAATCTTTTTTTATCAGTTAATGAATAATTATGTCATAGATCTAATAATTTAACATTATTAGAAATTCTGTGCAATATACTTTTCCTTATTAAAGATCAGGTGTCGGTCAGTCAGAAGAACAGGAAGGACCTAACGGTGAGGGTGACATTTGCAGCCGAGTTGAGTTTGTCGGACGAAGGATAGAAAGTTAGTTGGAAAAGGAGCGTCACTGAGGCTGTGTGTCATACACTTTATAAACTGGATGCCCCAGCTCTGGAACTGTCACTGAAGTTTAGGGGAACCAACTTTTGGTTACTTGAAACTCTTGGTCATGGTTGAAGGCGTCAGCTGGAACATCTGTGCGAGCTGGACAAGCAGAGAAAGATTGGTTTAACAATAAGAACAAAGTACAAAAGTTCCTCTTTCAGATCCCTCATACAAGTGATCCGTTACCTTGGCTTATATAAATGTCTCCTACAAAAATATTTCAAGACTTTTTGTTGTAGAGCACATTTTATTCTGGTTTTGAAATGTACCAAAGCTATAAAACGGATAAATTAATGTATTAATTTTAAAGTATGGGTTTGTATTTCATAATTTTACTATGTGATGTGTTTCAATTTACCTGGTTGCATATAGGGCTTGGTTTAAAAAATCGAATCGATTCTTATACGAATGACCCAATATCGAATCATAAATCCAGAGATCCGTCTTCAAAATATGTAAAAACGTGTCTGATCACTCACATTTCTGAGCACTCCTGAATGCAACACGACTCAGCACGTCCCCTCGAAACGCGGCGGACATGCCCGGACTTGTTTACTGCAGCTACTATGGAGACATCAGTGATCGCGGACGGACTCTTTTTATCGTGTGCGCGTCCATGAATATGTAAGTTGCACTGATGTTTATGTTACTCTCTGTTAGCGCCGACTTTGGCCGCGGGTGTATTTTCGGCATGTTGTTATACAGTATGCCTTTACCTATAACTCTTGTGTGGCTTTGTTCTTCGAGCTATAAGATCTTGTGGCCAAATCTCGCCCAAGTTGCCGCCCAGTTCGTTTAATGAAACCATGAGCCAGATGTGCAGACTGAAAATCTGAACTGGACAAAAAGTTCACAAGCCGTCTAATTCATAAAATTGTTAATATTGTGTTGACTGCTGTGTGTTGGTCATTTAAGGTCAATTCTTATTGTGAACATTAAACATTTTGATAATGCACCAGGTTCAAGGTGCAATGATATTGTAACTGAAATACCCCCAACGCAAATCGATATCGAATCGAATTGAGAAATCCATATCGATACCCAGCCCTATTTGCATATACACTATAGGGCCGGTTACCATTAACATTTGGACAGATACCGGCTGCGTGAAATTAAGTAGCCGAACACAACATAATGTTTTTACCTCTGAAATAACTAAAATGTTGTTTCTGTCGTGAATAAGTCCAGCTGGGGTAATAGAATCAGTACTCAGCATTACTGATGTAATGCGCTCAGTGTTAGTCAGGTTGTTAGAGACCTGAGACCTAAATATGACTCTGGCTCCTCCTCTTCTGCTACGTCGGGTGTTATCACTCCTGCAACTTCCCGCATCCACAAAAGAAGACACTCTCTTGCGTATTATGATTTAGTTATGACCAGGACACACAGATTTTACTTATTTGACTGTGTCAAATCTGATATTTCACATTAAAGAAAAAAATCAAAGGCATTTAAAGGTTTGACATTTAGGCTTTTGTAGGAATTTAGTGTGGGGTGGCTGCTCCACAGGTGCGCTGAACTGTACTTTAACTGTGCAGAGAGCAGTCATGTTGCTAATTCTCTCCTCTATATGTGACACAAACAGTTCATTCTTCAAGTTATAAATAAAACTAAGAATCTGTGTGCCCAATTTTCACTTTTGGGTTTTTCTTGTGAGAAACATCCACATATTAAGTGTGTTTTAGCAGCTGGACCCAGACTAATCAGCAAACCTCGGAGAGGGGGGTAGAGTTATAACTTATTTAAAAAAAAAACATAGTGCGGTTTGGCGATCAGACTCAATAAATGTTGTTTTTTACTGTGGAAAGTTGCAGGCTCCAATGATGGAAGTGGGATTTATGGGGTGGCTGTTTAATACTTGAAGAATGTAACTTGCTGGGATGTTGCTCTCACATGACCCTGATTTACTCAGCGCTGCCGCTCTCTGCTCGTCTGTACCTGTGAATATAAACTGCTTTTGTCACTGCGAGGGCTCCGGCACACGACCGAACAAACATTGTCTTAGCTCCTTCTTAACCTCAGACTGCATCCTCAGTTGTCACATTTAACTTCTCTCACATACACGAACACACACAAACACACCTTCCACTCAATCTGCTTCACCTCATTCAGCACACGTCCTCCCCCCCCCTCCATCCTTCCCTCCCCCTCTTCTCCCTCTGCTCCCGACTGATCAGGGGTCAGCCTGCAGTGCCTCCATTAGTCACGTCTCATTTCTTCCCGGCTCCCCGACTCTGATCCAGGGTCAGGGACTGCCCAGCAGCCATTTCCCCTCCCAGCCGGAGCGCGGGTGTTCTGCCTGACCCTGCCTCTTATCTCTGTTAAGTCAGACACTCCCTGGCGGTGGTCCTCTCATCGCCTCTCAGCCTCTCTCGTCTAACACGCAAACTACTTAGGATATACACACACACTTTAACACAGGTACACTTAAAAATACCCACACACAGGAAGAAGTATACAAGTCTCCTTACAGGTCAGTTAGACTCAAATGAATACAAAGGAGTAGCAGTAACTGACTGTGTATAGACTGTGTATCAGCCATATATTTGTCTTAATGGGCCCCACTCTTCTTTGGTGGACGTCCAAGATTTTTTTTTGCGATAAATCCACTGAGTTGATCTCAGATTATGATGAAAGTGTTGATATAATAAGGACTTTGGAAGAGAACATGACACTTATTGATTGCTGCTTGCTTGAATCTTTCTCTTTTAAACCACATATTCAGCAGTTGGGGAAAAGATTATAACTTAAACTGTGTTTCTACTTCAGAATCAAACCCCGCCTTTCTTTCGAGTCTAAAAAAAGACTGGTTGCCGCCACTTTTATGTCTGTGCTGGACTATGGTGATGTTTATATATATATGCATGCCTCTTCCCAAAGCTTACATGCTCTGGACACTGTGTATCATGGAGCACTGAGGTTCATCACTAATTTTAAAGCCCTCACTCATCACTGTTTGCACGTGTTGGATGGTCTGCTTTGTCCAAACGTAGACTAAAACACAGGCGTATTCTTATTTACAAGTCAAATCTTAGGTATGCTACATCAGTCAGAAGAGTGCAGGAGCTTACAGTCTTCGGTCCCAGGACCTGTTCTTACTGTCTGTCCCAAAGGTCAGAACTGAACTGGGGAAAAAGGCGTTTAAGTTTGCTGCTCCCTACACTTGGAACTAAGTACAAAAAGACCTGGAACTGAAGGAACGTGTCTGTGTGACACATCGTGCTGTAGATGTTCTGCTTGACATATTTATGGTTACTGTTGTTTTAGACAAATATTGGTTGGTTTCACTTGTTAGTTCATGTTTTTAATTGTATTATAGTCACATATTCTGTGTTATGTTTGTGTGTAAGGCTGCTCATTGTTAGTCTGAAACTTTGGTAATGTTCTGCTGCGTGTCTTGGTCAGGACACTCTTAAAAAAGGGATTTTTAATCTCAAGAGTTTTTTTCCTGGTTAAATAAAGGTTCAATTAAAAAAAAAAGAAATAAAAAAAAGAGATAGTTTAGGGCTGTTAGCCAATGGTAGGGTAGTAATGAAACACAGTATAAACCACAGCAGCAGCAGTGAAAATGAGTTGCCCTGCCAGTAGTTCCTGTTCCAACTGGATAAAATAAACCTGGGCTTAAGCTGGTTGATCCAGTTTACTGCTGCCAAAGAAAGAGGCCATTGAGCTCGTTAAGCTGAAATAATGTGTCGATTTATTGGTTAGTTGATCGACGGAGAGGTAGCCTCATCTTTAAACCATAATTGTTTTAGTATTTTTTTAAAGCCCAAAAGCAGAAAATAGTTTGTTCTTGCTTCTAAAATGTGAATTTCTCTGTATTTGTATTTTTTTTTTTAGAGCTAAAAATACCAATTTTGATAATCAATTATTAATTAAAGAACTTAATTAAGCAAAAAATACAAAAAAAATAAACTGGTTTCTGCTTTAAAATGTCAAAATTTGCCAAATTTTTTTGTAAGTAAGACGAGAAACTATTTAAAGGAATCGCCTTGGTTTCATTATGAGTATTTCTAACTGTCTTTCTGGCAGTTTTTAGACTTAAAGATGAACTCATACACAGAAACTGAAGATAAACATTAGTTGTAGCCTTCTTGTTGTCTTGTGTAACAATGAACTAGTGGTGTAACGGATCACTAAATGGTCACGGTTTTTGAGTCGGATCATATTTCTGATACACAAGGAAAAAAAGTTTATTTATAATAACTTTTATACTCCTCTATATAATCTACATTTACATAGCATCTTTGGCTACATTTAACATGCTCAGTGTTCACAGCAGATGTCCTGTACGTGTATTTTTTTTACTGACTACCCCTGCAATACATTTGCTGTTTAAGTCCCAGGCAATAAAACAAACGGTGAGCTTCCGTTCTGGGATCATGCCTTCAGTAGGAATCGAACTTTGTGTAACAAGGGTACCGGTAAGTTAATATCCACACATTACAGCAGCCTGTGGGATGAAGTTACTGCCAGTATAAGGGGAAATATCAACACTGTATGATCTACTTCTGTATTAATGGCACACCTCTCGTGACAAATATCACACAAACGCACCACGAAATCGCCGTTCTCACGCTTGGTGTAGCAACATGGTGAAGCAAGTTTAAGGTTGGATATTCAACTGACTTCAGTGAACGTCTGTCGAATATCCAACCCAGTCTCGCAGCAACTGCTCCGTGAAGGTTTCTCTGTTTGAGTGGCGTGACCGTGGGGCGTGACCCGTACGGATCACGGATAAACTGTGATCCTTTACAACAACAAATGTAAAGACATTGCCCTGGGGCCTTTCAAAACTCTGATGGATATTCTCACATTTTATGGACTTTAATTGACAGAATAATCCATGTAGAATAATCGATAATGTAAATAATTATAAGTTGCAACAATTTTCTGTGGATAATTCCTCTGGAGCTTCAGGGTTTGTTAATGTTCTGTCTTAAACTACTCTCCTTCCTCTCTCGCTCCTGCCTGACCCTCTCAGCTGGACCTCCATCGAGCCAACCGGGGTCGCTGACGGCTAGACTTATTATACACCGCTCAATACTCTCCTCCGTGTGGCCACTGGGTGTTCAGGGTGGCTGTGTATGTCTGCGAGTTTGTATGAACTGAAGTTTTCTTGCCTCGCCTGACTCTCTCTTTCCGTCATCCGTCTAACTTTCTCTCTCTCCGTGCTGAACTGGCTGACCTGTCTGAGGAAAATAAAGTTGTAATAGTCTTTTAGTTTAGTTGTAGACTGGAGCAACTGACCTCCCATCCTCAATCATATCACAGCCCATCAGGCAGAGAAATTGAATGTATTTTTTTATTTCTAACAACCAGTTTGTCATAAGCATTGACTTTAAGTTGATCCTGCACCTGTTAGCCGAGACGTCAACAAATACACCAATTTCCTCTGGAATAACACGGCATCAATTACTCCCGTTGATTGGCAATCTGAAAGACTTATTCCATCAAACCTTGTCTCCCCATTACGTGCCTTTGTGGGTATTTCTGACGTGATGTAATATTTCCTCATTACACTTTGTCTTCTTTAAATGATTTGTTGTCTTCTCTGTTGCTGTTTGTACTGATTTAATTATAATAATCTTTTTTTCATCGGCTCCTCCTGATGGCAATTTCAGCCAAGTCGGGGCGTTTTTTTTGCCGCTAAATTACGAGCGCTGCTGCGATTCACTCATGCTTTGCGTTCTGTAATTTTTATAATGCACTGAAAGATGTGCTGTCTTTCATCCGGCACGGGTCCTGTGCAGAAATGCTCGAGTGCTTAGCGAGTATATCGCCTATGGGGCAAAACAAAGCCAAATCTATAAACGCATCTGAAGCGAACAGCGAGTGTTTTGAGTTTCCTGATTCCAATCAATAAACCCAACCTTGGTTCATTTTAATCATTCATAGTCTAATCTTGAATGTAATAGCGGCTTCAGGGCGTGATAAGCGGAGCACCTGGTCTATAAATGATGGCGCGGCATTAGCCACAGGCTGCAGAGTGACAGGGAATCGATACTGTTTCAAATGCAAAAGGATATTTACCAGTATCACTTAAAATTAATGAGTGTGTGAGCACTTCTTACATGATTTATGAAATTCAATTCCGATGATATTTCGTCCATCTGTTATAATTAAGCCTCTGATATTGACCGCCAGCATCATGTTCTCCCTCTGTTCCCTTTTCAACTTTATTTTTCTTTCTTCATTCGTGGAGCGTCTGCAGCCCCTCCTCACCACACGCACTGTGCAGCCGTGGTCACAGAGGGGCCCCCTGCTGTGTGGATCAGTGCAGCTGAGGCTGCAACCTTGGAATAATCCTGTAACTGTTCCCTCATCAGCTCTCCTCTGCTGTAATGTATAGTTCATGTGGAGGGAAAATATGAAAGACTTTCTATGTATTATAGAACAAAGCAGGCTGCTGTTGTGGGTGCTGTACAGTAGACATGCAGTGTGTGTGTGTGTGTGTGTGTGTGTGTGTGTGTGGGCCCGTACTGTATGCCCGATGCTCATGTGTCTGTCAGGATGCATGCTGTGTTTCTGTCTGAGAGCAGAAAGAAGTGGGTTATTAGGAAGTACACCCAGCCATGTGCACGCACAACAAAGAACAGACACTTTTTTTAGATCAGTATGTCGCCATCAGTACTCAACAATTCCTCTCAGTTCTTTTCTGGATAGTTTCACACAGCAAAGAGAAAGACAAAGAAGAGGTTTTTTCTCCGGTAAATGTAATAAACGTTATAATAACCAGACTTTGTAGTCACGTCTAAATCTGTTTTAACAAACTGTTTACATGTGTCAGGAAAACTCCTGGCCATGCCCAGTAAAAAAAAGACTTCTCCATCACAGGTTGATGTTTGAGATATGATTGTAAGTCAAAAAAAACATTGTGAACTGTTGACTTCAAAAATCAGCCAAAAGCGCTGAAATCAGACTTGACCAGGTGTTACTTTTCTTTAGCCATGTGATTGCGGCACCTCATTGTGATGAAGCAAGGAATTAATATAATAGTCAGGGTTAGGGCTGAACATCCATCCATCCATCCATCCATTATCTATAGCGCTTATCCTGTTCAGGGTCGCAGGGCGGGGTTACACCCTGGACTGATCACCAGTCAATCACAGGGCTGACACGCAGAGACAGACAACCTTTCGCACTCACAAAAATTTAGAGTCACCAATTTAACCTTACATGCATGTCTTTGGACTGTGGGAGGAAGCCAGAGACCCCGGAGAGAACATGCAATCTCAGCACAGGAAGGCCAACTTCGCCCAAACCGGGGTTTGAACCAGTGACCTTCTAGCTGTGAGGCAACAGTGCTACCCACTGCACCACGACCGGAAAAGGGAAATTCAGCTTTTTTTTTTCAGTTAGGGACGACTTGAATTGCAAAAGTTACGCGTTACTTGTTACAACAAAAACTCGTAACTCACAGCACTGGTGATAAGTGATGTTTTATGAGAAGAGCCACCAGTCAGCGCTCAGCCACGCCAGAAATGAGAGATAATTGAGTTCGACAAAAACGGACACAAGGAAAGAGAGAACCAAATTATATCCTATTTACGCCCTCTGTGGTTTTTCTCATCATAATAGTTTATTGTGTTCTACCACTCACCTGTACATGTAACTTTAACAGGTGAATCCCAAAACCATTTAAAACATGTGCTCTCAACAAAGGAAGCTGTAGTTTTTAAATGGCTGTAATGAGCCAATTGTCACAGGTAAAAAAAGACCGGATAAAAACAATTAACACTCCTATAATACACGGAAAGATAAATCTGTGTGAGCTCCATTATGAAACGTTGTTACACTGGAGATAATTGAGGCACGTAGAAGATGAACGATCCTGTGAACATCGCTGGTTCAGACGTTCCTTCAGCACACAGTGATATTAGGATGTACTTAAGCAGCCTGATCTCAACATCAAAGAGATTTGTCTGAAAGTGAATACGCCCTAATGTGGTTTTTAAAATGATCACCGTGTCCTGTTAGGATTCAACCGAGGCTGTTGCACAGCTCCAGGTAGTGCAGAACTTGCATAGGTCAAATTGTAAATTAAGCAATACATTCTTACAGATATAATGACACAATTTTATTTCCCTTGTAGCACATAAAAAGGAGAAATTGGATCCGTTGTGAAGACATCCAGGACATTGCCAAGTACCTATTTTCTCTCCCCGACACGAGGCGGTGAGCAATTACAAAGATGTTTATCACTTATCGTTTATCACTATATAATTTTTGTCTGCTCTGTTTGGCACTTCCATAATCACATCAAGTCAAGGCTGATCTGTATTCACACCTTCAGAGCCGCTTTCATCCCAGGCAGATTGAAATGATGGTGTGCGGCTATTGTAAAGGCCAAGGCTGGAGAAACTTGTGCAATCAAGCTGTCAAACGCTCCCATTTCTGTCGAGCCTGGATGCTTTTGTTATTACATTTGTTATTCAGGAAGCGCGTAAGGTTAGCATAAGCACACCAGAGTACGATCAGTAAACAACATGTACGTAGCTGTCATGTCTCCGGGGAGTGAATGATGGCTTTTCAAAAAGGAACCGCCAACTGTTTGCTGACAGTGAACGCAGCAGTTTAGCTTGAACTCTCCATGTCCAAAGAGTGTTGATTGGCACGTTCTAGAGGTTTATGTACCACAGAGGATGCTGAACAGGTCAAAGGGTTAATTGCACAGAGCGCGCACAGCCTGGTGTGTGACGACAGACTCCATATACATTAAAAGTCACAGAAATGTTAATTATGTTTCCGGGCAATCAGCAGTTTCAGATGTGTACGCTGTGAGAATGCCCTTTGAACATGTCATCGTTGGGGCGGACCAGTTTAGTTTTCACTGGTGAAAATGAGCTTCTGACATGTCAGAGTGTCAGTAATACTAGTTAAAATGCTATAAGACATCAGTGAAGTCGTATTTCCACTTCTACCCATTTTATTTAATCAGAGGTATCAGTAACTCCTTTTCACTTTATTTAATAACAATAGATATCTTCAATTAAAATTCACCATGTTGAAAAAGATTTGACTGGAACTTTAAGATGTAATCTCGAAGATTTCAGTTCCGTTCTCTTTGGCGACACCTATGGTGATAAACAGTAATTGCGGGAGCACACTTCCCAGATATCCAGACAGTGTTGCATGTGTGACGTCCACGGTTGGCTCCGGTTGTAACTCTTGATCTTCCTGGCTGACGGTCGCTTTTTTTAGACTGTTTGTTTCATCTGAGCGTCGAGTTTGTTTCTTTTTCTTTGGATTTTCACTTCTCGTTGAAGTTGTATCTGTAGTCATCCATCTTTTCTTTGTTTGTTCAGCCATAGTAGATTACTGTTTACTCGCAACACTTGGAGAAAGCGGAAAGCAGCCGCTTAGCTCCGCCTACCCCCTCTGGCAGACCAAACACTGCTGGCTGATGGAAAACCCCTCACTAACCAATATATTCACTTTGCACAAACATCCTGCACATCTTTACAGTTTTTTATTACACCTTTTGTACATATTTTGTATTATACGTATAGTTTTTATAGTTGTTTTCTTATTGCCTATTGTTTTATCTTATGCAATTAGTCTTATCCTTTTTTTTATTCTAGTTCTGTTAAAATCGTTCTGCACCAAGACGCCAAAACAACTTCCATGTATGTGTAAACCTACTTGATTATAATAACTGGGTGCCGTTTGTAATTTTTTTTATCTGCGAAAGTCGTCACCAACAGTCAGGCCGTAATTCTACTAATGCAAAGGCTTTCATCAGTGGGCCATCGGCTCAATCACCATTGTGTTACCTCATTCGGCGATGGATAGAGACTTAACAGACATTTATTGAAATGAAAATCTACGAGATTATTACTTCAATTTCACATTTCAGGTATTAAGAACTGAAATTCAGATATTTTGGACATATCAAACCATTTTGGATATGTAGCCCCAAGTACCATGTTCATTTAATAAGTAAGTCATAAGTTAAAGATTTCTACAATCCATACTTTGAAAACTACAACTATTATAGGAGTTAAAGGTGCAGGCAGCCCTTGAGCTGGATTGACTGAAGCACCGGTCAAGTGTAAATCACTGAAAATAGCTCAAAATGTCTTTGACTTCCTCATTGTTTAACATCAAAACAATAACAGACTTATTTGTAAGGCTTGACATGTTTCATGTCTACCAATTTTCATACATGTTGGTGAAACGTGCGACCATTTTGCACAAATCTCACATCACAAGTAAAGATCCACCACTCCAGATGTGTGTCCAAAGTTTCATGAGTTTTGGGGGATCTTAAAGCAGCCAAATATCTGAGTCCTTCGCCGTGAGGAAGCAGAAGCAGACTATAAAATGATTCTATACACGGAAGTCCGGGGCACAGCTCGTGTTTATATATCATTGGCAAAATGTTATCACTAACCTGCATCAGCACGGTGCTGCTGTGCTGGGTGTGAGAACCTCAAACATCTCACCTCTTCCCTCACACCTGTACACCACAGATTCACTTCCTTTGGCGCTGAGAAAATCTCACACAAAGAGGAGGGAGGATTAACACATTGCACCTCATTTACAGATTAAGTTCATTTTCAGTTGTGAACTCGCTGGCCTTTCTGCTGCCATCACAGTCGCTTCAGATAACTTGCATTTATTTTTTCACATTTAAACAACTTTTCAACTTAATTAACAAAACATCAATTTGAACTTACATAAACTAACACACTGACACTGTGTCTCTTACTCTTTTATAAATTATTATTCACTGTCACTCCATTACCTCTTAACTCAATGCCAGTCCATTAGCAGGCAGCGGAGTGAAGTTATTATAGTGTGAGGCGTTTGCTCTGCTGACATTTTAACACACCCAAGTGGGCACACTCTGTCATTCAATGTGTTAATGATAAGACGTCCTGACCGAGGCGAATTCAGAGGTGAACTTCTGAACGCTTTTGTTCTACTGCAACAATAAGAGAACAGAGCGCAAAGTTTTCCTCTTGCCTTTATGATAATTACTTTTCTTCACAAAAGGAAAGTGCCACACTGAGTCACTCCTGGCTTTTCATGTGATGGACAATTTAGTCGAGAGAGGGAAGCAAACTTTGTGACTCCAAACTTTTGCAGACTGTGGTTTAAGGCCCTCTGGAGGGGCTCACACAGGCATGATACTGGATGCTACTGTGGAGTCTCTGCAGATTGTTTTTAAGGCTGTGGGATTTACACTGGAACGGCATGATTTTGGGAAAAACTCACATTGCGATTTCTTTTCTTTCTGTAATATGAAAACATATAGGAAATTATACCAGATAAATACAGTGTTTTTCTGTACTAAAAATTAACAATTATACGTTTAATTATCATTATAATTCGGGACTGTAAGCAAACCCCCCTCCGATTTTCAACACACTTGGTTCAGCCCTCTGCCAGACACTCTGACACCCGCATGAAAAAGTAGAGACAACAGGTGGAGAGAGTTCAGGTGGAGCGTTTCTTAATAAACCTTCTAAGCACATTCGCAGTTACGTAACTTAAATGTCATCAACTGTTTCGATGCTCAAATGTTTGTGTGATCTACGTTATGAGCCCCGTGACACGAAAACTACCTGTAAAGAGGGGCAACCACCACAAGATAATCGAGGAGATTTTTGGCCAGATTCCCCCCTTCCGACAATCGTAAGCAGGGTCCTGATTTGCTGATGGTTCTAAAGGTGATCTTGCCAGATGTTCCTGTGGTGAAAGGGATGTTAAGAGTGATTTTACTTCCCCGATCTGCTCGGAAGGCCGTCGTGGCCGCACCGATTTCAAATCGTAAACATTAAACATGTTCAATATTTACAATCCATAATCCTGTTGTGTCGGGGGAACCCTGAGGACAGCTGAGCACGCAGTCTGTGGATCGTCACGTGGAACGAAACAATAGCCAATGAGGAAGCAAGTTGACTGAACAAGGAAGTGCAGCCATGGCAACAAAAGCAAACGGGGAGCATAAAGTAACGCGTGCAGCCCGTGTTCACGCCGTCTCCACCACTTCATCCAATTTCCAATTTAGATCATCCAATTTTGCAGCGATGCGCTTGTTTTGTCTTATAATTATTACTGGTGTGTTATACACGGTTTCCCTTTTCTTAAGAAAAATGCGCTTTTGCCACATCCTCAAAGCACAAACTGCTCGACTGTGGCAGACTGTAGAAGGCAGACAATAAACAAACAAACGCAGCAGAATGGGAGGGGCAAACAGTCGGACTGAAATGACTCAGAGTTTTGTCATCAAGATTTCCCTGGTCAACACGAAGCCTCGACTATTCCAGTTTGAGGTTTGCACAACCACTGTCATCAGAACATAAAACCATTTCTTGCTGAGAACATTCTTCGTTGTCACTGTTATTTTTAACCGGATGATGGCTTTGTCAAAAGGTGAGGCAGCTTGACTTGCATTCTCTGAAACCTGCTCATCAGAGTCACTGAAACACTGATCTTTAGAAGTTAACTGCTCTTTCCTGTGATTTATTGCTTGTTTTAATCACATGCTCCCTTTTACACCTCGATAAATTTGTCTCTCTGTAAAAGCTCGTGAACAATAAGCTGTGAAGGAGCTCCTACATGAGCTGTCGGCAGCTCAGCTCATAGCCTCTCCTGACGTTCTGAGTCAGTTTGTTTTAGAGAAGACCTCTGCGTTTTACTGTCCTGCTCTTTATGCCGTTTGTCTGAATACATCTGAATACAGCGTCACGCTCAGATGACTAATATGTGATTGTGTTTAATAATCGTGATCTCAATATTGACCAAAATATGTTTGGCTATGATATTTCCTGAGTAGGTTGTATTTCTAAACGTACAGTAGTTTGATGTAAGGTTATGACACTCCATTAAGAAAACCTTTAATTATCAAAACAAAGTATTTGTATGACGAGTCAAAAAGAGACGCTTATTAATCACCGTCTCTCTTTGTCTCTTTGTTTCTCTCCCTCCTCCTCCCACTCGTCTGTCCCATTTTTCATCGGCATTGTCGCGGCCACCCTCACCTCAGCCGGAGATCGGCTGCTTTTAATTACAGCATCTGTGTTGACAAGAGAGAAGAAAAGGATGTTATTAATGTCTAGGCTAAAGTGGGGTAGATCCCAGGGCCCAAACATCTCTCGTGTTCTTTTTCTGTTAATTAATGTACAGTAGAAGCCCAGCAATGAGATGGTACAGTGACACAATAATGTGCAGACGAATGAATGTGAGTCTCCCCAGAGCTGCTGTTTATACTGTATGTCTGTATGACTGTATGATTTATGTGTGTGTGTGTGTGTGCGTGTGCGTGTGTGTGTGTGTGTTTGGTTGTCTGTGGGGTGAGAATAAATGAATTAAAAATGCCTGGATAACACTTCTGTGTTTACATTAGGGCTTGGGAATGCGACTCTGGAGGAATTAACAAAAGTTAGCTAAATTTTGACCAAACAAAAAATGTCAAGGCTACTCAAACGCACCTTTTTTTTTTTAGCTTGTAGAAGACACTGCTCATGCTCAATGAGTGCATGGGCAGAGTGCACGCAGGTAGTGATTAGGGCGGGGGGAAAAATCAATACAACATAGTATCGTGATATTTTTTGTCAACATTAAATTAATACACACACACAAGCATCAATCTTTTATTATACCAATTATTAACTTACTTAGCGGTCGACCCATATGGGTTTTTCAATGGCTGATGCCGATATTTAGAGGGCAGGGCGGCCGATATATGAGGCCGATATCATGTTGTTGCTAATTTTTGCATTTGATAAAATACAACAGTTTAATAATAATAACAAAGTAGACACAAAATTGCTAAACTTGAATGAAAGTTTACTTAACACTGTTGTCTGCATTATCTGCATTCTGTCTGCAGTAATATTATTTTAAATAAAAAATATATCTATTGATAAATGTCCACTGGTAATTAAAAAACTAAACTTTGTAAAAAATTAATATGTGAATGAAAAACAAAGTTTTAGTGCACTTGAGAGAGAAATTCGTAGACTTGCATAAAAAAATAAATAACCATTATTGTAGTTATTGTTATTGAGGTGTTTAACGGCAGAGCCTGCCCCTTAACAAACGGTGGCCTTATGGGTGACATGTGCATGTGACGTCTGGCAGGTTTGTTGTGGGAGGTGAGAGTAGACTGTGTAGAGAAAGTACCTGCAGCAGACTCCGTGAAGCGCATGCTTCAAACCAGCCACACAGACGAGGCTGCCTGTGTACGCAGACATACTTTGTTTCATCGGTTACATGAGTGCATCGGCCGATGCCGATTATGCCGAAATGTCAATAATCGGCTAACCGGGTCTATCACTTAATATGGCATATTTAATTAATTGATTCTCTGGATATGTAAAAACTGTTCTTACAAATATGACAAAAAATGCTTCCAAGATAAATTACCCACACCATCTTTATTTTCACCAGCAAGGACCGCACCATCACCAGGATACGATTTAACAATTTAGTAATTAATGAGATTGATGATAATGATGCTTGGACGTGGAGAGGTTCAAAGTTCTTGCGGTCAGCGTTTTGGGGAAGCTTCACTGGGGATCCATCAGGGCCCTCCGGACATGTTAGAGAGCAGGGGTGGGAGGGAGGGGTGCAGGATGCGAGAGCAAAAGAGGAGGAGAGGGGCAGCTTTGAATTTATGGGAATGCTGGAAGAGGCGTGGTTGAGTTGTGGTCCTGCTCCTGAAACTTTGCTAAATAGCATCAATTAAAAAATATTTCTCGGAGCTGAACTCTGTTTATAACAACAACATGACAATCAAATCAAACACAATTATCTCTATATAGATTGTTATATTTTTTGTTTTTGTCTGTTTTTTTCCTTTTCAAATCATGGATCCATAAAAGTGATGTCCATATTGGTCATGACTGTCCTCCTGTGCTGAGCATGCATATTTTTTCAGTAATTAAATGTGTTGTTCTGCATGCTGTAAAATGTCACAGATCACAGTTCAGCTATCTGCAGGAGTAAAAAAAGCCCCTTTCTATCAGCCTCAGAGAATTTGCCCTTCACAGGTAAAAGTGATTTCAAAATGAATTTTGTCAGGGATCAAATCTCGCCCTGCGTCGTCTGTTGCAGCGAAACATCAGGTGTTTCTAATATTTCATTCTGCAGCTCGCCGTGTCTCAGTCCGTGTTACAAACTTCCAAGGAGGAGGAAAAAGAAACAAGCAGTGCTACGCTGTAATCATCTTTTGTGTGTGTGTGTGTGTGTGTGTGTGTGTGTGTGTGTGTGTGTTCTTCTGCACTATGTCCTCACCCACCCTCCCCTCTCTGGTGGCTGGTCCTTGTTTAGACTTTGTTATTGTTTCTTTATGTAACGCCACTGAGCTAGAGAAAGAATGGGCCCGGCGAACACCACAACAATACTGTGATGGATGAGTGTGGCTGCTCTAATTATATGAGGACCAACAGGTAACCGAGCGCAGAGACAGAGAGCGGCGGCCTGCAGGGGGATGATAGTGCAGATCTGCTCGCCTCTGTTTTGTTTCGTTTTGTTCTGCTGCGAGGGCCGGCACAGGCTCTGATACTGTGGTGAACACACACACACACACACACACACACACACACACACACACACACACACACACACAGTTGCTTTGAGATGCAAGAATGCAGACACAGCATGCAGACACACACACATTTCCCCACATGTGTATCGATGCTAAAGTATACAGCATAGGATGTGTTTGTACTTGTTAAACACTTCCTCCCGTTGCTTGTTTTGCATTCTGCTTTAGAAATATTGTTCCTGATAAACAGTCCTGCCAATAGAGTGAGTGATTCGACTGTGAGAGCGGAGGAAAGACGCCACTTCAAGGTTTTCCCACTTGAGCGTATTACAGAATTATTGTCGCAGACGATAGCTAACAGAGACAGACAGATTGAGGTCGTTACACAAGAGAGGCAGATGAGAGAGAGAAACAGAAAGAAGATGAAAAGGCAATGTGGCGGGGGGTGCGTCCCTGCTGTTTCAATGCAGTGTTGCACTCAGAAAAAGGGGATAGGCAGAAGAGAGAGCGGATATGATGGTAGGGGAAGAGAGAGTGGGGCTTTCTTAAAAGTAAGACGAACTGCTTTAAAATGGTTCGGACGGAAAAGTTGTGGTTGGAGGAGAGACGTGAAACATGCAAAAGAGAAAGAAGAAACAGCTCGAATTTGTAGGACGTGGTCGTGTTGATCTGAAATAAGTTGCAGTACTCGTGTCACAGTTAAAAGACTTAGTGTGAATCTGCCACCCTGTGCTATGGGAACATGCTTATAACTGCTACGTGCTAAAGGATAGTTTGCTTAGCTAGCACTGCTCGAGGACAAACACATACCCGCACTGATCAAAAGCTTTTCAATCTTTATACTTCTTGTGCTTCTGCTAATTTCTGCTAGTAGTTTAAATACAGGCCAGCACGTTCTGTTTGTTGTCAAATAACTAACTATAAAACATAGGTATGCTAGCAACAGTTAACTAATAGAACTGCTCAGTGGGAGGATCTATTTTTCTCCATGGACAACGTTAAGTGAGTCCTTAAATCACACCAGCTCGGATTAGCATAAAACTCTCTCCTGCGTAAACGATGGACAAAACATGATTTTCAGAAACAAAGTTGAAACAGTAAATACCTCTGTTCAGAGCTTAGACACTATGTGCATTCATTTATACATCTCTATACAAATCTTAGCACATTTAATATAGTTTTTAGTGTAAAAATAAATCCACACTAATTTCCACTTGGTCCCAAATTCCAGGTTATGTTAAACTTTTTATGTGTTACAGGACAATTAGTAAGCGATGTATCCGGTTTGTTTTTGTGTGTTAAACTTTCATCTCCAAAAAGGCTGAAATGTGCTTTCCAATATGTCAAGCAATATTTTTTTAACAGATAATCTCTGACATTTGCAAGTACTAATAAAAACAGGGTTAAGGGATTTCAGCTTTTGATGCAGGTGTTGTAAAAAGTATCAGGAAATAATCTAAAACAATTCTTCAAAAAACAATATGAGGCAGCAGAGCCTGTCTGAAGCTTTGGGTGAGTTTACAGCCATGTACTATTTCCATCCTCCATTGCTCAATTCAGTCCTCCCTTCCTTCGGCCATCGTGAGGTCAATCTCAATCTGTTTCCTGAAGCAGAGACGGTCTGGGATTAAAAACTATATTGATTCATCAATTTATGTCTACGAGTTAAATGGTATCAAGTTAATAAAAGACCGTAGACACCATACACAAAGGGAAGCACCAGCCCAATACTCGTTACCAAAGACATGAAGAATGCTCTACCTATGCTCTCTTTTTTTTATAATCTGAATAAAAGCACTTGGGCGGATGCAACTTGCTCACGTAACATGCCAGAATGTGAAGCTGTAGAATGAAGCTCAGGCCACTTACCGTGTAAAAGCCGAGCAAAAAAACAAAAAAGAAAGCTTGCATGACCTCCTTCATACCCCGGCCCTCCCCTTCACCACAGCACCCGAGCTCCTCTGACCCCAAAGTCATTGAAGTTCAGCTCACCGTCATTTGTTAGCCCATCCCTCCCTCTCCCTCTCCCTCTCCCTCTCTCTCCCTGTGACTTTGTGGTCCTGCAGAACAAGGTTGTCTCTCTGGTGCGGCGCAGTTCATCATCATGCATATGTTCATACACTAATCTAACGGCACCATAACAAATGAGCTGATTATCCACACCTTGTCTCTGGATGGGGGTGCAGGAGAGGAGTGTGCGTGTGTGTGCGTGTGTTATTGTGTGTAAGGCAGAGACAGAATAGGCAACGGGAACAGGTGTATAAGGGGGTACGGACACTCCATATATCATATCGAGCAGGTATACCCACTCTCCGACACCCCCACCTCACCCCCCCCTACACTACTGCTCACTGGAGAGCAGCATGTACCCAGCAGCACCCCCCATGTGCATTGGCGTGCACGCACACACCTATATAAATACACGTACACACACACCGGCAGACGACAACCCCTGGAGCTCGACCTACATTGTGCGTCCTCCTGCCTCAGATCTGACTATTCATCACCGCGTGGCACCAGTCCCCCACTGGGAGGGAAGTGGCGTTGTTTTTGGGGGGGGGAGGGTGAGAAGGGGAGAAAGAGCGTGCTATGCTACACAGTGTAGGACAGGGCGTCCTTTACACCTCCGGAACAATGGGACCTTCAGCATTAGTGCTGCAAAGTAAAACTCTTCCTGGAAAAAGCAGGAAGAGAGGTGAACTAAGTGTCGAGTTATTTTATATCAACAAAAAGATTCAGAATCTAATCTTTAAGGGATTGTGTTGGGAAAACCAAAGTGGCGTCATTTCTGCAGTAGCCACCGTTCCACTAGCTCCTGTAACTCTGTGCAATCTCTGATTGAGGCTTTATGTCATCAGGTTCTCTGCTAAGTTGAAACTGGTTCCTACGGTCCATGTTTTAAGATGCATTTCTCAAAACACAGTTCCAACAAGACTTCTGGAAGTTTTTCACCCACATGAGAATCAGAATCAGAAATGCTTTATTAATCCCCGAAGCGTTACAGTCGCTTGCACGCAGAGAAAGGATAGAGAAATATATGGCAGAAAATAGAAGTAACCAAAATGTCAAATATGTGCATTATATATACACTGAAATAATAGGAGATAAAGAATATATGCTGAGAAGTGTATCTTCAGTGATTTAAATGTAATAGCCAGAATAAAGTTAAATGCAAAATCAGACTACAATGCAAAAAAGTTGTATACATAAATTTATTAAGTTATTTACAAATGGTAACAACAGTATAAGGCAGCATTTATGTCAACATATTGCACAGTTGAATTATTGCACAATTATTAAGTTGCGGGGAGGGGCCTCCATGGATCGGGCTTGTTTGTCCAGCACATCCCACAGATGCTCGGTTGGATTGAGATCCGGAGAATTTGGAGGCCAAGTCAACACCTTAAAGTTGTTGTTGTGTTCCTCAAACCATTCCTGAACCATGTTTGCAGTGTGGTGTTTCCACTGCCATTAGGGAATACAATTTTTAGCTAGATGGTACATGTCAAAGTAACATCCACATGAATGGCAGGACCCAAGGTTTCCCAGCAGAACTTTGCCGAAGGCATCACACTGCCTCCGCCGGCTCGCCTTCTTCCCATCGTGCGCCTGGTGCCATGTCTTTCCAAGGTAAGAGACGCACACACCTGGCCATCCACATGATGTAAAAGAAAACGTGATTATACCGTTTCCACGAAGGGGTGTACTGGGTCTCCTTGGACCACTTTTGGTAGGTACTGACCCCTGCAGACCGGGAGCGCCCCACAACCGCAGTTTTGGAGAAGCTCTGACCCAGTCGTCTCGCCATCACAGTTTGGCCCTTGTCAGAGTCGCTCACATTCTTACACATGCCTATTTTTCCTGCTTCCAACACGTCAAATTTGAGGACCAGATATTCACTTGCTGCATAACACATCCCACCCACTGACAGGGGCCACTGTAACGTGATAGTCAATGTTATTTGCGTCACCTGTCAGTGGTCATAATGCTATGGCTGATCAGTGTATGTCCTTGTAGGACAAATACGAAACATAATCCCATTATTATCCCAATTATTTTGACATTTCCTTTTCTCAGACCTGAATTTCTTAAGGTTTGGACCTAACGTGTACTTACATAACAAGGACGAGGAGACTAATTGGTCACAGTGTGAACAAGTCTGTCCATTGTGCTACCATTCAAAGAGGTGAATTAGCCAAACATTACTGAACTGATGGGGGAGGTTCAATGTAAGTGGACAAGAACAAAGTACCAGAACCCCAAAAAGAACCAAGACTAAGAGGAAGCCGAAATCATCTTAGACGTATCCTTACTTTCCTTGTGAGACTTGCCGCTGTCAGAGGGACACAAATCAAGCAGTACTCAGTGGCTGAGTTGTTTTTTTGGAGGTATTGCATCTCTGTAGGACACTGACAATCTAAACCAATCATTTTAGCTCTATTTGTTGGGCACGGTGATTGCACTGGTCCTTGCTGATTGCACTGATTGGAGAGTTTGAAGATGGGGTCGGATAAGCGTTCTCCAAGAAAAGACTGAACTCGCTGTTCTAAAAGAAAAAAAAGTAGGTTTTCATGTAAATCTTAGCACAAGTATTTTGCTATTTCAAGAGGCTAAAATGGCTAGTTGATATATCGCCTAAAAATATACACCAAGTGATTGTAGAGTAAACCTTATGTTTTTTGAATGCACAAGACTGATGTGTTTTACTTTTTTTGTACAGAAAATCCTCTTATCACACCTTACAGTGTGTGACCTGCCAGGAAACACAGGTAACACCTCAATATGATTCAGTGATACCCGGTGAATACATTTCCCCCCAAATAGTAATTTATTTTCTCTGACACACGTCACAGTTAGGATGTGTGAATTTTGTCTCCTCACTTACCCTTTTCTCAACTCAAGCGCTGCACTGCTGTGTCTTGCAAAGCATTGCTAAAGGCAGGCATATTAAAATTTTGAATAACATTCACTTCCCTTTCAACAGTTAATTTTTAGCTATTTCCACTGCCCTGGTTTCTGATGCCAAGTGTAAACATTTTGATCTTGGACCATTTTAAAGCCTTTCATTACAGCCTGCTTTAGGTATTTTACAGGGGAGATGCCAACAGGAGATAAAAGTAAAGATACTTCTAGGAAAACTCAAAATCTAAACTTTGACATAGTTTTGGTTGATGTGATCAATGAGAGGATACTGAAATAGTTTTTTGTCTTTCTTCACAGTCTCCTGCAATGACATGAGTGAAAGGAAATCTGCATGTAAGGTTTCAATTGAATACAATCTCTTCACACTTACTCACGCTTATGTCGGGGTCAGCCCCACTCACCGAGGAACAGGTGATCTGAAAAGCCAATAAACTGAGAGAAATCTTAATATTCAGTAAGAATGAAATGGGGAAAGAGAAATGACGGCAAGCACCAGAAAATGGATGACTGCTGAGACGCTGTGTAAGTGTAAATGTTACAATTTCAGTTAGCAGATGTACACTACCAGTCAAAAGTTTGGACACATTTTCTCATACAAGTGAAAGTGTGTCCAAACTTATGACTGGTAGTGTACATCTGAGAGTTACCACAACGTTGAGACAGGAGGGAACAAATGAATATAAATGAGAACAAATGAGCAAAGTCTACAGATAAAGCAGTGACTGCTCTCACAATCATCACATATCCCTTTAATCTGTCCCAACCACCGAGCAGGCCAACTTCATCGTAACTATACCTCATGAATTAAAAGCTCGCGTTTCAATCAATCAATCAATCAAATTGTATTTGTATAGCGCCAAATCATAAGCAGAGTTATCTCGAGACACTTTACAAAAGAGCAGGTCTGGACCGACTCTTTGTTATGTTATTTAAACAGAGGCCCAACATGAATCACCACGAGTAGCTGATGAGTAGCTGATTCACTGATCAAACTTCTATCAGATAATATCCACAGCAGAGGAGAACATTCAGTCATGATGTGAGGTCATTAATGTGGTTTCTGTAAACGTATGTATACAGCGGGGCCCGGGGACACTCTTTCTTAATGCTGCTGATGGACGGCGCCGCTGGTGAACTACCTGAAGGCTGTAACAACTTGTCATCACCTTCGTCTTCCTCTCGGTTGTTTCCATGATTCACCGTAAACAGCCTCCTGTGATCAGCCGGCTCATTTGTACGCATTTCTATTCACGAGGTGCTTTGCATCGACCATTTATGTTGTAGTGTGGGCGTGTAGAGGGCAGAATAGGTGGCTCATTCATGTGCCGACATTTTCCAGGTGGATTGTGATTTATAAAATGAAACAGGCGTAGGATGTGCGTACGCACGGTTTTATAAATCTGAATTTTTTTTGGCGCATGCCATTTCCGGGATTGCTCCGTACGGACAGTTTTAGTCTGGATTCTACGCACTCTTTTATAAATGAGGCCCCTGGTGTCTGTATGATTTCAGGCCTGATCAGTTATCCAGCTACACTTCCTGCTTATTGAGGCTACAGCCAACTGAAATGTTTCATATGAATCAGATTTGGCAGTTCAGTATCAACCTTCAACTATTACGTTCCTATTTTTCAGTTTAGTGCCACATCAGACTCCCGTATCAGCCTACATGAGTCTCATGTTTTACCTGTCAGATGCACGTTTATCAGAGTTTGCTTGAGCACCGGCTGTTGGACGAAGTTTAAAATATTTCCAGCCGACTACCTTCTTGTGTTTCGTGTAAAGTCACCCAGTTTTTAACGACATCAGCTAACCGGATGAAAGAAGCATTTGCACTCTGGATTAAAGAAACTTGCTGAACTAATGATTGGAGCAAATTGGATCACAGCCCTTCACCTCGCCCAAAAGATGTATAGAAAGTATCATGAACGATGAACGCGAAGGAATCTTACCCCAAAAACAAGCTGAGCACGTAAATGCCAGCAGTAGCTCATCATGAGCCCCTCCTGAAGCTCTGTGTCTGCTTAAGAACATCGCAGACACACAGACTTTTAACTTGAAACTCCTTCATTCATTGTTTTTATCCGTTTTTTTTTAGTGGAAACATTTGTAAAGTTGTTGATCCTTTGGCCTTTTCTTTTCAGAGTTAGTTTGTTTCAGTCTCCTGATTGCTGCGTCGCTTATTTAAAGCAGCCAGAGTGACTTTCCTTCAGCTCGGGTGAGAGCTGTGTTTTTATGTAGAAAAGTAACATCAATGCATATCCCTCTGTTGAATATCTGCACGCTTGAACGGAACAAAGCACAGTATGCGCCGGCTCTCCACATGGGGCTATTGATTTGTTGATGGAAAATTCATCTTGTTTTCACCAGGATTTAAATGGGTTTTATAACATTTTCATTGTTGCATCTGCATCTTGAGAGCCTAAACAGCTCTGATTGGGAGCCTGAATCTGGATTGAGATAAAAGTCCTCTTCTGATAACATTTGCACCATAGCTGTCCCCTGAAATTAAGATCAGCTTTTCCGTATGTGCCCTATTTTGTCTGTGCCACTGTTTAGTTCTCAGAAGGCCTAAATGTCCTTGATGCTGCTTGTGAGAGGTCCCGCAAAGCCAGTGGTGCTTTTGTCTTCATCCAGCCTTCAAAATAGGTTTCTCTGATTGAGATGAGATAGATTTTGGTTTCTTTTTTCATGCCAGACACAATCTCTGTCTGCCCGTTTTCCCTCTGGATCCGCAGAAAAAAAGGAGAGCAAAGAAGATTTTAATTGCTCTCCTCTCATCCACATCTTCCCCACCACATTCATCAACTCATCTTCCCCTCCTCAGAAAGGGGCTGGAGGGTGTCGGAGAGTCAGGCAATGAGATTTATTTTATTATTTCGGGGCAAGGGGGGATTCTCTCATGGGATGGGGCACATCTGGGGAAGGGATGGTGATGGAGGATAAAGGGATGAGGCCGAGAGATTGGTGTTTGTGTGTGAATGTATAAAGCTGTCTGTGCTTCTGAATGTGTGTGTGTGTGTGTGTGTGAGGATCTTACGTGTGCGTCTCATGGGGGGAGGCTGACTAGAGAAGGCCTCAAGTCCTTGGGGAGTCTGTGATTGGGAGGGAAATGGGGAATTGGGACTGAGGGAGTATGAAGTAGAGGTGGAGGAGGGAGAGAAAGACGGGCTGGTGGATGGAAGGGCATACAAAGGTAGAGTGAAAACAGCAAATTAACGCTCTGGTGCAGCAAAAACTCGCAATTATACGATTGGAGACAAGACAAGTGTATTTTTCAAAGTTTTTGGCAGCGAGCTCTGCCTCCAACAAATAGGAGAAGGGTCCTTGAAAGAAGTGGAAAGTGGCTCTCCGTTGATCAGAGCCGTTATTTGAAATCATCACAGTAAACCTGTGCTTTCACTCCTTTGTGACGAAACGAGAATCTGGCCACAACATGCTGACACATTTCTTCTAATAACAGGCTTCTGTGCTGGAGGGGGCACCTTTTCTGTCTTTCACAACCAACATATTCATTGCTGCAACTTCCAAACGACATAATGATACACATGGATGTGCTTCAAGAAAGATTCATGTTCGATAACAGCAGCAAGGATTTTCTGCATGTCAGACCCTCAAGATTGAAAGTCTTGTTGGAACACGGGGGGACTGAGTGTTTCATGAAACTGCACACAAAAATCATCAACAGATTATTAGAAGTAGAAGAACATAACTCTATTATTTAGATCTTTAAATACAGCTTGTATATTGGAGTAGAGGTGAGCAAGTCTGAGTGTGCATCAAATGAACTCGATCCAATACCAAAGTATTCTTACCCGCTCCAAAGCGCTCCGTCTTACTCCCAAGTTTGCACATACCTGTGCGCTTTTATGCCCCTTGGCATCTCATACAGATAAACAAAGGTACTCTTTGCTGTCTGCATGAGACGAACCGGGCTTTCAACTAAATCCAATATAAACCCATCCAACATTGATGTTCTACAAAGACAAGTGTAGTCCGCTCGAGGTGGTGGTCAGGGCCGATGGATAGTAAAACAACAAAGGACCGTCAGGGAGGAGCTCGAGTGCCATGTGAAAACAAAAGTTCATATTGCGTCATTTCATCACCATGGTGTTTTTTTTTTTAATCCAATGAGATGTTTTTGTGCCTAAACCGAACCAAAGCGACAGTTTCAATGTCACCATGAAAACGGGCGCTAAAGGGAACCTTAAAACAGACCTCAAGTGTTTGAAGGCCTGAGGGTTCACTTAAAATAGATGCTGTCATCTGAGTGTGTGTGAGACATGGGAGGCCATGACAAAGCATTGGTTTTTGATGATGCTTTGTCGTGGCCTTCCTGGAAGGCAGGAGTAAAGGCGGTCATAGAGGGTGGCGAGACACACTGAATTGTACAAATGGGTATAATGATGCAAGTCTGGACAGTGTGATGCAATTCTAATGCAAGTGCTGGACAGTCTCCTTGAGGGTTTTCATATTGTTTCACTGGAGACTCGAGAAAAACTGTGAAGAATGAGGAAAAGTCTGAGAGGACGGCTGAAATACATCAAACCTGAACACCATGTTGGTTTTGGAATGTTACACATTTTTACACTGACAGTTTTACATACTGAAGCCTCAACAGGTCATAAGGCCAACAAATTAATTAAAAATTTGAATAGAGACAAAAAAAAGGCCCTCTTGATTATTCCAACAGTCACTTTTGTGCTTTTCTAAACTTTGCATTCATACAGAAAGAAACGATTGGACTGCATGCCTGCCTTTCATCTTACTACCCCCTTGCCTGTGTCATCCGTGTGAGCCGATTCCTCTGAGCTAGCTAGATTAACAAGAAAGGCAGAGAAAGGTAGCCTGATTCCGTTAGCAATGACAACAATGCTCTGCTATCCAAGAGCTCTCTCATGGACTTGTCCTGCATCATAACTGAGGCAGTGTATGTTCATGTGTTCATTCTTCCAAATCTAGCTTACTCTGTTGGTTTCTCCAAAGTTGCCTCCCTGAGCTTTAAGTTTCCAGAACATAGATCACTTAAGTTGTTAAAAGAAGCCACCTACAACCTATGTGAGCCTAAGGCTGACCAAAACCTCAGACACAACCCCATCAATGCAGCGCCATGCATTTTTACAACATGGAGGATTTTGTTTAAAGATCGGGTAAAGCAAAAAAAAAAAAAATACACAGAATAATGTGTTACTAGGCACCCTGCCAAATTTGAGTGATGAACGAAATCACCTAATGTTTACAATTACAGTAAAAACGTCTAGCCTCGCTGAGGAGTCTTTTCAATCCAAACAGCTCCCCCAAGGTTGCTTACTGTTGTTTACAGTACACCACCATTTTCTTAAAATGAATGATTATGACACAAGGAGGGATAAATGCTGTCAAAAACTGAGGCCGCCAGTCTGGGGCGTGTCACTAGGTATCCCAGCATGCTTTGCGCAGCGAATCAGCAGCTCGCAATTCACAGTGAATGGGGGGAGGGGGCCACAAACGAGACCTAGCTAGCTAATTCCTGTCTTGCTCATTTTCAGCATTATTATAGTGTTTAGGAGGGGTTATGTTAATGAGTCCTCGTTTCGTCTTCGAGTCCCCCCTGCCAAAAACAACCCGAAGACAGAAAGTGTGAAAAACGTCCAACTCAACTACTAAGTAATATGTAGTTAAACCCTCTTCATGTGTTCGACAACTATTATCCAATATGTTTAATATATTAAGAAACAACTCTCTGATTTTATTTTACCCTGTCTTTAAATGCCCTCTTACTGTTTGTTCACACTGAACACGTATCGACGCGAAGCTGCGGCGAGATTCCATCAAAGGCAATGCAATGATGCGAGTAGATGCGAATTTGCGTCGCGTGAGTTGAAAAAAATTGTACTTCCTCTGCGAATTTGCGTCACATGGTGTAGCGAAAGCCTATCAACATCAAGAATGTCCTGACGCCGTTGGTAACCATAGAGATAAGCCCCGCTTCCTCTCCTCCATTAAGGAAGAGAAGGGCGAATATTCGCCTGTTATTTAAACACGAATTTTGATCCAGCAGTCAAACTCGCGCGAGTAACACGAGGCAACTACTCGCTTCGCGTTCCGTGTGAACGCACAGTAAGAACCTCAGAGTTGGTGAAACAGTTTTAGTCTACGCCATCCTTAGCTACCTAAAAGCGACGGTCTTTCACATCACTGCGGCCACATGTGAGGAAAAATGTAAACATACCAATGTTTTTTTGACCAATGCTTTTTATATGCTAGCAAACAGTGATGTTCATTGAAACTCCGAATGCAACAAAGCAGAACAGTGCACCATCCACATTTTTCAAAATGACACATACTGTTAAAGACTTAAAAAACAGAGCTGAGGAATTTTCAGGGGTTCATTGTAAAGGCAATTTGAAAACAGAAGGGAGACAGAAAAGAGGGGGGGAGGAAGGAGCAATGGTGGAGTGGGACTCCCAAAGGTGGCGTCCTGAATGCTGGGAGGCCTCAGAGGACCATGGGATGATTGTCTGTGACCTTCCCCCTCTCCTTGCGCTGTTCAAGGGCATACTCTATGTGTGTGTAAGTCTGAACGTGTGTATCCTTAAGCACTTTAATATTACAATGTATCACTGCAACGTGTATGTGTGCTTTTGTTTTAGTGTGTATGTGTTCAAGGACTTTAAACACTTAGCTGTCTGAGTCTGCAGATTGAGTATTGTGTGTGTGCGTGTGTGTGTAATAGATTGTCTGACAAGAGCTAATAATTTGTCCCCTGCTAGATTTAAGAGGCACAAACCTTCTTGTTTAAACAGCTCCTGCACCTCTTTTCAAACAACAAATCTTCTATATTTCAGTAAACCAACATCTTATGTATATTTCAGCAGCAGTGCCTCGAGGCAGATGACTCAGCAGGAGAGGAGGGGCAGAGCAAAACACAAATTAAAACACAGAGTGGAACAGTGAAGCGCCAGATTAGTCCTCATTATGCGGCGTTAATCATCTTTAATCTGTTCTTAATCCAATATCTTTAGCTCACCTTATTAATGAGCCGTACGTCAACACTGGATTAGACTGCAAATACTGACTGCAGGAGGTGTTAGGGAAGAGATGGATGGCAGAAAGAGGAGGAGAAAACAGATGCGAGGAGATGGATCGATGGAGGGAAACTCTGATTTTGGGTTCATGTGCTGAGAGAAATTAAAGAAAAGTTTTCCTTCTTTACCAAAAATTCCCATAACTAGGATTAAAAGCGGTCCTACCTCTGAGTTGGACATTTGAGAATTATTTATGGAGCTTTGTACACATGCATTCAGTAAGGCGAGTACACACTTCAGGGATGTGAGACGATGCTTTTAAAATATTTGCAGTGGTAAAATGCAGGCTACAGATTTCTCTTCATACCAACGCGCCTGAAAAAGCTCATCATAAAACCATTCCTGTAAACCGGGCCTACGAATGACGGTGTAAACGGATGCAAACAAAGCCGGCTCTGGTTCTCTCACCAAAGAAACAGCCCTGCTCCGTGTAGGGCCGATGGCGCTGGGGGGAATTGTAATCACTCGAACTATAGCATTCTGCATTAGCATTCTGAGCATGTAGCTAGTAGCGATATAAAATATAGAATTTAACCGTTAACAGTAGCAGTTAACAAGGTCAGCAGCGCCTGTTATTCATGTTTAATTAACCGCTGCATGTCAAGGCTAATGATGCTTGTTTTCACCTGGAAAAGGGTCACATGATAGGGGCGTGACGAATCAGGGAAGGACACGATGGACTGTTAAGACCCAATCAGCTAAGTCAGGGTCAGCAGTTTAGTCTCCATTTTGAAGGGCATAAGTTTGGATGTTAGGCGTGAGAGAGTTAGTTTTGTAGCCTGTAGTTTGTTGTGCTGATTAACAGTTTGCACTGTACAAACGCGTGTCTCATATAATGTCAGCCCTGTTTGTATCAATGAGCGACGGCTAAATAACAAAATGAAGACCACTTTTATCAAACAACTGTTGTTGAGCTGCCTCGTCTGAATGAAGCTCCCACCTGTTTGTTCCTCCCACCTGTGCCCTGTGTGCTCTCTGTTTGGCACCAAATACAGGTCAGGGAAATACCACACCGTCAGGTTGCTGTGCTGCCATTAAAACAGGGCCATAAATCTCAGAATTTGATGATATTATATGAAATATTGCAACTTTATTAAAAGATTTTTAGGTCAAATTTGATCGATATCACAAATGATGATCTTTTCCCACAGAATGATGACTTCTTCCTCTAAATAATCCAGCTTTTTTCCTTTGAATATCTTTATATTTGAAGTAGTTTCATTTAAAAAAAAATAACATTTTCAAAATGAATACAAAACCCTACTTAGTTTTTATTTTAGATTTTTTTATGGGCCATCAATGCTGTTATGCACATTGGCCACAAAATCCTACATGCTGCTTCTTAAATGGCAGACACACTTTGCTACAGTTAATTTTTTTAAATGTATTTAACAGTAGAAACGTGTACGATGATTACATTCATATGCATGAATATAGCACTTAATCCTATGACGAGATATGTGTATATGATAGCAGAAATTACACCGTGCTGCTGTAATCAGTGCTTGTTAAACCTCCATGAAGGGATAAGAATAGCCGACTAAATTAAGTATTTTATGATAATTTTCTTTGCTACATTATATATCCTTTTATAGCCATATAATATCTCTTATTTAGTAAGGGCATAATAGCTCTGTGTTATCCGTGTTTCAGTCTGGCAGGTCACCACATCATCACTGGCAAATTATGTGGAGGAAGCAGAACAAGAGTGTTGTCTTCCTTGATGTGGCTGTATTTCAAATCCACTTTCGAATAATAAATCACATTTACACACAGCAGTAAGGAGGAGGAGGAACAAGCTTACAGCAAAAGCTTTCTTTAACACTGGTAGAACTTAAAGCTGTCTTTACTCTCGGGTTTATCGAGCAATAACAGATATGTAAAGCCCACAAAAGGAGAATCTCAGAAGGCAGCTGTAAGAATATTTAGCCAGTGAGGACCGATGAGAACGATGCAATTTAGATTTGATGTATGGGACATTTACTTTGTAGGCTGAGTTACCTAGTCCATTTGTTAGGAGTCACATTGGGTGTGTTTTTCTGTGAAGTTGCTTACAAATATTGTGAGTCGACGGTTGCAGGTGGTGTTTTGAAAAATGTCATTTTAATCCTTTCAGATCACATCCCTGGTAATATTGTGCATCTATTTGACAATATAGGCCCCAAAAAATAGAGAAAATCAATTTATTTGTATTCTTATATCAAAATCCGATCATTTGTTCTTCCTGTAAAACTAAATTTCACGCGTGCTTACGTAAGTTAGAACCAAACAATTTCAACCAATCAATCTGCAACATTTAGCCGCAGAGCGCCAAGAACGCTCGGTCAGTTAGCTAGCTACTGCGCTGTGGAGAACGTCTGTCTACGGCCACTTCTCAACGATCAAATCAAATCCCTCTAATGATATGTCCCGCCTGCACGTCCTGTTTCACTCAGAAACACGTCACGATACGGAAGCTAGATACTCTCGAAATGCCGTTTCAGCTCGACTTTAACAGATTAATTAATGAATTGTTTAGACACATTAAAGTTGGTCATTTGCAGAATTCATTTGTGACTTTTCACTGTGCCATTGCCCCCCCCGTATACACACTGGGCAGTCAGCAGTGTTGTAGCTCAGACTTTCTTATTCCAACTTTATTTCTAAAAAGTAACAAGTGACAAATTGAGCCACTTATTCCATCATGCATCATATTATAACATAGATTATTGCTATGCGAGATGCTCAGAGTAGTTCACAGTTTTTCAGCATGTGTTCTCTCTTGCTCTCTCTGCTCTGTGCCCAGGTTGTTGTTACGCCCCATCTCATGCAGACACACAAAGTATCACTTAGCATTTGCATAAGAAGTACCAGGATTTAAACTAACTCCAATGCAAACCTATCTGTGATGATATCAGATGCCTCCGATGCCTGCTCTGAATGATGTAGCCTAATAGAAAAACAGAGAAGGTGTGTTTGGGGCGGCGTTCAGGGGTGATGGACGGGTCAGACAATGCAGGGCTGTCACTCAGGCGACAGGGTTAAGTCACATGTGAGTCGACTTTCAGATATATTTTTTTTTTGCTTAAATATAAAAAATAGTTTCACTTTAAGTCTTAGAAAGGAAGAATATAGACTGTATGAGACGCAACAAATTGTGCATTTGACAACTTGGGATGATGTAAATAGTTTAAAGCTTCTCTCTCTCCCACTTTCTCTCTCTGCATCTCTGAATTAGACTTTTCATGCAGCTTGTAAATATTTAAATAGCTCATTTGATCTTCCCCCTACATTTCTACCTTTGTAGATTTTTAAAAAACTTTTTTAACAGTAGATTTTCAGAGAAAAAATATGTAGCAATTGGCAGAAAAAAAATCATCTACCTTTTATAAAATGTCTCATTCCTTGCCACTCCCTCAGTTTGTTGTTTTGTCTGTTTTGGAGAGCCAAGGCACATTTATTGGACTTGTTTCCACACACCTGGTTGCTTGTTTCTCTTGTGAGATCTGAAAACATTGTTTGCAGGTTGAAGTTGAAGAGGTCAAAGGTCAGCCAGGTAAGATGTTTTCCCTGCAATAACAGAAAAAAACACATTTTTATTTTGTGTGTGTGTGCGCGTGTGCCTTGTGGAATTCTAAATACAGCATCACCTTGAGAGTTGCTACCTGCGTTTCCATGGTAATGGGAGTTTCAGTGTATTCACCTGGCTGCTCCTGCTCTGTTTCATACGTTTACGGTTCACAGGCAGAATGTGAGATAAGAGAGCTGCAGAGAGTAAACAGGCGGGCGAGGAAGAGGAGGATCAAAGAGGAGGAAGATGAAGAAATAAGATCGGTTATTATGACAGTTGTAAGCTCTACCGTTTTCTGTCATCGTGTGTGTGTGTGTGTGTGTGTGTGTGTGTGTGTGTGTGATCGTGTATGCCTGTAGGCTAAGCATCCTCTTGAAAGATGTTCTGATGTTTTTCTTCTTTTAAAGGTCTTTATTGGACGGAGGGTATAGGGTCATGTTTAAAGATTTAAGAGGAAGATTCTCTATGTGGCACATGGTGTGCATGTGTGTCTGTTAAATATGTATATGCATCTGCCTGTTTTTCTCCATCCATCATCGTCTGTCAACACTAAAGACATGTCTCGCACAGCCTCTGAATCACCTCGTCTTCCTGTTCCAAAATGTTCTGCAGGACAAAAAGACAAAGAAAGACAAATAAAGAACCGTTTGGAGAAAGAGTAAATAAGTCTTTTTTATAATGTTTTGTATTTTTGTAGTTTTGAAGCAAACAACCAGGTGATTATGACATCACCTTGACTGCTGTTCATCTGCAGGGAGCAGGGTTCAGTGCAGGGTGCAGATGTGGATGAGAATGAAAAACAGAAAAGAGACTAAATGAAAATATTTGTTTCCCGTCTGTTCTTCTTCTGTTTTCTTTGTAATTGCATTCAAAGCAACAAAGCGTGTCTGAAAATCTAAGCAGTGATGTAGTTACCAGAGAAGTCATCTTCATTTACAGTTTCTGCATTTTTGGGTGCGTGACTGGATTGTTGGAGTTGGAAGTGTTTCGGTTTCTTTTAAAAGTATGTTGGTAGTCGGAGTAGCATTGACCAATCTCGTATCAGCAGGCTTTGGTTGCACGTAGGAAGAACAGTGTGTGATGAGAGCCATAGGGGCGGACAGCAATGCGGTGTAATGCCATCCCGGCTCCCATCAACAGTCACCTGACAACTATTAGGCTTTTATTCATCTCTATAAACAGACATTTGCATGCAAGTGCAGTGTCTGCTCATAGACACACTCCCTCCACACCAGCTCCATTCACACTTCTCAAGTTGCTAGTTGAACTATAAACAATGCAGCACTCAGAAAAGGTTGTCCCGGCTGGAAGTCCTTTTGCTAACCGCTGGCTACACGGGAGGTCCTGACAAGTTAGCTGTCACACCCAGAGGCTGTATCATCATATGTTAGCCGATGGGTGTGAGATTGTCAGAAAAGGAAATAGACTTGTTTTCTTTGTGACTCTCTGACTTTCATTGTTTCCAAAGACATAGTTATTAATAAGGCTACACGTCAGATGCTTTAAACTAAATTATTCAACTTCTTCAACCAATTTTCTTGTTTTATTTATAAATAAAAAACACAGAATTAAGTGGTATTTAACATTGTGTATTCAGTATGATGTGTAGAAATAGTATGTGAGTATTTCAGCACCAGTAGGGTCGAGATGTTTAACAGTGAAACAAACTTTCTGTGTAAGCGAAGGGACTGAACGGCGAGAACTGCTATACAGTATGCATATTTTAATTTAAAAGGCCTGGAAACATGACAGATACAGATACTTTTCTCACAAGCTATTGATTTACTATTGATTTTCTTTTAAAATAATATACTGATAGTTCAATTATATAAATACAAAACGTGACTGGGTGCTTCACATACAAACATTTCCCGTTTGTTTGTGTGAAAAAAGCACTGACACATTTGGCTCCACGACTGTGGAAACCTGTCATAAGAACGGAGTCTGAAAATGTGAGTCCAGAAAATGAGGGACTTTTGAAAAGGAAAAGGTGCGAGAGACCTGACAGAGAGAGAGGGAGAGATGTAAGTGTGTGTGTGTGTGTGTGTGTGTGTGTGTGTGTGTGTGTGTGTGTGTGTGTTTACTACAGTATGTTATGTGTGGTAGGTGTGCAGGGATGAAAAACAAGCTTTTCCTCCAGATGGAGGTTCACATGTTAAGAGCAGTGATTGTCTGTGCAAATGTAGCTGCTTCGACAGCAGGTCACATGTGTCTCTGCAGGAAGCATTTGAAAACGCACAGCATTTCTTCCTCTTACCACGACAGCAGGCAGGTGTTTGTTTACGTCAACATGAGTGTTTAAAGTGATGACGGCAGTGCTGCTCTCTGAAGGGTTTTTTAAGATAATTTTTTGGGCCTTTTATTCCTTTATTATTATTATTATTATTATTATTATAGAGAGAGCAGTGGATAGTGTTGGAAACAGGAGGAGAGAATGAGGAATGTCATGCAGCAGGGGGCCGAGGGCGGGAGTCAAACCCGGGGCCGCCACATCGAGGACTGCGGCCCGTGCACATGGGCCGTGGTTTTAGACGCTGAGCTGAACCAACGCCCCAAATACTTAATTTCAGACCAAATGCATCACCTTAAGATGTTACACATATCTGCTAAAACTCTGCATGTAAACATTGTGATTATGAACATGTTAGCATGCTGATGTTAGCATGAAGCTCAAGTCACCACTGTGCTGCAAGCTTGGCTGTTAATTCTGACTCTTGTTTCTGTTCTGTTTTTGCAGATTTCATGCAGTGGGATAAAAAATGAATCAAACCAGTTTCCTTGTAGCCGCCTAAAAACAAAACATTCAGATGAATGCTTGGCTGTAAATACAAGAAAGCAGAAAGCTCAAAAACATGTTCATCAAGTGTGACAACAACACACATCGAGAGCCACGTGTGCTTTTTGAAGAAGAAACAATAAAATGTTAGAAATGATTTTGGGATGTTACAGATGACGTTACTCTCTTCTCGACAGACCGGCTTTGGATCCGAGGCAGCTTTGCCAGCTTTCCTTCACCTCTGAGTTCAGAGATTCACCCTTGGCAGCAGCTGAACTTATGATTTTACCCAGAATGCTTTGCATTCCATTTCATATGCATGGCACAATTTCAGGCCGCATTTGATGATGTCAGAAGAGACGTTGCTTCAAGTGATGTTTACATCTTTTTCTCCGTCTGCCTCTCTCTCTCTCTTTTCCTCCCCGTTGCCTGTCATGACCTGCTTATCGTCTCCCCCGTGTTTTCTCTTCCCCCCTTTGACTTTTTCATGTAACTGTCAGTCTTGACTTGACTTTCTTGCCCTGCAGTCCTTAAAAAATGGTTGTTTCTCCACTGCAGCAAGATAAATCAGTATTTATGTTCATTATACTGTACATACAAGAAGGCCAAAGTATATGGACATCACCCTCATTTGTGTTAGTTGAACATCTCCCTCCTTTGGAAGGCTTTCAACCTATTTTTGGTGGCATAAAATTTCTCCCATTCATCCAAAAGAGCATCAGTGAGCGTAGCCTCGCTCAGAGTCGTTCTTCAGGTTCATCCTAAAGATGTTGGATGTGGTTGAGGTCAGTCAGTCAAATCTGTTAGGCCTTGACTGTTCAAACCTTCTTTTTTAAAGTGAGTGAGTGAGTGCTGTGATGCATTAATCAGATTTTTCTATTAATGCTAGCTTTTTTGAAGGCATTCAAACATTTCTAGAAAACTACTTTCTTAAAGTGATAATCTGAAAGATCTCAGTTTCGTTCTCTTTGGCAGCACCTATGGTGATAAACGGTAATTGCAGGAGCACACTTCCCATATATCCAGACAGTGTTGCATGTGTGACGTCCACGGTTGGCTCCGGTTGTAACTCTTGATTTTCCTGGCTGACGGGCGCTTTCCTTTTCAGACTGTTTGCTTCATCTGAGCGTCGAGTTTGTTTCTTTTTCTTTGGATTTTCACTTCTTGTTGAAGTTGTATCTGTAGTCATCCATCTTTTCTTTGTTTGTTCAGCCATAGTAGATTACTGTTTACTCGCAACACTTGCAGAGAGCGGAAAAGCAGCCGCTTAGCTCCGCCTACCCTCTCTGACAGACCAACCACTGCTGGCTGATGGAAACGTCTCTCTAACTCGGCGCCGCTTGTGATATTTTCTGTGAAAGTCACCACAGACAGCCAATCTGTAATTCTGCAAATGCAAAGGCTTTCTTCAGTGGGCCATAGGCTCAATCACCATTGTGTTACCTCATTCTGCGATAGATAGAGACTTAACAGACATTCAATTAAAAATGAAAATATTCGATTATTTAATGTTTCAAGTCACATCACCGTCCTTTTACACAGTATCATTTAACTCAATGCAAAATCAAGCAGCAGCTCGGCCTGCAGTCCCAAGAGCCCCCAGGAGAGCATCCTGCCTCATTCACTGTTTTTACAGGTTTTATTCGCTGAGTGAGCTCAGCACGCGGTCCTCCTGATACCCTGTAGCTGTCGAAGAGCATCGGAGAAATACATTTCCTCCTTGACACTGCTAGGTTCATTTATTTTGGAGAGCAGAGTATACTCTAAGAAATTACATCACAATAAGCACAAAATGGGCACTGGAGTGTGTATGCAGATGAAACCATCAAAACGCCTTCTCACTCTGCTGATTAAAACAAGCATAACTCAAAAACATAAAAATATAATGAGTTCAAATAACTCATGAGGTGTCTGAAATATTCTGTTCATTATTCTGGTTCAAAGTTGGATTGGTTAAAAAATGTATGTTGGCACTGGCGGACAGTTTTAGGTAGTCCAACCTGAACGGAATAATACTCGATCGGCTTTGGACTTTATTGTGTGTATCCTGTTTCATGTTGAACCCAGAGAAATTGTTGGAAGCACAGTATTGTCTGAAATAAAATCCATGTTCGCAAGATTTCTCTTAATAAGAAAGAACTAAGGAGCCTAGCTGCTACCCTGAAGAACTCAATTTGGCCATATAGTGTATATAGACTAATAAAAAAGTTCTGTTCTTTGTGTTTGACTTTCTTTTCTTATAATAACTTATTCATTTATTTCCAGAATCCATTTTCCGTTCAGTGTGAGTCTTTCTCTTCTCTGTCTCTGTTTAATTTTCTCTCCTCCTCTCTGCCTCTGCCTCTGCCTCTTATCCGCAGCCTAACGCGGCTTTCACATCCTCCGCCTCCTGAGCCGCATCCATATCGGCTGTGTTAGAGGAGGCGCTCCGTGTGGGTGTGCAGGACAGTTTTTTTCATGTGTCTGCTGAAATGTGTGGACCTGCGAGCCTGTGTGTGTGTGTGCATGAACTGTACATGAGTGCTTAAGTCTGCCTGAGTATGTGTGAATGTACCTGGAGTATCACTGTAGGCATGAGTTAATGCTCTATAGTATATGGTCCTAATCACATCTCCTCACTTCTTTCTTCCAATCTCTCTCTCCCTCTCTCTCTCTCTCTGCTTAGCTCTCACGGCTCTGATTTGGTCTCTTGCGGGCCGTGGCGACCAGCCGAGCAGAGAAATTGCCTGTTATCTAGGGGGTCGATTCTTCATGGGGTCCCGTAAATTGCTTTGTATTGACACCCTGTCAGAGTTGGGATCCTCATGTTAACCCCAAGATCTGCCCTCGAGTGAGGTGAGTCTCACCAGCATCACCCAAATCCCTCCTGTCCTGCTCCGTCTGAGGTTTGCCTGGAACTAACAGTTAACAGGATGAGGGGTGGGTTGGTAATCTGGCTACTTTGGAGGTTGCCATCATATATTCTAAAACAAACAGTTTTAATGCCAGCAATGTGAAGTACAGTGAAGGCAGCGGATAACTCAGATGGACGTCCACAGTGTATATGACCCTTGACAGCTCCACTACCTCTTCCTAATCTTGTGGGAGGCATTTCATCAGAATCCATTATATTAGGATGACAACTATGGTGGCTTGCAGGGCTCACACAGCCCACAGAGGGTGTGATAGATGTGATTGTGAACCTCCCACATTGTGATGGAAAGGAGAAGTTTCTGGTTAGCTTTGAACTGCATGTCATCTTTGACAAGTCTCACATATGAACATACTGTTTGTTGGAAAGTTTCTTCTTTTGTGTTTTGTTTGTTGCAGCGACAGAATTATTAGATTTCCATCACAGCATTGCAGATGCTGTTCTCCTGAAATCACACAAAAGTGTGCATATGGCTTTTAATTAAAGGAGTCTGCTTAAACAGTTTGATCAAAGCAGGATAAAATCCTTTAAATAAGCTCATGTCTGTCACTTTGATTCTAACATTATGGCACACAGCGGGGGATGTCTTCACATCAGGCTTTGTGCCGACCTGAAAACAGACTTTTTGTAAGTGGATTCTGCACTGGAGGTTCCTTTCTTACTCCGATAATTTCCCCAAAAAATATGAAACATTATGGAACATTGTCAACTAACTACTGCAGACCATTACAATTACTTAGCCATAGTCATGTTATTCTCGTTTGGTATGGCACTTGCCTTTTGCCACCTCCAGTATTCAGAACAAAGTCACCTCAGAGTGTAATGACCTGTGATTTAAAATGTACAAACACATGAGTTATCTGTCCAAACCAATGACTGTATATATAGATGGACGACGCGTCTCCATCTGCTCCCATTGTACAAAAGTGATGCCAAAATAGCCCCCGTGATAGGCGCTGCCCTCTTGTGATGGTGACATCATATGGAGCCAGAGTCTGCGCAGTGGAGATCAGCGGGTGGCGCCACCGTAGCCACTTCCGCTGACCAAAACGTACACTTAACTGACCGAACAAATGGCAAGGATCTCGCTCGCTGGCGTGTTTAACAGCAGAACAGCTTCTTACTTCTTATAAATGTATTGGCCCGGCTCTACAAAATACCATCAGCACTGGTTAAAAATCCACTTTATTTCCTTTTATTTCATGCAAGCATATTTTGTCAGACTAAAACATCAATTTGTCATCAATTTAAGATGATATTAAATAATTCCCCCACGTGTGTTCTAAAATTAATATGTATTCAGAGCAAAACTCTAAGTAGCCATTGGTAGCATTAAGGCATAACCACATTTTGTGTGCACAACATTAATAGGAGGACATGTGGGAGGTAGAGTGGGTCCACTAAGGCTCTCAGCATCACTCCACCACTGGCCTCCTCCCCAGTAGACACTGGGATGGCATCCAAACCTCCCACCGCTCTCTGTCTCTGACTGTTATCCAGCTTTTCAGCACAGTGTGTGCGGTTCAGCGTTGTACTCTGTGGGGAAGTGTGTGTGTGTGTGTGCATTTATCAGTGTGTATAAGGGAGTCTAAGAGAGATGGATTTAGGAGGAGCTGAGAGGAAGAGTGTGTGTAATGTGTTGTGATAGGAGACCCACTGGGAATGGCATGAGTAGCTCTGCATATCTCATAACTCACACACATAAACAGACACACACCAGGTGGCCTATTCCTCCTACTTTTTGTACGTCTGTATGTGTGTGTGTGTGTGTGTGTGTGTGTTTGTCTGCCTCCTGTGAAGTGCTGCGAGTCCAGGTGGTTCAGCCAAATCCAAAGTACACCCTGGAGAGGCGCCCGCTGTCCTCTTTCCCTCCTTCCCCTGAGAGAGGGACGGGATCCCTGAATGTTTACAAGCAGACTCTTAATTCTAACAAATGAATGTCCTTAAGGAGAGGATGAAAAGAGTAGGAACAGGATAGAAGAGGAAAAAAAAAACCTGGAGTTTGAAGAAAGAATTTGAATAAGGTTGAATATAGTGTAAAACAGTGTCCACTCTCCTCTGCTTGCTGCCTTCCTGGATCGTACCTTAACAGAAGAAACACTGGTCAGTTGGCAGCTCCGGTTGGCAGGGTACCAGCACCGGTTTCTGCTTTTGTGTTGGGTGGGGGCAAGTAGAGAAAATAAAGTAAAACCTTCTCTTGCACCCTTTATACTGCTGAACTCGTTTCTTATAAAAGTGTCTTCAGAAAACAACTGGAAAAAGACGCCTCTCATTGGAATAAAATACTTGCTGTATAATGAGGGCCTAATGGGCCATTTTGCACTGTGAGGTCCAAAAAAGTGTGAGTGTAAAGTGTAGTGTGTCTAAGTGTGTAAATCCAAATCAGTTTAGATGATTGCAGGTCAGAGGAATGTTCTAGAGACACAAGAATGCTGTTGAAGTAGAAAAAAAACATCTACAACTCTACTGATATCAGTAGTCATATGCGTTATGTTAAAGTTAGAATCTCGAAGGTCTCAGTTTCGTTCTCTTTGGCGGCACCTGTGGTGATAAACGGTAATTGCGGGAGCACACTTCCCAGATATCCAGACAGTGCTGCATGTGTGACTCCGGTTGTAACTCTTGATTTTCCTGGCTGACGGTCTCTTTCCTTTTCAGACTGTTTGCTTCATCTGAGCGTCGAGTTTGTTTCTTTTTCTTTGGATTTTCACTTATTTTTGAAGTTGTATCTGTAGTCATCCATCTTTTCTTTGTTTGTTCAGCCATAGTAGATTACTGTTTACTCTCAACACTTGCAGAGACCTGAAAAGCACCTGCTTAGCCACTGTTGGCTGATGGAAAACGCGTCACTAACTGGGCGCCGCTTGTGATTTTTTCCTCGAATGTCGCCACAGACACCCAGTCTGTAATACTGCAAATGCTAAGGCTTTCATCAGTGGGCCATCGGCTCAATCACCATTGTGTTACCTCATCCGGCGATAGATAGAGACTTAACAGACATTTATTTGAAGAGATTATCACTTTAATAGACATAAATTAGAACTACCGTATAATCGGGAATATAAGGCGCACCAGAATATAAGACGCAGCATGTTTTGGGTGGCATCGCAGAGGAAATTTTTTTTTTTTTATAACCATTTAAATGTGTATAATTTATTTATTTATGTAAGTCATTTCAATGTATTTTAATTTGAAACACATTCAAAACACACACAAATTCAAGCCTTCCATCTGTTGTCACAATGTTGAGTTTGCAATACTGCTAGCTACCAGTGCGGTAGTTGAGCTCATCCTAAAGTTTATTGTTGTCAGGATGGCGGCTGCACTGGCGATCATGACAGTGCATGTCCGTGACGAAGCTTCAGTTAGATTTTAGAGCCATCGTCTGGGTTAAATACTGTAACACAGTAACAAACCTCTCTCTGCATTTTATACTGGTGTATGTGTCGCAGCGGTATGAGATAAGATTTTATTGATCACCAGAGGGGAAATTCAGTTGGACGCAGCCCATTTTTTAGGTGAAAAAAATGTATTAAAAGTGCGTCTTATACACCGAATTACAAGGTAGTTAGTAGTTCCAAGATTGCATCTCGGCCAATGTGTTCCCCGTCTTTTGCTCTCCACCAACCAGTTCAACCAGCATCAAACCAAATCCTGCTCAAAATTGATTGGTCAATCCTTCTCAGACTACAAATGAAAACCAGACGGCCTCTGACACCAACAGTCTTGTCTATAGAGAGAAAACTCCATCTACATTTTGCTCTGTTTTGCTTGATGTATTTCTGTGGGTAGGGGTTTAGACTTGATGGCATGTAGAGATTAGACTATACTCTTTGCAGAGAAGGTTGTGGTGACGCATGTACACATAGGAAAAGAGGTATTTCAATGTTTCTGGATCAGTTTGTCGTGAAAGAAAAATGTGAGGTTGATAGAAAAACTAAAAGACAGATACAATGTGGTTTTATATACAACTTTAAATCAAACATAGAGTAACTTGAGCATCCTAACTGTATGCGCATTGAGTGAACTGTTTCTGAAAGCCTGTGCGCTGGAAGCTTTGACACTGTTGCTTTCCTGTTGAGCGGCAGCTTCAATATCAGGCAGATATTTATCAAAGCTATTCAGTTTCACGCTCTGTAGAAGGCGGTTTATACATTTCAGGCACTGCTCGAGTGTTTTTCATCACCGGGTGTTTACGTTATGAAAAGTTTCAGCCTCAAACTCTCTTTGCCTTTTTCCACCGCTCTCCACAAAACGCCTGGAAAATAGAAACTGATGAAAAAACATAAGACGCATGTGAACCCATTTAGTGTGCCTCCCGAGCTATTGTGGCATAAATACATCTCTCCCATATGGCGATACACGGATGGTGGAGCAGCAGTCTTGGCCGTGGTCCGCCTCTATTTGTAAAGGTCAACGTCTTTACCTTAAAGAAATGTCCCCCCGCGGTGAGCTGCCAAAGTCTCCAGAGAGCCACAGAAGGGTGAGAGAACGAGGGGGGAGGGTCGGAGAAACATTTCCCTCAATACAAAGTGCTGCTATTATTCATGCGGAGTGTTGAAATATACTCCCCGCAGGCTCGAGGTGTGTACTCTCACGGGGACTCAGCTGGAGTCAACTCCATTTTCAGCCTGTTGAAGAAAGTGGCGTCTTGTGGAGGCAGAGAGCAGTGGAGAGGCTCTGAGGTGGCGCTGGCATACAGGTGTTAAATGCTAAACCGCTGATACCTGCTGAAAAACACAGCGCGAATATGTGAGTGCACTACAATTTGTGAACACATCCACAAGCTACACTCACAATGTCTTGGTAAACTGGTAGGAAAAAAATGACTTAAGATCTTGAAACTAGTCTCATCCATTCATTTATTTATGTTTTGAAAGCCCTGAGTTATGAACTTTTGCTGTTTCCATCTTGGTTTTTGGGGGCCAGTTACTGAGTTGAATATGCATTGCTACACTCCAATCCTGAATTACAGGTACATAGTATTGACTTGTCAATCACCAGGCAATCTTGGAAAACATCAGCTATTGTCTGACGCCGATATAGCCTCTAGGAGTGAAGGCCAATTTTTTGGGGCTTCAGGGAGTAGCCAGCGTTTGGCGATAGAGGACTGCATTAAGTCTTTATTGCACGGCTTTTGCTTGTAACTGAGTATTTATACACTCTGATATCACTCTTTTTCTTGAGTACGTATTTCATCACTGCAACAAAGTAATCTTTTATTAGTGCAGCTCATTAATCCACTGCATCCAATGACACTTGCAGTGGCTCTGATCAAGCACTCATAGCTCTTTCCTTCCTCGCTCATCTGTTCTGCTAGTGTCTGTCCTGTAGCTCAGCTGTTAGCGATAGCCTCTGCTGCCTCAGGTGTTTAGCTTATCTTCTGTCTCCCGTAGTAACAGTGGTACGTGTTAATACTGTAGTTCAGATGCAGTGATGACGAGGCTAAGTGAATTGGAAATACGTCTCCACAACATTTAAACTCTATAATTAGCAGCTGTAGCTTGGAAGTCCCCATTAGCTGGTGTGGGCTGCTAATGTCGTGTCAGTTCCCCGTCCGGCAGCCCCCTGTAGAGCCAAGGCAAAACCCTGGTGGGCGGCTGTGTGACTGTCCAAAGGACACATAGCAGTAAGCAGGGGAAGCCCACAGTCTGCCGCCGACTAGTTCCTGTATGTAACAGCTGCTCTGTTAGTAACCTGCTACATGTCAGGTGCACCGGTGCAACCAGTTAAAGGGTTACCTCGTACTTATCAGATTGTTGACGCACTAGAGCATGAGGGCGCCGATGGTGGTCAGTGAGGGTCAATTAAAGGATTGCGATACAATCATTCACGGACACGCGTCAGCAACGTGCAGAGCCGTTGCAAAAAAGCTTCGTCAACAAGTTAAAGTATGTTTGGTAGTGATGGGAGTACCTGCCCCTGGCGCCCGACCTCATTTATTTTAGTTGCCAAATTAGATTTTTACCCTCATTTGGCGGCTGCTAATTTTGGACCCTGCCTGTGCCTACAGATTCTGCATACCCTGCATTATTGTTTTACTCTAAATGTAACCATAATTTACAAAGTGAACATCATACTGACCTGTGACTTTGAATCAGGTTTAATAATCTAACCTCAGTGATGCTTAACTGGAAAATGTATTTCGGATAAGAATAAATAGGATTTAATGTTTCCATTTATCTGAGCCGGCCCTGTCATGCTTCCTACACACCGGCACTTCTCACACTCATGATCACACACATTTGCAGCCTCCCTCTCCTGTCCTTCACACAGCTCTCCCATTGGGTCCTGTCATCACGCAAGGAGTGAGGAAGACGGAGAGGTGTGAAAGTGCTGCCTTGACCCTGCAATCTTGCCTACTGTTAAATCTTTTTGTGTGTGCGTGCCTGTCTGCCTGTCTGCTCGCTCAAAATTGTCTACAATCTTGTTTATCTGTGTGTGCGTGCATGCATTTTCACAATATCCCTGTTTGCCAGGAAAATGTCTCTCCAGAGACCAACAGCATGCCGCCACTCGTGCTTGAGGTGTCAGAATGATGTTTCCTCCCAACAAAGTGATGGCATCCTGTCTGTGATTCAGACTGCCCACATAGATTCACACTGGATGTAGTGGACAGTTTCAGCCTTATAATTCAAATGGAAAACTCAGGTGGGCTCAGGAATAAGATTAACTGACATTTTCATGATATTTGTCAACTGAGTCAAACTAAGTCAAAAAAGTCAGTTAGGGGGAAAAAGTCAGGTCTGGTTCCCTTGCTTTGTGGATATTACCGACCTCTCCACATGACAGAATACTTTCAGCAGTGATTGCTGACATAAGTGCCCTTTTTTGTCAGCACTGCAACACTCAGCGTGACAAAGCAGCACAAGGTCTTATTTAAGTAGGACCATTAGAAAACCACTAGAGGAGGGAAAATATTAAGATGATGTCAAGGCAGAATTGCTGCCACTCACCGCAACTTTTCTGTGTGGAAAGAAGGAAATGTTGAAAGCCTCATTTGCAACCTAATGCACTGCCAACCTGCAATGGATGTGTAATTTGGTTTCAATCACTGTCACTCTGTGCCCCAACTCATATTAACTGTCTATCTCACGGACAGGTGTTAATCTAAGGACTCACTGTGAGAGTTGAACTCAGCCTGATGAATCATGTATTCCTGAACCCTAAACCCCCTAACCCTAAATAAAACAGATGAAACCAAAATACATTCTCTCAACCTAACTCACTGATTAAACGAGGAATTTTTAAACACAAATATGGGTGTAATGAAAAATATAATAGCACGATCAATTAATTATCTAACAAGTTGGGGAACACCGAGATGAGACGTTCTGCTGCCGCAGTGTGTTCCAGCGTCTGAGAGGACAACGGCCTATTTGAAAGTCGAGAAGGATGCAGCCAACCAATCCCGCTGCTCTCTCCGCCTCGACACTCTCCGAACCTCAGCCATTCAGAACGCTCCACCTGCTACGAACACAGATCCACAAAACAACCGAGCACACTCTCGCACACAAATTCAGTCTCCACAACGAAAACTACAGAATCACAGCCAGAGCTGTAACAGGACCTGTTATGCTTTCCTTGTTTTCCGTCACATATGAAACCATAGAATGTGAAAAAGTTGGATGTCAAATATGGCAACAGTTTTATCTTCTCTCTAGACAAGCTGACAAAAGCTAGCCACTATGTTCTTTATACCGTTTCTGTGCTCCAGGCGCAGCATCCCGTCCATAGTCTGTGACCGCTCTGCTCAGGACTGCACTTTAAGTTTAAGTGCGAGGGTCACAGCGGTTGCAAGTGCTGTTAGGAAGCAAAGCTGATGCAGGTTGAGTTAATGCCAAACTACCACACAAACAGCAGACTGCTAGAATATATTTTGCACAAGTCAGAGAACTGTTATAGGCTGGATGATGTGGTGAAACACAGTGTAAAGTATTTATTCAATCGATCAATCAATTTTAGCGCTAAATCATAACAAAAGTTATCTCAAGACACTTTACAGAAAGAGCAGGTCTTACTCTACCGTACGCATGTTTATATTATTTAAAGAGAGAGCCGACATGAATCCATTATGAGCGGCAACATTTGGCAACAGTGGCAGAAAAACGCCTTTTAACAGGCATAAACCTCGAGCAGAGCCAGGCTCATGTTGAACAGTCTGCCTCGACTGGACGGGCCGAAAGATGGGATAGAGGGAGATGCAGGATAGAGTGCTGGCACTTTAACATGTGTTAAAGGGCCAGTTCGCTGATTTTCAACTTCAATCCTATCATGCTATTATGGGGAGCTAATGCCATTAAGGTAGAAACAAAATGCAATCTCGCTCTGTGCTTTTGGAGGACGCTATCCGCTTCTCCAATGGGCCCTGGAAAACCTCCGCCAGACTACGTAAAACACGTCATCTGGCGGAGGCCAGGGAGCTCGCTAAACTACACTTCCTCAATCTAGGACGCCCGCTGCCGATGTCATGTCTCGTTCAAAATCGTCAGGTTTGAAATGTAGATTGCAGACCAGGAGTTTTTTTAGGCGATCCACAGGTATATTCTCATCGTACTTTGGATTCTGTACCGCTCTTAGCCATTGCCTGCAGCGATCAATGTCCTTGACAGGAAAACAGTCGTATTTCACTCCAGCGTCTCTCGCTGGGCCGTTCCCTTCAGAGGGAGGGGCGCAATGCACTCTGGATGTTGTAGGAATGTAGAATGGGCGAAACCACAAGCTGTTTGTACAACTTTCTCCACAGCTATAGCGGCAATTTTAAATATTATTGCTTCTATCGATGACAGAGAACACCAGCTTTGACTGATAGTGGCTTTTACCTGGGGCGAACTGCTCCTTTAACTGCTTGTTGTAGTTGCTTTAATAGTTGAAGTAAATATGCAAAAATGGGATATGAGGTTTGTTTAGTTGTAGCAATTAAACAGATAAATAAAACAGAAGAGGGTGACCTGTGTGAGTCAGCTTCTAACACCATTATCCCTGAACTATGTAGAGCACTGGTCCAAAGTCTGTTCACCCCAGATGGGGCATATGATGTGTTTTAGAGAGTTTGGCAACACCTGTTGCAGGTTATCGGTGTAGAAATGTCTGGCCATAATGAGTGCAGAGTGGTTAGCTTGGTTGCTAGTGCAGGCATGGATCGGCTCAGACAGGGCCAGTCCATGTCAGCCTGTGGTGGAATACAGACCGTGTTTTTCACAGGTAGCTCCTGTCAATCACGGTGTTGCACCAGGTTGGACCCAGCATATCATTCTGAGTCTGTAGCAGAAGTCAGAAATAATTAGTGTCACACGTGAATCCTAAAACAGCCTTATGAATCTGCATCTGTTGTTTACAGACTGAAGCAGGTTGACTGGTTCCCCCTGGTTCCTGGATCACTTTTCACAAAGCATGCTTGATTCAATTATTGATGTCAGGAATCATGAAAAGAAGGCTTGTATGCAGCTGGTGAATACAGAATGAATGCTGTATTGCAGTTTCATGAAATGAAGTTGTGCAACAGTGAAACATCACTGAAGTCAGGCTTTGTCTTCACAGTTTGAGGTTGAAAGCCAGCAGGAGCACACTGACATTGTTTTATCATAGGAAGACGGTGAAACGATTGTGGAAGCCTCTTCAGAGAAGCCGACTGCTCGAGTTATAATCTCTGCTGAAGATGCTCCGACACTGCAGGAGAAGATTTGAGCTGTTTTACAATGTTTTTGTTCACAAAGAGAATGACCCACTCAAGAAAACAAATACACAGAACACATATTGACAGATTGAGATTAATACGTGATGGCGTAATTCTTGCAATGAATAATAAGACTTTCCATGTATTTTCACAGGCCTCCTTTGACTGCTCCATCTGTCTGTCCAGATAGTTAAGCAGCTTGTTTATGATGAGAGCTGTTGGCTGTTGATAAAAAGCAGAACCTCTGCAACACTTGATTTAAAGCTGCTCTCAATAATTTGTTCATTACAGCAGTAGATCAAATGACAGCGTAATGCAAAAGTTGTTCATAGTAAAACCCCAAGGGGGAATGTCACCCTGAGTCTGCAGTTCCCTTCAGCTCTCCTCGAGCCCAAAACTTTACTGTATCGGTCTCACTGCTTTCATCAGTGCTTTTGCAGTGGCAGGAAGCTGTGGAAGAAGCACTGCAAACTCACTGTACACTTCCTGCTCAGCATCAAACTACAGACACACCTTACGCTGTGTGTAACATGTGGACATAAAGTGAAGCCTATGTGGAGGCCTTTTTTTAACCTGCATTCTTCCTAAGGCCAGCAGGGGGCGACTGTACTCATTGCAAGAAGAGGTTTCATTGTATTGAAGTCAACCAGAAAACAACACGATTTTTCACTTCAGTTATTACCTAAGTCAACATGTTCCTCATGAGTTTATGGTCTTTGTCAATAGTGTTATATATTTTTCAATATCGCAGAATGTTCATTTCTAAATGTCCAATTTTTGGATAATAAAGACAGTTAAAGCTGCAAGCACCGTGTGCACGTCGGAGCGTGTTGCAGTCGCAGTGCAACCTGCAGCCACGGTGTGATGATCAAAGACAGAACAGTAGAAACGACTCTCAATTCTGCCGTGTTCTGGAGACAGCAGACAGTGTTGGCAACACAGTGTAAATTCTAAGTTAAACCCTTTAAGTTTTTGATGCACATTCATGTCTCATCTGTATACAGGACAAATTTGACGTGAATGGGATGAAAGCCCTAAGAGGAGTTGGCGCAAATACACCGTTTTTTTTACAAATAAGTTAAAGTGACGGACTTCCTGTTGGATTTTCAGTATGGGTCCAAGAGGCTTTTTTGTAGGTCTGGGCATGATACATATGTGTTGCAAATGTCATAAATCTAGGTGAAATGTGCTGCGGGGGCTGAATTTTTAAAAAGTTGTAGGGGGCGCCACTGAGCCACTTTGCCTTGCCCATGTTGGAAACCCATAAAATATCAAATTTTTCGCCACTCAAAAGTGCAATTAAAGTGGCGGAAAATAATAATAATAAAAAGAATTCCATCAATTCCAATAATACCCGTCGGTGCTCGGGCCCTATTAATGCAGCCTGTGATTGACAAGCCGCTACTGACTTGTCTGCCAGGATAGAAGAGTAGCAATGCGTTTCCAATCAATCAATCAATCAAGAAAATTCACCTCCAGGTTTGTTGATGAGAACTGAAAATGTGCAACATTGCTGAGAATGTCTGAAAGGTCAAAAAATATGAGCAGTCATTAGAGTTGTGACGGCAACCGCATGACCCCAATAACCCCTTTATGTGACGCCAACCGCGGGGTGGACCCGATGACCGCCGTCACCACTTTTTGTTTTTTTTAAATATAGACACAGTGATGTTGCTGTATCCTGCGTCTCTGACGCATTAAAATCTAAAGGGATGCAGTAAACTCATTATCAATATGCACTCAGCCCCATGTCACAATGTGTTGCACCAACACACACTCCAAGTGTTTGCACAAACAAAGGAAACATGTATAAAGAGGAAATAAAAACTGAAATTTGGAGCTAGCCAATTGTATTCTGGAAGTGGAAACAAATCAAGGGTGTTGCTTTTGAACAAATTGTATCAATAAGTGCAGAGAGAGTGATATGATTTCCTTCAGCCGGTCCAATGCCAAGAGGCCCAATAATATCACAGAACACTTGTAGCAGGAAATTGGTCTTTCAGATTGTCCTTCAGTTTGTGCGGAAACAACAAACACAACTTTAAAGACTTTTTCTGCTAGATTGGTGTTGATCAATACATTTTGTTAGGGTTTAAGACGGCAATATCCTTTTTTAGCCACCTCTTACAAAAGTCAAAGTAAACTAACACGTTTTATTCAATAAACGGTTTTCTTCCTCTTCATCAGGAAATTGAAACTTTGACAAACTGCATCTACCCCCACCCCCCCACCCCCCACCCTCTTCTACCTCCTCAGATTTAATTGCCACCCCTGTTCTGCCATGATGACGTCTCCTTTTCTGATCAAAAGAGACAGAGGAGTGGCAACTTCCTCTAGCCAAACACCTGAGTCTTGTGCAATCAGAACTTGAAATCACTGGAGACCCTGTGTACCAAGGCTGTCTGGCAGTTATTCAGCTGCTAAAACCTCCCATAGCATTGTTTGAAATCACTATTCACGATATGAGTACTTGGACCTGTTGGAGGGAATGTCAAACATTGGGAAACCATTGTGAATAAGTGTTTTCAGGGTACCTCATTTACATTGTGGGTTATTATGCTTTTAGAGGGACACTGAGCTCAATCTACCTTTGAATAGGGAAGTTCAATTATTATCATTGTCAACAGCCAATAGGAGCGCTCTCTCTAGCACCAAACAGGAAGCAGCAAACTGAGAAAATGGTAAACAAGAGGGACTGTGAAAGCTTTGAAAGTTTGAGCAGAGTGATGCAAAAGGCTTGGTCATGGTTTGCTAGCTTGCAGTGCTAACCCAGCTAACTTGACAGCATCATTTACTTCAGTTAATGCAAACTACTGCACACACAAAGGCAGCCGGGGCCAAAAGCTGCTTCTGTTTCTGTAGAAAATATCAATAAAAAATTAAGTAATACCAGTTAAAATGTATTTAAAAGTAAGGATAGCTCATCCTGACAGGTAGAAAATATTAATGAAAATTGAGTACAACTTTAATTGGAGTCAAAAGTAATGTAGCTCATCCTGACAGGTAGAAAATATCAATGAAAATTACATAATAAAACGTTATACTTTATCTATATTTTAAAGTAGGTCCAAAAGTTTGACACTCACTTGTTGTTGAATTTGGTGTTAGCCCTGCAGCCGTGTGCTTCCATGAAGCTGTGAAAGTTTGACTTCGAGTGATGCAAAAGGCTCACTAATTGCTTGCTAGCTTGCAGTGCTAACCCAGCTAACTTCACAGCCTCATTTACCTCAGTTAATGCAAACTACTGCACACTCAAGGGCAGCTGGAGCCAAAAGCTGCTTCGTGTTCTGCTCCATTGTTTGTTTGTTCTTAGCTTAGATTTCAACCAGGAGCATGATGGGAAATAATCTCAACAGGAAAAGTGACCCTGCAAAATAACTTTTTTTTTTGCTAAATCTTTCAGTGAGTAAAATGTTATGTTAGAATGTGTCAGGCTTAAGTCCTTTAGAAATAGTGTGTGGTAGGCATAACACAGGCGTGGGTAAGTGAAAGGAATAGCAAGAAATCTTGCCCATAATTCGTGCATGGTATGATGAGGATAGGAAGATATGGACATATACTGCAAGAGTTATCCTTTATAAAAAGGACAGAGGGGCAAAATGCAGCAGAGAAACGTATTTTGTACCATGTGGTTTGACACACCAGAGACACTGTTGGGACGTGTTGGTGCAGGTTCTGTGCTCCACACCAGAGTGCACCGTCCTTTTCATTCTCACATTATAAAGGTTTCATAATCTCCAGTATGTCGGGGCCTTTGTTACAAACGCTGCTGCCTCCATCACATTCAAACAGAATCACTGTGTGCCTGAACAAAAATGACCTTTATGCAATATTAAACGTTGGTAGAACTGCAATATCCACTTTGTTGCAAATGTAAATATGAATGTTTAATTTATTTGAATGTGAAACTGTGCCATAGTATTCATGCGTGCAGCACTCATTCATATTTCATTCCTATGAATATGAGAATGCTCTGTAGTTTCTGATGTCAAGTTCAGTGCCGTCATGTTGTGTGTATTGTGTGTGTGTGTTGTGTGTGCGTGTGTGTGTGTGTGTGTGTGTTAAGCATCCATTATCCATCCGTCCGCCTGCTGCAGTCCTACATTAAATGACAAAGGCCCTTAACACACCTAGAATTTATATGGGATTTATATGTTAACAAATGTAAGGTAGCTTATACCTTTATTCAATGTTTATTTGTATAGGGACAAGTATGAAGCAAGTAAACCGATGCCACACTTTTATAGCCTTGTCTAATTTGCAAAGCCCGTCCCTACCTTACTTAAAGAAATGATGTTCTTTGCCTTCTGCCGCCTTTGCCCTCCCTCTCCATCCACCTTTCTTTCTGTCCCTTTTTTCACTCACAGGCTTGTTTGGCTGGCAGCGAGCAGGAATGCAACCTGAGTGGGCAGAGAAGAGGGAAGGGGCAGAGGCCAAGGCAAAGCAGAGCTGATCCGAGAGCAGCCGTTGCCAAGGTAGACACACAGTGAGAGACATGGGAGCAGAGAATGTAAATATAGAAAGATTATGGTGGTTTGACATGTATCCCTCCCCATCTGATACACATCCTGGAGCCTTGACTATCTGGATCACTGGCTGGAAGAAAAGCAAGGAAAAACTAAATCCATAAAGTTTTTTGAGAATTTTTTTGAGTTGTTATCATGTATTTCTGAAACTATGCTATTTTCAGGAGTGCTAGGATTATGAAATTAAGTGAAAAGGAGTGACATAGACAACTTGGTAATTAAATTTGAGCTTTAAAAAAACATAGCATTCATCATTACTGTGCTAAGACTATTTAAAACTCCCGACCAAATTGTGACAGCCTGATTTGGACAGCAGGACAAAGGAGAAAGTCAAAAGCGTCCCTCATGGCAGCGCTGGAGAGTTAAATGTGAAGCGTGGAGGGAGAGATGTAACAGAGGTGAATTCAGGTCATAAATCAGTCGTATCTTAACACTCAGACACAAAACACACACTGATATCATCCAGTGCGGATTCCCGAGGATATCATTATCTCCATTACCGCACACATTTTTACATTTTATTCACCATGTAGGTAATTGCTGCTGTAGTTTTTTTTTTTGAGTGGGAGTGAAAAATTACACACATAAGCGCTCCGAACGGGATTAAAAATCACTGACCAGCGCAGGTTATATTATAATCATAGACTCTATGGAAGAAGTGGATGTAGCCCTGGGGTCTGAAAAGTGGAGACTATGTGGTAGTGCTTAAAACTGCATTTTTCAAATGGCCAGAACCGGTCGCCAGAAGATGTTTCTAGAAGCGGATAAAAAATGAGCCTTCTTCTCCGTTGATTAGAGTGTAATGTCTCATCAATCACTAGTTTCAGGTCTTTCACTATACAGCATGTGTATTTAGGAAACTATGATCCTGTTCAAAGTTAAATAGACGGAAAGCCAGTTGTGCTTTGGGGCTTTCCTACCTGTGAGTGACAACCTGAAAATTGTCTTGTTTGGAATTTGGTTGTACTGAGACATATTAAGGATTTATCTTTTACTTTTTCCAATAAGTACATTTTGTTTCTTAGCCAAAATTAGCAACTCAATTAAGCTCACAGTGTATTGATGTTAAATGGATTCACCTTGCTAACCAAGCTAGCATTAGCTTTAGCTATAAACAAGTGTTAGCTCAACCCTGTATTCTCCAGCTCCACTCTCTATTACAAATATGGTCACTTCTTGCTCCTAAAAACCAACCTGGCGAATGCTAAAATGCCAAACAACGCTTCAAAACCATACTCAGCAAACCAATATTTGACTTCAAGGTTACAACCTGTTCTATTATACTATGTATTGTTATTACATGGCTGTGTTAAATACTTGTTTCTGATTGGTTAATTACAACATTACGAGGTTTGCTATTTCTCGATAGCAGACCGTTGTTATGGATAACAGACCGTTGCTAGGGATGCAGTTCTAATCACAGAATCTGGAGGACAAACTGTAAACATATCAATCCACTAAAAGAAGTTCGGACAATTTGACGTCAGTCTGTTTACAGGAGAAAAAAAAGAAAAGAGATGAAAGAGTTGAGAGAAAGCAAAAAAGGTTAAAAGACAGAAAATCTGTTGGTTACAACAGAGAGATCTACAAAAGACTGCCCATGAAGTAAACATTAAACAGAACACAGTACGGGATACGGCGGTGTTTAAAGGCGGTGTTTAAAGGCAGTGAATGGGAAAGAAAATGTCATCAGACTCTGACAGTGACGAGACAGAAAACCTCCCTCAGGTGCTGCTCTGATTCCTGCTCCCCGGATCACCTTGTCTTACTTCACCACCAGAGGAAATGTTTCACTTTAATGTGAGTAAAAACAGCTACGTTGGCTAGTATTTTTAAACAGAAAAAGGAAACACTATCAATATATAATTTCCAAATCAATATTGTGTCAAATAACTGATTTCATAGGTAAATAATAAATAAAATAAGTAATATCAGCCCTCTTTCCCTATAAATCAATTGTTATTGCGGCTTAAGAGATGAAATGGTCATACATTATTGGCACTATAATCTCTATTTACAGATTGAGATAAAATAAGATAATCCTTCATTGATCCCCAGGGGGAAGTTCTACATGGAAATGTAGAATCTGTTGGCAGGAACGTGGATTTCCTGCTTGTAGTCCAGGTAATATTGACCAATCACGTATCAGCAGGCTGCGGCGTATGCAAGAAAAACAGGAACGTAATCTGCCAAAATGACATCCCGGCTCCCGTCAGCGTCATCTGACGACGATTTAAGTTCTTATTAATCTCTATAAACAGACATCTGCATGTTAACAGCTAACAATCTGCTCTACATCTACAATTTAACTTGGGATGAATTCCCTTGACGCTGTGTCACGAAAGCCGCTCAGCGTTCAGATTTCCCGACTTCCTCGAATGCATCAGATCGAGCATTTTAAAAGTATTCTTCTCCTCTTGAGGACAGACCTGACAAAGCTTACATTTTTACTTCTTACAAATCTGCATCATGATGTTGAAATTTCGGCAAAGGTAAGACCCATTAATAACAAGTAAATCACAAGAAAACGGCTTCTCTTTCTGTAACAGCACGCGGAAAAGGAAGTCTTGACGGGAAGTCAGTTATCGCTTACTGCCCAGCACGTTCACTGGTGTGCCCAGAGGCTATATCGTCTCAGACTGTAGCCTAAGGGATCCCAGATTAAACGGCCTTATTGGAATACTCATTCCAAAAACATTCAAAGGAAAATATTACTTAAAAGGTGTGGCCAAAATGACATGGTGCATTGATGTATTACATCGATGTAAGACAGGACAGCCTGAGCCATTACACAATCCACACAGAAAACATTATTTAACTTCTCTTCAGAAGTTTGCCATAGTAAAAAAATGTATTCCTGTAATTTTGTTGAGTAGTGTATATAAATCCTAATACCACTTTTTGCCTAAGGTATGTTTTGTGTAGTGAACTGAACACAAAATGAATCATATTTTCTTTGCAGTAGAAAAGTTGATTATGGATCTGTTTCTTGCTATATTGTGAGTTTCTTGATAACTCAGAAGTTTCTGTTAAAATGTTACATCAGGTCAAAAACACAAATTGTTGTTCCACCCACATATTCTAACACTTAGTGAAAGATTTTTTCAGCCACAGTGAGAATGTGAACTTTAGCGACACAGACTGCTGTTTCTTGTATCTATTAGTTCAGTTACTGAACAAAGTTTGGAGGATATTTGTACGATAGTCAGATATTCAGACAGTAAAAGTCAATCTAGAGGCTATTCTTCCACTTGACAAAACCTTTTTTTTTTTCTGTCTGTTGCATTTATTCAACGTCTCCTTTATGAAGTGTGACAGCTTCGATCGCCCGGAGACTTTCTGTGTTCTTACTGTGTCTGATTGGAGACAACACGAGGTCTTTTCCTGGTGCAAACAAGACTCCCGAGGCGCCCGCCCACGACTATCATCTTTTGACAAGGTCAAAGCGTTCAGGCTGATGTGGAGTATGCATAAAATAGTTGTTTCTGTCTAACCTCTCAGACTCCAGGGCCCTTTCAGACTAATCAGGGTTGGTATTTCACATTATTACAACATGGATTTCAGAGTGTGTTAGCCCCTCACATCATACAGCACACATTTAAATACAAATGCCTCACAGGAGTATAGAAAGTGACTTTTTTTAACCTCAAATGTATAAAAGTTATTTATGTATCTGAGCCAGTGCTGTTATTTCAGACACTAAGATGTATGGTTCAGTTACAGCTTTAGCTCTTAGTTGTATTGTTGTTCCTTATTCTATTAATATGTGTTAAACAGCAAGTCTGTTAAAGTGGGAAGTGTGTGAGACGTTTTTTTTGGGGCAAATGTGTTCATATAATAATTCTTTGTTCACTACGGAACTTATTTTCTTTATCAAACCTGGTGCCAAAATGTTCCATCTGCCGCGCAGAAACGGAGCAGAGCTTTCTTTAAAAACGACACCATCTTTTTAAAATGTAAAACATTGCAACATAGTGACAGCAGTACACTGTCAATACATTGGCCTACAATGTTTGAGCCTCCATATGTGCATTTAAGTAATGATGATGTTAATATTTACTGTTTCTAAAATGTGATTCATGTTTTGTTGATTTTAACTTTTGTGCTTCAGTTCAAACAATCGTATTGCGTTTCAACAGCAGGACTATGAGACATGGATGTGTCATGTTGGTATCAGGGCTGCACGGTGTTGCAGGGGTTAGTGCTGTTGCCGCACAGCTAGAAGGTCACTGGTTCAAACCCCGGTCTATGCAGAGTTCGCATGTTCTCCGCGTACATGCGTGGGTCTCCGGCTTCCTCCCACAGTCCAAAGCATGCTTGTAAGGTTAATTGGTGACTCAAAAATTGTGAGTGCGAAAGGTTGTCTGTCTCTATGTGTCAGGGTGTACCCCACCTTTCGTCCAATGACAGCTAGAATAGGCTCCAGCCCAGACCCTGAACAGGATCAGCTGTATAGATAATGGATGGATGGGATGTTGGTATGAATTGGAAAGCTGAACAACTATTAAATCCATATGCTCATTGTGATGTAATGTGAGTAAGCACTGCAGAACCAACATTTATGTAAGGGCCGCTTCAAACTGGACACATCTTCATTTCCATTCTAAATGCATGAAAGCAGGTTATTGCCTTCAGACCATCGGAGTGAGTCGCACGTTATACGCTGCTAACAGTAGGCTCGCCTATTGTAACTGTGAGCTGCGCGGGGTTCTCGGCTAAAACACACTGTTAAAATAAATGCGGCGAGTCCTCTTGACCTGGTACCAGCAACATTACCATCTGTTCGTGTAGAATGTGTCACTGGCATGGAAAGTAAAGTACGTCAACACTTTGAGCGTAAAAGCCCGATTCCCCTCGTTTGTTCACAATGCTTTTATTTTGATGTGTTTCCAGGTCCATGGTTGTTTTTTAACTTAATTTGTTACATTTGTTATGAGTTATTTGATCGATAAAGACTCCTTATTGCGGTTCCTGCTTAATTTTCTTTAAAATAAAAACAAGGAAGCCTACATTGACTTTCGGTCTCATATGGTATTTATTACTCCACTCTTAGACCGCTCTTTCTGCTATGTCACCAAAATTTTATAATGATTGGTTTGTCCATACGTCCCTGCTGACTTTCCATTGGCATTATTTATTTGGGTCCAGGATGTAATTTTAACACATTAAATACAACCACTTAATGTGGTGTTAAGAAGTTGTGGTCAATTCATATATTTCTTTCCAACCACACGGACGTTGCAGTTTAATAGAAGCGTGTGGCATCTGGTAAATGTCTCTAGTAATTACATAGTCTGGTAGCCCTGCGTGCAACGTATGAATGTGTTGTTGTGGCAAGTCTTTCTTTCAAAGGCAAGAAACATCACCCCGTGTTTTAAGTTGCTGTGCTTGACTTTGTACAATACCCTGGCAGGGGGCCGCTAACAACGCTTCTTCCTGCTGTGTAGTCATTTGTGGTGAATTAAAATTTCAGCTGTAATTGTCTTTCTTCTCAAACATTTCTTTGTGCTAAATAGAATATTGTTGTTTCAAAGTGCTAATCAGAGAGCTGAAACAGTGTAATGTATTGTTCAAGCCGTGGTGCTGGATAGAGTGGGCTTATGTGCGATGGGCAGATGGACGCTCGGACCAGGCAGGTGGGGTGCTAGACGGACAGACTGCAGGGAGGGCCCTGCGCCGCGGCCCACAATGCCTTCTCACAGTCCCTCATGGGATGTGATGCCACCTTCTTCCTGCCCTCCATCCCCATGATTCACCCACGTGTAAACAGACTCACACACGTACAAACACACGGAGATCATGGTTTGGGTGGGAAATGAGAAAAGGCAATCGCTGCCATCTGTTGTGTAGACTTAAGGATTTCCCCGCTGAAGCACAGCACAAGTTTCCTGGAGGGAGGAAGGAGACAGAAAGAAAGTTCTTTTCATCCTTACTCTTTTCTTTTCCGTTCTTTTTTCGTTTTTGGGTTAGTAGTGTGCCTGGGTTACGGTTCACATTCCCAGTGGGACTACCTGTGCTGAAAATGCCAGCAATTCTAACACTGAGTCGCGACTCTGAGGCAGCTTTAGCAGAACTACGAGCACAAGGGTATAAAGGGGAAATGTAGTCATGCAAAAGCAGTGCTGACAATAATTCTGGGCTTAGGACTGATGCAAAAATACAGCTTTTACGGCGTGCGTGCGTGCGTGCGTGCGTGCGTGCGTGCGTGCGTGCGTGCGTGCGTGCGTGCGTGCGTGCGTGCGTGCGTGCGTGCGTGCGTGCGTGTGTGTGTGGAGAATTGGAAAAGTGCTGAGTTAGCGTTCTGCAGAAGTGTGTTAAGGGGACATAAACACATCACAAGATACAAAAGTTGTAGCTCAAACAATTCAAAGTGTGTGTGTGTGTGTGTGTGTGTGTGTGTGTGTGTGTGTGTGTGTGTGTGTTCATGGCAGACTCTGGCTCTTTCAGGCGGCGTGTTAAAAGTGGAAGGGCTGCAGGCAAGGCCATCCATCAGTACGCGGCAGAGGCAGGTAACTCCCACAACACTCTTTATTTTCTGTCTTTCCTCTTACTATTGTTTTCTCTCATCTTTGCTCACACAGTTATTACTCTGTTGAACACATTATCAAAATATGAGGAAGTGACTAAACGGTAGTGAGGGAAACAGATTCAGAGACAAATGGACAGACGATAAAAAATAACGTAAGCATATTGCTACATTAAGTTGCTCCTCACTCTTGGGTGATAAATGGACAAATGTTTTTTATTTAAGACGGATCAACAAGCATGTCACATTACATCTGTATTTTCATCCCTCTTTCCTCCCACCCCTCCTGCCTCCCCAACCCCACCTCGGCGGCATGTGTGAATCATCACTGAGTAAATGAGGGGTTGGCTCTTGGGGTATAGTGTAGCCAATTATCTGGCCAATGTTCCAGTTACAGAGAGGTCACAAGTCACAGTTCGGGCTGGCTGACCGTTTCATATGGAATCTCACAAGTGGTGTCTGGTAAGCCATCTGACACGTCTTAAAATGAGTTTTTCCTTCTTGGAAGCCTGGAATGTTTTCTCCCAGACATTTTCCCAGTTTATGTCCTCATCCTCCACAGCCAAGTCCTTAATCCAGGCCTTGATCACAGGTATGATTTTGAAGCTGTGAGTGTGAGGTTGAAACAAGTCCTTTGGTCAATCAATCACATTTTATTTATATAGCGCCAAATCATAACCAGAGTTATCTCAAGACACTGAACAAAAAGAGCAGGTCTAGACCGTACTCTTTTTGGCCCCTACACATGGTTCTGTTTGTGACTGACTGACTGACTGAGTAACTGAGTGAGTGACGGTACTTTCACAGCTGTAGAGAGAGAGAGTTGCGACATCGCAATGGCAGATCATGGAGCATACTGGACCTTCACTGACACGACCACTGTGTTCGAAATGCCGTACTACATACTATATACTACATACTTTCTGTTATAATCAGTGTTTGTATTGTATAGTGTAGTGTAGTGTGGACCCCAGTAAATAGCCCCCTATTCTACCTCTGCAGTCTAATTAAACTGTATATGTAGGAGCCACAAATGTAAGTTTAGCTTGATTCTAAGTTTGCTATTGGTGGCGGGCGCTTTCACCAGAACTTGCAGTAATGTCACTGATTATATTGATTTCATGGACCTGGGCACCTGAGGTCGGGAGCGGATATTTTTCTGTTGACCGCACAACGCATAAGTTTTGATTTTGCGAGCAGGTAAATGGTACCCTTTTGTGTGCCCGTTCGGCGCGTGCTGTGTAATCACGAGCATTGACTTGAATGGGCGCGATCGACTCCGGAGGTCGCGGCGCACACGAAACACACCGGAGACGGATCCTGTGGAATTTGAGAGTTAACGTTATTTCTGAATAAACAAGCAGCTTCCTATTAAGGGATATTAAATCTTTTCCACCTATTTCATGTGGATCAGAAATGTCCTCATGCTGATTCTACACACTCACAATCATTCCAGTTTGTATATATCAGACATGTATCTGACTTTTTACAGGGATGCCGATGCACATTTTGTTGCTTGTTCTGTTGGCTGGAATTGGACAAAAGAAAAAAAAATAATGCATTTAAAAGGACAGTGTAGTGGTGACGGCAGCGGTGCCAAATGTCAGCAGCACAGTTGCTGACCATTATTGGTTGTGCCGGGGTTACTGTTAAAAGGACATGCTGATAAATAAATACCAGGAGACAGAGAAAGTGGGGCTTATTTCACATAATGAACTAAGGTGATCTTTTTCCATTTACTTAAAAAAATAAACACAAACCCAATTAAACTGTCTTTTTATCCACAATATAAATATTTAATATCAGTGCATATTATATACATGCCTTCATTTCAGGCCTGTATCAATTTAAAAACCGAAGACTGCAGGCAGTGGAGTATCATCCATTATACATGTGATGCTTCTGTTTTATCAAACGGCATATATTAATTACATTTAGTTATTTATTTTCATTCATTTTCAGTTATTCCTTTTTGCTCTGTGTTTTGTTTTGAACTCTTTTCCAGCGGTAGGCTGATAATCCTGACAGAAGAGATTTGCACCTGAAATGTAATGATGTTTAATTCAGCGTTTTCCTCTGAAATGTTACCAAAGTTCCTCCTGCTCCTCTGCTTTAATGAGCTTTAATCATATCTGTCTGCCTGCTGTCAAATTAAAACACTCATTTGATATTTCAACATTTCTTTAACAACGTATGTCGGTATGAATTATCAGTGGAAAGTATTTGATTCCTACCTTTATGTAATTCATGGGATGCACAGACAGAAACTCTGCGCACACACACACACACACACACACACACATTCTTTGACTGATGTGATCTCTGGGGGAAACAAATCATCACAGTAATGAGTGTTTTAGCTCCAAAATTGAGACAAATTGAAAAATAGGAGCAAATTATGAATTAAATTCAATGAAACTTTGAACACAGTGCCATGTTGCCTCTGTGATGTTAACTAGTCAAGACCTCATAAAATAATCCTTGTTTACCCTCGACAGGCGCTGCATTTTTTGAGTTTATTGACTGGCATCATAGATTTTTCCTGTCCTGTGGAGGAGCACACATTCTCTTCATTTAAGTTTAAAAATAAGACAAAATTGGTTCTTTCTTTGTGTTTTTCTAACAACAAATACGCCACCAAAATTGCTCCCCTTCATTTCAAAGCACTAATTTCACACCAAACAACAGAAGTGTTCTTCTGTATGAAAGTGTCCCTTTAATGCAGCACCATAGATGTTCCATTGATTTTGCTCCGAGTGATTTTCGCCATGTTTCAGGATCCTTGGCAGGAGTTTTCTTCCTCAAAGACAAGGTTGCCAGGGCAACAGCCCCAGGTTAAGATGACTTTGAAACTCTGGTTTTGATTTCTGTGGTTTGATTCCACCTGCAATGTGTGTGTGTGTGTGTGTGTGTGTGTGTGTGTGTGTGTGTTGACACTTTGTGTGTATGAATAGGTGTTCTAAATCAGTTGTATTGTATCTGTGCATACCTGGTTGAGTATTCCTGAACCTTCATGTGTTTTGTGTCTGTAGCTACATTTGGACAAATGCTTGTTTTTTGCTTATTTTTTTAATCCTTAGTCCTCTGTAATAGAAATGAGGACACTTGTGCCTAAAGTGGTATTCTTCTATATGTCATTTTGAGTATTTTTGTAGCTTTAGCTCCCTAGAATATGTACAAATGGTTAAGTAGGCTGTTAACCGACCGTTAAGAATTTTAACTGATTAATACTACCTGTTAAACGGTTAAATAAAATTGTGTCTTTTTTTCTATGTACATATATATTTGGGAAACACGTTTTGTTGTTACAAGCACAATGCAATACCACATGTGAAGCAAACATCCACAAGCATCCCGACCGGCAGGTCCAGCACAAGTTTCTCAACCCACTCTACCCTCCATGCTAGCAGGGAGAAAGTGCAATGCGTGGCGGTCTGAGGGGATAAGGCAGAGAATCTGTTTCATGGTGGAGAACGATATTTTGCCTGTCATCATGGTCAATGGCGAGGGGTTTCAGGAGCTACTGGGCTATACTGAGCCTAATTACCAAATCCCATCAAGATGAGACACTTACCAGCAACATCTAGTGTCCGGCCGATCTGCTCCCACAAGTGGGCTTTTTGCTCTCTATTGTGATACGGTTTGTTTGTCACAAACGGTTATAGCCAGGAACGGCCAAAACAAGTTGCCCCTCCATGTTTGGTGGTAACCCGGGGTGACGAGTGGTGCCCATTCTGATTGGTTGCCTGAAAAATGTGGCGGTGATGACACCAGCGCCTCTCTGAAAAGTTCTGAGATCTATTTTCAAGTCGAAAGGCTCGGAGCGGCCGCACAAAAGCGCTCTGAGAAAAGACGCTGGGAGCGGAGCTTTTTCTCGGCCTGTCTCGGTAATGATGTAACAAACGCAGTGATAAAGAACCTGTTGATTTTTTTTTTAGATCAATCAAGGGGTTAAATTATTATGAATTCCAGAGTTCAGATTAATGTCTATATAATGTTCTGAATTAGGACTCGCAGCCTCTCTAGTGCAGTTGGTCATATTCACAGGCTGGAGGAAGTTCTAATCCAGCTAAAGGCAGAACAGCATTAGTCTGTGCAAATATGCTGCAGTACTGGAGCCGTCGAGTGTGTGTATGTGTGCACCTACGCGTCCTCCAGTTTTCAACAGTGTGTGTTTTCGAGCAGTGTCTGTATAAGTGTGTTTGCATTTGTGTGAGTGATAGGAATATGAATAAGAAGAGAGAAACAGAGAAAGAAAGATGGTTGCACAAACACACGGGTCTCTTGAGGGGTTTGATTTTTGATTTTTTTTTTCTTACATCTTGTGAGGCTATTTGCTTAACCTCCCTTATGCACAAACACACACACACACACACACGCACACACACGCACAAGGGGAGGCTGTTATTTTACATCGTAGCTCAATATGAAGTCAAAGGGAATCTCACAATGGTGCAAAGTACAGGAGGGGACATCAGAGGAAGAAAATGGAAAAAAAAAATATTGTTTGGACTCTATCATTGTGGCGTTTCCATCCTGAAAAACCTACAATGTTTGCAGCATGACTACAAGCTGTAGAATCCGGATCTGTCTTTCTGTGTGGATGCATGATACGTGTCTGTTTTTAGGCGAGGTAATTAAGGGTAATTATAAAGCGAGCATAACCACAGCCTGCTCAGCCTCGCTCTCTTCTGCAGCTGTAGCATGAGAGGAAAGAGATGTTCTGGTTGTTTTTTATCAGGTATCTCTTCACAGCGACAACAAGCAACATGATGCTGGCCCCTAAGTAGCAGGGATGCCAGAGTGTCACACTGCCGCCCGGCATTTGAGAGCAAAGAAAGAAGGAAAAGAAGGAGAGTGAAAGACAGAAGTTTTTGTGAAGTCATTCTTTCGTAGGACTACGCTGTATAAGTACAAACAACTCAGTCATTTTGGCGTTTGTTCACATGGTGCAATTAAAAACATGCCTGAAGTATGAGCTGAAGCCGTGTTTAAGCCTGTTTAAGAGCACAGCTTCTCCTCTAATGCAGAATAGGAGGTAGCTGCAGCTGCAGCTCACTATAGCTCTGTGTCTGATTCACTTGTTATTGTAGATGGAGGGAAAGCTCACATGCTATGATGAAATGTTTTTTGTAGCCCGAAGCACATCTTCATACTTCAGAACCACTTGTAAAGAAATACTGTAAACAGCGCCGCATCTGAAATGGGTTTGCTGAATAAATAATATATTACAAACATCAGCGTTCATAAGTAATGAACCGCTGAAGTTTCTAACAACTCTTTTGAAGAGCTACGGCCTTATATTTTCCCTCCAACCCAAATCTCACACTGAATGATTTATCCATTTCATCCATAGATGTGAGATGAATCAGAGACTTTTATGTTGATGCCCTGTGTTCTCTGAAGCACCTTTGAATAGCTCAGAAAAAGACCCGATGTCAGAACTTACCTGTAAATTAAATTGGATGTTTTTATGGAACAGCAAGTCTCTAGAACTATTAAACAGAATCCAGAAATTGTTATGTCATTGTCAGCAAGTGAAACGAAACGACAATGGATTGTTAAAATCTTGAGGGAATCTGGCCGTATTTCAAATTAACACATGCATAATAACCCATCAGCTGCCATTAGATATCGCTAACATTTACTTTCAGCCACATCCTAGCTAACATTACTTTTCATAGTGTCACACAGCGCGGCAGGAAACAGTGATGTTAGCTTGGACTGTTGCGAATGGGCTACTAAATATTTAGTTTAACCTTCAAATGTAGCCCAAAGTCCCTGCTTAGTTTCAACATCCAATCTCATTAGTTGGGAGTTAATACTGTCAGATTCCCTAAACAACTTGAACTTAAAACACAGCAGCATAGCAATACAACAGCAATTTATCTGCTCACCCAGAGCGTAAGGCCGGGTTCACACCAGCTTTGTTTAGTCCGATTGAACCGAACCCTGGAGTGTTTGTTCCCTCGGTGCGCTTCGTTTAGGTGGTGTGAACGCCGGAATTAAAGTGCAGACCAAACAACCGGACCATGGTCCGCTAGAAAAGACAGGTCTCGGTCTGTTTCCAAAAGACCCACGGTCCGGTTTGATTCTGGCGAGAACGTAAACAGACTTAAAGTAGGACCAATTGAAAATGTGCATTGTAGTATGTTTACGGGTGCTGACATTTGCAGAGACACGCAGCGAGATGAGTAGAGGACAGACGTGGGGAGCCATGAGGAAATAGAAATATGGGCTGACCAAACAATTTCACAAATGCTTGTGGAATCGCAAAAGAACACGGAGGTGTTCAAACTGTTCAGTGAAAAACGAGTGGAAGTGATCAATCTGTGGAACAATGTCGGTTAAAAGTAAAAAACTTAACAACAAAAAATTTAAGTCTGCGATCATGTTGAGTGTTATTGATCAGTGTGCTCTCTTGCTTTGTTTACTTCAGGGAGTCTTCCCACGTAGACATTCTGACCAATCAGAGAGCAGCTTCCTCGCGCAGCAAAACTTTTGGTCCGCTGGTAAAAGCTGCCGAGTGAACACAAACCAAACACGAGGCAGAATACAACATTGTAACAATTTGGTCAATTTGATTCAGATCAACAAACGGACTTTAGGTGTGAATGCGCCCTAACATCAGAAGAAAAGGAGCCGTGTCAATGTGGTTTAGATGAAGATACAAAATCACTCACTATTAGGGTTCAAGCTACATGGCCAAACCCAAGCCAAAGATTTATATCAGACACCTCATTTTAGCACTTGTGATTCATGTGGAAAAGTTTTTAAACATCCTTACCCCCGACAAATGACTTCCCATTTTCTGATTTTTGACTGATTGCATTCGTTTCCAGGGAATACTCAAGTTTTGCAATTTTGGCATTATGAAGAAGTCATTCCAAAGGGTCAACATGCTCGGAGTAGAACATCAAAATATAGAGCCTGTAACTTTCTTTGTCAGTCGTCATCTAGGACTAAAGTTGGCGTGTAGGCCTAAATGTTTCCAGGGTCTTGTAAAGTTTGTGAAACTTTCAGTAGATTTGTTTATGCAAATCAGACTTACAACAGCTTCTTATTCTGTGGCGAAACTGTGAAGTTTGCCACCTCACCATTGTGTGATATACTGTTTAACCTGTCATGTTTTCAGTTGTGTTTTCACCTCCTGTTTTATTTTGTAAATCCTGGTGCTTGTGTATTATGTCTAGTGTTACTTCTTGTCATTGTTCAGTTTCCCGCCAGTTTTCCCCTCCACACCTGTGTCTCATTTGCAGCTAGTCCGGCCTGTATAAACACCCCAGTGTTTCCATCTACCCTCTGCCAGAGTGTCATTGTCGCCTTAGTGTGTTCATCCTCTCCAGCCTTGTTTTCCCCGTGTTTGCTTGCCTGGTTTTGAACTGTTTGGATTTTGGTTTTGGTGGATTTGCCATTTTTGGATTATTCTGCTCTCGTTGGCTGCCTTACTGTTTATGACCTCTGAACGTTAAGTATGAAGAACTTTTTGTTACCAGTGGATTTTGTGTCCTGAACTTTTCTCTACGTTTCTCCCAGTTTTTGCAACAGCCCTGATTCATTAGATTCATCGAGGTCCAAAGTTTTTTCTGCCCAAGTCTACGTTGGACTAGACAGGAGGGGTAGCTACATCAAAGCATGAAACCTGGAATTTCCTCTTGCTCATTGAAGCTTTAACTATGACTAAATAATGACTTGTAGATGTCTTCATGCCGGGAATCTCACCAGATGTGTAGGTTTTGTCTGAATTGACCGCGTACAGTGCAGTTACATAGAATTAAAAAAACCCAACTATTGTAAGGCAGCAGGTAAATTTGTGTATCTGTGTTTCATGCGTGTGTCTGGCTCAGCAGCCCAGTGGGAAGTGTCACCATAAGAATTGGACTAAAAGAAAAAAACAAACCGTTGTTTTGACTTCAAACACAGGATGAGAAGGACCTGCTCCTCGATGATTGATGTCCTTTAAACGTTGTGAAACATCTCTATGGATCTGCAGAGCTGTTTAAGCCAATTATTCCTGGTTGATGATGACTGCACAATAAAACGATCAAGACTGTCAGTAACCTTGATTATTTTCATTCATTACCAGTGATAAATGTCCTAATAAATACACAGCGCCGAGGTAATGTCACATTAAAGCAGAGTCTGTGTTGCACAGCTGTGGAGTGGGAGCACTACAACAAACACAAGATGTTCACTGAGATGTGCTTATACAAAGGTTTATCTACGAAATGTGAATGTAATTACTTCTGATAATGAATGTAAATTTAGTAAAAAGCCATTTGAGGCTGCAGTGTTGTTAGGCAGACATGTTGCTAGGCAGGATGGCACGCAGAGGCAAGGGAATTGGCTTTTATCAAACAAGATAAAAAGAAATGCAGATGCTTCATTAATGACCTTTGACATCAGTGCTGTGAAATAGTTTAACAGCAGCATTTGGTGATACTGTATGTATACTCAAAAAGGCCTACATTTAAAGATTTGTGGCAGTGATTCATTCTGTGTTGTGTTTAAACCTCCGAACACTAGATGGCAGTGCTGTGATCTGTCTTAAGAAATTTACATTTGTCCCTGCAAACTTTACAATGTAAACTTAAACAGGAAGTACTTAGCATTTATCCCTAGCTAAAACACACAAATCGATGCCTCTGAAACAGGCAGTAACAAACTGTGCAGTATATATCGCCTCGCTTACAATATCTCAATATATCACGTACCTCCTGTATCCTAATAAGTGCCATATTGCCAGGTTCATGCCAATACACAACCGTGTTTAAGAGTAGATCCAGCAGTATTAAACAGGTAAAGATGTGTTGGTCTTGTATATCAGGACATGTTTATGTGTTATTTAAAATCAGCTTTGACCCCTCTCTGATGTGAAGAGATCTGAGAAAACAGAGTCCATTGAGTAAGCAGCATAAACTCGAAGTTGTAAGTCACATGAGGCCTGTCTGGCTGGCTTATTGTAAGAAAAACAAGTCTTAGTCTAAATCTCACAAGAGGCGAGTTGTTGCAGGAAGACAATGGTGGAATTATGAGTCAGAGTTGGAAACAGGAGTTGGAGCAAGACTTTTCAACGCTGGGGTTTGTAAGTTGAGCCCTTTTCCTAAGAACAGTGTCAACACTTTGCTAGACTGACTTTAATCAGTTTTAACAATGGCAGAGAGAGGGACATTTCCAATGACTGTTTCAGCTGTTTGGAAGCACATGTCTTTCCCTGTCGTAGATTGCACTGAGGATGCATCTTGATGATCCTCTTTATATGTTAGAGTTTTAATGGACCACAGCACCAGAGCCTCTGTTGCTGTGAGTATTAGGCTATTTCCCGGTTCGCCAAAAATGGCATCTCCCTATAGCAGCCTAAATCTGGCACAGCTGGTACCCAGAATCTTTGCAGACTCCTGATGAATGATGAAGCCGATCAGGTCCTGGCATGTTGGCTAGTGGCTGAGAGGGGTTAGAGGTAAACCAACTGCCGCTGGCCTGCATTCCTATCCAGCCAAGGTCTGCACCTTCAAGACCTCCTCCAGCGTAGCAATCCACATTTGGGCCTGAGCCGGTTCACTTTGCCCTCCCAGCACCAGAACACTGCCAAGTGGGTCACCATGCAGCTGCAAGTGTCAGGTCAAATGTTGCAGTGCTGACAGTCATGTTTCCCTTTGCTTAATGTCATTTTGATCTGCAGTGTTATTAAATTGGATGTTTACTATTAAATGCACTTTGATAGGATAGGAGTATTTCTGAAACACTAGTAAATGAATGCAAATGAAAAATATGGTTCAGATATTTTGATTAAACTATTTTTTATGACTAAATGTTATCTTTCACATCTAAAAGTTAAATAGTTTTGTTTTAAGAAATGTTTGTAAGTGGACAAAAATCTGCCATATTAATATATTTGGAGATTTAGTACAAGATTGGTGGCAAGTCCTGAGGCGGATAAGAAAGTGAGCCTTAAGGCCACACACACGCTCACACACACACTACACGGGACAGGACAGCAGGAGCCTTTCTCCCTAATTAATTCCCATTTCTATCCCGGATCTGATTGCAGGAAAAGAGGGATGCAAGAAAAGACTGCCCTCTTCAAAACGCCTAATGAGCTTAATCGACCACACTCCACAATCTCATTTAAGCCCGTCTCCTTGCCCATGAATTAAACTATTACAAAACCTGCTTGAACTTGACTGGCGGCTGCTTAATCACGGCGAATCACTGAAATCCTGCATGTCAGAGAGAGAGGGCTGCAGAGGAGCGATGCACCATGAGCCGCTGTATGATCGGATGATAATATTAAATGTACATTTTTATATTTATATTCGTATGTGACATGTACTGTATGTTAGCTGTGAGGGTTTGCGTGCTTTGCAGCTGTCAGAGCATGCTTTGTCTTCATTGCATCTACATGATAACTGAAGAGTACTTTTAGGGCAAAGTATCAGAATTCTTGTCACATCTTCATTTTCCGGTTTCTCCCTGTGGGGATACAGTGTTTATTGTCTGTTTGCCCCCCCTCTCGCTCATTCCCCCTTCCCCTGCTCCCCCCCATCGCCTTTGATGCCCCCAGCAAGCTTTGTTTCAACAAAGCCTGTTAGCTGATCACTCAATTTTCTGCTCTCCTCCTCACCCCCTGCATCTCTCTCCTCTTCATCTCCTCATCTCCTCTCCTCATCTCTCTCAGCTCCTGCTTCACTTCTTCCTCAGAGCTGCTGTGCATGAAAACACAAATGAAAGGCAGTAAATGCTCATCTGATAATGATGAAGTTCAAACATTGAAACCTCCTCTGTTTGTTGCTGCCCTCTTTGAGTTGCTGTGTTGTCGGTGATGCACTCCTTCTGCCTGCAGATTTTGTTGCTTTTCTTTCATGCTGCACTCTTGTCACGTGCTTTGTCTCTATGGCGTGAGTAGTTCAAGTGCTTCATCTAAAAAGCGGTAATTAGAACATGGAGTGGCACACTGACATTTTCATAACGGTGCTGATTATTTACAAAAATTGAAGCTCTGGATGGATACAACTTTTTGAAAGTTTTTTCTGATGCATTAACGAGTGCAACTACTTCTAACTTTGATTCCTGGTATAAGATGAAATGTGTGTGTGTTAAAGAAGGATGATTGCAGACATAGACCATGGCAACCTTATAATTCGTAATCTTTGCATCAGCCAATGTACAATAAATAGCAGTGTACCAAAACTGAAAATATTTTAATTCCATGATGGTAATGACAAATAAAATCACAGGATCCCTTTTTCTTTTGTTTTACAAGATGTCTACATGTCTACAAGTCTCATCAACATTGTTCTTGTATTCCTGAAACATTGAGGCTCTACAATTCATAAACAGATATTTGTGGTGTGTTAAAAGAAACCTTTGTTGTTTTGTTTTTACAGTCACAAAAGGTATAAAAGAAATGGATGTAGCCACTGTGACATTTTACTGTTTGACATCTTGCCCGTCGCCGTCTCCGTCTTTTGGAGCCGGAAGTGACCATATTTGGAAGAGAGGGTGAGCTAAAGACGATTGAGTTTTCTGCCCGCTTTTTACCTCCCGTGTGAACGTTTGACGGCAGCAAGTCTTTTTTTTTATAACTTTATCAACAACACAATATTAGACAAATACACTACACTGCAATACAAATAACGGTACGTGGCCGCTATAAGCCAACATAAAAGCACAGAAAAGTTGCACAACTGCTTGTTTTATTAACATTGATTGTTAAAAGAACTCTGTATCATACATACTAATTAGCTAATTTGGTAAAACTAGCTAATTTGACAGCCAACACAATCACACAACTCTCTAATCTAATGTTACACGCCAATTCGACTACCAGCACACAAACACAACTCTCTCAAGTTGAGCGATGCATGCGCAGAACAGATCGAGCAGCCGGGACGGATGGGGTACTGACAAGGGGTTAACAAATGCTCAGTCATCAGCTTGCTAGTGCTAGCTTGGTAAGCAAGACTTGAAACTAGCGATTGAGACAAAGAGCTCATTAGGTAATGTGTACTGATGGGAAATTCATACATCTCATATTCTTATCTACATGCATTTCTTTTGCAACCAGTTCAGTCACCAGTTCCGGACTGGCTTCACTTCTGAAACCAAGAGGCTGCATTCATGCCTTATCTAGGTAATCTATCCATTTAACATGTAAAGTGTGTAAACATGTAAAAACGCCCCAAAAGCGTGATGCATGAGCCATGAATAGGCTGAACATCAAGAACAAGCAGCACGGGACTCTAACGTGTGCGGGGCCGTTATATATGTTGGAAATGTTTGAAACTATTCTTCAGCTTTAAGTTATTTGTCCTCATGTTCCACATAATATTGACTTTCGTAGCAGCTGTGTAGTCAATTTGCCGAGCATTTAAACAGCATAAAACAACAAGCGTTAACAGTTGAATTGCTCAATCCCCTGAACACAATCACAATTCCACTGTGGCAAAAGAAACAAGTGAATAAACTGACATTATTGATGTGAGAGAGGAAAAGCGAGCATCAGATTAAGGCTTCCGACGTGCTGTACTTTCTTGTGTTGTCTTTGTGAAGCGCTATCATTAGGGAGCTCAGGAAAATCTAAGTCTAATTAGGCTGTTTAGTGTGGAGCCGGGAGGACAAGGGCTAGACTGAGTCCAACTCAGCTGCTGCCTCTGAAACCCTCTGAGAGACACTTTTAATGAGCTCCGGGCTGCGTGTTTACTATGAGCTCTGTCTCCCTCCATCTCCCGCTCTCTCACTCTTTTCTCTCACCTGCTAGGTCTTCTCCTTAAGCCTGCACACATGCATGTGCACGGCAATGTGCACAGTATTCATAAAGGGGTATGCAAAAGTTCAATTCATATAAAAGAGCAGTCTGTAAACTATACACCATGACTTCACCCATTGGTTTGTGGACTGCTGTTTTGAAGCCTCTAGTTTGGCATTTTGGCTTTTGCCGTCTTGGTTTTCTGAAGTGACCATGTTTGCACAAGAGGCTGGAGAGGACAGAGGAGTTTGCAAAGGTATCCAAGCTAACTCAGCGGTTAGCGGTCAGTGTCTCCTTCAGAATCAGATGGTGTTTGTGGCAGTAGCTAACCAGATCTGTTAATTATACATCTTGTTTAGGAGAGCGAAGAGGTGAAGGAAGCAAAGCAGTCTAACGCTAGGTAGACGCTAGGTAACGCTGGGCCGCAACATAACTTAACGTATGACAAAGACTGAACAACCTAACAAGCCAGCTAAGGTGAGCACAGACAGCGAGAACATGACCTGCTTACAAGGCGCAACGTATTTGAAATAATACAAGAACATCACTCCCCCAATAATTTGAGTTCTATGTAACGGTTTTTATGAATGGGGAAATGAACTATAGACACTAGAACTTTTTTTCAGCCTGGGATCATGTATATATGTGAGCATTATTACACTGGGCTTTATGGGGATTGACTTGCTTATTGAGCCAGTTGAGAAACTGCAGTTTTGGCCACAACTGTGTTGGCTTCAAATTTCCTCTCTGAGGTTGTCGCTTTCTTTAACCACAATAAAGAACAACCAATCAATCCATTTTCCTTGATATGGCGCCAAATCATAACAAAAGCAACTCCTGCACAATATAATGTAATGCAAACCTTTGTGAAGCTTCATAATGAGGTTCTATTGAGACCAACAACAAACACAACTATAGTTTGAAATAAGAACCGAGTTGATTCCACTCCCCTCTCAGGGCTGCAACAGAGATGGAGCATTATAAACTTGTAGCACAGCTATTTAATCGCATTACATTGCACAGATGTTGCTTTTATTGCTCCCTTCTTCTCTATTTATGAACATACTTTATGCATTAACATGAAACACTCATTTTTTTTCCTGCTACAACCCAACCAACAGAAACACACGCTCACACACACCCTTCAGGCTTCCCTTCCCCACGCACCAATGAACCCACTCAGTCCACTTTTCATTGGACTTTAATTTCCAGCAGTGATCGACCACATTTCAACGCCGCACCGCTGCTTCGCTCTACTTTATAAGCGTGTGGAAAAAGTCAACCGGGCTCTGGAGCGGCAAGTGGGGAAAACTAATCAACTCTGCATTAATTAATGATAGTGGAAGGGCTTTTTAGTGACTCTGGTTTTGGGCAGAGTGTTTTAAAAGGAGAGTGGAGATAAGTTTCTCGAGAATAGGGGACTCTCTGGAGTAAAACCACACAGAGGAGGGGGGAGTGTTGAAGTGGAATCAGTTTGGCCCTGGAGTTGGAGAGCATGCTTAATGATTTATCATGATATACTTTAGTTTACTTTCCTCTGCTGTAGATTTGTTGATGTTGTATAGTTTGGCCGTTGGTTCAGGAGTGAAAAGAGGTCAAAACAAGGCCGAACACAACTTTGTCAGAGAGTTGACTTAGCAAGAGTCTACAGTGGTGTGGGGGTGTTCAAACATGCACCAGTGAGAAGATCAGATATAACTAAAAGTTTGAGAAAGTTCTCATTGACAAAACAAGTTCAGATCGACAACAGCAACAACATTGTATGGAATTCAATATATAAATCAGGACCTGTCTGTAGCGAAGTCTGGCAAGATTTCAACATACAGGTGTAATACAGCCTGATTTTACTCCAACCTGTTCAGGTAGCTTAGTCAGTGGCCCGTCTCTTTGGATGCTGTCTACTTTGTGATGGGCCTGAACCTCGGGTAGGGTGGCTGTTGGGTTAACATCAGACTTTCGCCAAGGATAACATGACTCCTGTTTGAGGTCAATAGTCAATGTTGTTATGTAACATAAGTTACCTTCAAAAGTAAACCCAAACCAAATCATTTTTCTCTAACATAACCAGGTAGTTTTGGTGCCTGAACCAATTTCAGTTTCAAACCTGAACCACATTTTGATTGTTGTTGCACAATGGGGTTGTGTTGATTTTTTTTCATATTATGTAACATTTCAAATATTAAGTGAAAAAGGATGAGGAGAGAGAATCAGTTTGTTGGGCACTGGCCTGCTTCGTTCAGTTGAACTCTCACAAGGGTTGCCAGGTCTGTGTGACGAAACCAGCCCAATAGCCAATCAAAACCAGCCCAATACTAGAACTCAAAATATACCCCTGTCAACCCATATACTTTTAAAGTCCAACAGCATTGCTATCATTGCCAAATGCATTATAAAATACACAGATCGATTAAACTCAGATGGTCATAGAGGTGGGTCAGAGGAGGATGTTATCAAAACTGGCATCCATCATGGACAACTCCTCTCACCCCTTGCATGAGACTGTGGGGGGCCTTAAGCAGCTCCTTCAGCTGCAGACTGCTACACCCACCCTGCAAGAAGGAGCGCTACCGCAGCCTATTATTCATGTAATTTGCATGTAAAACAGGTCTACCCAACCAGCGGACAATGATGTCCACCCGCAGAAACACTTCAAAAGTAGCCCAATTCTGTGGGAAAACCGCGGACCTGGCAACCCATGAGGTTGCCTACCGCCTATTAATGAGATTATAGTGAAGTTTGAAAGTGTCTTTGTGGAAACATGAGAGAAAATCAATATTAACACTTTTTCTGTTTTTGTCTGTCCAACAATTGAACTGAACTCGTCTGTTGAACAGCACAAGAGAATAACTGAATTGATCCCCTTGTGGAACTAACCCCTGACAGTTTAGCCCATAAGAATCGGTCCCCGAGCCACTCTCCAAATACACTGTTTGAAGTTCAAGTAAAACATATGATCATAGATTTCCTACATCCCAAATCAAGAATTGCCCAACACTGTCTTACCTTGAAATTACAAGAAGGAGAGTTGACATCAGCCATAGTGGCCCCATCAGCTCAGCGTGCTCGGGCCACTGGTGGGTGATAACACTAATTGACAGTTGCTTTGTTCAGTTGACTGAGCACAATAAGTCACCTTGCCATCCCTGAAGGTGAGATGCCTTCAGGAGCTATAATATAATGACAGCAGGTATAGTGACCGGGGAATTCTTCTCCCTCACAACCTTTTTTATTCCACTTTGTCTCCACTTGGTCTCACATTTCTACCCCACCAACCCCCACCAACACTTGTCTTCTCCTCCCCTGGGCCGCCTCCCCCCTCTCTTTCCTCTTTTCCCTTTCTCCTGACCTTCTCCCTTCTCCTTCGTCCTTTCTGCTTACCCCTTCTACACCTCACCTTCTCCCCTTTCCTCCTTCCTTACAGGCCCCCTCCTCCCATCTCCTGATTCCCCCAGCTCCTTGTTAGGGGCAGGCTCACTGTGGCCCACAGTGGCTGAGATGGATGAGGTGTCGACCCAACGTCGACCCAACGGCATCCTCACAGAACATCCCGTCGGCCTGTCAGGTACGTCAAAGCCTGGTGACAGCTATACACTGGTGTTCCGTTGCTTGTGGACTGCTCTAGTAGATCATCAAGGTTAAAACCGAATGTTCAAACAAAAACAGATCTAAAGATGTGAGTTAGAGGGAAATGGCTGCAGCTCAATTATGAGGATGCAAACTTACCACTGCAATTTGATGTTACTTAAAGAAGTTTATATGTAGCTCCACAATATGTTTAACACTTCTCGTTGTCAAGATTTGTTGCAGCCAAAATGTTATGAATACTCTCTGCACAGGCCTACTTTAACATAAATTGGAAGGAGAACAATTACTGGAAATCAATGCTCTCCTTGAGAATTCTCAGCTTTGAAGCCTTCAACGTGATAGATTAAAAGCCTTTATGTAAAAGTTTTAGGAGGAGCAACCTCTACTTTATAATTTAGACTGTCAAACCTCTTCCTCCCTGTTTGCCTGAATCAATCCATGGCCCCTCAATATTTTATTAAGCACCTTGATACAAAACATAAATAAAATCAATGTTCCATTTTCCACTGAAGTGCTTTTGGAGGGCTGTATTTTATTGCTAATTAGCGGTGGCAAAGAGAAAGAAAAGAAGTTTCACAATGAAGAGAGGAGAAAAAAACAGCGTTGCCAGACCCACTTCTAGAATGATGATGTTTAACCTCCCTGGAAACGGCCAGCTCTAAACAGCTATTGATTTGCTAATTGCCTTCACTTTCAATTCCTTCGTTCCTTAAGGTGGTATTTAACCCCTGTGACATGCTGTATTTACGGGAAAAAAACACTCAACATCTCTGCTTTTAAGGGCCGGGATGTTCGGTCCTCAGTGACGAGTTCGAGCAATTTAAAGCTGAACTTTTAAAAGCAATAACTTTACAGTATTAATGTGTGTGTTTGTCTCCTGTTGCTTTAAGTTCTCTGTGCACATAGTCTGTATTGGGCTCAAATAGAGCTGTAATGTTAAGTCCATTCATCAATCATTCAAAGGAAAAACAATCGACTGTTTTGACTATTGATTAAACATCTTGGTCATTTCTCAATCGAACATTTGCTGCTTCCTCCTTCGTAAATGTGACAATTTGCTGCCTTTACCTGTGATTCATAACGGTAAATTAAGAGTTTTGGACAGTTGATTGGACAAAGAAACCATCCTGAAGATGTTTTTATGAGCTCTGGGAAACTGTAATGAGCATTTCTACAAAGATTTTAAACGATTAATTGATTTTACTTGAAAATTAGCAGCAGATTCATCGATATTGAAGCTGCAGCCCTGGACCTAAACTATCATTTTGCACTGCAGTTCCCCCAATGCGACCTACAACTAAGGTACTCCCTGTTTTTTCTTGGTCATATATTGTTCAGTCACATGAAGCAGTGATACAGCTGCATCCAAAAGGAATGGTTAAATGTTTTTAATGCCACACCAGTTGACGAGAAAACGTGGGAGAAATTAACAAGAAATAAACTAAACAAAAATAATTTGATGTATTTTTCCTGCGTCAGACTCACTGATAAATGTACCCTGCACTTCTCTCCCTCTGATTTGTTATTCTAAACATGGTTTAACAGACAAAAAGGTTCAAATGGTGAATAGAATTTAGAGAGATTTACAGCCAGTAAATTATGTAAATTTGAAGCATTGAATGTGTTCAGTGGAAGTAAAACCTTCTTTTCCCAACGTCTCACATTTGTTCCAAACAAAGAAAATTACCGTTCCAAGCTCCTACTGATGAAGGTTCGGGGGGGCGATGTCTCCAGATAAAATTAAGATTGATCTTATTACAACAACTCATTTAGAGGCTAAGACTTAATCAATAGTAACTGTTTAGTACAAGGCTTTATTCGCCTCCAGGCACTTCAGGGCCTTGTCCAGCACATCATTACGTCTGCAGCCCCTTCTGCATCATCGTACTTTATAGTTGGTCCACATGTGCGATCATTGGATGTGAAGTATGGGACTGAATAAAATAAGATACAGAACTGAAAGGTCTACTCATGCAGCCTAGGCCTGTTTGTGTGTTGCATGTATGCTTTCACATGTTTTTGATTTACATTAATTAACACCAGTCAGCCAATAGTTCGCAGAGCTGAGACTTTTGATTATCAAGTAAGTGCTTTTTAATGTTTTTATTTAAAGTGTGCAAATCTAATCTTGACAATCTCAGTGCAGACAAACCCTCCTGCACCCCCAGCGATCTTTGGCGCCCCCCAGGTTGGGAACCACTGACCTACACAACCTAACCAACCACTGCAAGGCTACGTTGTGGACTTTGCGTCTACAAAATGGTCCTCGCTCCGTCCTTCACAAAGCTACAAACCCCCCACAGGGAAGGTACTAGATGCAGAGCCTCCAACCTGCCTCATTTGATTTCCTCAAAATGTTATTTGTTTTTTGTCTGTGAGTTTTGTGCTTTGACCCTGGGTTGTAGTTACGATCAGGAGTCAGCTCAGTGTGTTCTATTTAGAAATCTGACCAGATTCACTCTGCTGCTCCTGATGGACTTCCTGCCCAGCTCGTTGCTCAGTGCAGCGGCCTTTTCAAAAACAAGGTGCATATTTCAGGCAGAGCAGAGAGTTGCTTTTTTTCTTGCGTTCATTGCCTGCTCTTCTTCCCTTTTCTTTTTGTGTAACTTTGCACTGTAGAACGTTACTGCCAATGCTTTTCAACCATTGATTTAGGTAGCAACTGAAGGGATGTTGTTGTAAACTTGGGTTTTGTAGAACACACAAGTTTCTGTGAATGGCCAAAGTCTCTCGTCATTGGCTAGTTTTTCTAAAGAAGGAAAAGTTGGAGCAGATCCAGAAATCTTCTGCATAAATGAGCAAAATTTCAAGGATGCAAATAGATGTGACTTTGCGCCAGGTGACCTGCGGAGAGTTAGATTGTTTTGCATGTTGGTTTTGGTTTGGAATACACAGAACCACAAACATATGAAGGACTTTGGTAGAGAGACGTAGAACATGTTAACCCCTGGATTTGATGGGTTGACCATTTAACAAGAATTAGCTAGCTGGCATTTGTTTTAATAACTTATAGTGGATGTTCTAATGAGACTGTGATATGAGAAAACTGTGTGCTGTATTCCACGATTAACACACCAAAATGAAGTAATGTGGTTCTTGGACCAAAACATATATTTTTTTACTTTATTCCCTTAAATTTGTGACTTTTATCACTTTGAATTTCTCTTTTTTTACTCCTTTTCTATGTAAACTGACGGCCTTAATTAAAAGAGTTTTTCTGCCACAGTGTTATCCCCCTCTACTAGCTCAGTAATTTGGCCCTTGTGCTCCGTAGTGCAAGTGAGAGTAGGAGAAGAGATCATATGCAGAAGTCAGTATACATACTGGGTTAGAGGTTATTATCAAATAATCCAGCTCGCTTGGGCTTTAGTGCCGAGCTGCAGCTGCTGCCCTCTCCATCCAACATCTCATTAAAACTTAGCATGTTTAGCATCGCCACCTTTGACCCCACTTGAGACGTCAGTGGTTTGGAGCTTTGAATGAGAGCACCATATTGCAGACAGTGCTCTCAACCCCACGCCTGCTTGATTCTGGGTCTCTCCTTCCCCCTGTGGTCTGTGTCGATATGTCTCATGCGTGAACCTCGCAAAGACCCAGCAGCGCAGCAGCTAAGGGTATCGCTCACAGCCCGTGTGAGTGTGTGTGTGCGTTGTCACAAGAGAGAGCGTGGGCCTGCTGCTCTGATCCTGTTGGCTTTAGTTGGATATGGAGCCTCATGCTACAGCTGGCGTGCTGGCAAGCTGTCTGCTGCCAACCGCGTGTGTGTCTTTGTGTGTCTGTGTGTGATCGGAGCTGCTTCACATCTAGACAAAAAAACACCTACTGCTGCACCAGCTTTCACTCCACACACACACACTTGCTCAAAAGACAAAAACCACCAACCACCAGCAGCGCAGAGGGATTTATATCACTATCAAATATTCAGAGCATCAAACATTCGAGGTCTGCTGTGTGAGAGGAACTCCACAGTGAAGCGATGCAAAAAAAGTATATAAACCTGCTGCAAGCCGGTTATTTTCTCCCACTTTTGAATCTTAACCAACACACGGTCATTTCTCATGAAATTAAAGCAGCAAACTTGATTGTCAATGTTAATAAAAAATGGATCTAAATAATAGTCTACTCTTAAAGAAAAGCTGATCTGTGTTCACATTATACAAAATTCAACATCGACTGGGTAAAACTTTAAATTAGGAGCGCCTCTTCAAGCTTTAAGAAGAAGAAGTTATATTAAAATGAGTTAGCAGTGTCTTTGTGACCGGATGTTGGAGCTGTAGCAGTGAAGGTCTGAATACGCTGGACTTTTACCAAACTATACTTCTAAGTATTAGTTAAGTAATAAAATACCCACTGCGTTTCTTCAGCGAGACCGTTTTTTTGGACAGGATGGTGAAACATCGGACAGTTTTTATTTCGGCCATCTATACCAGTGAGTGTGTGCAAGAGTATGTTTCACACATGTGACATTGTGTGGTGCGTTATGGTGAGGGTTGTGTATCTTTTAGAGCTGTCAATTTGTAACATGAATAAAAAGTGAATCCTTAATCTGTTATGGTCCAAATGTAAAAACAATTTCAAAATACGTAATGAATATGTTTAAAGTGATAATCTCGGAAGATTGTCATGTAAATAAATGTCTGTTAAGTCTCTATCTATCGCTGAATGAGGTAACACAATGGTGACTGAGCCTATGGCCGACTGATGAAAGCCTTTGCATTTGCAGTATTACAGACTGGGTGTCTGGTGCGACTTTCGTGGAAAAAATCACAACTGGCGCCCAGTTAGTGACACGTTTTCCATCAGCCAGCAGTGGTTGGTCTGTCAGAGAGGGTAGTGAAAATTCAAGAAAAAAGAAACAAACTCGACGCTCAGATGAAGCAAACAGTCTGAAAAGGAAAGCGACCGTCAGCGAGGAAAACAAAGAGTTACAACCGGAGCCAACCGTGGACGTCACACATGCAGCACTGTCTGGATATCTGGGAAGTGTGCTCCCGCAATTACAGTTTATATCCATAGGTGCCGCCAAAGAGAACCAAACTGAGATCTTCAAGATTATAACTTTAACTTGGCAGTTTAATCCTCTCAAGTAGGAACTTAATAAAATGCACTGACAATCTAATCTTTGTTGTATGTCCATTCCACTGTTTTTATCTTTGCGTATTTTTTTCTCATTGGAGTCTGGTGGCTTTAATACAGCAATGCAACAGCTGTTTCTGGTGTCAAAAGAAACATGCACACATTTGATGCCAACATTTAATTCTTGGGAGTTTGTATACATGATATGATCGGTCCATACCCAAAAATACTGAGTGAAAATACCCTGTCTTAACCATGACTGTTTTTTATAAACGCAGTTACATTCTGCTTGTGTTTAATTCAGCTGAAATAATTTTTAAAGCCCCAGTAAAAACAGTCCTCTGCAGCCCCACTCTGCCATTTTTTCTAGCCATAATCAGGGTGAAGGCCCGGGGGAAAACCCTGTTGATCTGTAGCCCTGGTTATTCCACTCACTCCGTCACCCACCTCCCACTAGCATTCAGCTGGAAACCTCAATGCACCGGTGTAATTATGGCCAAACAAGTCCCATATGTACACACACAGTCAGCAACACAGCCAGACGCAAATGAGCACACACTCAAGCTGGAATCCGTGAATGAACACAAGCATACACATTAATACATCACACTCACCAAAGCATATGAGGACACACGCAAACACTATAGTTTGTATGGGTGAACACACACGCACACACACCATGTGAGGGATGTAATGGCATGCTAATCAATGCAAAGCCCTTGATGTAGTGGAGCAGATGGCCTGAGGATGAGTGGCACAGGGCTGACAGGTACACTCCTCGTCTGCTTTCTTTTTACATCTTTCCTCCCTTCTATTCTGTTTTCCTTTCTTTCTATCACTGCTCATATTCCCTTCTTATTTCTCCTTTCTCTCTCCTCTGAACGTTGTTTTCTCTCTCTACCAATATTTCCCCCCTCTAATCTCACTATTTCGTCCTCTTTCATCACTATGCCATCTCACTTGACTTTTTCTTTCTTCATTCCACTCAGTTGTTATGAATAATCAACAGCATGCAGAGAGCGGCTGAAACGCTGCTTCGCCTCTGAAGTAGTAAACAGTAAAATGATGTCTGATGTCTAGAGGGCAGCTCTTTGGAGAGTAGGAATGAAAAAAAATGGCGATAAAAGCAACAAAAAAGCATATTTTCTGCACAAGAATCTCAAACACCTACTTTAATGACATTGACATGCTTCAACTTTGTCATTCAGTTTTGCTGGATTTTTAAATGAAATGTAAATGAATGAGGTTTCCATTGAAACAGCGCTGCTTTTATGTGTGGGTTGTGGGTGTTAGAGTACCTGACATGCTTTAACTTTTCAAGGCTACATTGTGGGTGGTGAAGAAGAAAAAATAAGTTATTTCACAGCCACCACATGAGTCATATCCAAGCGGCAACCTCCAAGGCTGAAAAATAACGCAAATGCAGAGGTGCCAAAAGCTGCAGTTCCTTGAGCAGCCACTTGAGGCCTGGCTCCAAAAGAGAGTCAGTGCCCACTTAATCTCTATTTACAGATTCTGCATCGTAGAATAGTCTACATAGTAGGATCTGAAGGCAGGGACGTGGATTTCCCGACCAGTTTTTTGCCTTGTATGAAATTTTTTTTTCGGTTTCTAGAGCTAATTTCACTATTAATGAGAACTCTATGAGGTGTTTTGATTGATGATTGACAGTTGGCTGCTGCTAGTGGTAATTTGGGTGGCTCCTGAATTTCAACTTTGGGTATCAATAAAGGATTATCTTATTATCTTAGCTGTCTGCTAGATCTCACCTCAGCTAATACAGTTATATAATTTAAGCTCGTAAAGCTGTATTTGTGTTGTTGGTTCCTTTTGGGTTTTTTTTTTTAAGCAAACGTGAAACATATGCTTTGCTGTAAAAGGTTCTTGTTTCGAAACCCTCCAGCTGGCCAGGGCTTTCCTGTGTGGAGTTGGCATGTTCTCCCCGTGCATGGTGGGTTCCCTCCAGGTACTCCAGCTTCTTCCCGCAGTCCAAAGACATGCTCCTTAGGTTCATTGGTGACTCTAAATTGCCTGTAGGTGTGAAGGTTGTCTGGGATAGGCTCCAGCCCCCCCATGACCCTGAACAGGATAAGCGGTGTAGATAATGGATGGATTGATGGATGGAACACATGGTTTACTGGAAAAGGTTCAAATCCTCTAGCTGGCCAGGGCTTTTCTGTGTGAAGTTGCATGTTATTATCGTGTGGTCGGTGTTCTCCGGGAACTCCAGGTTCTCCCACAGACCAAAGACGTACAAAGAAGGTTCACTGGTCACTCTTAATTGCCTGTTGGTGTGACAGTGAATGGTTTTCTGTCTCTATGTCAGCCCTGTAATTGACTTGTGACAAGTCTAAGGTATACCCCCCCTCTCACCCAATGTCAGCTGGGATCACCCCCCTTGACCCTCTAGAATAAGCAGTATAGATTATGGATGGATGGATTGATTGATGGTTTGCTGTGCAAATATTTGTACTAAGATTACGCCCCCCAAAAGTCTGTGCTCAAGCTTTGTCGGTGAGTATTGAACTCTTGTAATGGTATTTATGTTAGCTCTAGCTAGCAGGTATTGTTAGCTAGTTCATGTTTTTCCATACACTGGTGTATTGGTGTCAGCCTGTGCGTGGCAGTCAGGATTATTCTTGGCTTGTCCCAGCAGAGAAGATGATTTGCTATAGTTTGAGAAGACCTGTTATTCACATGTTTCCCACCACTTGTGCTCCCACTGGAGATGTGTGCGAGCAAGTTTGGAGTTTACCACGTTCCATAAGCTGTCTCGTCTTTTTTTCCCCTCATTAATAAATCTACCAAACCTCCCACCACAAATACAATCTCATTGTTTGTCAAACTGATGTTCACAATCTATAAAGCCAGCTGATTAATTAGCCTTGGGCATCAAGAGTAGAGTTTTGGTTACCATCTTGTTGCAACCCCTTCGCTCCTCTACAGCTTCACCCTCCAGATATGATCAATTTGGGCTCCAAATAACCAACATGGCAAAGGTCACAAAGCCAAACCCCAGAATTTAAATTGACGATCCAAAAACACAAGGGGTGCTAGGTCCACTTTTATATACAGTCTTTGCTTATATCACACAATAAAGGGGGGCAAGATTTCACAATGAAATCATCCTCTCCCTTTATGTAGCAAAGGTGTAGATGTGAGTCTGCACATCCGTCTTCCCTCGTGTTCTTTACAAATATCACTCTTCGCCTCATTAGCATGAAATATCTCTCATTAAATTATTGTGTAAAGGGCACATAATCTACTGCGGAAGTGCTGCTTAGACACTTATCTCAATCACTTTGAAGTAAAATTTCATCGCTGACTTCTGTGATGAAACAAGACGATGAATCACTGACAGCTGACTGATGAATCAGAGGCAGCTGCAGAAAGAGAAGCGTCTGAGTCAACCGAACATTTACATACGACACTAACAAAATTATGCATGTTCTGTGGCTCCTGGTCATTAAAGGAAAGCTTGGTGCAGCACAATCTGCATATCCCACACGCTATTTGGAGAGGGCCAAAACAAAAGATCTGCCATGGTGATGCGATGCATCATAGAAGCTGGCCTATTAAGGATAAATGCTGTGAAATCATTCAGCAACGCTACATGCCTTCTTGCGGAGTCCTTTGCGACTTTAAATAGATATTTATTCGCAATCATGATGCAAAAATCTCCATTTATCCAGAATAATTTGTATTAAAATGAGACATGAAAGAATTGGTTCTTTATGCTCACAGAGAATGAGGAAATAAATAGAAAATGTTGAGTTGACCAAGTGATGCTTCTGCTCACACACAAAACAAATGTTTAAATACCAAATCGCTAAGAAGGTAACATAAAGAATGCAACAGCCTTAAGTAATTACACAAGACATCCTTACAGCTCAGACTGAATCTAGTGGTGGGTGTCGGCCTGAATATTCAACCTCTTAAAATGAAGTCTCTTGTAGAAAATATGGAAATATATGATACAAGTTGAAAGTAGTTTTATTTCACAATTGTTTTTGGACATATTTCGTTGCAGCCACGCAATTGCTTTTTTTCTTTTCCATTCAGGGAGAACAGAATCAACAACAACACGATGTACTCATTTTACATCGGTTAGGGATGTGCATTTGGATTTTTTTTTTTGACCGGTTAACAGACGAGATTAAAATGTACTTTTTGGATTGTATAAAAGTCTTCTTGAAAAAGAGCAGCCAGAGACAAGCTCTCCATCATGCACGCTCATTCTGATGCACTCTCCCTAATACTCACACACACACACTCATGAAAGTAATAGATCAATTTATTTTAATCCTCAGACACAACTCCCCGTGGCACCGACAATCGTGGCCACAGATATTAATACACTGTCCAGTGTCCATTACGCACGCATGTGAGCATACAGCCGAGTGATCCAGCAGCAACAATAAGTAAATAAACATTTACAGCCGGCCTTTCTTTGATGGTCAGCACACAGAACTTTAATAAACATAAGACCCTGTCCGATCCTGACGACGGCGCGTCTGGAGTTTTAAATAATGAGTTACACCCGGCTGAACCTCGTGCGTAAATGTTAGGTTTGTTTCTGCTCCAAAACAGCCAATACGTTAACAAACAGGCTGTTTATACTTAAAATAAAGAGGCCAGGCCTTCACCAGCCCTTACTATGTAGGAGACAGTTTGTCTGCTGGTTTTGGTGAAGAAATGGCAACATGTGGACATGCTGTAGGGTAGTCTGGTGCGCAGTCTGTTGACTGTGAGACCCACAGTGGAGAATACGCGCACAGACGGTACCGATGTCCTGGGAGCAGCATTTTGCTCTCCTCTCAGGCTCAGCTCAGCTAAAGACAACAAAAAGTGTGTTTCCCAAATATATAGGCTATGTGTAAAAGACAACATTTTATTTAACCATTTAACTGGTACTATTAACCGGTTAGAATTATTCGCGGCCGGTTAAACCGGTTAAGATGCACATCTCTAATATCGGTATAATTACGATGAACTTAGCAAACAGTTGCCGATACGCAGCACACAACAAGAAGACCAAAAGCATCATAACTATCATTTAAACCACATAAGGCCGCCTGGCCAACGTACTTTCAAAGAAACTAGAATGTGTGTTTTTAGCATAGCATGCCATGTGTGTACGTAATGATAAAACCATTACGGTGTGTCTGTGTGTAGTAAACTAACCAATAATAATGTATAATATGATGAATCATGGGTCACCATAGAGCAGTTGTTCTTGCATGACCCCTACAGAGAGCAGCATGCTGGGTTTCAGAATAGCTCCCTTGTAGCTGGTTCCGATCCAGGGAGTTGCACATGGACTCCTCAGCTAATTGGCATTTTGGCGACACAAGAGCCTGAATACTCGTCATAAAAGTCTGATGTTTCAATCAGTACAAGTGATCCAGCTGAGGTTTGAACTCCGATGGCTGGATTTAGTCAGGAGTCCAACCATCACAGCACAGGATCAGCTGTTATACTTCTGGTTTTACTGGTGTTTCCATGTCAGCAAGGCTTTATTTTTCTGTCATTATTTGACAAACAAACTTATTCTGATTCTCTTTGTACACGAAGAACAATTATGAGGGTTACAACTGCCAATCATGGAAAGCACAAGAGTGTCAAACGAAAATCGTTACTGTTAAAATGCACGCTGATTTGGTGTCACATTTAACAGCACAGTAAAAAGGTGTTATGTGCCTTAATGATGTCTGAGATTTGCTGGTTTGTCTGTCGCCTGCAGGTCTTAATCACGGGGAGAGTAACAGTTTATTAAACAATAGCATCAATCTGGGTCATAAATCTCGCTGCACTTCTTGTAGCTGTTTCAGTGTCAAAGCCATCAGTGTGAACAGAAATACATGAAATGGCCACGACCTCTTACCACTACATTATGTGGTGGCAATTTTGTATTAAGATTACATGATGCACCATGGAAACAATGGTCACTTCACATTCTCTGTAAGATCAGGTGGGTCAATCTGTTTTACAAGCCTGTAAAGTCAAGCAGCAAGAAGTTATTGATTTACATCAGCAGGATCTGAAATGGGCCGTCAGACTGATAGAAAATGAAATGAGCTTTGTGGTCAGGGTCTGTGTTGATTCAGGCTCACATGCAACAATGGAAAAGGAGCATTGTGTTCAGTTTTAGCTGAGTCATCATGGACTGTATTTGAAGTGGACATAGCATCTTAGTTTCAGAAGTGAAGCCAAAAAGGAAGTGTCCCAAACGTGCATTCTTTCTAATGGCCAGCAGGGGGCACTTTACTGGTTTTAAAGGGGCCATATCTTTTAAATGGATATTCTCACATTCTGCATGGGTTTCACATTTTTAGGTGTTTATTGTTCACAGTGAAAAAGTGAAAACTCTGGTTTTCCAGAGTTACATTTTTATAAATGTCGCCTCTGAGACGGGCTGTTCAGAACAGCTGCAGGTTTCTGCGTGGAACCTTGCTGTCGCTGAAATCAACCATCATTCACCGTCATTGTCAAGATTTCAACTTACCATTCCGATACCTCCTGGCGATTCTGGCTCGTACATATTAGGCAGAACAACCGATCCTAGAGCAGCCGTGTTTTCCACAACTTTGCAGTGTGGCCGCTCCCCCACGTGGGATCGCACACTCCACTATGCGGTCACTCCAAATACTGTCAGCCAATCATAACTAAGGTCTAATAGGAGGAAGGAGAGGCCCTGAAAAATAATTACATTAAAATATGAATACCATTTTTATAACGAAACAAGTGTTACCAACGTGATTCAAACACACACTAGAATAATAGAAAATTGATGGCATAGCTGAAATATGTCACCTTTTAAAAGAAGTCTGATTGTAAGTTTACCAGAAAATGGCCGTACTTCTCACTTGATTTTTTACCTCAGTAAACATTGTTTTAATGAGTTTGTGGTCTCAATCCCAACTTTAAAGTCTTCTTCAATACAGCATGAAGTTCATTTTGTAAATGATGGTCCCAATTTAGAGTAAAATAGACGATAAAGCTGGCTATCCTAAAGGCCCCCTGCAAATTGACAAGTTCCTACCAGGGCCATCTGACAACCAGGAAGTAGCAGTGCGTATCAAACCTCTCTCTAAATTTGGACACTTCTGACAAACAAGATACCGATGGCCAAAAGGCCGAGATCCAAGCATTGAGACAGTAGACCAAGAACTTGTTGGTGACATCAAGGTGCACTTTTTACATAGAGTCTGTGGTCTCAGGGGATGGTATCTCTACATCAACTTTTTTTGTGTTTAAAATCCATCCATCTTTCTCTGTACCCATGTGTATGCTAGGGGAGCAGGTTTGTGTGTGCATGTATGTGCGCGTGTGTGCATCACTGGGAAGGCATAGGCATGTGAGCAAGTCGCTAGAGATTAGCTCCAGGACAACCCCTCAGGCATCAGCTCCACACACACCACCATCTACCACACACTGTATACACATGACATCAATTTTCACAAAACCCACACACACTGCCACACACACGCTCCTACACTGAGCCACTCAATTATTCAGCAATCTGCCAGCAGAGCAGGGAATGACGAAGACGGAGATGAAGAGATAGACTAAGACGGGATGACAAGCAACTTGTTTGTTTGCCAAATAATTAAGGAGACATCAGTCTTTGGCGGAGCTCAGATTTAAAGAGGGGGAACACAGGCGGGCAGAAAGAGTTGTAATGATGCTGACGGCTGTGCTGCAGATTCTGTCACTCATGTAGATTTTATCTCTCGCAGAAACTTGAAGGAACAGACAAGGACAGCGAGTGCTGTTATAACAAGCAAGGCTTTAATGGCCTCACATGTGATGTGAATAAACCAGGAGAGATTTTAAAAGCACAGTGCTTCCTCCTTTCTGTCTGTGGTGTGATGTGATACAGTAACAGCCAGTGGAGCCCAGGACGAAAAAGCACGAGTCTTGATAAATAAAGAGTTGAAAATAACGTTGATTTGCTTGTCTGAGTAGCCTTCAGTTTGCCCATTGCAAACATCCCCCTGGGTCTGGCCTGCAGGCCCGTGGTCCTCCCCACTGAGGTTTCGATTGTCAGACACTTCATTTCCTGTTGATGTAGTTCCCCACCCACATGCCCCAAGAAACACCTTTAATCGACTGAGCTTCAACTGCTATTGTTTCAACTAAACTAATAAGATGCACAAGTTATTCTTCTTCTGGAGTCTTTCAAACACCTAACAGCTTAAGATGCATTGCCACCCCTCTGAAGTTGAGTAAGGCCGACTTTAATGTGCATGAAGCTTTAGAAAACAAAGACCGATTGCGATCAGATTTTAGATTTGGCCTAATGATGCTGCAGTGTTGCATGTAGCTAACTGTAGGTCTTAAATCTCACTTGGATTTGGATAACAAGGTTTGCAAATGAATGCAGAATCTTTACGTGCAGAAACCTGACTGAAACTGACCATCACCTTTGAGCATGCTTTGATCGCATGCAGGAAAACAGTCTGTGTGGAGAGCAACGAGGAAAAACGCATTGGCCGAAATACAATCCCTAAACCCATTGGCTGTCATATTGATCTCTATAAGCAGATATCTTTGTATAAGTCCAGCTAAAAATCTGGTCGTTTGTGGGTTGGTCTCAGCTCACATCTCCCATAGGAAGTCTTGGCCTGGATATCCTTTACGGATGTTATCTTAAATTGCGTTGGCTGCACCTGAAGCCCCCCAAGAAATGTTAGCTGTCGCTCCCAGGGGCTTAACCGTCATCAGGTTATAATATGGCTTCTGAGATGGCGAGACACTTGGGGCGCATTCACACCTAAAGTCCGTTTGTTCGTCCGAATCAAAGACCAAATTGTTACAAAGTTGAATTTTACCTTGTGTTTGGTTTGTGTTCACACGGCAGCTTTTACCAGCGGACCAAAAGTTTTGATGCACGAGGAAATTGCTCTGACTGGTCAGAATTTCCATGTGTCAAAACTCGCTGAAGTAAACAAAGCGAGTAAGCACACTGATCAATCACACTCAACATGATCGCAGAGTTTTTTAGTTTTAACCAACAGTTAAACAGTTAATCGATCAGTTCCATCTCCTGTAGTTTTTCACTCAACACTTTGAACACCTCCGTGTTCTTGTGCGTTTCCTCAAGAATGTGTGAAATTGTTTGGTCAGCCCTTATATCTATATCTCATTGCTCCCCCAGGTCTGTGCTCTACTCATCTCGCCGTGTGTCTCTGCAAATGTCAGCACCCGTAAACACACTACAATGCACAGTTTTATGGTTTGTTTCCTGCATTTGGTCCTACTTTGAGTCCGTTTACGTTCTCACTTGAATCAAACTGGACCGTGGTTCGTTTGGAAACGGACAGAGACCTGTCTTTTCTAGCAGGCCACAGTACGGTAATTTGGTCCTCATTCCGGCGTTCACACCACCAAAACGAACCGCACCGAGAGGACAAACGCTCCAGGGTACGGTTCAATCAGACTAAAAAAGGCTGGTGTGAACCCGCCCTTAAAATACCTACATGGGACCAGATGCTCAGATTTCTCAGACAAAGTTTACTACAACCTCAACTGACCTTTATACCTGTTGCATGGTAAATCTAGATTCCTTCCTCTTCTTGCTTCTGTATCCATGCAGAAAGGTTTGAATATGATGCTGTACTACACTCAAGTGGTATTAATGATGCTTTGAGAAAGTTGGTTGCTTTGGGAACATAACCAAACATTGAAATGAAATCACTTGATATAAAAGATCTAGATTTTCTTGCACTTAAGAAAATTAGAATCTGTAGCAACACTTGGTTCAGTCTGTGTTATTTAATACTACATGCTGCCAACTCTCCACAAGGATAATTTTAATCTCTTTCCTAATGTAAAATAAACAATGAATCAAAGGCAAACTTTTAAATAATATCTTAACAATGTTTTTCTTAGTGTGTGCCATGTTTCTCCCACAGTCCTCTGCCATTGTGCCAAATGCAGCATTTGGAATGACTAAAAACAAGTAGCAGAGTGAATGGCGACGCAGGGACAACAGTGTGTGCTTCTTTATATCAAAGCGTCTATGCTAATCAGCTGGCCGGTAATGTGAGGTGGAGCTGCTCGGGGCTCTGTGGGTATTTGGACCACGTTGCTCTGCTGTGCTGGCCAGGTAAGGCACGCTGCCAACGCCGGGCTCTCTGCCAAGCTGGATTGGAAATGCACTGCCAGCGTATGACACTGGCCGCCGGCTCCAGTCCCCACATTAACCTGTGGATGCTACTGTGAAAGAACACAGCATAAACAGGTAGGTGCCAACATAACAACAAGTTCAAACTAGATCAGAATGAAAGAAACGTATACACGTATCACTTAGAATAAGAAACAAATGAAAAAAGTGGCTATAAGAGCCAATTTTAAATTTTGTTAACAGTAGTGTCACAAGCGATCTTCAGCTCCGTATGAGCGTGGACTCTCCTCGGAACAAGTCACATGGTCTGACTTTCAGGATGCTGTCAGTCCTGAAGTCTGTTTGTTTGATCCAATCAAACACCAAATTGTTACAATGTTGCATTTTGCAGAGTTTGGTTTGTGTTCACACGGCAGCTTTTACCAGCAGACCAAAAGTTTTGATGCGCAGGGAAACTGCTTTCTGATTGGTCAGAATTTCATGTGGGAAAACTCCCTGAAGAGAGGGAGAGAGAGAGAGAGACAGCACGCTCCTCAGTCACACTCAACACAACTGCAGACTTGAATGTTTTGTTCATGTTTCCATTCTCCTTTAGTTATTAACAGTTTGAGCACCTCCGTGTTCATGTGTGTTTCCACGAGCATTTGTGAAGTTGTTTGGTTGCCCATATTTCTATTTCCTCGTCGCTCCCTCACATCTGTCCTCTACCCATCTTGCTGCCTGGCTGCGTGTCTGCCTCTGCAAGTGTCAGCACCTGTCAAAAACCCACAATGCACAGCGCTTTGGTTTGCTTCCTGTATTAGGTCCTACTTTAAGTCCGTTTATGTTCTCTGTTCTTTGAATGTGTGTTTTCACCTGTGCAAATGAACCAGACTTTCCGACTCAAGTCCGAAAGTCCGGACTGAAGCTGTCCGGTGTAAAAGCACCCTAAAACTCGAATTTCCTCTGGTTTAACTTTCGGACCAGCTTTTCTCATTGACTAACAACAATTCCTCAAACTCAGGAGCATTTCCAACTTAGCATCCCTCTGGATGGCAGATAACACTTCCTCATACTGACACGTCTGTACAGGAAAACAGTTTGAATATGTGGTTAAAGTTGTGTTTGGTTGGATAACGTAACCAAAAGTACTTGGTTAGGTTAAGGAAAGGTCAAGGTTCAATCATGAACATGTCAGTTACTACAGCCATTCAGCTCTGACCTCCACAACCTTACATACACGATATAAACACCCCACTACTTCTTGCATTGATAGTTGCCAATGCAGATTAGCTGCATCTGTCGCCTTCTGGCTGAAAATGAATCTAAGTTGTAGAGTGGTATATCATCTTCACATACTGACAGAGTCGTTGGCCCTGGGCTAGTTTGTGCATATTTGTGGAGTTTGTTCAGTCCCTCAAAACTCCCACAGAGGTGAAGTTCTCCATGGTGTGGATCACCATGTTTAAAGCATTACTTTGTGCACTTTGTGTGATTGTGCACAAATCAAATATATTAGTATTTATATTTGTAACTTTGGTAAACTTTACTTCCCTGTTTTAACTTTTCAAGCGCTCCTTCTTGTCCCTGTTTCTCTTTAGTCTCTGTCAATCGCAGCCACAGTTCTGAACGTAGCTCCGACCTGTTAAACTTTATATTTTTACTTTGTCATCCCATATTGGTCACATATTGGCTGACTGAATCACATTTTTACATTTGCACAGCCTATTTATTAGCCCGTTGTTATTCAAAGATCTTAAACCAGCATTAGCTGATTCCCTGGCAGACTTTGTGGCAGCAGTAACAAGCTGTGCACACAGCTTTTGTTCCCGTGTGTTTACACCGAATCACTTTATACGTTTATATAGCAAACTTGTAAACAGCTGATTATTTACACATCCAGCAGAAACGGATCAACATCACCATTTATTTGGATTTGAGTTTGTGGCCTGCTGATGAATATACCTATAATACTGACCTCAGCTGACTCCGGCCTCTTTAACGGGTAGATGCACCTCTGTAGTCACCCGGTACTCACTGAGTCTGTTGTTGGTGCTCAAGAGCTATTGTACAGTGGTTCCACCAGAGCTAACAGCCGTGTGCGGCTGCTTTTAACACAAATGTTAAGAGCGAGTGCGAAACAAAACAGTAAAGTTACAAAAGATCCTTCAAATTAAATGATACATTACATTTTGGGTCCAAGCCCTGCAGCAAGACACTGATCTGACACACTTATCATGGGACGCCATCATTTTTCTGTGCCTTCTGAAACCGTGATAACTCTTCTCACAGCTCCTCCTTTCTAAGACCTTACTGCAAAATATGTTGCATACAAAGCTAAAGAGAACTCTCCCCTTCATAATGTGTATACATGTAATTACATAATTAAATTTAAATGTTCTAAACGTTTCTGTAAATGTCTCCAAGAAGTTCGACAGCCCAGAGAGGGTGGTTCCCTCCTGCTTCCAGACGTGTTGCTATTGAGCGAACAGACGTAAGAGAGGTATGGATCTGCTCGTTAAACTCTTGACAAGAAAGCCAATGAGTGCATTTTGCAAGTTTTTGGACTATCCACTCAATAAATATGGGGACATGCAGCATTTGATGTCACAACGGTGTGAAGAAAACTGATAGAGCTACTGGACTTTTATGGAGCATGTGCGTCATCTGTGTAGCAATGGAAGGGGACATCATTGTCTGTTATAGCTGTACCACTGAGAAGGTTTTGGGAAAGAGTTTAAAGCAACACACTTCAAAGTTAGTAAAGTTGGAGCATCCAAATATAATCGAACAAAGATTGAACAGTCACTTCCTTCAGCTGTTAAACGGTCATTGCTAACCTGGTGAAGAGTTGCCTCTTTCAGTCAGGAACACTCGTCATAGATTTAAACATTTATTGCAAAATGGAAATACAGTTATGATTGGCTCTGATGGCTCCGCTCTTTAGTTGCTCCCTGTGTTAGCCGAGCAGAATGCTGCAGCTTTCCAGGGAGCGCAATGCAAACCCCCCCATGGGTACACAGAGCGGGCAAAAGGCTTACAGTGTTACAACTTGATTTAGCCTTTGTCCAAAGCGACGTACATCTGAGAGTTAATACAACACAAGTAAAGATCAAGACACGCTTCAGACTAGAAAGATGGAGGCTGGGGTGGTGGAGGCAATGCACTGCCAGCTGCTGCACTGTGTGCAGCATTGGTGTCGCAGGGATGAGTGAGAAGGAAGTTGCATTTAAAGGGACCGCCTTGTAAGAAGCGGCTGTGATTGGTGTGATACTGATTAGAAACAATGATTCACTCAGCAGGCTGTCAGCTGATTACAGCCGGGGTGTATGACTTCTGTGTCCTGCAGGAGCTAACACGAAGCTTCATTTAGTGAAACAAGTTCTAAAATACGCCTGAACCGTCTTTAACCCGCTGTTATGGTTCATGTGAGAGATTCATTTGTTGGTCTGTCATCTCAGTTACAACAGTAGAAGCAGTTTTTGTTTGACTGTAGAGCGGGCCAGCAGAGAGTACAGAGTGTCCCTTACTGGTTCGACTCTTAATTGTTCAAACCTGCGTGGGTGAGAGAAAGTGTGCGGCAATGTGGAGGCAAGAAAACAGAAACAAATGGCTTTTATTATTATTCCAGCAACACCAAGATATCAAGTATTTGGTGATATTTGGATTCTTCTACTCAATGTGTTTGATCATCAGGTGCTACTCAGATCTGTCTGAACTGCAAAGTGTTGTCTTGTTGTCTCACTGAGGCTTTTATCAAGCTTGGATTTACACCTTCTCTCTTATCGTGGCTCTCTGCCTGTCACTTTCTCTTCTTCCACGTTCTCTTTCTTTGCTCGTCCTCTGACCCTAACTTCCTCTCTCTCAGCTTCTCTTTTTCTCCCATGCTTTCTGTCCCTTAACCAAACAGTCGTAACTCTGTAATTGGATGTGTTGCGATCCTTAATGAAGCAGCTGACGGCCCTCTGGCTGCTCTGTCGTCATTATGCTATAAAGAAATGTGCTGACAGCGAAACAGAGAAGTTATAGGGGAGCCTCTGTAAAAGTTCTGATGTAGCTCAGCCAGCTGGCAAACTGCAGCGTGAGTGTGTGTCTTTTGTTACTGTGACTGTGTGTGTGGAAAATCTGAGTGCTCGTATGTGTGAACGTATATGTCTTGTCGGGGAAACCTCGTATCTCCAGGTTTAATATTTAAAATGCTTTCAGATGAGGTTGGAGGGCAGTCTGGAGTTTGAAGAAAATTAATCTCAGACTGAAAATCTTTCAAAACACCTTAAACCTTTAATCTAACAACAGACGTCCCGCTGAGCGAGATGCATGTTTACACAGTCCTGTTTGAATTGACCTAAATATTAACAATAAAAGCAATCTTTGAGCATTTCAGTCAGACAACTCGCGTTGTAATAGCTCCGACCTCATCACTCCTCACAGATTTATTTTACATGCAGAAATTTGAGCAGTGCAGTCCTGGTGCAGGGCAGCGGTGGCAAGGACAGAGCAGAGGGAGAGAGCGGAAGTCTTGCAGCTCAAATGACTGTTGCTGTGTCCGAAACCGCATACTAACGTACTGCCTACTACATACTCAAACAGTATGTACTGCATACTGCCTACTAACCTGACTGTTAGGATGCCGGTGGCATCATACTCAGAGCCGTCTTGTCCGTATCACGTGACTTAATATTTTACGTATGTCCCGTCTGATCTCCGGTCCATCTCCGTCATAGTAGAGGGTGGAAGGTGGCCACAGGAGATCATTGTAAAAGCTAATTACTTCCATAACCTTTAAGTTGTACAGATTTTAGGGGTATGAGGGATCACATGAAATTTCATCACATGAAAAATGCAACTGTAGGCACTAAATCTCTTTTGCAAATGAAGCAAATGGAGTTAAAAAAAGGTCTGGACTGTCAGGAAATGTTGTGTTCTTGTTTCTACAGTCAGAATCGAGTCAGTCAAGTCTTTTGTATTTCTTTAGCAAAATTAGAATTTACGCCACTTTTGGTATTTTTTAATATGTGACACAATTTAGGACAACTGCAGAGAGACAGGAAACATGGGGGGGGAGTGGGGGGGGTGGCAAGCAGAAAGGGGCCGAGGACGGGGGTCGAGTCTGGCGCTGCATCAAGGGCTACAGCCTCTGTATGTGGGGCGCCTGCTCTGCCCATTGGCTCAACCAGTGTCCCACTATTTCAACTTTTATCAATGTTTATGGGTTATGACACCTTTTAGCTTCGGTTGTACAGATACTAGGGATGCTAATAATGTGAAAATACTCCATAAAACAGCCTCAACATAAAGTGAGAGACCAGTTTAGGCTCTAGTGGATTATTTATTTCAGCTCTCTGGATGCAGACTTATTGGAGATACATGTTTTTCATTAGACAGCCCTAATGTGTAAGTGTTGGCAGTGAATTACAGTCAGAGGTACAGTTAATTAAAATTCTAATTAATGGGAATCTAATAAGCAGCATCCCGCTCCGTCAGCTTGTCGAGGCTTATTTACAGTCGTACTACTCGTGTCTCGCCTTAAACTTAGTGTACAACAAATCTGTTTCTGCTCTGACATTTCCCCGCAGACGGGATGTAACGTAACACACACTGAGACCTGGTCTGAGCGTGTCAGGGAGGTTATTTTCACTCGGACCACAATGCCCAGAGCCAGCGTCCTCGCTTCACACTCACTTTAACAGCTAATCAGAGCAGAAAGCCACAGCGCTGCGTACAGTTCCTACACTTACATCTGTGCCCTGTTCACATTGTCACATTCAAGGCTCCTACGGGTCATTAGACATGGAACCAATGTGGTGTTTTTTTTATGTTGCAATACGAGCCAGAGGCAGACTGAAGCAAAGTCTGCGGTTATAGGTACAGTTTCCCACAAGTTTCCAAGGAAATATTCAGGAAGAAATCACTGATAACTTATGTATTACTAACCCCTCTGAGACCCCCTCTTAAGTTGTCATTTTTTACAGTATCATCAAGTGTCACACACCCCCAGAATCAGCACAACCTCAGCTAACTGAGAGTTCACCACACTATAATAGGGGGTATCAGCCTATAACAGAAAAGAACAAACAAAAGGGAACTTGAATTTTTGCATATTTTATTGAAAACCACACTGCAAACCATTTTTTGTTGCCAGGAATAGTCTTTTTTTCCCCTGCCAGTGCACATCTTTATCGGGCGCAGAGTCGTCGGAATTTTAGTCCGTCAAAATGCACTGCAAAGCGGCACCGGTTTAGCTCGGCTGTTGAGTCAGCGACCATGTACAGAGGCTGTGGTCCTCAATGCAGCGGCCCCGGGTTCAACTCCTGCCCTCGGCCCTTTGTCGTGTTTCACCCAGGCTCTCTCTTCCCCCATTTCCGCCATCATCCACTGTCCTCTCTCTTAAAAAAACTAAACTTCGGAATACGTTTTTTTGTTTTGCTCATTTTGCTCTGGGACTCCTCCGTCTCTCCCATATCATTGAATAAAACACAGGCCGATGGCACCTACTGGAGCCAATCAGAGTGTCCGATTCGGAAACGTGACTCTCTGCATCACCAACAAAGATGGCTGATGAGCATTGATCGACATACATACAGAGAGAATGAGCACCGCGTTAGGCAAAAAGAGAGACTGTCCTCATGTTTTTTACAACTTTCCACTTTAGTTTATTGATGGAAGGAAAATTCACACATGGACAAGCTTGGGCTTCTTGGAAAGCTCTATTTCTCTAGTTTAAGTCTTTCTGTCAAACCATCTGAGAGTTATGATGCTCTAGAGACGACATGGAATTAGAGCGCGTATACGGACCCGTGGGTCTCAGAGGGTAGTTTGTGATTATTCTGACTTAAGGACTATAAACCAGAGAACACTAAAATATCACATTTTAAAATAGCAATTAATGAAACCATAAAGTTTGTTTACGAGATGCCTGTGAATTTCCAATAAAGCACTTTGACTTCAACTTCAACTTTATTGTCCCAGAGAGGGGATTTATCTTGCGTGTGTGTTTGTGTGTATGTTACAGTCGCTCCCTGGAAGGAGTCCGCAGAACCTGACAGGGGAGTCCAGGCCTGAGACGTGAGTGTTAATTGCCTTGACAGCTGCAGCGGGGGGAGGACCACCTCTGAGAGTCTGCTCCATTTACCCACTTTCTGCTTAACCCGTCATCTGACTGTACGGCTCAACTATAAATAAGAAAAGTGAAATGTATCAAATAAGATGTCACATTTTCATCATTTTAAACTTACAAATCTGACTCATTAGAATAAAGACGAAAACCAGTCTGACTGCGTCAGTTGTCATTGTGAAATTTAAGTTAAAAAATCCACTTGAAGTCCTAAACAGCTATTGAAACTGTACAATATGATGTGCAAACAGTTATTTTATCATGTAAATTTAATATAGGGCGGCATGGTGGTCCGGTGGTTAGCGCTGTTGCCTCACAGCGATAAGGTTCGTAGTTGGATCCCTGGTTCATACATAGGGGGCCTCTCTGTGTGGAGTTTGCATGCTTTCCCCGTGCATGTGTGGGTTCCCTCTGGCTTCCTCCCACAGTCCAAAGACATGCTCGTTAGATTCATTGGTGACTCTAAAATTGCCCTTAGGTGTGGATGTGAGCTGTTCACTTGTCTCTCTATGTGTCAGCCCTGTGATCAGTTCAGGGTGTAACCCCGCCTCTCGCCCAATGACAGCTGGGATAGGCTTCAGCCCCAACGACCTGCCATGTTTCGTTTGACGTTGGCGACATCTTTCAGTTTGTTTAGCCTCATTCTTTGGATCACAGGACTTCAACTTCAAAACAACTTGACTGACAAAGTGACTGTAAAGCCTGCAGTGTGCAACAGCAACATTTCACAGCTTGAGGCTGCAGGGCTTTATCACTTTTTTTCACTTTTTCGGATCCAGTTACAAGAATAATAGCAGCGTGGGCAGTAACCGCGCTACAAATAGCAACATTAGTTTAACTCAGTGTCCTGGTAGCTTTGTCGTAGCGTCGCTGTTTCCTGAATCAAATAGCTTTTCAGTAGCTTCACACTTTTATTGATCAAGTAGTGCGGTAGCTTCGACAAAAGCTGCATTCTCCCACAGCAAAGGTCCAGTGAAGCCGAAGAAAGAGGTGCTCAATAAATGAGGTAACAGTAGAAAGGTTTAGACTTTGATTAGGGGAGAGTGGGGTAAGTTAAACCACTGGGTAAGTTGACCCACCTCCTGTTTCTAGGCAACGGTGCACACTTTTTGTCCTTTAAGCTAGTTTCAGGAAGCACCCATCACTTCTATTTGGCTGTAACAGAGAAAGAGACACATGGGGGACAGGCTTAGTGTTATTCAAACACAAACATTTCAGCATATCAGTTAAATGATATGTAAAGTAAAAGCAAATTATGAAGGTCAAAAATGGTGTAGTTGGTGATTTGCCAATGTTTTAAAACATGTTAATCATTTAGCTTTAATCAATGAAGTTACATCTTTCTTCATTGGCCAAAATAAATGTAGCTGTAGTGACTAACTTTGGTGGCAATAATAATAATACTCTAATAAGAGCTCTGACTTGGAATTAAACTGGTTCAGTGTTAAAGAAAGAAGCTTAAAGGTACAAGCTAATTTTGCAGTGTTGCTGTAGCTTAGCTTGCTACATTTCTCTAACGGTTAGCTTCTGTGTAGTGAGTAGTTCTTTGGCATTTTATGCCTTTAATTTTAGAGAAAGGACAGTGGATAGTGCCAGAAATGTAGGAAGAGAGAGGGGGATGACATGCGGCAGAGCTACATCGAGGACTGTAGCCTCTGTCGGCAATTTAACCACTGAGCTAAACCAGCACCTAGCACACTACATTTTATAAGTAGCTTTCCAAACATTGAATAATAGATGCTTATTATGAGTTATATTTTTGCCTTTACAAATATGTGATTTCTTGATACTTGTTTTTTAACCTTTGAGCCCCTCAAACTGATTTAAACACAGGACTCATCACGGCTAGATACCATGACTGAATGAATAAGTAGAATAAAATAAAAAATAACTCAAAACTAATTTATTCGCTTTTAAGCCTAAAACAGGACACCGTGAAAATACATTTACATACCCGATATAAAGGTTTTGGATGGGCACAGTCGCCTGTACTTTATGATCTCCTCCTTGTAACCAAACATATGAATTCAAAGATTAGCAAGTAGCACAAATTTAGCTGTCAAGCACCCTATTTATGTTTGTAATGTGGGTCTGCGGTTGTTTTTGCAGTGTGCTGTTGTTTATTTATTGATATTCTTTTGTCTTTGCTCTGTCAAAGAAGTCTCCCCACAGAGAGCATCACAAAGGCTGCGACCAGAAAAACAGCCACACAAGGAAAAACACAGAAAGTGGAGCAAAAACAAGAAGAGTTCATCTTTTGGAGGTCACTGTTTGATTTTTGAACCAGAGACGTGAGAAGATGAGGCTGTTCAAAATAGAGACTTTTTCCACAGTAAGAAAATAATTATCTTTTAAGAGGAACAAAACATTGTTAATCAAGTGAGAACTTTTAAAATAAATTCAGAAGGAATTGAGCTACAGTGAAAACATCTCTGATAAAAAACCAAAGCCTGTTTAAAATAATTATCTGTTTATTATTTCCAAGAATAGAGGCGAGCAGAGCGTCATCAGTTTGCATATAAACACCTGAAACCTTCATCACACCGACACATCTTTGAATCGGAAAATCTGTTCGCTGAGTCTGAAACGAGGCATATTTTAGTGGAGTTCAGTTCAATTGTTAGGCTCACACAAAGGTAGGCACGCTGCTCCTGAATGCTTAATGATTCTGCCTAATGATTCTGATAATAACAGGCAGGGGGCGGTGAATTAGAAAGAGAATTAGTACAAACAATTAGCTCTAAAATCCCACAGCTCACCGAGAACGAGCATTCAGAGTGTGCTCGTACAGTAGAACACTTGTTCTTTCGGCATGCTCTTCCTCTGCTGATGTTCTCAGGTGAGAGCAAACTGAGCCGTGATCTGAGAGCCATCTCCTTTTACAAGCTGAGACAGAGGACTTTTGTGTTGCATTCTTCTTCACAAACTCGATTTCCACTGCAGATTGAACTGAAAACTGCTTTTATTCAAATCACAGCAAAGCCAGAGGTGTGAGTTAACGAGTGGGCTGAGTTAATAACAGTGTTACAGTTGGTGAGAACACAGAGGTCTGTGTTTGTCTCTCTCTCTGTTCGGTTTTAACACTTTTAAATATCTTTACAACATGGTGCCCACTGGATTCTTTGATGGATCTTTCAAATTAAGACCTTTTATCCCAACAGACTTTAGACAATGTGTGTTTTATCAGCTGTCACTGGTAGCATAGATATGAGGTAGAAGGGCCTTAACTGTCCCATTATGACAGGCGAGTTGGCCATTATCATCACAACATTTAAATACAGCTCCAGAAAAAATGAAGAGGCTACTCCTAATGTTCCTTAAATCAGCATCTCTCTCTACATGTCATGGTCGGCCCAATCCAGACGTGAAACACTGAAAACCTCCTGAATGTGATCAAGAGGAAGATGGATGGTCACAAGCCGGTGAACAAAGACGAGCTGCTCCAAGAGCGGCCTGACGTCACCCAGCAGCACTGAGACAGACCGGTGCAGAGCATGCAGAGATGCACGAAAGCTGTGATTAGAAACCAGGTTATTACCAGATATTGATCTGTGAACTCTTCCTTGGTTAAAACATTAGTATTCTGTTGATTGAACATGAACATGAACTTGTTTTCTTTGCTTTATTCGAGCTCTGAAAAACATCTGTTTTGCATATTTTTGTTTTTCTTAATCAGGCGTCATTTTCTGCAAATAAAAGACCTCACTGACACAAATGTATAAATAGTAGAATCAGAGAGCTGTATATTCATGAAAGCAGTGACGACTAGTAGCCATAGTAACTATGATGGGGCAATGCATTGGAGGATGTCTGGTGAATTAGTATAAAGAGCAAGATCACGGTGCTCTTTGAAATCATGTGTTTTGGCAAAAAATCAAGAATTAATTTGCACATTCTGAACTAAATGTCCAAATAGATAAAATGATCAAATATTTTTACCCAAAAGGTCAAAGGTCAATTTCAATGTGACTTCATAATGATAATCCTTGAGAGAATTTCTTCAAATTTGGAACTGATGTCCACTTGAACTCAAGTATCAACTGATTGCAATCCAGTGGTCAAAGGTCAAGATTTGTGATTCTTTTTTTATCTGTCTGAGAAAATATGCCACTCGCGACTGGTTCGTGCTCAAGCTTCCCTCGTTATGCCCTCACGTACCCTGCTGGTTCTGCTGCTGGTAGGGTCTCCTGACAATCTGATGTTCTGCAGAGAAACAGAGAGAAAGAGAGAGAGATGTTTTCTGGTTTTACCTCCATTCTAATCTTATCTTAATCCTAATGTACACAGGAATGGCATGGAAAAAGGAATCCCTGATGGATCTAGACTTTAACTTTTCTGGTTTGTGGAGGATGAAAACCACGAGGTGCTCATTCTCGTTGTGTTTCTTCTTCCTCCATCGTTCTGTTTCGCGTCCAAGGCTGCCTCCACCTCCTCCACCTCCTCTCCACTCTCCTCGCAACCTCCCCATCCTTAAAATCATCTCATCAACCCTCGCAGAATGAATGCCTTTCTGTATTTTTTTTCTTTGGTCAATTACGACATAACAAACGCCTCCTTGTCATTCTCTCATCCCTGTTTACAGCATTCACCCAAGGTCAGAGTCATAAGTGACCCTCCATGTGAACACAATGAGCCATTTAGTGAATGAGAGGCATTCGAAGGCCAAAGCCAAGTGCAGTCTCAATGGTCAGACGATGTTCTGAAAAGAGTTTGTTTTCTGCGTTTGCTATTAAATACCAAGGACTCGTGACGTTTTGGTTGATCTAAAGTGTGTGTTTATCATGAGTAATCTGAAGTGCCAACTTCACTTTGTAAAGACAAGAAGATCAAAGACTGTGAGTTGCAAGATTTGTTTTCCTTCATCCTTGAAAAAGTTATTGTAAAGCTGGAAAAGTGTTTCAGCAAAGTCTTCAAATGTTTAGATCTGACTGTGAGGCAGCTTCTAAGGGCTTCAGTACAAACGCCGGGGCAAAGAAGGAAGTCAGGTGATGTAGTAGAAAGGTTGGGAAAGGAGGCCGGTGGTAGGGAACCAAGGGATGTAGAAGACCTTGCAAATATGGATGTCTCTTTTCCCCTTCTGTTGTGTCTCCCCAGGAGCCGAGTGCACCAGCTAGGTGTACGCCTGGTCGTAACCTTACATCCGTAAGTTTAGAAAGTCAGACTTAAATCGACGGTAAAACAAGTTGTAAAAGTAACAGTCAGTGCGTCTCCTTGTTTTACAGATTAAATAAAAGGGCATTAAAAAGAGAGTCATCCGTGATCAGACAGTAAGTCGATTGAAAGGTTTTGTTTTTGGTTGAATTAATTGAAGCGCTACAGCATGAATCCGGCGCTGTCCCCCGCCCTGCAGGTGCTGATTGAGCTCAGATTTTGTGCCAGCAGGGCCTTTCAAAACACCGGGGGAGACAATAAATGTACATCAGACAACGGTATGCTTGATTATTTCTGTTTCCTCATCTCACTATCCATAAAATACATTTTTCTTTACTTTTGTTTTGCTATCCATATCTTCTGTCGATCATTTGGTGAGAGAAGTTAGCGAGTGGAGATGCTGGTGCACTCGGCTCCAGGTGATTGCTGAACAAGGTGTTAGGTGCTTAAAAGCCCGAGACATGGCATCTGAAGACAGAGGAGTGGGGACTGCCGTGGTTCTGCCTGGGTGGGGCGTAACAGGATGTAAACATTGAAGGATAAACAACTATTCACATTTTCAGCTTCATAGTGTTTAATGAAGAAGGATTTACAATCACACAATACATTTTGATGACAGAAACACTGACTGTAACGTCTGTTTGCTAACAAGAAAACCCCAAAAGCCAATTAATAATGAAGATCTGCGCTGGGAGCTGAACTCTGCTCTCCTGTATGGAAGTCACACCTGCTACATGCCCACGATCCTGAGCTCCACACACTTATTTTCCACCTCTCCAGATACTGGTTTTCATTTTTAAGCATCTAACTAAACTCTAAATACATCTGCTTAAATGGATTGATAGCCGAGTTCTACGTATAGGGCGTGCTACGTTCTACATTGGTGCTGACTTAAATAGGAGGGAAATTTTTGAGGGAATTGCAAACATGGACATAATTATTTGGCTGCAGGTCCGTTGATAGACAGACGGGTGCCTCACTGTACGTTTCTCCTGACTGAACTGTGTTCAGTAATTGGCTCAGATTGGGTTATGTTAAGTGACAACCGGACAGACAATGACTCTGGGCCTATCAGTGTCAGCAGATTGGGAGTCCAGCTGAATGTATGGCAGCAATTAAAGCTGTGGTGAAGTATTCTGTTGAAACCCACTGCGCTGCATCCCATGACGTTCGCCTACAGGGATAATAACTCTCAAAGTGTTAGCATTTTCTTAATTGTATTATTTCCAACGCACTGCCCTCCCCCTGCCATCCCTCCTCCCCCATGCCTCCTTTTCTTCCCTCCCAAATGAGATGGGGTGATGGACTCTTCCATTACATGAATGCTATCAAGGGAGTGGTTAATGAGAACGGATAAAGCGCTCCCTATCAGTTAGCTGACCCATTATCGTCCCTTATTGTGGCAAAATCTCATTTGACTGTGTTTTAATTAAACAGCGCTGGCTAAGTAAAAGGCCGCCTCGCATTCAGAGCGGCTGAACCCGGGGCAGCGCAGCAGTAATCATTTGGCACAGGTAACTTTTAATCATTCTGCCAGCGCAACACGGGACTCACCCGCCGCTGTGATATGGAGGCAGCTTATTAGAGGCCCCTTTGTTGGCTGCCCCCAATTGCTCTTTTTGAAGAACACAAGAAAAAAATCCCTCCAGTTTCACGGCCCGCTGTACGATGGAAAGGAGAGGGGGAATAAAAGGCGAGGAGCAAAAAAAAAAAAAAGAAGAGAAGAGAAGAGCTCAGCGAAGCAGAGAAGCAAACCTAGCTTTAATCACCCCCCTACACACACCTAAAAGTTTTATAACTAACGCTACCACCTCCGCCGCGCTGCAAACTGTCTGACGGCGAGTAAAGTTTTGCAAGTGTGCTGTGCACTTGTCCTTGGAGGACAAAAAGTTCTCCTGATAAGAAAAAAAGGAGAAGAGAAAGCATTGATTTCAAGATATGAAAGTTCAGCGAGAGAGGAGAGGAGAGCAAGAAAGGGGGACTACAGAGGAGACGGATAAACTATTAGAGACAGCAGAAAAGGAGAGGAAGAAAAAAAACATGAGAGCAAACCAGATAGTGTAGGATGAGAAACTTTCTTCTCCCTCCTGCGTGGCCTGGTTGTGCAGGCTGATGTCTGACTGGCTGGCATGTTTTCAGCCCAGGGGGGGACAGTGAATCTCCCTGAACGACACCAAAGCCAGAGAGCTACGACTGGGGATGAAGCCGCTCGCATCACACAAACCTCCTGCTGCTCCGAATCAAGAGCCGCAGAAAGCGAGAAAAACAGCTTTGATCTGCCCTCTTTTTCTCTCTTTCTTTGACTCCCTCTGTCCTCTTTCACCTCTTTCATGCTCTCTTCATCATGAACCTTTTCTCCCGTTCCATCCGCAGCCGTTTGGTTCTCTTTATGAAACTTTCAGCCAACATGATGCTACCATACCAGCCCTCATTGTTCTAATGACGTGAGTGATTCTCGATGCATAAATTTAACACAGCATACACACGCTTCAGTCACACTTTGCTTCGAGTGTGATATGATGCATAACAAGCAGATCAGAAACCCTCCAGAAGGACTTTATGGCTGTATCTTCATGGTAAAAATCAGACCTACATCCAATTTGATGCCATGTCATAAAAAATACAGACTCCATAATGTATTCAGCTCGGTTTATGAGGATGATAACTTTGTGCTTAAAACGCCGTATATACAACCTCTGCTGAAATAAACACTAGTGACATTTTGTCAGCAGTAAAAAGTATTTTCCCAGGTTAAGTCCTAGATTGGAGTTTCAAAGCAGTTGAAATGTGTGTGTGTGTGTGCGTGTAGGAGGGAGGGAGGTAAATTATGCATGGAGTGTTTAGGGCTTGTCAAGCGAGAGCAGCACAGTGGACTGGATGTGAAACGGATTCATGGATGGACAGAAAGAGGGGATGGGATGGAATGGATGTTGGGGGGGGCGGGGTTATTCATTTTTAATATCCACCATCATCTTCCTCCCCCTCCCTCCCTCACCTCTCCGACTCCTCCTCCCACACTCTCTCAACTTTTATCACTGGTAGTACTCCTCTTCCTCTGAGCTAAAGCAGGTCACTGAAGTGCTCTCTCTCTCTCTCTCTCTCTCTCTCTCTCTCTCTCTCTCTCTCTCTCTCTCTCTCTCTCTCTCTCTCTCTCTCTCTCTCTCTCTCTCTCTCTGGATATGGATCAGTAGAGAAGTAAAAGTAGTAATCCAAGTTTACTTCACAGCCTCTGCATTGCTAAGTCACAACAGTACAGTAGAACCATTGCAGAGCCATATTGACGCTCAATAAGAGCACAGTCCCTGCAGAAAAATTAAGCCCAAAAAATCACTCCATGGTAAATGGACTGCACTTACCGTATAGCGCTTTTCTAGTCTTCCTCACACCACTCAAAGCGCTTTTACATTACATGTTACAATGTTACAATTTCAGTTAGCAGACGCTTTTGTCCAAAGCGACGTACATCTGACAGTTAATGCGACACAAGCAACGATCACGACAGGAGGGAACAAAGTCAGTAAGAGCCAACAAACAGCTTCAAGTGTGACCGGACACAGGAGCTGACAGGAAGTGCACAGGGCGTAAAGAAGCATCATCATCAACAACATCAACATGGTCAATATCATCATCATCATCATCATCATCATGAATATCCTAATCAACATCCTCAATGCCGTCAGCATCAATAGCATCAACATCATTAAGGTCAGAGGTGTTCATAAAGAGCTGGGTCTTTAGTTTCTTCTTAAAGGTGAAAGGGACTCTGCGGACCGAGTGGAGTTTAGTAGCTCGTTCCACCACCGGGGGGCGACTGAGGAGAAGAGTCTAGTTAGAGACTTGGGGCCCTGTTGTGATGGGAGTACCAGGCGCCTTTCATTGGCAGAGCGTAGTTGGCGGGACGGAGTGTAGACCTGGTAGGCAAGAGCCGTTTTTTGTTGCCGTTTTTTAAGCGAGCAACAGGGTTTTGAATTTGATGCGAGCGGCAGCTGAGAGCCAGTGGAGGGATATGAACAGTGGAGTGACGTGTGCTGTTTTGGGTTGGTTGAAGTCGCGCTGCTGCGTTCTGGATCATCTGCAGAGGTTTGAATGTGCATGCAGGAAAGGCCTGCCAGGAGGGAGCTGCAGTAATCAATGCGTGACATCACGAGAGCCTGTACCAGCAGTTGTGTTGCATGCTCTGAAAGCCATTCACACTCATTCAAGGTGGAGCCTTCGAGAGCATTTTGGGGTACAAACCTCGACATGTAGACTGCAGGAGCTGGGGATCGAACTAACAACTAACTGTATGTATGTATATATACATATATATATATATATATATATATATATATATATATATATATACACAAATTTCCTGGGTCCATTTGGGGTTGGATCCATCATGTTGGACCTGTGAAGACTTTAACTGCAGTGTCCTGGTTTAAGTTCTTTCCCTGGATCTCCATCATTCTCTGATTGTCTCTCCCCTTACTTCTTTTAATCTCTCTACTGTCAGTCTGATAATGAAGGAAAAACCACCCCCTACTGTGCTTTAAAAAATGCACCTCTTCCATGCGTGGTAGAAGAATAGGTGGTTCAAGAGTATGAGGCTGTCTCCTCATCTGACTGTGACCTTGGACTTAAATTAAGTGAACGATGGACGTATGAAAGAAAGACCTGTGTTCTGATTGGCACAGATGACCCGTTAGGTACTGGTATGTCCACGTCTGCCATTCTCTCTTCCCTTTAATCTGCAGATAACATTTGATAACACTTTTGAAATATTAACTGCCATCCTTAAATGTGCGCTGCTGAGTTCAGGCTTTAAAGTGAACCAAATGTGTTTCCAAATGAATCATCGTCCTGATCCTGCGTTGCCGTTGGCCAACACGCAGAGATCAGAGGTGTTAAATAAGTCATCTCGCTCCCCCCCTGTCAATGAGTTTATTAGCCCCCGCCGCTGAGATGTCTCCTTCATTAGCCTCAGTGAAATGTCAATCACGGGGAGAGGGACTGTGTATGTGCGTGTGAGCTAATCAGACGTATCTATGGAGCGTCTGACACGCTGGGATTGATCAGTCATCGAGCATCAGACATCAGATGAGCATTAATGATGGAGGGGGAGAGGAGCAGCCCTCAAAGCATGCATTAGTTAGTGGACAGAAAAGTGTGTTTTAGTTTGCTCGAGGGGGAGGGAGATAGACGGAGAGTAGGATGGGGGAGAGTTCACTTTCTGTACATTTTTTTTGTGGTAGTTACAGTAGGTTGAACAAGGATCTTTTTACTGTCCTTGCAGTACGAGTCATGAGTCTGCTTCCGTTCTGGCTCCTGCATGACACCTTTAAAAATCTAAGAATCAATTGTAAGGATTTGGCCTGCCTGTCTTTCTTAAATCAGAACTGGGTTCCCCCCTGGTGGTTCAGTTAAGTACCGTCTACCTTCTGGCCTCTGAGCTTCACATAGTCATTATTTTCAACACACTGCTCTGAGCAGATACATTTTAATTTTGACAAAGCCAGCGTCATCCCCTAATTATCCCATAAAATGTTTAATTCTGTTAAAGTTTTCTGCACCAGACCGGATTTTCGGGTTTCCCACCATCTTACTCTGACTCTTTTTAGTTATTTTTACAGACCTTAATGTCTTTGCCTCTACTTTAACCTCACTATAACCCATCCAAACGCCTTCTCTTCCATCACCAACTCTTGTCATGGTCATTTCACACTCGTGCTCTGTGGAGAGGAGATAACCAGGCCCACAACACGAGAGCAGGAGGAGCAACACGGTTCTTGATAATGCTCCGAGTGTGTCTAGAACAAAGAGTTTAAGTCCTACCACACCAACGTTGGGATCACAGGATGAGCAGGCAAGGTGACACAAGGAGGTGGCTTTCTATGGAGTCAAAAAAAGGTCGAAAAGATGTTGAGCTCGAAAAATAATGTTCACAGACTGCAGTTGTATTTCACATTTTATGTGCATGTAAAAAAGAATTGCATCTAAATTTGTGAATGCGTAAAAAAATGTTTCCTCACAGGTTTTGCAGGTGTAGAAATATTTTGTGCTCACAGAAAAGATTTGCAAATGTGTAAAGTCTTTGTAGCTGCAGAAACTGTTTATGTTTGTGGACTTAAAATTTGTGCAACAATACTTTCAACTTTCAAAGTCCGACTTACAGACACACACATTTCCAATCTGCATGTGTGAACCTGAAGTTACAAGTTCCAAGTTACGAGCTACCTCAGCGAACCAGCCAATCAGCATGCCACGATGTTGTCCACTGACCATCCAATCAGAGGCAGCTAAACTGTCCAATCAGTCTGATTCTAGCTTCCGCGTTCATGGTGGCCGATAACAGGTTTATAACTGACTGAAGAAGGAAGAGAGACGAGACAGTGAAATTATGAATCGTCAGACTTTAGATGCCGCTGAAGTGGAGTGTCTTAGTTGGTATGTTGTTCTTGCTCCTTTCACCCAAACATTCAAAATAATGTGAATATTTCCACAAAGTAAATTCTGTCCTCTCTGACAAGAATCATTAATGCAGGAATTATTACAGGTTTTAGTACACACACAGCTTAAGTACACTACTGACGTCCTGCCAGCACGGTTAGCAGTGGTTGTCTGGTTCAACTAAATTAGATTGAGCATAATGTTCAGGCTGAGCATGAGAGTTGTACGTTTTTTTGCTTTAAAATCATTTGCTCATTCACGTTCGCCTGACGTGTAACATCCAATGATATTCAACATTTTCAGTGTAATATTTTCTACAGATTTAATGTTTACCTTTGTTATTTTAATGCACAGTATCACACCTGGATCCCGCACAATCCGTGTCTGGCGCGTTCTGTCTGCACCGCGGTTCTGGTCCGTCAGACGGCGTGAGCCCTCGCCCACAGGAAGCGTGTCTGATCTGCAGCGCAGCGGAGGCCCAAGCAGCTGGATTCATTTGACAACATCAATGTTAAACAGAGCAACACACAAACACGATTCAGTTTGCACCTCCGAGGTTGATTATCTGCTCATTTGGAGATCATTCCGTGATTTTTGTGCTTCTACCATGGCTGAGTACACTACTTAATTAAAAGTGTTCTTTTTGCAAGATTTCAGCGTGTTGTTGTTGTGAAAACAGATAAAAGGGATCTCTGTACCGGTCTGTGCATGGTGTTTTATTTTGAAATGACCAGATGCTGTAAGATGCTTTCTGTTTTGGTGCGAGACTTCCTGTTTTGAACGATCTGCTCTGTTCAGCTTGACGCGTGCTTGAAGCGGCCTCCGTCAAAAATAGACCCGGTGCGTATCTTTAGCGGAGCAGAGCGGAGAGACGCTTCTCTGGTGCGTGCTGTGGAATCACGAGCATTGACTTGAATTCGGAGGTCGCGGCGCACACGGAACGTGCCAGAGACAGATCCTGTGGAATTTGAGGGTCATGCACTGATTCTTGGGGAACTCCATCCCCAAAGCCCAGCCTCTTTCAATCAAGTTTAACAGTTCTCATAACAGCTTCAATGGTCAATTCCCTGATTTAAAAAAAGTGTCTCAGACTTGCGTTATGTTTAAAAGCAAGCAAGTAAGGTTAACAGCACATTCACCATATTCACACTGCGGCCTTTTCCCTCTGAGAACCTGTCAAAGGAATAATGTTGTCTTGCGGTGTTCAGGGTATGAGATTTCCCACATCCTAGCTAACATTGCTGTTTCATAGTATTAAACAACATGATAAGAAAGCTTGAATTCCTATTAGACAATTGTGTTAGCTAGGACGTGGTTAGATGCTAATGGAAGCTGCTGTCTAATGGAAGCTTATATGTTATCAAATGTGTCCCTCCAGATTTTCATTATCATCAGTTGCTGCTTAAACACAGGGCAGAAACCATAACGTTCACATTCTAAACTTGCAACCTTGAACACAGCGGTATGACAGTATAACAGCATTTCAGCTCCCCTCCCTGAGCGTGACTTCAGATGAAAATGGCCACCTTGTTATGAAATGCATGAGCGACCAAGCAAAGCTTTGTATTTAACGATATTTTGGCAAACGGTGTTCTGAAGATACTGAGCATACATAGAGCTGAGAGGTGGATTATGTTAAAGAAGTTTTATAAAACTTTCTGTAATTTAAAACTTTTTTTTATCAGCATTAAAACTGGGTCACAACTCCAGCCCCTCCTGCCATTTAACAGGGATGTTGGCGGATGCTTTAAGCGCCGCCTAACACGGTGGTCTGTGAAACATTCTGATCAATCAAGCATTAAAAGGTTATCAGATATTGACCATCCTGTGAGCTGACATTTCCTGGGTAAAGCTCTGCAGTGTGTGTGTGTGTGTGTGAGTGAGTGAGTGTGCGAGCGGCAGCATTTTTATTAGAAATGCTCCTTATTTAAAGTGAGATGAGACCATGTGGAGGGAAGGTCATCGCCCATATTAAAGCCTCATTCATTTCATTCCAGCTTTTATTTCATAACACAACAACACTTCAGTCAGCGGGGGGGCGGGGGTTGGGGGCGGGGGGTTGCTTTGCTTCAGCGCAGTTTCATTCAGCATCCAGGAAGGAGGCACAATAGGAAGAACATGTTTTGAAGGCCTTGATTTTGAAAAGCCTGCATTGACAGAGGTGCTCAAAATGTGCTTTAACTGTTGCTAGGCAACAAGCCGAAGTCAGCTGCTGTCAATCACCTATAAAGTAAAGACTAACATTGAGTAATGTTATTAGATAGCTAAAAAAGAAAATAATATGTTTTAGTCTTCCGATGTCTTCTCTCTTCCTGAAACGCATCGACGATGGATGACATCACACCTAACAGAATATAACGTCCGACTCTAGTTTCATCTGATCATCGGACAACAACAGTAAAGAAAAATATAGCCGAGCAGGAGTAATTTCCTTCTTGGAGCCCATTGAAGCATGATCATTTCCAGCATGGAGCGCAGGTGCTTCCTCTATAAAAGCCTCACAAGTGGATAAATGAGAGGCGCCTGGAGCGCAGAAGCAGAATTCAAAGTGCTTGTGTCATTCAAAACAACTACAAAAGCCCCCCTTGTTGCTAGATATGCATCCTGTATGATTGCAGCCTCGAGGCACAACATGTCAGATCAAGCCTAATTTCCAAAGGAGGACAATTTGGTCACTTGCAAAAGAAGACCGTGTAAAGTAGACCGTAAAGTCATGTCTTTTGAGGGATTCTGATCAGTCCTAATGTGAGGATGGACATCAATTTCAACAGAACTACTTCTTATGCAATTTTCTTTAATTGAAAAATAAGGTTAAATTTTAAATCATTGTGACGAAAAATGTCAGTCATCCTTGACGTTTTGTTAACGAGATAAACGGGACTAAAATGTGCTCACGGAAAAAGAAAAAGGGTGTTTTACGCGTCATTTGATGCCTGTTATGCACAAAAAGGAGCGATCACAGGCTGTCTGCTTCAGTCAGACTGTTTACATGAGAAGTGACGATGAATATATAAAAAGTTTTAATGGTAAATACCAACACTGCTGCTGCAAATAAGGCAAGAGAGGAATACGCAGTATGTGCTACTGTAACTACACGGCTTCATTCTGTGGCTTTACATGCGCAACGTTATGTTCCAAAAGTTTCCATAAACAAATAACCTTTTTGTGTAACCAGAAACAGTAACATTTCTAGGTAAAGAAAATGTAAATATGTTAGGTCTGTCTCGATAGATAGTTGCCCGTTTGGTCCCTGTGGTCTTGGCCGCCTCCTCTAGTTTATTTTGAGCACATGAAAGAAAGTCTGCAGCACAGCCCTGTTGATCAGAGGGGGGGGCATCCTCCAACATGGTTTCACAGCATTGTGTAGTGTCCGAGGTATCATCCCTGGAGACCGCTGACCATCCATTGAAGTCAGGGAAATATTCAGCCATGGCTTTTGAAGTACACTGCTCAAAAGAATTAAGGGAACACTTAATCGTTACATTATAACACCAAGTCAGTTAAACTTCAGGGATATCACTCTGTTCATTTAGGAAGCACAAGTGATTGTGAATCAATGTCACCTGCTGTGGTGCAAATTAAAGAGACAACAGGTGCAATTGAGAGGCAGAGCAAGACAACCCCCAACAAGGGAATGGTTTTGCATGTGGTGGCCACAGACAGCTGCTCTCTCCTGATACTTCCTGACTGATTCTTCTTTAGTTTTGTGTTCTGCTAGTGTCCTTGTCACTACTGGTAGCATGAGGCGGTACCTGCAGCCCAATCAGGTTGCACAGGTAGTCCAGCTCCTCCAGGATGGCACATCCATACATGCGGTCGCAAGAAGGTTTGCTGTGTCTCCCAGCACAGTCTCAAGAGCATGGAAGAGGTACCAGGAGAAGGTTGAGGCTGAGAAGAACCCAGCAGCAGGCCCGGTATTTGCTACTTTATGCGAGGAGGAACAGGAGGAGCACTGCCAGAGCCCTACAAAATGACCTCCAGCAGGCTACTGGCTTGCATGTTTCTGACCAAACTGTAGCAGTGTGTGGCATTGCCGGTGTCTGCAGAGATCCTGCCCTCTGTCTGTGTTCTCTTATTTTGCTGTGTTAGGGCATTTCTGGGCGCCAGTGTTTAAGGAGTAGGTTCGCTAGGTTTGCTTCCAGCTAATCGTAGTGTGAGGACGATGCTCTATGAGAACGTAGCGACCAGGTGCCAGATCATTAGCTGTATCTATCAGGAAACTACTGGTGTCACTGAGCCGGAGCCTGTGAACTATTTAAATCAAAAACCTTTCAGACAGTACATGTGTAAAAATTGGCATCCAAAATCGGGCACCAGGACAGATATGTTGATAAGTCTATCCGGTCATAGATCAGTGCCATTACACTCTGCACTCCACTGTGTTTACCTGGTTTGAAGCAAATGAAAATGACACCAAGCTGCAGCAGAATAGCCAGACACACTTTTACACAAGCGTCTTTTTATGCATGAGATATCACACTACCAGAGCACCCTTTGATCTTCACCCAACTTTACCAGCATTTCTGCACTTTGCGATGCTGCACCTCCATTATACCGAGGGAAACACTCACCCCGTGGCTCGATGCTTTGATGCTGTTTTCACGAAATATGTCCTAAAGCAGTTTTATTTCCTTTTGAAAACTGCACCATCGTTGCAGAAACGCTGTACTTCATATTTTCATACGCAAAATTTCTAATCAGCTTTAGACTGGCCTCTGAATCAGCCTTGATAACACTTACGTGTTTAACACAATGTCACCTACATGACATTAACGTCATCTGAATGAAGTGGTGCTCTTGATCAGGTCAATAATCCCTCTAATCTTTCCCCTCACACTCTCCTGTCAGCCTGTAATATGGGCAGAGAATGTGGTGCTAAAGTTTTGCAGACTCAGGCTCTGACATTTGACAGTATGCTCGGGCAATTTTAATAAGAATCTTACTTTGTGAAACAGTCTCTGGGGTGAACTTAGATGTGGATTTGATGTGATCTGAACAGCTCTTAGCAGCACTTGAACTCTTACCTGAGATGGACCATCGAGAGCAAGAGAGAGAGAGAGAGAGAGAGAGAGTGAGTGAGTGAGGGAGATGATTGGCCGCGTGCTCACTCTCCACAGAAACTCAGCCTTTTTTTTCTGCAGCTGTAACAAGGAGCTTTTAAGGATGAGACACTGATTAGTGAGAGGTTGAGAGAGGCTAGAAAAGGAGAGATAGTGAAGATGGACAGAGAGGGAGAGGACGAGGAGGGGAGAGGGAGGGAGGAGGAGACGCAGAGAGAAGCGGAAAAGGGGATAAGTCTGAGCAGAGACGCAGAGAAGAACCTGAGGATGAAGGCTTTAAAGATGAGGAGCGTGGGCGGAGGTGGAGATCTGAAGCAGCGTATCAAAGGAGGGGTGAAGTGCAGGAATGATTAAGAAAGGGAGGATGAATTGAGAACAGCAGTTAACAGTACAAGAGGGGGAGTAGAATAAGAAGAGGCAGCTGCGCGGCTTGTTTGTGTCGCTGTAAGTGCTAGAAGCTCGCTTACACCTTTTAAATTCATATGCAGTTTATATAATCCTTTATAAATCCAAAGCTGGGCGACTGTTTATCACCCTTCTTCACACTCAAATACACCTGGAGTTTCTCTGTACATTTACATCCCCAGTGTTCATATGTTTGTTCCCAGTTTGCCTCTGAAATAGTTGTTTTGTTTATATTAGTTCTGTATTAATTGGCTTGTCTTGTGCAGTAACCTGTATGAAATTTGCCATACATTTGTCTATAGTTACACTTACCATTGGACGTGATTGTCAAGGGTACTTTAACAGTGGTTTGTGTCCTAATCCAGGATGGCTGATATTAAAATGACATCAATGATCCAAATTGAACATTAAAAACTCATTGCTGTTTTCTCTACTGATAAAACTTATTTCAATTTTCACATTTGATTATTATTTGCAAAAATAATTGGTGCACTCCAAAACAAAACACTGTTAATGATGTTAACAGTTAATAAAAATAATGAACAGTGATCCAAATTAGTTAGAAGTTAAAAATGCATTTAGCAATTTTAATTTCATTTGAGTTTTATGTTTAAAATTCAGGATGCACAAAGTCTTTAAAGACCCCCTCCAGTGAAAATCAAGTGTTTAACCTTGTAAACATCTCCATGTGGTGTTCTTCATGTGCTACAAGACACATCAGGGACAACAGCAGCATCATCTCCATGGCTGGGCCTGTCTGCTTTTAAACTGCAGTGTACCAAGGACAGGCTGAACAACACGCTTTCAGATTGGCAGGTTTGAGACGTCACAAACCTAAGGAGCCAATCCCGTTAAAGGACGGGGTGACGCTATGCATGTCATTATGTGTAACCTATGGCAACCACTTCGGCGATGCGCAAACCAGCTGAAAAGGCCATCGCAATTTTTGCGAACTCACTACTGACTGCTAACGTTAATGGTCTAATCTCGAAGATTTCAGTTTGGCTCTCTTGGGCGCCCCCTAACAGAGATAAATGGTGGTTGCTGGAGGACACTTCCCAATTTAACCAGACCTCTACGGTTGGCTCCCTGTGCTACGGTTGTAATTCTTGACTCGCTGACGGTCGCTTTCCTTTTTAGACTGTTTGCTTCATCTGAGCGTCGAGTTTGTTTCTTTTTCTTTGGATTTTCACTTGAAGTTGTATCTGTAGTCATCCATCTTTTCTTTGTTTGTTCAGCCATAGTAAATTACTGTTTACTCGCAACACTTGCAGAGAGCGGAAAAGCAGCCGCTTAGCTCCGCCTACCCTCTCTGGCAGACCAACCACTGCTGGGTGATGGAAAATGCGTCACTAGCTGGGTGCTGCTCATTAGTGGGCCATAGGCTCAGTCACCATTGTGTTACCTCATTCTGCGATAGATAGTGACTTTATTTAATTGAAAATCTTCGAGATTATACCTTTAACGTTACTACTACTAATCACTACACTTCAGTTTCAACAACTTGCCGCTTAACGATGGCAGAGATGTGTTTTGTTTTCGTGACGGAGGTGTCGGTTGGACCTTTGTATAGTGGGCGGGGCCTATGCAGATTCTGGAATATTTAATGAGGGAGAAGGAGGAGATGCCTTTTTTGACGCCTGATTTTTACAAGGTAATTAAACGTATTTTGCAGAAAAAACACATCAGGCACAATTTATTATTTCAAGCAGAGCATTTTATACGTCTGAAAACATGACTGAAGCTGCTCTTCAGGTTTACTTCTGTTTACCTTCTTCAACGTAACTTCTTTTTTAGTATGCGCCAAACATTTGGCAAAGACAAATTCTTGTGGTGGCAAACACATTTCCTTTTTTAATGTTTGTAAAAAATATATTTATTCACATATAAAATCTAACAAAAAACTCCACAATTTCAAATTATTCTGTGTTGTCATTTTCAATTTGATAATTGACAATGTGACATTTATCTTATGTATATTTATGTATTGTTTTACATGTCCATGGGCATGTTCAAAACAGTTCCCTTAAAAAGATCAACTATTTTGAGGCAGCACTGCATGGTTGTTCACCTGTCATACTGTCCTTCCCTGCGACAAATTGATGATGAATCTGATGCTAATTCAAATTTAAACTAACCGTATTCCCCTCGCCAAGGCAGCTAATCCAATACAGCATACAAGTGCTACCTTGACCCCTCTGTTCCTCTCTCCTTGTCTGCCCACCTGGCTGTGTCCTGCTGTCACTCATAAACCAATCATAAGCTAACATCTCCCTCCTCTGGTCCTGTGTCACCTCTGACCCCGCCCCTGAACTCAGGTCTCCTCCAATAAGGCTCCGTGTCACAGCGAAGCGCTCACCCATGGCCGCCGACAGAGCCGCCAATCATCTGGGATAATCAGAAATGGGCTGACCCTGAGGTGACCCGGCCTTGCAGAGGGATGACAGGATGAGAGGCGCTGGAGTGAAACTTACAGGGTATTTTCATGCTGTCTCTCTGTCTCCCTCTGCTACACACATACACAGACACTTTGCACACTCATATATTGTGTAGAGTCTTAAACATCAACTCACAAACTCATAAACTTTGTGACTTTTTGCACAGCTTATGAGTTTTTATCAGAAAAGACTGCAAAGGATTACAATGATTTACCTCCTGTGACATCACATGCCCTTGACAAACAGCCACCATAGTAATGATCCGATTGTTTTTAAATGATGTTCAGCGGTGAATCCATTGGCGTGCTCTATTAACCTTTAACATGCTGCAGTATGTATCATTCAGTCATGTCCTATGCTGTCATTGTCCTGGAGATAGGGATGAAGAAACAGTCATCAAGCGGGGGGGAAGTGAATATGAGTAATTAATTTATGGTTGAAAAACAACCTCATGCATGAATTGAAATGTTTTCGTCACTTGGAGCCACACCAGTTTCTGGATGCAATCCACTCACAAGTCTTTAAAGCCAGTCTGAGATTAACCCCTGTTTGTCCTCTTCTTTTACCTTGAGCGTAAGGCCGGAGATATACTTGCTTTTTAACTCTGCATTCGCGTACACAACCAGCTGTGTCATGATGCACTACGCGTGTTACTGGAGGATACCTCTAGAGGGCACACCAGAGAGCTCAGGCCGTTTGCAACTACCGTATGTGCGGGATGTAAACAACTGACGTGGCGACACTCGAGGAGGTTACTGTTATGTTCATTCTGAGATCACTGCAGAAAAAGCTTTTGTGTGTTCGAAGGACAGAACACACCGTCAGCACCGTCCTCACTCTGTTTCTCAGACATGTTTCTCGACATGCCGAAACAGCCCCAGACTTGTTTCCACGTAGTTTTGCTTACTTATCTGTCTCCAGCTGTTTTTAGTGGCAGTAACACATCGTACAGACGTGGATAATTGTGACCTGGTCTATCAGCTTGTCTTCAGAACTTTCTGCCATTGTTGTCCCTGTTCATGTGCATCGTTCATGTGCATCGTTAATCTTTGAGGACGTAAACAGCTGACGCTCCATACAGATGCAGGAAACGCATGGCAACGATCATGCGCACGCAAATGCGTAGTTAAAAGCAAGTATATCTTGGGCTTAAGTCAGCGTCCCTCTGCGTCTCTAAGCCTTTGTCATGATGTCTGTACTGAGAATAACAAGCTAAATCTGGTAAAGGGAGAAGGTTGTCTTCAGAGCTTTCCTTGCAGATGAGGATCTTTCCTTGGGAGCTTGTTAATGCTCAATCCAAGTATAGTTACAAGTCAGTATAGTATCAAAATGATTTTGAAGCTGTTATTTTAGACTTAGACTTAGACTTAGACTCAACTTTATTGATCCCTTTGGGATGACTCCCTCTGGGAAATTCAGTCTCCAGCAGCTTATACAGTACAATACAATAGGAAGGAGGAAGAGTCTAGCAACCAGACTTTTTGACTGGGGCGGCCCAACTGGGGCACTGACTTATGCAGGGGTGGCATGAAGTATGTGTCCACACACCAGGAAAAAAAGCATTGAATTAACCCTTTCTTCCAAGCTTAATTCTTTGTAATTCTAAGGACTCAAACAGAAGATGTGGTCAGAGTAAGAATATAAGTACTAAAGGAAATGTGCCACATTGAAATGGAAAGAAAGCTACGAGCAGCCTGTTGCAGCACAGCCCAAATAGTTGATTTTAACACAAGTCCCGCCTCTGACAGGGCAAATAGCCAATCCTAGTTTAGGATTTTGGGGAGGCCCTTGGGGTGGCCAATCAGATTTGAAGGTCGGCCCTGGCCACCCCTCTGGATCCGCCCCTGTATAGCAAACATTTAATATTCACCGATATCTTTTTGGTTTCACTTGCGTTTTTCCACGTCCAGTGCAATCAATCGGTTTCTAAAATTAGCTTGAAGGTCTATCTGAAAACACAAAGAGTGTTCACTTGTGTGCTCTACTGGACAAGCTATTTCTAAATCACCCCAAGCATTGTTTTCTGTATTGTACATCTGTAAGAGGCATTTATATTTTGGTTTCTATGAGGAAAAAAGCATATTCGGATACCAAACTCTGTGATGGTGATATGTGTAATGACATCATGATGGATATACAGGTCAGGCTCTACCTACTTTTATTCTTCCTGAACAACTCTGGTCTCAGTTCTAAGCTACAAAGGGACAATGTGAGAGGAAAACATGAGAAAAGAGTGAGATGGGGAATGTAAAGATATTAAGAAGGAAGTTGCAGAGTTTTGGACCTGAGTTGTTGTGTTAGCATTCAAACACCAGTGTCAGAGCTGGCCTCTTTGAGACATCCTATTTCCAATTCCCCACTTACGTAACCCGATGAAAAGAGAGGGAGGGAAGTACAACAGAGAATAAAAATTAGAGAGGATTTCAAAAGAATATGTTAGTAAGATTAAGATAGACAGAAGGAGAAAAACAAAGAAAATCACACTCAGAAAGCCACTGATGCCGTGTTACAATCTCTGATCTGTCTTTGTTGGCACTCCTTGTTAGAAGTGCGAACGAAGCGTCTGTCACTGCGACTGTCACAGCATCGGGGTTAAAGCTTGCAGTAGCCTTTCATCTCGCTTTTTATAGCTGATTTTTGTGGCATTTTCCTTGTCTGATTTTCATTAACAGCGAGGTGAGAGAAAGGAAAGGTGACGAAGAGAGAAAGGATCGTGACATACAGCGGATAACAGAAGCCCACACACACTTAGAAAGGCCATAACTCACAGGGCTGAAAGAAAAGCCTGTTGAACCAGACTTGTTTCTGCTTTCATCCTTGGTAAATACTCTTATTGGCCTTCTTTCTGAAAGGGAGAAGAGAAGATGCAAGTACGAATATCTAGCAATGTTATGTCATGGAGTTGAATACAGAGCTGAAGTTGGGACATGGTTCGCTTAGTCTTACCAAGTTTATGTTATCCATAAATAAATATGAAACGTTTCATATAACAGGGAGTTATATGCTGGAGCTATATGGAGCTAATGTTATTGTGTCAGGTCGAGGCAAGCCCTTCTTTTTTTTTGGCTTTTGCCTTTATTAGATGTGGGGAGTAGAGAGGGGGGGATGACATGCACCAAATGGATCGGCAGACCGGGAGTCGAACCTGCGTTCAGCGCAACGAGGACGGTAGCCTCTGTACATGGCGCACCTGCTCTAGCAACCGAGCCAAACCAAACCGAGGCAGGCCCTTCTTGACTAGCTTCTGTAAGTCCACAAATTCTCTTTTTGACCATTCAAAAATGTGTACACATGATCCGAGGGATCAGGTATAACTTTCCAGACTGTAAGACAAATTGGCATCCACTGCAGCACTTTATATTGGGAATTTTGTTTTTAATGATTTTAGCAATAGTCACTTTGTGAGCACAAGACAAAAAAAGAACTCGGGCTCTTGTGAAAATGTTTCAGTGCAGCAGCATGGGCAATAAACACTGGTCAGTTGTTTGAGGGGAGTTTAAACAAGTGAAGTTATCAGGGGTCAGACTATCCTGCATAAACTACAGCTGTTAAGGTTGTATGTGCAAGCAGATTATTATGTCCCATAATTATATTTATGGGCTTCATGGTGGTGCAGTGGTTAGCCTCACAGCTAGAAGGTTCCTGGTTCGATTTCAGGTGCAAACATTGTGGTCTTCCTGTGTGGAGTTTGCATGTTCTCCCCGTGCATGCGTGGGTTCCCTCTGCGTTCGCCGGCTTCCTCCCACAGTCCAAAGACATGCTCGTTAGGTTCATTGGTGACTCTAAATTGCCTGTAGGTAGAATAGAATACTTTAATGTCATTATACAATGTACAATGAGATAAGGAGAGCAACTCCTTTAAAGTGCAACACAGAAAAAACCAACAACCAACAGCAACAAACAGAACAAACACACATATTCAGAAAATATTGCACAAGATTGGGAGTGCGTGAGTGTCAGGGTGTCAGTGATTGACAGTTCATGTGTTGGTTCAGAGTGGTGATGGCTTTGGGGAAGAAGCTGTTCTTAAGTCTGTTTGTTTTTGTTCTGATGCACCTGAAGCGCCTGCCAGAGGGCAACAGGTCAAACATCTGGAAACCAGGATGAGAGCTGTCCTGGTGTGAGTGTGAGGGTGAAAGGTTGTCTGTCTCTGTGTGTCAGCGCTGTGATTGACTGGCAATCAGTCCAGAGTGTAACCCCGCCTCTCAATCAATGACAGCAGGGATAGGCTCCAGCCCCCCACCACCCTGAACAGAATAAGCGATATAGATAATGGCATTATGTTTATAAATATGACTTCAATAAGTATAAAAAGCAACAAAGTCTGCCTGGTAGTTGCTGGGTTACGCAGCTCTAACTATATGTTTGGACAGTGCATATGTTGCACTCGATGGCTCCACAGACCTCTCGCCGGTACTCTCCATATTTTTTGACAATATGGTCATATTGTGGGAGTCAATAACAGTTTACCTATATGGCCGGTTGAGAATATATTCACTGAACAACTTGATTAGATCATTTGAAAAACAAAGTTTGAGTTTTACTTTCTCTTTATTTCTTACTGGACAACAGCTTGACGCAGTGACTGTTCCCTTTGTTCCCACACTCAGGTTGCCATTGTGCCTGTATAGAAACCAACAACAAAACCTGTGTTTATCCATCTGCCCAAGTGCTGGGCAGAGAAATAAACTATTGTTCTGCAAGAAATCATTCCATTTCTGAGAATCCTCTTGTTCATTTAGGGGTCAAACAGTCAGGATAGAGTGTGTAATAGGACAGCTTGGAGAGGAGGAGTTTGGAGGTGTAGTTTTGAACTTTGGATGGAGCCGCATGAGCTGTTCTCCTCTGCTTCCAGGCTTTAACTGAGCTATGCTAACCGTGTCCTGACTCCAGCTCTGTACTTAATGCACAGACATGAGATAGATATGCATGTTCTCATCTCAACCCAAACCTTTAAACTATTCCTTTAGGTAGAAGACAAATTTGAATTTCATCTATAAGCAATAAGATGCTGGGTACCTGACCCCAAATCCTTCCGTCCTTTCCCGACCAACAACATGCCTGTCAGGTGAAATGAAACCTCTCATGTGACTGTGAGGATCCAGCTGCTCGAATCATGAACAGGATAAAAATGATTGAACAGCAAATCTATGTTTTTGGGTTAAATTGTCACTTCCTTTTACACTTGAAATTCGCTCTCAAAAATTGTTGCACGTTGCCAAACAAACACAAGTCTTGCAAAATGTTCCGAGCGGATGTAATTAGGCTCTGTAGCAAATGGCTCAATTTTTCATTTGGAGATACAAAACTTGGCTCCGGCCAGTGTTAGCGATATGGAAGGAAACACAAAGTATTTTGTGTCAAATCAGCAACAAGAGTGAGAGTTCGAAAGAAAGAGAGAGTGGCTGTTAATGACGCCTATTATCTTCTCATCTTTTTGAGTGCTGCATTTGCAAAAAAACGAGCTGAATAATTCATCCCACAGAAATAATAAATAACTGTTGCAATTCTAATGGGGATCTGTTGCATCTATATTTCATGAACGAGCAAAAGATTTAAGACAAACGGGTTCATTATAACACACACACACACACACACACACACACACACACACACACACACACACAAACACACGCGCAGTAATTGATATGATTGCTTCCCCAAACACCCACAGTCTAAACCTTCAAACAAAAGTCTACAGACGGTCTTATCCGAGGAGATCTACGCCAGCTACGCAGATAATGTCTTTGTCTTTCTCTCTCTTTCCCCTTCTGTCTATTGAAGTTATTTTATGCATATTCGCAAAGGCTAATTCTCTGGCGTTCACCCCGAAGTACCCCTCTGAGAATGTCTGTTTGTAGCCGGGAACAGCCCCCTGTGCACCGCTGCATGTGGTGAGATAACACAAGACATGGAATACATGATAGCAAGCCACACAAAGAGGGAGGGTCTGTACTGAACATGAGACAAAAACTGACTGGGACTGCTGGGTTGGCTGCATGGGCTGATATGCTGCTGGATTGATGACTGAATAATCTGGAAGGATCTGCCAATATGGACGAGATACAAGAGAGAGTAATTTAAATGATACCAGCAGTGTTATTTGACTTATTGTGCCATATCTTAAAGCTCTGGCTGCTCAGTTTATCTCACACAATACTACTTATACATTCATGCATTTGTGCCAGCAATGTTATTCTAGTTGAACTGAATCAATCAAGTTATAAAATAACATTTGCCTTACCTTTTATTTTATTTTAAAGGAACTAAGAGGAACTCTAAACTGTGTAACTATTGTTATTTTCTGGCTGGCTTGACGTCCAAGAACAAGATAGCAAACAATGTGCAGGTGTGCAACAGCTGTACAGTGTGCTGTAACTGAGGATGGAGGTTTAATGTAGTCGAAAATAGTTTCAGTGGAAAGAGAATAAATGTTGCAGAAGAATCTGGCATGTGTACTGAAAACAAAAAGGTTTGTGGACTTTGTGCACAGTTTTGAAAACACAAAAAAAGCAGTATGAGCAACAAAACCCTGCAAGTGTTATATTTTCATATCAAACACTAAATTATCAGAATATTATTGAACATCTGTGCAGCATCGTCAAGAGCTACTTTTAACTTCTTAACACACTGTTATGTCCAGTGTTGCCAAATGTATGATAACTATCGTATTTGTACGATATGCGATCAATAATGCCAAAAAAGGCAGAATGTATGATAATTTTGCCCTCTCAAAGAAACCCACAATAACAGTTCAGCCATGCATCTGTCACTTGTTGCATCTCTGCGCGAGCGCGGCTTGCTGGCAGCTTCCCTGAATGTGCGAGGATGTAGTGACATGGTGCTTTTGTTGTGAAGGGTAATAACAGAAGGAATGATTGTGTAACGCGCTGCAACTGTCTCTGTTGTGTGAAGCATACAATTGCTGTCTTGTCCAAAGGACGGGACCTCTGTGTTGTTACATTATTATGATGCCCAGGGCATAGTTTTTCAATTCAGTATGGTATTTTGACCCCTTCTCTTTTTTTTCATATGTACAGTACGTTTTTTGGTAAATTACGATAGGTACAATATTGCTGTATTTTCAGTCTGGCAACACTAGTTATGTAATTTAATCTTTAATACGAAAAAGTAATACTGTTAGGCCTAAATGTGAGTACATTATATGTTCATAATAAAATTATTTTTCTTTATTGGTTTACATCTACAGCTGATCACATATGTAGATGTTAGAAAAACTTTATATATTAGTAAAATGTCTTGGCAACAAACAAATGTGTTTTTTCTTTAAATTCCAGCTTTGTGCCGCACGGTGGTGCAGTGGATAGCGTTGTCGCCTCTCAGCTAGATGGTTCCTTGTCTGAATCCCGGTTCGGACATCGTGAGCCTAGCCTTCCTGTTTGGAGTTTGCATGTTCTCCCTGTGCATGCGTGGCTTCCTCCCACAGTCCAAAGACGTTAGGCTCTAAAATTACCCTTAGGTGTGAATGTGATAGGAAAGATTGTCTGTCTCTATGTGTCAGCCCTGTGATTGACTGGTGACCAGTCCAGGTGTAACCCCGCCTCTTGCTCAATGACAGCAGGGATAGGCTCCAGCCCGCCCGAGATAGATAATGGGTGGATGGAATTTCAGCTTGTATTGTCTGCTGTGGTATGTGATGCTTCCAGGAATTAGTTGGAGCCTCAGAGTTAGACACTTAGTTTGGAGTCGGAAGGGTTAACTGCTTACAGTATGGTTTAAAGTCCAACAGCTTGTAGAAGGTTTAGGTTGTTAATGCCTGTTTTTCTACTGATTTAAATTATTAAATCAACTGTTCATTCATAAAATCAACACAATTATTAAGTCACGTAAAGTAAAAGTGTTAGCATTCCACTCAAACAAACCCAAAGTTTATTATATATCCAGAGGTCCAGAGCAAGTATATAATGTACCGAGGCTCTCACCACTAATCCTATGAAATGCACTGTTAGTGTGCAGTGCATGAGTATATATGGAACCTAAATGTATTTGTATTTATTTTTTTCTTCTCTAACAGACCAGAAAAGTGTGAGACGTGTTTGTTTGTGTTTAAGAGCACAAAATCAGCACTGATTTACACTAAGAGCCTTTCTTAAGTAATGTGGCCTTCAAAATGTGCTGTCAGTCTCTTTCAGGGATGGAACACACACTGCCATAATACACACTGAAATATTTTTCTGCCACTTTATTGTAAGTTGTTGGCATAGCAACAATCTTATCGGGATAGGTGAGGACAGCTCTGCACAGCTTTAAATCAAAGAAAGAGGTGTTTCTCCTGCAGTACATTTTCAAATTATTTTCTTAACAAAGTGCTGTTGATAACTATTCATAAATGTAAACCCTCCAGGTCTGCACAGCATTTACATATTTCCCCGGGGATATAAATAATTGAGCCAATACAAACAGGCTGAATGGAAACCAAATTATTTCAGGTTTTACTTTTTTTCCTCTTTATTTTGTCGACGCTATTAAGAGTGAAGCCGGTTGTGATTGTTTGTTTCTTTACAAAGTTTTAAGAGGATGCACAGCTGCTACTGGGTTTGAATCTTAATGTCTTCAGCAAACGGAACATGTAGTGCACCTGCATGCACTGCTCCAAATGGGTCAAAGGGTTGAAGAAATTAGGGTGCACTGTTTGATTGAGGGTTCAAATCTGTAGTAGTCTTTACCAACAGACCACATTGCCACAGAGACAAAGTCAATGTCCTCGTCTGTCGACCACTTTGATTTAGATTGAAACATCTGAACAACATAAATGGATTCCTCAGCTGTGCTTTGTGTTCAGGACATAGACATTAGATAAGAAGTGGACGTAAGCTGTGTCTCAATTCAGGGGCTGCATCCTTCGAAGGACGCGATCTATGAAGGATGAGTCATTCGTAGACTGTGTAGAACGCTAAGGCCGAACTGAAATGAGAGGGTCTGGTCTACGGAGGATTTCCTGTCTTGCCCTTACCCTTACATCACCTTCTGTCGCCTAGCAACAGGTAGCTTGCGGGCTAACTAGCTATCATAATGATCATTGTGTAACCTATTATTTTAAAGATGATTTGTTTCAAGGCCTCTTTGGTTATTTTTAAAATTTATATCGCTAGCCATTCGAGTGAGTTGAAACCAAAAACTATTGCATTGGCTGTTTAAGAGTCTGCTGTCTGGTTTGAATTGGCACGCCTGAATCTGGGGAATGCGTTGGGCCGCAAAGGAAACAACTAATGGATCCTTCATGGCCCGGGAAAAGAAGGACACGTTTGTCGGCTGCATCCAAGGAGCCATCAAAAATGGACAGCCTTCTATGCGCCACTCTGAGGCAATTGGCCTTCAGATACGTCCTTCGAAGGATGCAGCCCCTGAATTGGGACACAGCTGTAGCCTCTGGGTCGGACAAGTACCAATTTGGAAGGGCCTTAAACCAGCATTCTTTCTCAGAGCCAGCAGGGGGCGAGTCCACTGGTTACAGAGAGAAGTCAGATTGACTTTGATACAGCATGATATCATTATCCAAATTTAGGTCCCCCTTAGAGTAAAGTGAACTAAGGAAAAGACGACAAAAAGCAGGTATGCTTCAGGGCATGACTACCTTGTTGACAAGTTGCTACCTTGGCGAACTAAAAAAGGGCCTTGTACAGCATTGGGTTGAATTAGACCCTCTGGCAATTGGCTGTTAAGTCTTTAGTAAAGTCGGCAACATTTTGTTTAGAGCCTTTTTTTCCATCCATTCATTTTCTATACCTCTTATCCTGTTCAGGGTCACGGGGGGCTTGAGCCTATCCCAGCTGTCATTGGGCGAGAGGCGGGGTACACCCTGGACTGGCTGCCAGTCAATCACAGGAAGCCTCTTATCCCAGTTAACATCCTTGCTAACCCGGGTGGTACTAGCGTGAGCTAGTAACTGAGCATCTGCTTAGCCCTCACTCCTCTTAAGGTCAACACTGCCATCGAGATATAATGAACGATGTTTTGGAAAAACCAGCAGGACAATGACAAAAATGCAGTTTGTGGACATTTAGCTCTAAGCACCTAAATACAGCCACAGAGAGCAGCTAGCATGGCTGTTAACACTTGTTAAAGCTACTTTTATGGCAAAAACAAGGTTTAAACTTGGAAACAAACACATATCCACTTGCAGACGACTTAAGTAAAGCAACATTTATTAACATTCTAAACTTTCGCTATTCTTATGGTTCAGGCTTTCTGGACACAAACTGCAGCAGTAAAGAGTGGAGAGGATGGAGAGTGAGAAATACATTTTGGATTTCAGAGGCACTTAGTCCCTTTATGCAGTTCTCTTTTGAGTGGAACAAAGTCAAACATTTATTCCATTAATTTTTGTGGCTTTTGATGAAAGTTAACCGAAAGTTTCAGAGCCAACCTTTGAGCTCGTTAAAACCTTGAGCAAGGATGAATACAGTACATTTTTGTGAAGAGTCCTCTGAATTGATGGACAACATCAGGCTAGCTCGCTGTCATTGTATTGATCTCGCTCACCCACCCCCTCACTGCCCCTCAGTTCTCCCAGCGCTTCTGTTCCGAGTTGTGTTGACGATCCACTGAAAGATATTTCTGTGGTTAAGGTGTCCTTGAAAAAGATATTTGTTTCGATTGAAAGTTTTTAGTGCAAAAGAAAAAACGTTCAGAGTGCCGGTGACATTCAAAAAGTGAAAACTAATTTAGCAGAGTCACCACAAAAGGAAAATGTTTAGTAACACTAAAATAAAGCTTCTATTTTCTTTTCTTCGCCAGTTATAATAAGTCTTACATAACACACAGGGGACACATTATTACAGCTTACTCAAGTGATTTTCAAACATTTCTTTGTCCCCCTCCTTTTGCACAAAGACACACCAACACACACACATTCCAGTGCCCATTTGTCTGTTGTGAAGACGTTTAAAAGACGACTAAGGTTGAAAACATGTTCATTCAAAAGGGAATGTTTTCTCACCAAAAATTTGAAGCCGTTGATTTTCAAGTTCAAGGCTTAAATGATTGTAACGGTGAGCAAAACATCAGTCACCAACGAAAATATTATTGCAAACATGAGTTGAGTCGGAGTCGATCTCACGAGAGCATCACTTGAGCCTCATCACTGTCGGCCACTGTGGTCTATTCACACTCGTCCTTCCGTCAGGTATCGATGAACTACGTCAGCATCCAGCGGTCGCTCTGCCTTCACAGTCAGAGCTGCACAGCCGAAGTCCCTGCACATGCTCAGTCTTTATTTCGGGTTCACACCAGCCGATTGAACCAAACCAAACACAAGCTCACCTTATTGTGGTGACAACAAATGTCAACGCTGTTCAAGACTCACAGCAGCAGGTAGCTCTTTAACCTCAGCACTGTGCACCCTGTGATCTGAGTCACAACACAAAGTGACAAACGTGCACCTTGAGTAAATCACTGCTGATGAGAAGTGATGGCTTCAGCTGGAACAGTTTTAGAGATTAGAGTTTGGTATCATTAATGATCCTCTAAATATATTACAACCCTCAGCTTGATGTTTGCTGAAGTTTGATTCCAACGTTTCCTTATGACCCTCTTCTTCAACGCTGCACACTGATGTTCCTTCTGTGATTTATTTTTTTATAACATACCAATTTTAATTATACGAAGCCTTTAATAATTGGGGTCGGGTCACTTGACAGGTTGATCCTGCTGGCTGCCTGCTAGATGTCAACACAGACACACAGTCACTGAACTTAACTTCTCCTGTTTGTGTTGTTGGAGCCTTTTGGGGATGACTTTTTTCATACAAACTCCTTATGTTAGCCTGTTCAGTGTTTATCAAACATTTATTTAATCGTCAGTCAGTAAATAGGAGTCAGAAGTCGTTGGCTTTTCCCCGGAGAGATTACAGCGGAGCGTAGTGATGAGAAGATCGGTTATTTTAAGTTTCCCGTTACGTGTCGGCTCGTTGCTCTCTCACCGGGCGAGCGAGCAGCAAGTCTGCTACTTCTTTAGTCTGATAACTAAACACCTGCAGTCACCGTCGCAAACAGAATCTCCTCCTGGTTCATATCCCTCCGCTGGCTCCCAGTCGCCGCTCACATCAAATTCAGACCCTGTTGCTCGCTTACAAAGCAGCAACAAAAACGGCTCCTGCCTACCTGAACGCCCTCATCCAGGTCTACACTCCGTCCCGCCCGCTACGCTCTGCCAATGAAAGGCACCTTGTACTCCCATCACATCAGGGCCCTAAGTCTCTAACTAGACTCTTCTCCTCAGTCGTCCCCCGGTGGTGGAACGAGCTACCAAACTTTTGGACATTTGGTCTGTAGAGTCCCTTTCACCTTAAAGGTCTTTTTGTGCTCTTTATGATGGAGCTATCCGTACGCATATCAGATCAATATGAAGGTAGTTAAAAGGGCATTTGCAAAGGCATGCAGAATTTGCCCTGTTACAGCGTTAGAGGTCAAAGGTCAAATTATGTTGTCCACAGCGTCATGAAAATGTGACTGGTAGATAGAATATAATCTAAGCTTTACAATGATATATGACTTCATTATATTCTGTGTGGGTTACCCTCTTTTATATTGGCTCTGTGTGAAAAATGGCAAAAAAAACATGAAAAAATTGTCATGATGGAGGGATGAAAAAAGGAGTGATAGCACATAGAAAGCTACCATTGATGCAATGCTATCATACATTTTCCAACACTAGAGACTTACACCTTTATAAAAATCACTATGAGACATGGTCCCTCTAAATTGGCACGCCGGCCAAATTCTGGGGGTCTGGCTCATGGACTAATAGTGTTGTATATTGAACAGTGCCTCTTGTTTGCTAATCAGGTGCACAAAGTAATTATTTCCTTCTTCACATGATCAGTCTACAGTCGTCTAACAGCTAGAAGGTCCCTGGTTCGAATCCCGTTTAGGATGAAGGAGGCCTTTCTGTGTGGAGTCTGCATGTTCTCTCCGTGCATGTGTGGGTTCCCTCCGGGTACTCCAGCTTCCCCCCACAGTCCTAAGACATGCTCGTTGGGTTCATTGGTGACTCTTAAATTGCCCGTGTGAATGAGAGCATGAAGAGTCTCTCTGTGAGTCAGCCCTGTGAACAAGGTAAGCGACATTGGATGGAAGTATTTTTTTTTAGACTAGTTAAGTTGTTTGTTTGTTTGTGTGACACATAAATGTAAAACAAAGTGTGTGTGGATGTCCCACTTTGTTTAAAGGCATGAGCTGTTGATGTTACCAAACTGTTTCTCGGGTCCTTTTGGCTCCTGTGAATGTGCTCTGCATGGACCCGGTGGCCGATGGAGCAGAGGTGTCTGGCCCAGAGTGCTTGGGATGTTTTTGAGCAGTTGAGTCAGCTCAAAGAATTCTGCAAAATATTTGTGTTGATCTCAAGTTCTCCAGCTCTTTGTAAAGAAACACTTCAACAATCTATCAAGCTTTAATTTATTTCCAAGGTCCTAAATCCCACACTTATGTCTGCTCTGCCATTACCTCTGTGAGAAAAGAATGATTATGTGGACTTGGTGCATCGCTGCGATGGCCCTGATCCTTTGCTACTTACTGGCAGGAAGAAAAGAAAGGGAGTTAAAGAAATCAGAAGAAGAGAGGAATGAAAGATATTTGGGTGGGTGAGGTGAAGTGCCTGAAAAGAAATGAAAGCTTTGCATAAAAGTAGATCACGGATGAGGAGAGAAGTGGACCGAGGTTTCAAGAAAAAGCCGTGTTGGAGATGAATGGGTGAGACTGAGGACGGGGGAGAGAGGTGGTTGCGTGATGGAAATGGTAGGCACAGAGGTGGGAACAGCTACAGGCGAGGAAAAGATAGATGTGGTGAGTCTGAGAGAGAAAGTTGTGAAGAAAGAGTAAGAGAAGTGGAGCCTGGGGTGAAGTAATGAGGGCAACAGGGAGAGAAAGATGGGAGAGGCGGAAAGGAAGAGAGGGCAGTGGGTAAAGATGGAGGCATGTACAAGTAGCAGATAGAGGAACTTAATCGATACACTGAAGCTGTAGCAAAATTAACATCTGTTATAGATTTATTCTTTACTCTATGACCAGCGTGCTTTTTATTCCATGCAGGTTTGCCTCATTTGCACTTTGACAAACTGTGATCCCTTGGCTCCCCGCTGAGGTGTAAACACAGCCAGTGAGAGTATTTCTGCCTGCAGAGCTCGGGGTGGACCAGTTTGTGAAGCTAAATCTTAAACCTGAACAGAAGATAACTGTGGATACACTATACATAATGTTTAAGTCGAGGTGAAATGAAAAATGTCATTTTAATCCTTTTAGATCACATCCCCGGTAATATTGGTCATCTATTTGACAATATAGGCCAAAGAAAATACAGAAAATCTATTTCTTCGTATTCTTATATCAAAATCTGATCATTTTTTCTTCGGTAAAACTAAATTTCACGCGTGCTTACGTAAGTTAGCACCAAACAATTTCAACCAATCAATCTGCAACATTTAGCCGCAGAGCACCAAGAACGCTCGGTCAGTTAGCTAGCTACTGCGCTGTGGAGAACGTCTGTCTACGCCCACTTCTCAACGATCAAATCAAATCCCTCTAATGATATGTCCCGCCTGCACGTCCTGTTTCACCTGGAAATACGTCACGATACGGAAGATAGATACTCTCGAAATGCCGTTTCAGCTCGACTTTAACAGACAACAAGAACACATTAATGCAAGAAACTTAAATATTAACCAATTTATCCATCCATCCATTATCTATACCGCTTATCCTGTTCAGGGGCCTGGAGCCTATCCCAGCTGTCATTGGGCGAGAGGCGGGGTTACACCCTGGACTGGTCGCCAGTCAATCACAGGGCTGACACATAGAGACAGACAACCTTTCACGCTCACATTCACACGGGCAATTTTAGAGTCACCAGTGAACCTGACGAGCATGTCTTTGGACTGTGGGAGGAAGCTGGAGTACCCGGAGGGAACCCACGCATGCACGGGGAGAACATGCAAAACTACGTCCAAACCGGGGTTCGAACTCGGTGTGAGGCGACAGCGCTAACCACTGCACCACCATGCAGCCCTCCAATTTATCTCAAAACATTACTGGTTATGTAATTAATTTTATCCAGAGGGAAAACAGTTAAAAACAATTTGTTTGCATATTTCATGAAAAAATTGTGTCAAAAACGTGTTGAAATCTCTCTTCTGCATCTGTGTCCAGACTTCACACACCCTCCCTGAAAGTGTGTGATACTTAAAATTAGTGCCCATAGCAAACAAGAGCTCGATATCTATTAACACGTGGTTGCTTTCTGGTGACCATCAGGACACCAGTCCACTCCACCCCATTTCTCCAAGATGTTCCTCAACATGTGCACGGAGGTAACCGTCCATTTCATTTTGCAGGTTTCAACTTCTAAAATGGAACGTATCTGTCTGTAGCTGTTTTGATGGGCATGTTTGTCGCTGCGCAGTGGCAATGACACATCGTACGGATCTAAATATTGCGGACTTGATCTATCAGCTTGTCTTCAGAACTTTCTGCCATTGTTGTCCCTGTCACATCCCCTCTGCCTCTACACTGCCCCTGCTGTTCATGTGCAAACTGCATCTTGCGAACACGTAGCGTAATTTCTGAGGACGTGCATAGCCGACGCTCCAAACAGACGCAGGGAATGCGTGGCAGCCATCATGCGAACGCAAACGCGTAGCTAAAAGCAAGTATATCTAGTATAATGCAAGTATAATGTGATTGCATGAACCATTTATTCCTCCCAACAATTTTATTTAAGTACACACACACACACACACACACACACACAATCTAAATCAGAAAGTGTGAACAGGATTGTTGATCCCTGAGGCAAACATCAGTTAAAGGAGCAACATGCAGTGTGACAGTTTAATTCATAAATAGTTAAGTTAACCACAGGTATCTGTTTAAGATCATTAATCATTATAGTGCATATAACACACTCCTCACATGTAAAGCACATTTCTTACTGGTGCAGTCTATTGTAGCTAGAAAAGCAACAGTTTGCTAACGTCTTTAAATACATGAGCCTCAGGTATCAAAGATAATTAACGTGGTTGATGATTCGACCTGGAACACACACCAAGGAAATACACCACATTTAATCCAGGATAAAAATAACATGACACTTCTATTCAGTTCACCTTCCTTGCAGCTATAGCTTGGGGAGAAGTACAGGTAGACTTACGCACATCCACACCAGTCCTCCCAGTGCTCCAGCTGTCACTGCTGGGAATTAAACGTACTGTAAGCAGAAAAGAGAGAGGTATATATGGTGCAGTAAATGGGTTGAAGCCTTTTCACAGAGACGGGCTACTATCACCTTCTTGGGGATCCAAAAATACACCTCCCTTTCTCTTCCTGTCTCACCTGTCAAACACTGAATACATTATCCTGTAATATAAAGCTTCTATCTAGCATACAAAGTATATACACGGGTTACACTGTCACATCACACCTGTCGTTATCAGTGTGTCTTAGATACAGTACTTTTAATTATTCTGTTTCTGGGGAAAAAAAGGAAGAAGCACCTGGGTGTTCTGGGACAACACTGTCAATGTCCACACCTGCAGATGCTCACTTTGAGTGTACAAGAGGACTATTTGTGCTACCCAGTCAGCCTTTTACTTTAAGTTGTACAAAAACTAAGACACTGAGAAATTAAATTATAAATTAAAAGTCTCTTGCACATTCCTGATTCCAAAATGTGTGAAGAAACCTGAAGTTTGGATATTTTTGTAATGAGAACAGATTTATGAACCACTTTCGAGCAAAAACAGCTTGTGAATGCAACACTGACATATCATTTGTTAAGATGATATGGTACACAGGGGCTGCCCCACGGTGGAGCAGTGGTTAGCACTGTTGCCTCACAGCTTGAATGTTTCTAGTTTATGTTCCGGTTCAGAGGAAGTGGGCCTTTCTGCATGTTTCCCTGTGCATGCATGGGTTCCCTCCAGGTACTCACTCCAGCAATCCGCAGACATGCTCCTTATTAGTGACTCAAAAGTGTCCCGGTGTGAATGTGAGTGTGAAAGATGGTCTGTCTCTATGTGTCAGCCCTGTGATTGACTGGTGATGTGTGTGTAGGGTGTACCCTGCCTCTGACAGCTGGGATAGGGTAAGCGGTATAGTTAATGGACGGATGGATGTTGTACAAAATATTAGCAAACACTTGCAAATGTACACGTCCAGCAGTTACATAAAGCAGAATCATTAAGATATATTTGAAGTCATGTTTCAGGCTATCTGTCCAACATTCACTCTCCTTTGAGCTCTGTTTTTGGTCTCCACCCACTCCTGAGGTAAGTATCTGGCTCTTTAGCTGCTCGACGCTTACAGCAAGCTGCTAACTGTGTCTGTCTGCTGTTTTGGGCGGCCGAGCAGTGTAAAGTTGGAGAGATAGTGCGAAGTCAGTTTGGGCACCATTGACTGGCTTTCAGAATTCTCTTTTTATGTGTTTGATGTTTGGCCTCTTTGGGAGTTAGCAGATTGTTTTGGCTTAACCCAAGTTTTTAACTCGACTAGACTGGCTTGTTCAGCCTCTGCTGTGGCCCTGTAGTAACATTTATTTCTTTCCTACATTTAATTAATTCATCCATCTTACGAAGCACAGGCCCACTCAAGCCGACTCACTGCTACACACAAGTCTCCTGGAAGTACTCCTACAAAAGGAGTGGACCTTTTGGGTAGCAGGGACGATATTACAAGAACCAAAGGCGTGGATAGCTGCAGACAAAGTACTTGTTTAAAGTCTTTAATGGACTTTTTCAGCAGTGAAAATGTTATCAGTCATCCACCGCAGGCTCTCTCTCTTCACTGTTGTTACCTTGTGTGTTTGGATTTCAGTAGCTCCAATGTTAACTCATCGCCAGCATTAGATGCTCAGAGCAACTGTTTCAACTGTCCAGCATGTGGGACTTTTACCCAGGAGTCTGGATTCGAGTACCCTGTGAAACTAGTAGTTTTTTTTGCCTAGAAGTAATCCATCAGACAATTTTATAAAAACCCTGTGTTAAAAAGGACGAAAAAAAATGTTTTTTACAAACATATTAGACACACAGGCCTGAAATACACACATGCCAAAACAGGACCCATATGGACATGCAATAACGGAGAGATGTCAGAGTGAGGGGGCTGCACATGGACATGCGCCTCGAGCAGTCGGGGGATTCGGTGCCTTGCTCAAAGACACCTTGATGGTGCCCAGGAAGGGAACTGGCACCTCTTCAGCTACCAGTCTCAATTCCATGCTTTCGTACCGGGACTTGAAGCGGCTACCCTCTGGTTCCCAAGCCAAGTCCCTACAGACTGAGCTACCGTCGACCAACAGACGCCAATTTGTGCATCTGATACCAACGAAGGGCCATGATGAAGTGATGGTATTTGATAGTTCCAAGAGGATATGTTGTCTCCAAATGCATCTGCTGGGTTCCTTCTGTGGATTCATGTCAACCAAGAACCAAGAAATATGATGTCTTCTTACTTTTTTAACTTTTTTTTTTATCTTCAAAGGGACGTCATGGTTGTTTTTGCGAAGCCCAATTACATAAATATCTTAGAGGATCCTTTACATCATTTTCTTATCAATAATAAAGAAAACACTGTTGAGGATCAAAATGTGCTGGGGTGAAAGGAGGGTTTAACCTCCTTCAGGCCCGATCAGACAGAACACATTCTAGCAGCTGGGGGGGGATCATTGTTTTCAATGAGAGGGACACTTTTTGCGCGTTGCTTTTGCGTAGCGTTTTTGAGGAAACGCTCGGAGTGCCTTGAGTGGAAAAAACGTCACTGGCATTTTTCTCATTGTCCAATCAAATGAAAGGAGAGGCGGGCATTCCATCAGTTTACAAAATAACGGTTAGGTTAATGGCAGCTAATGATTCGGTGGTTGCCTTAACAACAGCTCTTTTTTTAACCGTAGGCTTCAACAAAAAAGGCGGTCCAGTGCGCTTCACGTTTTGCAGGCTGTAAAACGTGACGTCTGATCAGGCCCTGAATGGGTTTGTTTAATTTTGGGACTATAATGCTGAAAACAAATCTGATACAGACGGTCTCTCTATAGCGTTCATATGATTTTTACATCAAAGTCTAACTTCTTGTTCTTGCTTTGCACAGTCGGTTTGAAGTGGGCTCCATGTTTTCCCAGGCTGAAACACTCGCCTGTGGATTCCTCTCGCTTCACAAGACGAATGAAAGCTTCTCTTCAGATGTCCATGGTGCGAAAAGACGGCTTCTATCAAGTGTCGAGATGAGCTTGCACCAAGCAAACAGGACCACAGTAGTACAAAGAGATGCTCCCGAAGATGTTGCTTTCCACAGGAATACAAAAGATATTACATACTTTTTAAACTATAAAGCAGTGTATGAATGGACCTGTTTCATTTGGGCAAAGCTACCACATGGGTCAGGATTTTAACACAAGCGGAGCAATTACTTTCAATAAGAATCACAATGCAGAAAAAATAAAGTAGAAGAATTACCCTTCAGACAAGGAGTCACCATTAAAAAAATCTCACCCAAAGTTTTCTTAATGAGCAGGAGGTAAAGCTGACCAGAGAGGAATTGTTTTGACACAAGTGGCCCCGTCTGACGAGGCGCCATTATTGCACATATCCTCCTCTGTGACAGGGTCGGCCCAATTTGTCACATTACATAGAAAAACATTGTTACGAGCGCTTTCTGAGCTGGATCGAATGAGAAGGAATATTGTAATGTACATAACCTGAGCGGGGGACCTGTGGCGCACACACACACACGCACACACACAGAAATGAAGAGCAGGAAAGGTCAATAAGATCCACCAATTACTGCCACTCATTACTCAGAGCGTAGAGAGGGAGCGGAGGATGAAACAGTGGGCTGAGAGAGGACAGCTGGTGGTGAAATGATAATAATAGTTGGATAAATAATCTGTCTTTCTCACCATATCGCATCCCCCGTCTCCCCTCCCCTCCCCTCCATCTTTTCCTCACATGAATCCTCGCTCGCACGTCCTCTCCCTTCTTTCTCCGTCATCTTCCCCTCCTCTCTCTCTCTTTTCTCCTCTCCCAACCAGAGGAGGAGCCGCACGCCGGCATTGTCCCCACACCACCTTTCCTCCTCTCTCATTTATTTCAATTTGTCATGCTTTGCTCTCCTCCCCTCGGTGCAGGGTGGAGGAGTGGAGGGTGGGGTTGAAGAGGAGCAGCGTTGGGAAGAGTGAGGAGAGATGGGCAAAGAAATTGGTATCTCCACTCTTGCCATAATGAAACATTTAGATGCGGGCGCAGCTATGCCTCCGCATTAATGGCTTGTGATGAAGGAGGGGAGGGAGGCGAGGGGTTGGGGGGTGGGGACGAGGGCTGAGAGGGGAGAAGGGGACCACGCAGTCAAACCACTTCACCCTAATAACCCTTGAATCCAGGTCAGACCGGAATACCTTCAGATAATCAGCGCTGCCACCTTTTCTCAATAAAGCTTGAAAAGGTTTTTGCGGTGTGCAAAAAGATCTGTGTTTGTGTGTGTGTGTGTGTGGGGGTGTGTGTGTGTGCACGCTGCTAATGCTCGCGCGTCCAGTCCCCTTATTCCTCTCCGGGGAGAATCTCAGGTGTCATATATTTCCTTGACAGGAATGAATATTGACATTTTTCATCTCGACTGAGATTAGACTGTTAGCAAACTTCCTTTAAATTGTTCCTGCCGTTTAAATCAGAGCAGATATCTTGCGCTGATAAAGTGGCTGAGATATTACCTGAAAATGATGATTGACTGGCTGGATCGCTTCGCCTTCATGTAGGAGAGAAAATGGAGAGTTCATCATTTGCTCCAAAACGCAGCCCTTGAGAATAAAAGAAGCAGCTAAAGCCGTCATTCCACTTCAGCATGTCTGTCATTGTTTAAACCCTCGAGACCCCAAAGCATCCTGGACATCCGTTCTACATTTCACTTTAATTTAGAAATACTTCCAAGTTTAAAGAGATAATCTTTAAGACTTTCATGTAAATAAATGTCTGTTAAGTCTCTGTCTATCGCCGAATGAGGTAACACAATGGTGACTGGGCCTATGGCCCACTGATGAAAGCCTTTGTATTTGCAGTATTACAGACTGGGTGTCCTGGTTGGTCTGCCAGAGAGGGTAGGCGGAGCTAAGCGGCTGCTTTTTCGGTGTGTTGCGAGTAAACAGTAATCTACTATGGCTGAACAAACAAAGAAAAGATGGTTGACTACAGATACATCTTCAACAATAAGTGAAAATCCACTGTCAGCCAGGAAAATCAAGAGTTACAACCGTTACAAAGACAGCCAACCGTAGACGCTCTCTGGGACGTATGTGCCCGCATTTGCCTTTTATCGCCATAAGGTACCGTAAAATAAAACTGAGAACTTCGAAATGAACAGTTTAACCAGGACGGAAACATAGCAATATGCATCCAACCCTGTTGTCTGAATATGATTTTCGGCCCCCCCAAAAAAAGATTGTGAAGCCTAAAATGCCAAACCCAAGTCCTCATAATAAAAGTTCACAAACCAATAGATGATGTCTAAAAAGGAAAGCGACCGTCAGCCAGGAAAATCAAAAGTTACAACCGGAACCAACCGTGGACATCACGCATGCAACACTGTCTGGATATCTGGGAAGTGTGCTCCCGCAATCACTGTTTATTGCCATAGGTGCCGCCAAAGACAATGAAACTGAAATCACTTTAACATAATGTGGAAAATACAGTCCACGCTTTGTATTGTAGAGTCTTGAAGTCGTCGCCAATAACAGAAACCGTAAATATACATTGTGACATTGAGATCTATGGTTATTTCTTTCCAGATTTTGTCGTGTGAGCGATCCTCCTCAGTGTAACAGGAAAGGAGAGGAAGTATTGTGCAACAAGATATTTGCTGTAAGTAACATTACATAATCAGTGTTGGTAAAAAGTGGGACACTTTTTTCTGGGGAGCAGTGTGACGAAGAGTCAGTGGGGACAACTGATTGAATAGTTCAGCCTTTTCCACGTCTAAATTCAGCACTTTCTGTCATATAACTTGTCGAAGACGCTGCCTATATCACATTATTGTTGCTTCTTCTCCTAACTTTGCTGCTCGGGCTGAAGTTTGGGACATACTGACATCATCTTGAAAGCCTAGCTTTCTCCAGTGAAGGATCTGTTTTGTTTTGGATGCTGAATGTTGACTCAGGAAGCCAACACGGAGAAATGTGTTGGATCACACATTCCTTATAAGACTTGAAAACACTCTGATAGCCTGGCATCGTAACAGTTATTCATTCGTCTGGTTTTGAGGAAGCGGCTATTTACAACAGTTTTAATGCTTTTTGTTGTTTTGTCTGGTGTTTTTTAAAATGTTTCGACTCAAACTCTTCGTAATAAGAAATAAATGACACATATCTAGTATCAAACTAAGATGGAGTTGTGTTCTTTAAAATGAAAAAGACTTCTAATTGTCCATTTCTTTCAGTTTTTGACACAGAGCTGTTTTTAGAGTCAGTTCTCAGTGAACTGCAGCTGCTGAACTTCTGCGGGAGTCGACAGGGTTAAAGCCCAAAGTGGAGGGTTTCAAAACAACTTGTCGATGTGACAGCTTGCGTCTGAAGCCATCCCACAGATGTAAGAGGCTGGATGTAAGAGAGATGTTGTAACTTTTAAAAGAGGCCATTAATGAAATATTTGCATTAATATCAGAACAAAATCAAAGTCATCCGGGCGCTTTGTTCTCTTTTAAGTCTGTTAGTGAATCTCCATCGAGCCCGCTGCTGTCACACGAGCGTGTTTGCTATGAATCTGCCCTCGACACTTGTCACTTCAGATCTATCGGTTAATGTGCGGCGGTACTGCTTCCAGGCTTTGTGCTATTATTTATCTCTGGCCAGTAACTGAGTATGACACGCAGAGATAAAGGCACAGCCATATTCAGGCGTGCAGACACACAGCAGGCAAGATCACATGAAAGTTCACACTTCAGATACACATGCAGAAGATTTAACATGCCTAAATATAACAAGTCAAAGAAAACAGAGAGCATTAACTGTGTATGAGAAGTGGATGCAGCCTTTGGGTCTGAAAAGTGAAGCCTTAAACCTGCAGTATTTTTAACGGCCAACAGGGGGCCGACTCATCCATCCATCCATCCATTATCTACACCGCTTATCCTGTTCAGGGACGCGGGGGGACTGGAGCCTATCCCAGCTGTTAGTGGGCGACAGGTGAGGTACACCCTGGACTGAACACCAATCACAGGGCTGACACACAGAGACAGACGACCTTTCACGCTCACACTCACATTTTAGAGTCGCCAATGAACCTAACTAGCATGTCTTTGGACTGTGGGAGGAAGCTGGAGTACCTGGAGGGAACCCACGCATGCACGGGGAGAACATGCAAACCTCACACAGATTTTCACTGCTTTTTGAAGTTGTATCTGTAGTCATCCATCTTTTCTTTGTTTGTTCAGCCATAGTAGATTACTGTTTACTCGCAACACTTGCAGAGACCGGAAAAACAGCCGCTTAGCTCCGCCTACCCTCTCTGGCAGACCAACCACTGCTGGCTGATGGAAAACGCGTCACTAACTGGGCGCTGCTTGTGATTTTTTCCGCAAATGTTGCCACAGACACCCAGTCTGTAATAATACTATATACTGCAAAGGCTTTCATCAGTGGGCCATAGGCTCATGTTGTTACCTCAGTCGGTCATAGATAGACACTTAACAGACATTTATTTAAAGGAAAATCTTTGAGATGATCACTTTTACAGATTTCTAGTGAAGCAACTTGCCCAGCAGGTAGACAAACCCTCAGGTATAACCTGAATTATGTTTTGAATTTTAATCTAAATGCAGAATAATTTACAGAATTAACATCACTAGCTATTGAGACCATATATGTATCAGGAAAATGTTCACTGAGGTAACAAATCACGTCAGAAGACGGATAATTTCCCATAGACTCTGTTGAGTCGCCCCCTGCTGGCCATTAGAAGTAATGCAGGTTTGAGGCTCTGCCACACTGGCTTCACTTTTGAACCACTTTTTTGTATAAACTCTATGATATATGGTCTTATACGCCTTCAATACAAAAGGATGTCCTAAAGTAAATTATGGTCTCGTTATGATTTAAATAAATGATAAGGCAGGCTGAGCTTAAGGGCTTAGCAACCTGTAATTGACAAGTTGCTACCATGGCATCAAGTAGGATCGAAGTGTGATATCCACTTATCAAAATATGATGAGTCACTTCTGGGTCCAAAAAAAGATGGCAACAACAAAAATACCAAACTCGAGGTTTCATGTCACAGTTTCTTATATTTCACATTATTTCTGTTTGTTTGTTTTATTTCGGCATTTGAAACCTTTCATCGTTCGACATCAAAAAAGAAAGAAGACGAGCACAAACTTAACCGGGTACACATACAGTAAGTCAGATAATATTGGCTCAGCAGTAATGGTAACATTTCATCTCTTTTTAATCATCAAGATAAAAGGACATTTGATGTAGCCTGAAACACACACTCTTATCTGGCAAAATCAAGCACAAAACAGACACATTAGACTTGATTTATTACGACCATGACTCATCAGAAATGAAACGACACCACGGAGCGTTTGTTTGAGATAAGAGCGGACGCTGAGTGAAAACTGCCATTAGGAGCGACGGCGATGCCTAAAGATTCAGCTATATTCCACGGCAGAATTGGCCCTTTTTTTTTTTCTTTTTATGAATGCCTTTTTAACTTGTCCTGCTTCTTCTTCTGTCATCCTCACACACACACTATCTGTAAGCTAATGGCTGCCAGAGCCCAACGACCTGCATAACTCTTCCCCGTCTGACACTGTACTGTCATATCCGGCCGAGGCTTCATTAATTCCCCATCCAAGAATCAATGAGTCGCCTTTGTAACGGATTTGCAGTCTCAGGCGCTTTTCTTTTTCTCTTCTCATGCTCTCTCTCGTTCTCTCCATCTTTCTCTTCCTCCCTCTTGAGTCCAACCTCGACGGAAGAGATGTAAAGATGAAAGACAACAGGCTCATTTTACCACAAGCAGAAATGTCCTGCAGATAACAGAACGTCTGTGTTTGTGGGTAGATGTGTTCACATACACATACAGTAAATATAGCACATATGTAAATCAGCAGGCATGCATTTGTGTGTCTTGTTTGTGTTTGTGCATCAATGCCTGTGTGAGGGTGTACATGTGTGTGAATAAAGGGTGACATGTACGCAAACAGTGTCACAGCCTCCAACCTCGCGCTGACACTCTGCATTATAGTCACTGGTCTGAGATCAGATAAGGACGGCACTTTCCGGAAATTTCCATGACCTTTGGGCTGAAATGTCATTTAGTTTTGGGTCAGATGTTGCTTTGTGGGTTCTTACTTTTTATATGTGATAGTGATTGACAGATGTGGACTGGATTTCCTGCCTTAAAGCACTGATTTATCGTTTGCATGTTTGGACTGAAAATTGTATTATTTCTAATAAACCCTAAAATAAGGGATCTTTTTCAGAGAACAGAAGCATTCCAGCAGCTGTTTTATCGTCGGTGCAGGGGTCATAACAAGTCCAACCTTTTATTAAACTCCTCTATTGATCCAAAAGCTTCTGTATTGATTCTTCACCAGGTGACTGGAAGCAATAGACCAACGGCACTTTGAACAATAGCAAAAATAGACAATGCATTTGTATCCATACACGGCTATAAATCCAGAGAGGTCTATTAGGCCTTGAGAGCTCTGCCGGCTCAATAATATTAATCACACCAGTAGTAATAAAACGTATATATAAAGCACTAATCATCACATAGATCTTCTATAAAAAGCATATAAATAACTTGTGGCAAACTCCAGGAGCAGTTAAAAGAAGAAGCACAATTGCATTGAAATATTAGTGTCTTTGTAAACCCTACGCTGTATTTGCAGTCATATTATGGCAAGAGTATAATTGCTTTAACCCTTAGAGCTCTGCTAATGAAATCCTCTGCCACTATATTGATGTCATTTCTTACATTATTTTTAAATGCTGCGTATTTTTTCTGTACAAACTAAACTTAAAGGGGTAGTTTGTTTTTTCGAAATGGGGTTGTATGAGGTACTTTTCAATACTAAGTGTACTACATATAGACAACAGTCAGGAGTACCACTTAAAAGAGTCCTACATACAAACATTTCAGTTTAAGTGTACGCTGTATTTTTGAACTTTTTAGCCGCTTCACGTTGACCTCAAACTCCTCTCGTCTTCACCACAAATGGCACTTCATCGTTTCCATAATAGTGTATTTTCTTTTGTTTGTTGTCTCTTCTAGAGTATAAAGCATGCGTAGGTATACAGGGCCGTTGTGCAGAGTAAGACATTGTGCGGAGGGAAAGGGCTGTCTGACGTCAATGTGAAGCTGTGCCAAAAATAAAAAGGACCTGGTACTCCTGACCCCGTCTGCAGCGGTGCTTCGCTTCGCTTCTGTGTAGGAACTCTGGCCGGCTTCTTCTAACAGCGGCCGTGCTGACTGTTATCTACTATAACGTAGTACACTTACCTTTGAACAATACCTCATTCAACCCCAATTCCAAAACACAAAATATCCCTTAAAAGGAGAATTTTGATTTTTTAAACCTAGGCTCTATTTTTTAAAAATGTGTGTGTCTAAATGACTCATAGGAAAAAAACCCTTTGGAATCGGTCCAGTAGATGACCTCCGCCGTAGCCGCGATATGGCCACAATGGCTGCATCATAATCCCCTGGGGCAACTGCGCCCGATCAAAGTACGTCCACTAAAAGTGCTTGTTTTTGCCACTGACAGGCTCAGATTGTTACTCCAGGCGTCCGACAACATTACGGAAATGATCCCTACAAAGATTGTCCTTTTTTTAAAGAGTAAGATCCTTGAAACAGAAGTCTCGCTCTGAAATCCGGCCGGAGGTGAGATGTTACCTGAACAGGACGGCAGAAACGTGAGTTAGAGTTGGAGAGAGGATTTGTTTGGCCATTTGTCCCTGGATTATGTTGCAGCCATTGCGGCTACAGCGGAGGCCATTGACTGGACCTAGTCCAAAAGGTTTTGTGCCTATGAATCATTTTGACAAGCACATTTGTAGAAATAGAGCCCAGGTTTAAAAATATCAAACCATAAAACTTAAAAGTTTATTTAGTTGCAGATTAAACTAGAAAATTGTTTTTGCACTGCTCTTATTAAAGAATTAAAACGTAATAGAAACACAGTGCCTACTTTTCTACTTTTGTGTAATTTAATGTCATTTCTTATTTATTCTTCAAATATTTAAACAGGATTATAGAATACAGCAGCCCTCCAGCCGCCTGCACCTTGTCATCACATTTACACCTGCACATCAAGTAACATAGTTAGATCTTCAAATAAAATACAATGTGACATTTAGAACAGACATTTAGTTTTCTGTTTCAAGGCTCTGATTATTATAGATTTAATTTTAAATCCATAAACAGGATTTTGTAACAGTGATCAATAGGAGGTCAGTTTTTAAAGGATCAAAGCTCTTTACTGGATATTTACACAATATTGCAAATGAAATGACTTCCTCTAGGATATTTATAAATGTGAATTGCCTCTCACTGTCTTCCCTGCAAAGTGTTTCTGACTCCACTTAAATTTTTCACTGAAGTTTATGAGCTGAGGATGTGAGCAGGCAGGTCGTTATCTCTGCGTTTAATAAATCCAGGCTGTTAGTTAACCATCAAACCCCTATTAGCTTCTGTCGTCACCTCGGTATCTGATTTATCTGCAACCACTGTCTTGTCACGGTGTATCTGTAACTAACGATGTGAAGTGATAATGAAATATCTTTTATTCCTGATATATCCCCCTCTTCACTTCCTCCCTCTCTCACTCTTTTCACTTAGGTCATCTAAGACCAGAACACAGCCGCAGCAGGACTTTCACTTATCACCCCTAATGGGGAGAGAGACAAAGAGATAGACCTCTGTCTCTCACTCGACCCTTCTATTTGTCAAGAGACTCAATCAATGTGTAATTACCGCGGATGGCTATCATAAAAAACAATGCCAAGAGCCTCTCAAGGTTATCCAGCTAATTGTGTTATTTATAAATATGAAATGGTTGTAAATGCTGCTGCCACGATGGACGTGGCTAACGTCTGATGAACATGATATATTTCCAATTTGTAACGTGAGATCCATGTGGACGGGTCGATGCGGCTAAGAGCTTTTCTGACTGTGGTTAATAACGCTGATAATAAAGGTTCATGCTCGAGTCTGGCTCTCAGGTGAAACAGAGAAGACCCTTAAAATCATTGAACCAGGTCTGACACCTCTGTGGTTTCAGTGATGCTGTTATTTTATCTAAACCTCAGCAGTGAAGGTGTGACATTTTAATGAATCAAGTATTCAGGAAATCCATAGAGGCATTTATTAACCTAAACATGAGAGAGGAAGGCCTTCTTTCTAATTGTCTCAGTTTTAAAGGATTATAAACATTTAATGAAGTCAGTATTTTAGTAAGATGCCTCACTGTTGTCTGTCCTGTGGCTGTTGGATTGTTAAAACCACAAATATCAACCTGGTGTCAGCTCTCCAGGAAAGGTCAGGGGGTCACCAAAGATACATCTTCTGAGAAGCAGGAAGGCCTGCAGGGTTCACGAGCCACACCGCTAACATGGCTGTGTAACACTCAGGTCTATGAGAGTTGCTGTCAATTAAAGTCAGCACGTTATGTGTTGTTTCATATTTTAAGGATTCTGTTCAGTTCAGATGAAAGATATGAGATGCAATTCAATACAAGGTACCGGGAGGACATAAGTGGGTACAAAGGTACCAATTCACCCTTCGTTGCCTGAACTGAAGCAAAGAACCAAGTGTGTGACTTGACAAACCGATAGCTGCTAACTAACTCTGCGGCTAAGGGACTAAACTACCACACAAGAGTAGTCTGCACCAAATCCATGGCTGTATCAGTTGCATGTGCAACAGCTAATAATCAGAATCAGCTTTCATTGGCCAAGTGTGTGGGCACAAACAAGGAGTTTGACTCTGGTTCTCTTTTACTCTCGATGTACAGACAAATAAATTGACATGCTACACTTAAAACAAGGACAAGAGCAAGGATGGACCAACAGTAACACAAACACTAGCACTTAAACTAAAACTAATAATATATATTTTACACATTATTAAAAAATACACACTATTGTTATGGATATGGTAGTTATACACAAGAGGTCGATGGTTGTAGTGATGACGTATGATGAAAAAAGGGTTTCTAGGTGGGGAACTCCAGTTTTGCAAGTATTGTAAATATTACCAGAGAAAAGAAGGACGTCAGTGGACATAGTATTAAGAGTAATAAGGTCCAGTTGGGATGGCAGTAGGGGGGGATAGATGCGTTACATAGACAGTGCTTTCACCCATGACAAGAGCTCGACTCTCATGTGAAACCAAAAGTCAACTTTGAGTTATTTTAAGTTACTGTAACTTCAGCTACAACTGTAACATCACGTAAGTAACCTCACTCATGTCACATAAGAAACTAATGTACATAATTGAATAGTAATGGGTAAAAGGATTACACTTAAATACCGCTTTTCTAGTCGTCTCACTCAAAGGGCTTTATGTCAATATTCACCCTTTCACACACACATTCACACACTGCTATGCAAAGTGCCAAGCTTAGTACTTTCCCATTCCAAATCACACACATTCATACACCAATGGTTATGCCTTAAAGAGGGAGTATTATGCTGTTTCACATTTTAAGACGTATACTGTGTAACAATGTTGGATGTCCAGAGTGAGCGAGGGTGAAGTTTCAAATCTGCAGGTGAAAGTATGTCGTAATCCCCAGGCTGCTCAGCTCAGTCTGCAGGCTGCTGTGAACGCCAGGTTTCACACAGTTTTTTTCTACACGCTGCACTTTGTGACATCACAATGTGCAGCCTCAGCAGGCTTCCAAGAGCTGGCCAATCAGAAGAAAGTGGGCTTGTAAGGGCGGGGTTTCTTAAAGCTGACTGAGTTGTTTCAGGCAGAGGCTGTATGAGGGCCTGCACAGAGCACCAGCGTGAGAAAAATGAGGAGTTAACTGTAAATTATGCTAAGCTACTCCACAGGTATCACAGAGTGAACAGCTTGAAATTAGCATAATACCCCACATCAAACAAGCAATTTTGGGTTCAGTATATTGCTTAAGGGCACGTCAACTTGTAGACTTCAAGAGGGGATCGAACTACAATCTGCCAATTAAAAGACCGGCCGCTCTACCTCTGAGTCACAGCCGCTTACTTATTTTCAAACCAAGCTCTTTTTTCAAAACCCAACCAAGTAGTTTTTAACCTCACCAAACTCAGATTCTTTCACATCTTTAATCCTGTTGTGATTGTTAAGTATAGACGTGGAGGTACGAGGACTTGTTTCCTGCACTCAGCAATGGCTTTCATTTCGGAAACACTCCTGTGGAACAAATTAGCTGTGTTCGTATGGGTTGGAGGACTTGAGATAAACATACACAATCACACAAACAGATTGTATTTTGTGAGTATTCCTCCTCTGATGTACGTAGGAGTTAGTTTAATGTGAGTCATTATAGTGCTTGTAATTTCACCCTCTCTCAACGCTTTTTACTGGCCTTGCTCATTGTTTGTGGTGGCCTATGCCATTCTTTTTTCAGTTTCAATGTAGCTCATAAAGAATGATATAATTCATGGGATAAAAAAGATCCTTGAGCTCGGATGAACCTGAAAAACTTTTTCAGTTCTGCCATATCATAGGCAAGCAGCTCAACTTCTTCCTTCACCAACAGTGCTGCTAGAGAGGCAACTGACTGACAGCGCGAGTCTAGTCAGAGAAGAGTTCTCGGGTATCCATCTTTCATTTTAATCCACGTTTCTTTCCTCCTTTGACTTCCAACCCTCCTCATCCACTGAAACAGAGTTTTATTCACAGGTATCTATCAGCTGTCTCCTCCTCAGAGGCGTCAGTCTCAGTGAGTCAGCCTCTCATCAACCCCCGGTGTGATATCATGCTCCTCTGCTCCTCCTCGTCGCTCACGGCCCACCACGTCGCTTTATCACCTCCACCCCCCACCAGCACTGACACCCACAACCGATGCCCCTCAGGGAAACCGTGTCAATCCCAAGCCTATAAGAGGGGTTTGACAGGGGCCTCGGAGGACAGCCAGGTCCCCTTTGCTCCCCTGCTCAGTGGAGGATGAAATTAGCCTGTGGTGGACTGTCCATGGCTGTGGGTCACTCCAGACAACAAGGCAACGGTGCTTGACCAGCGCTTCGCCCTCTACACCACCAAGCACCCACAAACTGCCCCCCTCCTCTTCTTCCACATCCCTGGGCTCCTTGCCAATAATCCCCCCGACTCCCCTTACGTCTATCCTGCCTTTTTGCCCCTTGAGCTAAAGCCATTTAACCCCCAGCATGGGGCAGAAAAGCAGGGGCACAGGGGTCGGAGATTGGCCGTTTCACGTTGACTTAGAGAAACTTGCTGTTTAAATCAAAGCCTGTTTGGTATTCCAGGCGGTGAGCACCTGCTTCTGTCACGTAGCAGGACCAGGACTGCTGTATATGAGCTCGGAACACTCTGGATGCCAGCGGATGCTTCTTTCATTGCTTTTCAGGAATGTTTGCATCCTCATATTTCCTTGCAGATTCATTTCATTTCAGTCCTTGATAAAGCGACCGTCTATCTGCCTCATCTGAATTCACGCAAAAACCTCTGAAGTCTGTATCTATTTCTTAGAGAATGCAGTTATGTGACAGCACTCAAATGAAACTGGAAACTGTCGGGTAATGTATGCAACATCAAGCTCCCCTCCTCTGCATATCATTATTACAGCAGTTGAAGCCCAAAATAGCCACACCATCCAATCTCAACCAATCCCCAAAACACAGGCCCGTTCCTTCACGAGCATCCGTGCCAGAAGTCCCCAAAGTTAACGGCGCAATTACCGTGAGTGTCTATTAAAGGGGGCATAAAAGATGGCTGAGTGTGATTCACCACTACATCAGACACATAAAAAAGGACCGAGATGTGGAGGAAGAGGTGTGAACTCCCATCTTAGAGCAGAGGAGGACAATTACGCCAAGGTTTTAAAGGATGAGATAAGAGCTCGTCTTTAGAGTCTATTTGCTCCAGAATGAGCAGAGGAACAGTGACGAGAGTGTGGAGGTTGTTGTATGATGGGGAGGTGGACGGTAAATTACTGTCAATAGCTCTTGTATGGAGTTTTAGCTCCCCGGCGCGGCAAATCTCTGGCTGACATTTCTGATGGCCTAAAGTGAGGATTCTCTGTGAATAATTTGGGGATGCCCAATCACCGATCCCGTCTGACAACAATTTAGATTCTGGGAGCGACGGTCCGTGTTCTGGGCTTCCACTGTAGCCAGCAGATATCCAGATGGCTCACATTGGATGTTTGGGCTAAGAACTCATCTCCTGCCCGCATTAGACATGAGTTTAGAAACGATGACATGCAGATATCTGTCTAAAGAAATGTTGTTTGTTCAATGATAGTTGATGGGCTCTGCGATTGCACTTCCCTCAATCTGTTCCGAATCTTGAGCTCTTCACATGGATTTTTTTTCTGCATTAAAACCAAAGCACTAAAATTTTTGAAAATTAAAAATCTATTCACTTCTTGGCAGACAATTTCATAAAAACATGTCTATATTTTGCTTTTGTAATTCTCAGCATTTTCTGTTTGATATAAAAGCCTAAATTATTTCAAGGAAAGTTGACGCTTTCTGCATAAATCTTTCACATTGAAGGTGTTCAGGTGTGTTCAGATAGAAGATACAATTGCATACAAAGCTAATAGGGAAGAAGAAGAGACACATATTCCCCCTGTGGCAGAGCGAACTTGTGCTTATTGCACGGTGGTGCAGTGGTTAGCTCTGTTGCATCACAGCTAGGAAGTTCCTAGTTCGAATCCCAGTTTGGACGAAGGGGCCCTTTCTGTATGGAGTCTGCATGTTCTCCCCGTGCATGTGTGGGTTCTCCAACAGTCCAAAGACATGCTCGGTGACTCCAAATTGCCCGTAGGTGTGAGCGTGAAAGCTTGTCTGTCTCTGTGTGTCAGCCCTGTGATTGACTGGCGATCAGTCCAGGTGTAACCCCACCTCTTGCGAAATGACAGCTGGGGTGGCTCCAGCCCCCTCGCGACCCTGAACAGGACAAGCGGTATAGATAGATGGATGGATATGCTTATTAATGCAGGATTACTTCATAAATGCATGGAGACAGGTGAGATTCTTAGGTGAGGTTTCTGTGTTATTCATTTGGTGTTGCCAAATTGCAGATGTTGGAAAATCCTCACTTGATTTATTCGACTATAGAAAGATCTTTATGTTACTATTTCACCTAAAATAACTGCAATACATATTTCTATTCACTATCATGTAGGAAAAAGGCATCTTCAAAACATGTCTATGCATTGCTTATTATTCAGTATTTCTGCTCGTAACAAAAGCCCAAACCCTTACCTCCTCAAGTTATGTCACCTAAATTTCTGGGCTCCCAAGGTGAGATTATGTTCCTGAATTGCTGAAGATCAGGGTTGAAAGTAAAATACAGCAGGTCAAAGAGGAGTACTTCCATCTCCACAAAAGTTGTATGGTAAGAAAGGGCCGGTAAATGGGGGCTGTTGTTGTCACTTTCAATAGACATCACAATAAAGACGGCACCTTTCAGAGAATGTTCCCTTGAAATGTCAGGGCCATCCTCAGGAGCCTTGAAGGACGGCGTCTCTTTAAAAGCAATATTGGCAGTAAACATACAAGACGGAGGCTGTCTATCTGCTTTTGCCATCAGAGTGTGGTGGAGGATGATAATCGTTGTGGAGGAATGCCACCTGCATGAGTTGAACTTTACCTTTTTCACATTTATTGGATCTTCAGCGGCTGGGAGGAAACACCTCGCCGTGGTCAAAATGAGCTGCAAAAATCCCTACATTTCCCCTCCATCCTACATGAATACATTTATGAATACATTTAGATAAATATGCATCATTCTAAATCTCTGCAGTTTTTTCTGAATGTCAGGAAATTGAAGCCGCCACGTCTCGTCTAAGAGCTCTCACTTATCCCCGTCGGAAACCTTTACTAGGCCTTTTCAGTCTTGTGCACTTGAGGGCATCTCAGCTTGTTTTTTTGTGCTGTTATTGTCTGCTTTCTGTGTCATCAACCACAAAATGATTCATCCAATTTATTACTGGGAAATGTACTGCTGCAGAGTTGTTAACTAGATGTGGCATCACAGGCGAGCAGTTATCTCGGAGTACTTCTCTGTTGCCTCACATTCATCCTGAATTTAATTTGGCTGCTGTTTTGTTGCCTTAAAAAAACAAGAAAAATAACATTGTAACTGTGCAAACATGCAAGACAGGCTAACTGTTTTTGTCAAATTATGTACAACTAACAAAGTAAAAATAATCTGGAGATGCTGAATAGGCGCTTGATGCCTGAGAAACAAGATTTATTTGTTTCAAATAATAAGTTCTAACTAAGTTTATACCTTAAAAGAAAATGTCCACCATGGCTTTTTCAGTAATCAAACCGTACATCCTCATCGTCATCATATTTTATCATATTAAACACAGCACATAAATCACAAAACATTCACAAGTCAGACAGGTATATGTCACACCTTGCTGGAGGAAGCTGCTGCAGCAGAAAAAGATGGACGTGCAAAGGAAAGAGTAAAAAAGACAAAGATTTGTCAGAAACATCTGCTTCAGGAGCGGCTCACATGACAGATGGATATATAAACTCGGAATAAAATAGCTCCGCGTTGGTTTTGACACATTCATACCTCACTGATCAAACGGTAAGCTGTGAGCAGGCAGCAGGGCGACTTTGAAGGTGAATGTGTTCGCACACAAAGGTAAAGGGTGCTAACCTTAAAACAACTGGCTGAGTTTTTGTGTGTGTAGTCATTTTGTTATAGTTAATCATGTAACACATTAATCCATTTACATAAATTGTCTACACATCTACACAAATCAATAGTTTTAGCAGTAAAAATGGATCAAATGTTGCCTGTAGTTCCACAACAGAGACGTAGCACCCGTCTTTACAGTTCCCCTCAGCTGACAATATGTTTTAAGATTGTTCAACACACTGTTTGCTATTGCAGCCCACAACTCGGTTCATTATCACCACTCTCACCAAACTTGTTTCAAGCTGCAGGAAAAAAAGGTCAGACAAACTGTTACGGACTAATCAAGTCTAGGGTTAGTGTGTGACCTAGCCCTAACCTGGAGTGTGCAACAAAGAAGGAAAGAGGGAAAAGGGAAGAAGCTGGACCTGGGTTTCAACTGAGTGGAGAAACAGCAACGTGGTTCAACGTGCTCCCTCGTTTCTCCAAACGTTATCGTTAGTTCAGGTTTTGATGATTGGTGGTTGGATCCCCAAAAGAAAAAAGAAGTAACAATGCTGGTCTTCGTCCAATTTCATGAGTAGGAGGTGAGTAGTTGCCGTCGCCCTGTAGCCCGTCTCAACTCAACAAAAAAAAACAGTTGCCATCTCACGTGTGGACTCTCCCTTGTGCTTTACACCTGAGCCTCATTAGCAGCATTAGACTGCTGCGTGCGCACCTCACAAGTGGTGCGTTTGAGACTTCAGGAAATCATCATGACTTCCTAGCAATACTGCATAACCAACCACCTCATTGTTTCTCAATGAAAACCAGTCCAAAGCCCCTCCCCCATCACTCCTAACAAAACCTACTCCAGCGACCTGCCCAGCACCAAACAGAAGACAGGTTTAGTGACGAAGTTATCAGCTAGCAGGGGATAACAGTAGAGCATTTTTGAGGCATGAACATTACTTTACGATTCATTGTATGACTTGACATTCATGACTCCACGACTCCAAATGAATGGTATGCTGCTAATGTCTCTGTTGGATGTGTAAAGAGGTAACTATGTGCCGAGCTTAACAAGGTCCATAGCGTGCGTTGTTTAACAACCAGGCCTTAAACACCATGTAATCTTATCCTGTTGGGTTGCTTCCTGTATTTTTGAAGCTCAACCTGTGGAGGCTAGAAGTATGTCAGCTCTTATGTTTATGTTGCCTTTCATGTTTTAAGTTCCAAAAAGACAAATCCCCAGCACAACATATTTCACCAATCTGTGTGCAAATCTGTTTTTCTAAAGAGCTTGCAAGTGATAATTATATGTACACTTCTGCAGAAGCTTAGGGTACATGCATAGCCATTATGTAATACCACTTTTGTTCTCTTATGCTTTTATCTTGCAGGATACATTCCTGCTAAGCATAAGAAAGGGTTACAGAAACATTACGTGTTACAGATGCAACCACTCAAGGAAAAGGAAGGTACGTACTGGATCAGATCATAGATGTAACAAAAAATGGAAATTAAGCACAAGAGAGTTGAGCCCTTTTTTATTTAATAATAGAGTTTAGAAAAGTTATCAGTCAGGGAGACAAGAGTCCACAGAAATCCCATCCCACTCTCGCCTCAGAGGTGGGAATTGATCTCCCTATCCACTGTGCCTGTTTATCACTTTCAACCTGCAAGCTATGGAGTTGTTTAATAATCCAACTTAGATTTCTAATGGTTTAGCTTCTTGTAATCAGAGCTATAATTACCTGGCAAATTAACATCCTGCCATCTGCAATTTACTTTTCTTATCTCCCATTTAAGCAGCAAGTACCTAACATTTAGACTGGAGGCAAAAGAGTAATGACACCTTTGAGGAATAAATGCCACATTAAGGAACCCAGAAAGTGACTTACAATAAATACAGAAGATAAAAATTAATACATGTTGATTTCAGCTCGATTTCCTCCAGTTAGCACAAACAGCAGTGTTTGTTTGGAAGCCATTGAGTGATCATGGTCTTGTCATGAGAGTAGCAGCGCCTCTTTATTGTTTGCATGGACTCAATTTAAGAAGTGGTAATAAGAAGCGTACACTGGTTTCAAGGAACCTTTTATAAGCATCGAGTTTGGCCGTCGCCGTCTTGGTGTTTTGGAGCCAGGAATGACCATATTTGGACAAGAGGGTCAAGCTGGAAAGAAGCAAGGGGTACACGAATGATGAGTTATCATCTAATGCTAGCTTCCATTATTCCCAGTGTAATATTTAAATGGTAAATGGACTGTACTTCTATAGCGCTGTTGTAGTATTCTGACCACTCAAAGTGCTTCCCACACTACATGTCGCATTCACCCTTTCATGGCAAAGACTACTTTGCAAAGTGCCAATCTCCATTCAGGAACAAACTACAATCATACACACAAGGCTATAGCTTCGGCGGCAATGTGGGGTTCAGTGTCTTGCCCATAGACACATCGACATGTAGACTGTAGACACCAACCTTCCAAGTGGGAGACGACTGACTCTACCACTGAGCCACAGCCTACCACTGACATGCTGAAAATCAACTAAAACAGGCTTCAAACCAAATGTGTTACCAGTACAGCTTTATGGGTCATGTTTCTCAAAGTAGGAAAATAAATAGCTCGCAACGGAGACCATAAACTTGTTAGTAAAATATTTTATGAGTTAATAAATCAAGTTAAAATCAGGGGTATTTTCTCATAACCTGCCAGACAATCACTCCAATGGGATTGCTCCCTGCTGGCCATTAGAAGGAATGCAAGTTTAAGGCAATTCTTAATTTGCTTCACTTTTCAGATCCACTTGTTATGATATGAGTGTTTGCTAATGTTAGCTTAATAAGGCCAAATGCAGGGTGATCAAGGAGTGACAAGGACCTGAGCCGGCTGCATCAAACTGAGGAGCGAAGGTGTGAAGAAATAAAAAAATAAGAGGGAGAAAAATAAAACACAGAGAAAGGAAAGAGGAAAATTTCTCACTATTATGTATTTCACGCTTCAGTGAGCATTTGACATATCCAATTTCTAACCTGAGACACTTACTGTGTCTTTGTGTAGCTGGGAGGGGTTAGAGGAGAGGTTATGGCATAACAGATCAGTGTGTGTGTGTGTGTATTTGTCTGTGTTTAAAGCTGTGGAGCTGCAGCCACATAATAAAACATTTCTTGTATTGAATATGTTGTTTAAATAAGCTTTCACTATTTGAATGTGCCCATCTCACAGAGGGGTTGTTTATTTCCTATTCCAGCTCTTTGTGTGGATGTGTTTGTGAGTTTGAAGGAAAGAAATGATCATTTCACATTTGTTTCCCTCAGGGGAGAACACATCGACTGCCCTTAGGCACGCACGCACACACACACACACACACACACACACGCACATGCACATGCACTCACACAGGCACACAGGCACACAGGCACACAGGCACACACACTCCCCTCCTAGCTTGTACTTAGGTGCTTTAGCTCCTCCATCACCATTACAAGCTTTTTAAACTGTGCTGAGGGCACAGAATGACAAACTCCTTGGGCCCTATCGTATACCAAGCGCAAAGCGCCTCAGCGCACAGTGCAAGTGTCATTGCTATTTCCCACCCGATGCAGTTGTCATTTTCATGCCCAGCGCCTAAGTTGCGTTAATAGCAAGGGATCTTTCGCCCAAGGAGCGTGTTGGTCTTAAATGAGGTGTGGTCAGGCGAATGAGTGGCGCGTTGCTATCTTGAGGACTCGAGGACTGCGCCATAGACCAACAAAAACCTTGTCTAAAGTCTAAACTCTATGGAGCAATATGTTCCTGGTAATTAAAGGGTGCATTATGGGCATACATCTGCAAGTTCACAACGCAAGTCTGCTTGTCACTCACACGTGGACGCACAGCAGCGCTTCTACTCATAAGGAAAAAACAGTGTATTTGCATATATAGTGAAATATTGTTTATGGGACAGAGGCCTGTGAGACGGCAAGCTTTAGTTTGCCTCGTCTCCTTAAATCATGTTACTGCTTTCGGTTTGTTACCGATCTGCTGAGAAGTGCCTGAAGACGTGGAAAAGCTCACCGCTGCCTCCACACACGCACGCTTCACCTCAGGGAGATTCCTGCTCGAGCCACACACAGGCCAAGCTGCCACACCAAGCTCTCCATCTCGCGCACTCATTCTGATGTGCTCTCTCTCTAATACACGCAGAAACAAACACACACTCACACACGCACGCAACAAAGAGGTACATTTATTATAATCCTCAAACATAACTACATGTGTCACCGACATTCATGCCCTCAGATATTAATACACTGTCCAGTGTTCATTACGCACTCACTGGAGAATACAGCCGTGTGATCCAGCAGCAACAATAAATAAACATTTACAGCCGACCTTAAACATAAGATCCTGTCCGATCCTGACGCCGTGATGTAAATAATTAATGAAGTTACGCTGCCGCGCCTCGTGCATAAACGCAGCGTCTCTCTTCATTTTCGTTTTTGCTGCGCAGTGGGATTGAGCCTCGGTTTGCGCCCAGATTGTGTGCCGCATAACTAGCAAAAGTGGGTCGGACACGCCCTAAATCACCAGCTAAAACATTGATTATCTTATAATAATGTTGCCCTGTCCTTGTCTGAAAGAGCACAAAGACAACATGAACAGAGTCAGATAATACAGTTAATGTAGAAAGAAAGGTAAGGGTATAAAATCCCTGCATGATGACACCTTTCACCGCACTAAAGCTAATACACAAAGTCAATTGCATTTTACTATTTTATCACGATTTAAAATTGTTGTCCCTTTGGCAAAATAAATTCAGCATTATGTCCTGGTATCCTTTATTGACTGCTAAAACTCTGAATGGAATACTTTATGATTTGCAGATACTGACAGATACATGTGATGAAGGAGCATAATGGCCCCTTTTTTCCACACTTCCAGCCCTCTTTTAAACCACCATGTATTTAGTTTGCACACATTCTCTGGCTAATTGCCCAGCTTTGTTTTCTGCAGCCTGAAGTCTGTCACTAAGTGTGGAATGTATGCAGCTCTTACTCATCAAAGCGGATGTGTTAGTTAACTTGAACAGCTTAAGCTCTGCAAACACTAAAAACATGTCTGCCGTTTCTTTTTAATTGCGTCACGTTGTAATTACAGTTATTTCTAAAGTGGGAGGAGGTGTTTTTTTTCTGCTTCCGATACGTGCCTGCGGTGCCTGTCCCTGAAGCTGACCTGGTGTCTCACCAATCTCATTGTCATAATTACCATCATCACAATCACTATTATCTTAATTGGCCTTATCTCCTCGTTAGCTGCTCGTTAGCTAATTGACTCGGAAAATATCCCGCCATATCCCGAGATCAAGAGGAGACATCTGCCTGTTGAGAGAAGAGAAAACTACGACGAGCTCGAGCTCATCTGTCACCGTAATGACTGTCTCAACAACTGTACACAATTATGCGGAGGAAAAAACTACTGCTGCAACCGCCGCCACATTACTCACACACAAACACACACTTTCCTACAAGTACTTCTTTCATGAAATACACAATCAAACCTAGACAGCTGCTTCATGACATGTTCAGACAGACCTAAAGAAACACTCAGCTGTAGAAGTGAATGCAATTATACACAACCGGTAACACACACACATAATACGCCCACACACTATCGAGCTTCTGTGTGTCAGAAAGCCAATTATAGGACATTGAAAGAAATGGGGAGAAATGGTGTAATTACAGCGTCCTGATCTGTGTGGAAATTAGGAGGAACAGCAGAAAATATCCGAATTATCATCAATCAAAGCTCACGAGAGGTCTCCGCTTTGAATGCAATGACACTGAGATGACTTTAGGAAAGTTCAGAGAAGAAGAAGTTCAATGCCACACTTTGTGCCACACTGAAGGTATGCAGAAACACAACAGACAGTTATGACATCACCCTGTTTAAATCAATCTTGAATTAAAAGTATATCACATGCAGGCTTTGGGGCCTGTGTCCACTAACAAGCACAAAAACCCTCGGCGTTTGCTGTTTGCCGCTCAGTTGAAAATAAGTTCAACTTTTGGAAAACTGCCTACAATGTCACTTCTCCCTCACAGACCAATCAAAATCAAGAAGGGACGGGAGAAGCTACAATTTCCAGGTGTAGAGCTGCTGCTAACGCCAGGACACGATTCCTTTCATTCTTTTATGTTGTCGTTGTAAAAATTCCTTAAATAAAATAAAATATTACAGACAGCATACAGAGCAATTTAAAACACTTAACGGTCACCAGCAAGGAAAGCGGATCTGCAGCTCTACGACACGTTTGCAGCATGCAGTGGCGAGCGAGTGTACGGTCCACTATAGTCATGTCCATAGTCATGTTATCCACAGAAATATGAATGGCCCAGCAAACTGTTGGTCTTACAATGTCTCAAAAGAAGCCGCTTAAGACGCGAAGCAGAATCGAGTCGTTTATTTCCTCGTTTGTGTACAACGGACTCTTAAGCCACGCCCACACACATCTGTGACCGTCACCAGTTAATTCAACACCAGTTACTGTGGCACCGGAAGTAGTACACTGACCTTTTCGACAACTTTCGCGAATGTATCTTTATCTTATATATCTTTTTTTTTTTTTCAACCTTAGATTTTTTCTCCCTCCATGTCCCCTCTCGGGCTCCGTAGTATCTGCATTGCAAACCAACAAAACACCTTTGAATTGTGCTCATTATAATGCTGATAACTAAACTGAAAAATGTACTTCATTCAAATTTTGTGTTATGAAATTGTACAAGTTTTGGGTTCATAAAGCATTTGAAGATGCCGTCAAGAAATGATGTCACAAAAAGCAAAAATGCCAGCGTAGGCAGTGGTTGGTCAGTTATTTGGCAGAGCTCAAAGGGTTAAAAGAGAATGCAAAACATTTCCCAATGTGTTTTTTTTGCACAAATTCATCTTGATTAGTCTTTTTTTTCTGACCTCCTTCAATGGCTCTCGCTGACTCTCAGCTCTAATCCCTTTTGTTTCCCTTCTGGTCACTTCATGAGTCCTCCTCCAGCTTCTCTTGTTCATTTCCCTCGTCTTTTTCTTTCTTTCTTTTTCTTTTTAACAACATCCCACCCTCCTTTTTCTTTCTCAGTTTTCTTTCTTCCTCGCTCTTTCTATTTTGGCCTTTTCCTGAAATGCGCTCCCTCTCTTTCTTTCTCTCTCTCTCTCTCTCTGTCACTGGGTATTGCTGAGGGGTTGCGAAGTCTGCTGGTGTCACTGGTAATAGGGTCCCCTGGGTGCTCTGTACACTCTTGCTGGGGTCTGGGAACTGCCTGCATAATATGAAAGGGGGGGCCTGCTGCTCTCCTGTCCTACTTTGAAAAAGGTCTGTTGCTGGTGTGTGTGTGTGTGTGTGTATGCATCAAACTTTGAAGCAGACCAAGAGAAGCTGACCTAAGTCGGGGAGTTTAGGCTTTCACAATTGAAAAGGGATTGTGAGATTGAGCGTCTGTAGGTGCATCAGCTGCAGCAATGCAGGCGTATTGAACCATTGTAGTGAACAGAGAGCAGAGCTACACAGCAAGTCTCATGGTCCGTCTGAGGCTTACAGTGGAAAAGTGTCTACTCGCCTTGTTGTTGGCCAGTATCAACAAATCACTCAGTGTTAGGCCTTCATTCTACAGTGAATAAAAGAAACCATGTGTAAATTACCCCAATCTAACAGTATAGTGTATGTGGTTGCTATGGATTGTTTTCTGCGAACCCTGCGAAGAGGACGAATCAGTGCAGTAACAGCAGAACACAGTATAAGGAGAGAAACAATAAGAAAGCAGCTCCTGTCAAGTGTGACAACGAGGTGTAAATTGCATTTATTTGTGTCTAATAAGTTTGAGCTCATTGTTATGTATTACGCTAACAATGTGCACCGTGCAGGAGGGGCAGCAGGAATGTGTAGGAAGCTGTTCTTGACCTTTTCCGGTGCATTAAAGACAAACAAAACAGACATCCTGAATTTACTCTATAATTTTCAATCTGTGTGAATTTCTGGGCACATGATGAGTGCACTACGGAGCGAGATAAGAGGGGTAGCCGGGTCTGTTGAGCCTTATCCCAGGGTTTTACTATGTCACGGATCTCTTTTAACCTGGCTAGATCACCATGGTAACTTACTCATTAATGATGTTCTGACGACGTTCTCCGCGGTTCCTCAGCTGAGGTTATATGTAAATGTAAACGTTTGGAACGTAATGTTACTGATGTAAAGACACAGAACGAAGCGGTGCAGATACAGTAGCACGTACTGTCGGCATCGCATCACAGAGTCTATGCATTCAGTTTGTGATGAACATAATATGACCCCCACAGTCTCCCTCTTCTCGTTCTCACCTGTTAGCTTTGGGTAAAATAAACGCTCTAAATTTCAGCACATCATCCAAACATTAAAAGAACGATGAGGACGCAGCATCTGAGGACACTGGAGCATGTTTTTATGTTTGGTCCTAATTACCTGCCAAGTCCATTTCACACGGCTGGTTTTGCAGCTAAAACAAAGATTAAAAAAAAAAGATCAGCTATTAGGTATTTATCACAGATTAAATTAAATCAATAAATTAATTTTAATTTGGCCCAAAGTTATTTCCAAGCAGAATCCAATCTAACTGCAGTTCCTGACGATACTCCTGAAATCATGTGTATCATTGTCAAAGTTTCAGAGTTGTACTGTGTGTAGTTGTTACATTAAATAAACGGGAGGCACTGAGAGCGTTTAGTGTGGTGAAATAAATACATCCATATCTGCAGCATTCCTCTCCTGCCTTATTGCAGCAGTTTTTTGTTTTTACCCTAATAACTTTTATATATTCATCATTGCTTCTCATTTAACCCTGAATGTGTGGATGTGTGGATGTGAACGGGGATGTTTTCCATCTGATGGATGAACATAATCTAGTGTTACCCATTAATTTCCTACATGGTGGTCATTTTTGACCGGGAGCACCACAGTTGTTACAAAATTGACTAAACCACTAAAATATCAATGAAAGTGGTGATCAGCAATTTTATATGTTTAAATGCAGAATATGAAGGATATCATAAGGCCTTGAGGCAATCAAATGTAAAACACAATATTTATGATTGATGAAAGTTGTAAATTGGTCAGATTTGACCCGAACACAACGGAAGGGTTAAACATTCTGACTCAAGCAGACAGTCGCTCCTTTTTGTGCAGACGAAGCGCCAAATGACCCTTAAAACATGCCTTTTTGTGTGAGCGTGCTCAGTTAACAGAGAAAGCTCATAACCACCTTTGTGATACCTGTTACCTCTAACTGCTGCTTTGTCGAACCAGCTGACCTAAAGAAAGCCTGGGTGTGTTGAACTTGCCTGGACCTCCTTTGAACTGAAGTTTCAAAAATACAAATGTGTTGTTGTCGTTTTTATGGTTAACAAATTTAGATGTAAATTCACGGTGATTGATAGATTTGTAGATAGATGCACTTTATGGAATGCTGTATTTATTCCTTTTCACAAACAGGTGCGCAGTCGCTTATAAGATGTTGTTCTTTCCCGTTTCTAAAAACACTGCTCCAAAAAAGAAACACCCTCCTGTCTCGTCACGTTGTTACCTTGTTTTTATAGATCCATACTTCAACAACCTTTGTTTTTCACCTACAGTAAGTCTGCGGCTCCCACTCTTCATCTCAGTAGTATTACACTGGTAGTATATATATCAGCGTTTCTGAGGCAACGCATGAGTAATTCATTGTGTTTGCACTGAGCAGCTTCACTTGTTCTTGGCTGTGGACTCTGGTGGGTTCTTTTCCAATAATAAAGACAAAGATAGAAGAGACACAAAGAGAGAAACAGAGGGAGAAGGAGGTGAAAACATCATCAGTGCAGAATGTACCGACAACCAGCCGGGGTAGAGCTCCCAAAATGGGCAATTCTCGACCCTGAGATACCTGGAATTGTTTCGTCAGGAGTGTGGAGGGGTAGTTAAATGCAAGCGAATTTGACGCATGATATAGGAAGCAGCTACATCAAAGCTATGGCATATGATAATATATCTCACTCAGATGACGGAGCTATACCGACAGAAGAGTAGTCCAGACAAACAACTTCCTGTGAATGAGCAAAATCAGCTTGATGACAGAAAGTTTATCACAGTATTCATGAAACCCCAACTTGATAGAGTATGCCGCTGCCCTGTCTCTCTGCAGGAGCTAAAGCAGCTAACACTGAGGATTTACTGCATTAGACTGCCAACTAAGCAACCGCTAACAGACCTCCTTAGACCTTAACCCTGGTGGATGTGCTCAGCGGGAGGTCCAGCCCAGACACCTCATGTCAGTGTATCAGTGAGGAAGTAAATATTATGGGTATAAAAGAGGAATCTATGGGAGAGACTCCCCGCTGTGAGCCCTTTGAGTCAGAAAATCCTCCAGTTTCCTGCCAAACTGCATTTCAAAGCAAGAAACATCTAATGAAAGTCTAGACAACCTCCTGTAATGCAAACAGCCAAGCCCTTTATCTCAATCATAACTGCCCAGACGCTCTCTATGAGGCCATCCATCCCTGGATAATTGAAGATGATTGATCTTTATTTTGCATCTTTGGTCAGTCGGAATCTTTTCTGGACTTTGAGAGAACTCCAATAATCTCTGCTTCAAGGATAAAATATTCAATTGAGCACTTGTCAAATCATCTCAGATATCCTGACATGATTTAAGATGCGTCCTCTTTTTTCCATTAGCCATTTGACTTCTCGGATTATTCCTGTCTAGATGAATCTTACTAGCCCTACAGCCAGTTGCACAACGTATCCTCATTCAACTGTTCGTATGATATCAAGTGAAAAGTTATGCGCAATGTGCAATCCTCTGAATGTCCAAAGCGATGTCATCCCCAGGTAGGGCTCCCCTTTCCATGACAAACAGACGTACAGGGTCATATTGGAGACTGTTTAAAGGTCTGTTTACTCGACGGTCTGTTTGGTTAGGTTTAGGCACACAAATGACATGTTAAGACAAACATAATGGGGTGTCTTTGTTTCACACAGGAGTCCAACCCTGGCATCCTTGGTGGATAGTCTGCGTTGTTTGGCCCATCTGTTGACCTGGACTGCACCTCAGGCAGACCATTTCAGTCTTGCTACAACTTCTCTTCCACCTGCCTCAGGTAAGACAAGGGGCTGGTTTCACAGAGATAGACTTTCACTACGGCTTAGATATAACAAACAGTTAGACTTCAGATAGATGTCTAAATTCCTCCGTTTCACAAAGCAGTTTAGTTCTTGGCTCTCTTAAGCAGGACTATGGTGCATTGAATTCTGGGTAAAGACTTTTTTCAAAACAGAAAAAATTGCCGACCAAGTAACCACATCGTACCACTCAAGTCAGTTAACCCCAGCAGAAAATGTTTGTCTCTTGGAGGAATTAAACAGTTTTAAAGGCATTTTACTTGGAAAAACAACAACAACAACAAATAACTGATATAGAAAGAAATTGCAGCAAGAGTAAACAATGTTAATCCCACCATTGAAAGGACCATCAAAGACGTTAAAAAGGTGCTATTGGTCAGCAGGTGTCACTGATTGTTACCATGGTAACATGGATCTCAGAGCTGAGTTAGCCTGGGGGTAAGGTGTCTAATTTTTTTGGCTTAAAATTAATCGGTCTATATTTTTGTGAAACGGTCGGACTTGCATTAGAATAATCTATGAGCAATATTAAGAGGGCCTATAGGCCTAACACTATAGATCAGTCTAAAACACCTATGTTAAACTGGCCCCTGCAAATTGCTAAAGTGCATTACTTTTCTTGGGTATAATAATTTACAGTGAATGAGAATAAGAACGCTGTTGCATTGTCCAGCCATATGCAGCAGTTCAAGTCACAGTACCTGAGATCCAAAGTTTCCTGCTCAGCATTGTTTTTAGATTCAAATATGTCTCAGTGTTGGTTAATGCATTGATCGTTTTAGCTGCAGAATAGACTCGATCTAAAATCTTAATCTATGAGTGTGCAGTGCAACCACCACTCAGTGTATGATCTCTGTGCAGAACACCACGCTATTTTCTGTAAAGTAAATAAGAGACACAGTTACCAGCAATTTGTTTGAAATTAATATGGTGCATGAATTTGCTGGTACAGATCCAGATGTAGCTGCATCCCTGTGGAATAGGTTGGCATCCAGTTGAATCAAAGCCTCGTAGAAATTAAGCAGCTGTGCAGCTAAGAGAGGAGGTCGTTCTGGTCGACCTCGCGAAACCACAAAGCTGGAGCTTGTAGTATTTCAGCGCCAAGCACACTTACATTTCAGGTGTGTCCTTCGCCCTAGCTGCAGCTCTCACTGCTCTGAAAGAGCAGTTCAACAGTCTTGTAAGGAAAGCTCGCGCGGTCCATCAATAAACTGCCCTGCACTGTGGTGAACGGACATTTTAATGAAACATTTTAGAGAACTTTCATCCAGTTCACATGAGGCTACAAGATGGCCTAATTAAAATGGGATCTCATTAAGATATCAGATGGTCCTCTGCCTGGATTTTATATGCAACCTTTCTCCTTTTATTTCATTCCATTGCTTTTTACGTCCCTCAAAAGTTCTATTTAGTGGCTCATTCTGCATTAATAATGTGAAGAATAGAAAGCCTTTTCTCATAACTGAATTTCAATGGTGGCTTGCGAGGATATTTTGGCATGTCTTTACTTATTTAATCATTTGATTTCAGAATCCGTCAATTGAGATTTTATTTCTTTTCTTGGCTCAACTGAAGCTCCATTTACTTCAGATTCCACCAGTGAACTGCACCTTTAACCTCTCTTTTAGTCATAAATGTGATTAGCCAGCGGCCTCAGACACTGATTGCATAACTATCTGCTGCCTCAGTGAATCGCATGCCAATTTCACGCAGATTGTGAGTGTAAATTGCAAGAAAAACCATTGGTAAAATTTGCATGTGCATACATCTGGCAGATCCTGAAGGACACCTCAACAGGTGTGATGTTTTCCAGCAGTGATGGTCTCCTAACTGCTCCCCTGCCGCTTCAAATATAAAAAACACAGAGATAGAAAGAGGTCCAAAAAAGTAAAAGCTTTATTTTTATTGAATTAATTCAGCTGGGGAAGAAATCCCATTTCCCCTTTGGGCTCAGCCGCCTATCAGGAGAGACAATGTAACAAGAGTCTTAGTGCAACCGAGTCTGAGCCAGGTCAAAAGTCCCCGGGGGTCAGGTGGGTTTTATCACTGCAAAAGTCTTATCTGACATTTGTCACAAGGACAGGCCTCCAGAGATAATTGGAATGCTCTCTCTCCTCCTGCATTTTCCTCTCTTTGCTCTCTCCACAAACACACATCTTCTGCACATTTATCTTGACGCACTTAGTGTGTGCCGAAGTTGGTCGGCAAGCCTTGCCTTCACATCTCTCAATATCTTATCTTCAAGTAAGACGCCCACGGTTGGCATTTTAAGACGACACATACCAACCGCGGCACACACTCAGATAACTGCCGCTACTACTCACTGTCACTCACAATGGCCCACACACAAGCTGTGAGTGTGTGTATATGAGAGAGTGGGCGAATAAGGCATTCTGAGTTGTATGAAGTTGTGTTGCTGGAGACGTTTCTCGCATGTATAGTCGCTACATGACGCATTTTTGTTTACAATCTGCAAGAGCAAGCATGTTTGTGTGCATGTGTGTTGTTTCTGTGTATCTGCTGGTGCAAGCGATGGTAAGCACTGATTATACAGTAATGCTAGGGTTGTCAGGAAGCCAGCAGGCAGCCTGGTTTTAGCCGCAGCAGGAAGTGGCTCCGCCATCACCATTATACCAGCCCCAGTTTCAAACAGAGAAATATGCCAGTCTGAACGAAAGGGTTTCTCTTCCGCATTGTATCTTGCTCAGAGTGGACCTCAGGCAGTCTGTAAAAAGCATGCCACTTCTACTTAATTGTCAGGTTGAGCTGTATGAAAGCACTTCACCTTGAGGTGCTGGTCATTGTGTGCAGACTTGTTTTAACACAAACAGTGTTTTAACTGAGACGAGTTGACCATGAGTTCTTAGAAATCAAATAAAAACACACTTTGTGGCGTTTTAGCCGAGGAGATAGTTTGGGATTTATTTGATTCTTTCCACTTAAAGCAGCTCTGACAGCTCAATGCTCTGCAAACCTAAGAAAGCACATGCAAGAAGTCAACAAAATGAAGGAAACATCACTAATTTGCAGTGTTTTTTCTCTATTTTCTTTAAAACAGTGGTTCACAAGCTTACTTGATCAATAATATTGTTGCTATTAATAGTTTTGCATTGGATCCCCCCTTTTTTATTTATTTTTTTTATTATTATTATTATTATTTTTAACTTGTATATTATTATTGTGGTTTATCTCTATATTACATTTTACTTATTTATAATTATCATTACTATTTTTTTTTTTTTTAATTCCTTTAGACTGCACTCTTGGTTTCAGGGGCGGTTGAAGGGACAATGGGCGGGTATAATGTGAGTATTGTCTGTACAAGTTCAGTATGTTTGTACATGCATGCCTGTGTGTATATAAATGCAAAATTCCTTAAATAAAGTTATAAGAATATATATATATACACATATACATATATATATATATGTATATATATATATGCTATATGTTTTTTTGGTCCTTATTCTATATATAGCTCTATTATAGTTACTTTGTTGGCCACACCTCTGAATGAATCCCTTGAATCACTTTATTGTTTTGGTGTACGCGTGTGCGGGCTACGGGGGCTCAGCCTTTCTTAGATACAATCGGTGGGGGGCTCCAAGGAAAAAAGGTTGGAACCACAGCTGTAAAATATGTGCATGTCTTGTCATAGAAATTCCACATGGATATTAAGGTAAAGCAAAGCCATCTTTATTTCTGTGGAACCAGGAATACACAACTCCGGCTAGCTATCAGCTGCCCACCAGCAACTTACAACATTGTAATCGTTTATTATTGTCTTGTCTTGGATTGTCTGGATATTATTTTATCGAACATTTTTTTGCCCACTTTTCATAATTTGTATTTACTTGTATCTCTTGCCAGTAATTAGTAGCATCGTCAATCTTAAGCAATCTATTCACCCAGAGCAGCTAGAACAACAACAGACATATTATAACAGACATTATGGCCAACACTACAAATTAAATCATAATAAAACACAATACAAAAACTAGATATTTAGATATTTCAATCCTTCAACTGAGGTTCTTTGGTATATTCTATTATTTAGAATGCTCTTTGCCATTCAATGTGAATCTACAATATTTTTATAATGATATTTTAAATTGGGGGTTCAATTGTATGGAAGCCCTAAGCGGACTAGAATCCACATTTTATTTACTCTTGTGATAACGAGTTCATTTTCTCAAGGTTGCAACGCTGCACCACCGTAACGTCAGTTGATCATAACCCGTTTCCCCAGAGTTGCAAAAGCACAAAACAAACATAGAAATAGGGGTGATTGTAGATATGGCTGTTATCTGGTGATAACGAGATAAATAAGTCAAGTAAACAACTGGAAATTACTCGTTATCACAGGAAAACTGAGTAAATAAAATGTACGGATGCATGTCCGCTTTGGGCTTCCGTAGGATTGTACTCAGAAACTCATCACATGTGATTTTCTGTCTAAATTGACAGAGTCCAGTCGAAGCGCTTCCTCCCACAGAGTGTTGCTTCATATGTTGTCTGTAGCCTTCATGTAGCTTGATAAGTGATTTTTGAAAGTCTGTTTTAAGTGTGTCTTCGAGTGAGTCATTCCTGAGAGCGTGTTGAGGAAGCCCCGTTCAATTTACAGGAGGTCATGATGGTTTGTGTGACGGGTTTGGCAGCCAGAGAGGAAATTAATTCCCAATGAGCGAAAGCATTTCCTGACGTCTCCAAAACAAAAAAAACGGACCAAGGACTGAATCATCTGTCAAACAGCCGAGAAACACTGGTGGCACACATTTTCACAAAGAGGTAAAAAATAGAAATCATTCCAACCAATTTTTAGAGCCAGGAGAGTATGTGAGAATCACAGAAAGACATCCTTGTACGGGCTAAACAGATGTGTTATTTATTTATTCTTTCATTGTAGTATTTTATTACTTCACTTTTAGGGGGAAAAGGCAGCGCCAATTTAGCCGAGGAAAAGAGTCAGAACAAGTCAAGTGTTTGGTATCTTCAAAAAGTGTTTTCCCCAAAATAATGTTGAAAAGAATAAACTTAGTATTGTCTTGTATTTGAATTTAACAAGGTTAATTATATATTTCTCAACGGTCATATCATAATTATTACAATCTGTAATTATTGCACATATTAACACCAGTATTTTTACAAATTAAAAAAAGTATATTTGATTATAAAATATATTATTTTAACATATATCACATTTATAACACATATTATTTGATATTAACTTTTTGCATCAAAAGCGTGCTTGGCTATTTAGGATTCACAGTCAACGCAAGTGACCTCTGTCCTCCTCGCTTAGTTTCCACACACACAGCTTTGCGTCGTTTGCAGCAGGTCTGGTGTGTTTTATTTTCAGCGCAGTTTCTGCGGACATGGCGCTGTCTCCGTTTTGGTGTCTGCTGCGGAGGTTGCTTCGGCTGCTGACCGGGACCTTGTGCCGTCTGCGATGCTGCTCTTTTTCCCTCTGTGAACTCCGCTCTCAGCTCCTCTGCCAGCTGCTGCGTAAACTTCCTCAGCCTATGTTGCTGCTGGTGCACTCCTTGAAGAGGATGCGGGCATTGATCCCAGCCAGGGACAGATGATGTCGCTTTGACTACGAGAGTGATAGTTGCTAAGCAACCAGATGCAACATTTACAACGAGAGAGATAAACAATAGAATAGCGAGAAAATTCTGTGCGGTCAATATGAGGAAATAGGTAAAAAATGATCATACTGTCTTTGCCTTTTCTGTAATTTATATAAAAATCATTTTCAATGAAAATACAGACACTTTAGGTTAAAGTCAGGTACCAGCAGGTTTGTATTTTTGTACTGAAGTTGTTGCACATACAAATTTCAAAACGGTCCAAATGACCGCCGTGGCTGTTCCAGTGTTAAACCAGCAATAACTGATTCAATGGACATTTTCGGGCAGCAGCAAGAATCGCTCTGATTTAAAGATGATACAGTAAACATGTCACACCAGCTGATAGACAACATGATCAATAATTGGTCCTTTATTTTGGGCACCTCTTGAACATAAGTACCCTTTTTTGACTCTTGTTATTGATCTCTACTAACTCTAAATGGAAATCGGCAGCCAGATGCTCGAATACGTTAGCTCTTTATCTGTTCACCATTTGGTTCTGGGCAGGGGAATTGAATTAGCAACCGGCACCTGCCAATCGGAGAGAAAATGTTGGCTGTGGCAGGTAAACACATTTTATTTCCCATTTCCATATCCCACTTTTCGGCCCATCCAGTCGAGGCGTATGGCTGTTCAACACGAGCCTGGTTCTGCTCGAGGTTTCTGCCTGTTAAAGGAAGTTGTTTCTTGCCAATGTGCCGAATGTTGTTAAGTGCTGCTCTGGTGATTCATGTTGGGTCTCTGTCTAAATAACATAAAGAGTACGGTCCAGACCTGCTCTCTTTGTAAAGTATCTTTGGTTAACTTTGGTTATGATTTGGTGCTTTACAAATAAAATGTGATCGATTCGTGGAGTGATTTTTATAAAGCAATTCTTAATTTTGTTATAGTCGATGATTAAGGTTATATGATATGCATATTTCTACCTTCAGTTATTCACTCACTGAATCTGGTTTATAATTCTAAATCGTTCTACAGAGATTTCAGAAGATTTCAGGACTGATGGAGCAAAAAAATGGAATGTCCAGTAAAATTGGCAATAAACTTACTTTCTTAACTTGAGTTCACATCCTGTTACGGGGCAGGTAGTGTACAGTTGTCTCTTGAGAGCAAAAATTACACAATAATGGTCGCGAACGATACATCGTGAACAACAAAGTCGTTTTAAAAATCACAGTAATCAGTTAAAGAAACCTGGCTGTCAGAGCACCGCTGTTTCAACCCTCTGCGCATATAATCGGCGCAGAAGAGTCTGTGAGCTATCTCGCGACCTTCTAGTTTAGCCGCTACAACACCAACTAGCCCGTCACCACAGATTTCATTTCAACAATTACAGAAACTAACTTAGTCGTGGTTAATAAATTCATGTGTCCACTGCTCATGCTGTGTTCACTAATGTTGGGCTGAGGCAGCGGTTAACCGCCAAACCACAAGGGGGGGTGTTTCAGTCCCATCACAACCCTAACTCTATGCCCAATTTGTGATACCAAAGAATTCTGCAGATGATACTCAATACTTCATCATCATGCTTTTACTCATTCAGCACAGGATAGGAACCTTTTTAACATAAAATCTTTGACATAATAACTTTAAAGACGGTCCACTGGTATTATTCACTGTCTCCAGCACTCTTTTACCATCTCGTGTGGTGTGTTTGTAGCTAAACTGCGAACTACATAACAAAAAGAGTACAACTGGTGTAAAACACATCTTAAACTAAGAGAGAGAAATTGAAAAAAAAATGAGCAAAGCAGTCAGGCAGGAAATGTATACTGAAATAAACCATTGTGGAAGGCCTGTGTTTGTGGTTGAGCAACAGGACACAGACTATAATGAACTGTGCGCTATGTTCAACTTTGTTCTGCCGTTTCCATTTCACCCTCGCTGATTCTTCATTAGCGTCGTCCATACGATAGAACGCAGAGTGAGAGGAGATCAAACTGCGTCCTGTTTCCACTGTTTATCATTATCTGCTCCAGCGCCCCGGCCTTACCTTCTCATCAAGACTTCACCGTCTGAAGAGCGATACGGAGGGGGTCGGCTGTGCGGAGGCAATTAAGCTTCCGAGCTGCAGAACGGAAAAGGAAGTTCAACTTTTTGCCTTGAAAAGTTTGGTTCTGAAGATTTTTTTTTTTACTTTGAGAGAACTGAATTTTAAAGACCAAAGGGCATCCAGCAGCACGGCCGGAGACAGGCAGACGGCGAGGAAATTCTCTGTTCAAGGTTTTAAGTAACGGAGCAGAGAGGAGAGAAACGAGAGCAGAACAGAGAGAAAAGTCGCAGAGCCGGGCAGAACAGAGGAGGCTGCTGTAGCTGGTCATTAATAGTCAACCAGGATATACCGCGGGGAGATTGCAGACCGTGGAGGCAGCTTGATAATTCAATCTGTCAAGCGCGTGCTACAAGCTAGGCCAATTAACTGGAGAGGAGGCAGGCCTGACCTCAACATTCCTCCCTTCCTGCCTCCCTCATCCCTTCTGCGTTTGCAACATCCCTGGCGTGTGTTAAACCAACATCTATGCCAGTTAAACTGTCACTCCTGCTGAGGTCAGAAGAACGGAAAAGTGTGTGTGTGGCTCAGTGCATGTAGAATTACTTCATTCTGTTGTTACAGTGTCGGCTCTAATAATAGGGGGAGATGCTGTGTTTATGGACAGATGGACAAACAACAACCGCTGGTAATTGACGTCTAATTACAAACACTCAGCAGGTGTACGAGCTTCCCAACAAATGAAAACAGAATGATTTCTCTATTTCTCTAAATGTATCATTCTATGTTCTACTTGGTTAATTTCTTTTATTTGCAACATGTGTTTTTGTCTCATCTCTCAATGTATTAGAGAAAGATTAGGGAATTCTCGCCGCCTCTTCCTTTACCTTTGTCTGCAGCATCCCAGAGCTTCTAACAAATTATACAAAAGCCGCTAATTAAAACTCTCAAAGAAGCAAAAAAAAAATGCAGTGCGGAGGTGTGTGTGGAAGGCAGGGGAGCACGGGGAAGGTGGCATGCCAAGCAAAGAGGAGCATGCGCTTGGAAAAACATCTTTTAATGTGCACAAAAACAGCGGAAAGAAAAGAGCGGGGAGACCTTTCGCGAGCGGGGTCACTGTGGAGCGTGAAAGAGAAGCGTCACGGTGAGCAGCATACTGTTAGATGGGCTTAGTACCAAATTGATTGGGCTGCTATTGTGGACATTTCACTTAAAAAGAAAAAAAAGCAGAAATTATATCACAGGAAGCCAAAGCTCCCACGTTTCAGTTACTGGACCTTCAGAAATGCTGAAAAGTTTGTCATCTGCAGCCAGGCAGGAGGACTCAGCCCGAGCCAAGCAGCTCGTCATGTCTCCTCTGTGATTTTCACACAATAATTTCCGTCAAATGACGAATCATTTCTTCAAAAGACAAAAAGAGATAGTTGGTGTTTTGAAATCCAGCCTGGGTAACACCCACAGAGAGACACTTTGAATATCAAGTGAAATTTAAAAGGCTTTTGGGATCATTAGAATTCTGGATGCAGACTCTCCAATTAGAAACTTTCCTGCTCTGTGGAGCTCTACTGTTGCTGCAGAGCCCCATGCAGTTTGGCTCAGTGTGTGTGTGTGTGTGTGTGTGTGTCATAGCCTTAGAGTGTTTCATGTCACTATGTGTCACATCCTCCAGTTTCACAGTGATGTATCATGCTTCCTGTAGTGTTAGAAAAGACAGTGTGTGGATATTCTTGTAAATGCAACACCTAATGCAACAGGTTCTTACTCCATACTTGTCAGATGCAGCAGCTTTGTCTTGGCCCAGTGCTTCAAAATATTACAATGTAAGTACCCCTCTGGCTTGCTTTCTGATTACTGTCCTTTAGGGTTAATCCATCCATCCATTATCTTTCATCCGCTTATCCTGTTCAGGGTCCAGGGGGCGCTGGAGCCTGTACCAGCTGTCAGTGGGCGTGAGGCGGGGTTACATCTTGGACTGATCACCAGTCAATCACAGGGCTGACACACACAGACAGACAACCTTTAGCGCTCACATTCACACATACGAGCATGTCTGACTGTGGAAGGAAGAGGGAGTATCTGGAGGGAACCCACGCATGCACGGGGAGAACATGCAAACTTTTGAGTTTTTGGTGTACGATGTATTTTTAACACTCTGATACCTGTGGAGTAGCTTAGCAAAATTTACAGTAAAAAAACCTCCTGAAATTTCTCACACATGGTGCTCTGTTCAGGCCCTCATACAGCATCTGCCTCAGACGCCTCAGTTAGCTCTGTCCCTTTAAGAAACCCCGCCCCTAGAAGCCCGCTTTCTTCTGATTGGCCGGCTCTCCGAAGCCTGCTGAGGCTGCTCTTTGTGACGTCACAAAGAAACTGTGTGAAACCTGGCGTTCACAGCAGCCTGCAGACTGCGCTGAGAGGCCTGGGGATTACTCCAACATACTTTTACCTACAGATTTGAACATCACCCACATTTAGTCTGAGCATCCAACATTGTAACATTATATCTATATATCTGTATCTATATATATATGTCTTTAAAATGTGAAACAGTAGAATACCCCTTTATTATGTTTAGCCACCAAAGTACTTGGTAATATATTGGGAAAAGATCAAGTGCTATCTTACCCAAATTAGTTACCATTCTTACCTACTGTATGACGTTACTAACATATATATGTATGCATATGTAACTAATGCACACACATTATGTAACAGACCTGCAGCATTTAGTAACTGAATCACGTTAAAAAGCTTCTGTTTGGAAACTTTTTCAAAGTAACTTTTAACGCTCGTCTGAGGTTTGTTTTCTTCCTAACAGGTGGTCAATGAGAATCGATCCATTTGTGTTCGGCTAAACAAACACTTTAAGTTTAGGAAACTCTTAATGATGTGGATTGAAATAAGAACTTCCCCTTTCATTGGACAAATCGCCCCCCACCACCCCGGACTGGCTCTTCTGCTCTTCAGACTACATCACCTGAATTCAATGGCACTTCAGAACAATAAGCTGGAGGACAGCGTTTAGAGATGACACTAGAGGGCTAACTACAGCATCATATTCTCAGGTGCTGGGCCTCTGACCGAGCTGTTGTATTTGAAGGGTTGGAAGTTAGAGCAAGCTGCAAATAATATCTGTTTTGAAGACTCTCGCTTTGATAGTCCTTCACCAAAAAATGAGTCTCCAAAGAATTATTCACACAACTCCAGACGGCGTCCACGGGAAGTGTTTTAACTTTTAGTGAAGGGAGAAGATGTAAAGTTTTGCATCAAAGAGCCTCGCAAGAGTTTCCCACTCTTCCCCCGACCACAAAAAAAAGAAAAAGAAGGGTCTAGTTTTGCGTGAACTCTCAGATGAGCTCCTTCAGAGCAGTCCAAAGAGGTTTCAGAGAGAGAGAGAGAGAGAGAGAGAGAGAGAGCTGAAGCAGGTGGGGAGGGAGGGAGGGAGGGAGGGAGGGAGAGAAGAGCCAGAGGTAGAGAAACAAGTAAGAGAGCGGGTTAGATGAAGAGGGAGGAAAGCAGGAGACTGGTGGCGTGGAACAAACTCTGGCTCCCCTTCATCAGGAGGAGCTGCCTCAGTGAAGATGACTTTTTGGGGTTAGTGCAGAAGGGAGCCCTCCCTCCTCCTACACACACATGCACACGCACACACCTGAATAGACCTGAACACACATTTCTTTTACCGAGTTTTGGCTGTGGGAGAACCATCTTAAAGGCACAGGATTACAGAGGATACAGAGGATTACTTCTACATGCGCGCACATACTGTTTATATACACACACACGCGCGTCATAAACTTCCTACTTAACTCTCACACAGCCTCATAGGCAAAACAGCAAACACTAATTATAACAGCAAAGTTTTGAGCCTGAGCCTCACAGCGACGATGCGGTTTCGTCACAGTGAACTGTCAGACGGCAAAGCCAACATTGTTTGATCATGAAAGTTTTATGACATGTTTGCCTTCGCTTCGACTTACAAATCTTGCGAGTGTCAATTAGCGGCAGCAGATCAGGAAGCCCTGCCAACGGAAAACAAACCTTTGTCTTTTCCGCTCCGACTTCAGAAGACTGAGGATTAAAAGGAACGAGGTGGAAGACAAAGGGGGGGATGCGTGTTAGATTTGCATGGCAACGATTCCTGACACTTGTGATTTGTTTGTTGTGTGGTGACATTGTCAACTGTTCCTTCGCTATTCTGTTAGTACTGCATTTAGACATCATTTATCCTCATTCAGACATACCAGAAAGGTCACAACTGTGCTACAAAAGGAATTATATAATGCTGTTGATCTGATGTGAGCCGGTAAAGACAACAAACATGTCAGGAAATCATTTCCAATTTTGTCTATGCTTCACTCTCGTGCAACAGATGCCAAACAGTCTTCAACAGCCTGCAGCAAATTAAAGACAATTGCACCAGAATACGCTGACTACATGTACTCCTCTTCCTCTGTCAGACCTGTCTGCTTAGTCTAAACCAGTTGCAAAGGTCAGGAGTCTATTTGATTTCATTATGAGGCTTGTTCTGTTGTGTCTGGAACTTATTGTAGTTTGAAACAGGAAGTCATGTTTTGGTTTTTTTCAAACCAAATGTCCTGGTAATGGGGCGGCATGGTGGCGCAGTGGTTAGCGCTGTTGCCTCACAGCTAGAAGGTTCCCGATTCCGATGTAGCAGGCCTTTCTGTATGGAGTTTGCAGGTTGTCCTCCAGGTACTCCGGCTTCCTCCCACAGTCCAAAGACATGCGCTTTAGGTTCATTGGTGACTCTAAATGAATGTAGGTGTGAACGTGAGCGTGAAAGGTTGTTTGTCTCCGTGTGTCAGCCCTGTGATTGACTGGCGATCTCGCCCAATGACAGTTGGGATGGGCTCCAGCCCACCGCAACTCTGAACAGGACAAGCGGTATAGATAATGGATGGATGTCTTGTTCATATTGTTGTGATTGCGGGGAGCAGTTTTCTGAATATTGTCTTAAGGGAGCACAAACACTTATGAGGCTGGTCTTATTTGTGAGTCCTCAGTGGGCAAAGCCGAAGAAATGCAACAGCTAATTCTAAAGTCCAGCACTTTATCAGCTGATCAGTGTCAATGAGGAGGTCTAGTGCCTAAACCTGACCAAACTGGGGCCATTACGTAATCCTAATCATACACTGGGGCGGCTGTGGCTCGGTGGTAGAGTCGGTCGTCTTTCAATCGGAAAGTTGGTGGTTCGATCCCCAGCACCCTCAGTCTGCAAGTCGAAGTGTCCGTGGGCCAGACACTGAACGCCAAATTGCTCCCGATGGCATCAGTGTGTGAATGTGACGACTGATTGACAGTCAGGCACTTCACGTAGCAGCCTCTGCCATCAGTGTGTGAATGTGTGTGTGAATGGTTAAATGTGACATTACCATTTGTATATTAATTATTGTTGCACATCCAAGACTAATAAAATTGAGTTTTTCTAACTCGTCCACAGAGTCCAGCATTTGCAAATCTGACCCTCGAGGGTGTACCAAGATCATCATGTTTTGAAGCTCAGGGCCACAGACCAAGCTGTTTGACAAGTATGGAGAGAACGTCGTCAAAGCAGAGTTTAACAGGCTTTTCACCAGCAACATCCATTCCCAGTAGAGTTGAACTTCAGAGCCACAAGTTTGTAAGACTACAGATTGTCCAAACATCAACACCCACTCCTCTAAAAGTAACTCACCATTTTGTCTAGTAATGCACGTTTGCACTGGTTTGTAGTGCAGAATAAATGTTGTAATGTTACGTTTTTTTTGAGAAACATTAAGTTACTATTTCTCAAACTTTGAGCTAAAAGTCCATCGATTAATCCCCATGTACACTTCCTCTCAAAAATATCTTGACACATAGTAGACACATCTTTTCGGTGATGTCAGGCATCGCTATTATTCTTCTCCGTTTCCAAGCTGTTAGACAGCTAGTCTATTGTTCAGCAATGAGATATCACTTTAATTTAGAAGAAGGGGAGGAAGGAGGACAGTGCAGGCTCTGATGTTTTCTCTTGGCGTCCATTGTGTCTTGGGAGCTCATAAAAATGAGACTGCTGTGCACTGGCAGCTTCAGCAGAGGAACCCCCTCCCCTCCACCACCATCAGCACCACCACCCCCGCCTACACTCACACACACTCTCATGGCATTGTGTGCTTCTTTATTGGCTTAATAATAGAGGACTAAGGGCATGGTGGAAACAGTTTTGTCTCTGCGAGTGCTGCAGCCAAAAATCAAACATGAACGCGTTGGCTTGAGCTTCTCTGGAGGACTTGGTGGAACAAAACAGCACAGTGATATAATTAACAACTGCCTCCTGTGAGACAAGGCTGTGTGTGCTTTTGTGTGATACTGTGGGTGTAATATACAGTTCATCTGTGAATCTTTGTGCAATTGCATCAGTGTGGGCATGATCTGTTGCCACTTCTTGTGCACATCTATGTGCTCCATAGATTGAACACAAGAATTAGACGTAGCTACCTTGACGTCAACCAGGGACTGAATTGAGTTTGGCATTTTTTGCATTTTCTCTTAGTTTCATGAGGCTGGGACTGTCCAGTTTTATATGTAAATGTGTGCTTAGTGAAGTTTTTAAAAATTCAAAATGAAACCCGTAGTTAAGAGTGTAATTTTCCCCTCTGACTGTCTGTTCTCGTCCAGATCTGAAGAGTTTCATACTTTGTGTTTTTCAAAGAAAACAGCCCCTTTGGTTCTCCCTTTTCGTTGGGTTGACAGCTGAAATACTCCCAAATTATCAAATAAGTTAGACGATGCAACATGCAAATCTTTGCAGGAAAGGTCTGTGTTAAATGTTAAAATACTTTGAATGTAATGGCTCACCTGGCTACCTGTCCAAGGGCAAGTGCCCCTCCAAGCACCAAGCCGCTCAGCAGCTTTAACAGGGACAGCTCAGGCCGGTACGAGCCAACAGCAAGAAGTGTCGAAAGCCTTTGAGGGAGTTTATGAATGCAGCAGTGAAAGCAACAGTCAGAGATGCTTCATCTGCTGTTATGCAGTTTCTTTTGTAGAGATCGTTTCATTTAGCTTATTTATATAGCACTGAAATTATAGCACACACTGCAGTGCAGTGTCATGTTGCCCATAAATAACTGCAAAGGAAATTCCTTCAGCGCGACGTCCCTAGCAATCACAATGTAGCCACGCTGCGAAGCATATAATTGTCTCTATTACAACATGCTGCATTATAGAGGACTTGAAACTAGCAAATCAGACCGTATTCTCAGAAGGAAAATATAAACTGTGGTAGTAAATCAATTGAGAAGAAGCATCATAACCTAGTAGACTTCCACCAGAGGAGGCACCCCCTCCTGTCCGATGCAGGAATGCAGGATGAAGGCACTTCTGCATTGGCTACATTTAAAGGAGCAATGATCCGCAGGAAAAAGCTACTGTCCGTCAAAGCTGGTGTTCTCTGTAATCAATAGAAGCAATCATATTTGAAATTGGCGCCATAGCTGTGGAGAAAGTTGTACAAACAGCTCGTGGTTTCGTCCTTTCTACATTCCTACAACACCCAGCATGCATTGCGCCCCTCCCTTTGAAAGGAACGGCCCAGCGAGAGACACTGGAGTGAAATACTACCGTTTCACTGCAGGCTTTGGCTCAGAGCGGGACAGAATCAGAAAAACGACGAGAGAATACTGTTGGATCGTCTAAAGAAACTTCAGATTCAAACCTGACGATTTTAAACGAGACGTGACTACATGTGGAATGTCTGGAAGGGAAAACAGGAGAGCAGGGCCCATTGCAGAAGTGGATAGCGTCCTCCAAAGGCACAGAGTGAAAGCTTTTTTTTTTCCTACCATAATGGCATCAGCTCCTCATGATAGCATGATAGGACTGAGGTTGAAAATCGGTGAACTGGCCCTTTAAAGACCTGGAGGCTTCCTCCACTTACATACAGTCTATGATGCGTACATGTACAGCAGCCTGTTGTTCTTCCTACTTTTAAAGTTCACCAGACAAGCACGTTTTAAAAACAGGATTCCCTGTAATGTGATAATGAACGCTGCCAATGACACACACACTCATCTGAGTCCCTCCACGCAGCCGTGTCCAAAATCTAACCTCTAACTAACATCTGAAGGACGGCACAAACACTTGAGCCCAAGAAACCACATTAAGGAGAAACTCTCGCTATCTCCCTCCTAACAGCTCACAGGGAAGCTGAAGGTAACAAATCAAACAAGGAAGTCGAAGCCCCAAAACATTTAAATGGAAGTGAGGCACGGTCTCACAATGGCTCGCGCCTTATCTCCCCTCAAACACCTGCCATGTCGGCTGCTACTTATCCTCTGATTACAGCTGTAGCCATTTTGCTGTAATTCGCCAAAAAATTATTCCTGAAATAAATAAGTATTATAACGTGAAAGAAGGGAGGGTGTGGGAGGGGGAGCATGTAGTGAAATATTCAAGTGAAATATTCTGTGGGAACATGGTGTTCTGAGATTGGAATAAATAAGTAGACAAGGAGCAGAGGGAAGAAAGAAGGGAAGAGTCAAAAGGAGGTTTGACGTGGTGTCTAGTCTGGAGTCTCGGTTGCTTCTGTTACACTGTTGATCTCTGCTGCTCACACAACTCTCAAACAAGGTCATATTATACCCCGCAACGCGCGATGAATGACAACTTTTTTATGCATTCGCATTAGACATCACAGAGCTATCTGCGGTGACCCTCAGTTCAGCAGCAGGATGGCGAGATGCAGGGGAAAGGAGAAGAGAAAATGCATTTTCCACCACATGAAAAAGAAAAGCAAAGATGTTTTTTTTGCTTTTCTGTGTCAGTTTCAGTGAGACATTCATGCCTTCAGTTCTTTCTCTCCTTGTAACTCTGTGTTGGTTCAATGGCACAATTAAAATTGATCACTGTCAATGACATGAAAAACTGTTTTTTGAGTGTCAGTAATCTGCTTTGAGGGGTTTCTTTCTTCTCGACGCTTTTTCAGAGCATGATGACTGTGTCCTCACTGATGTTAGAAAAGCATGATTGCATCACGCTGTGGAAGTACATCTATCCTCTCACGCCCACACATTCGAGGTCTTCATACATTCACTCAGTTCAAAGAAACAGACATTAAACCTTGGACCCTGTCACACTGAGTTCAAACTATATCCAGTCCTATTGGGTAACGTTGGTTTTGAAAGGGTTCATTCTATTGCTGTATTACTCGGATCTGTGTCAACATGTCTGAATGGATCAGAGCAGCTTCTATATCAGTATTGGCAATATGAAATATTTCATTATCTATTTTTTGATATAAGACGTGGAGTTTTATCACCTTTCTTTCTCTCTAATGTCCACTCTAGTATTAATGATGGAAAGGACCCACAGTTATGCAATGGGATCCAAACCGGACCACATTAACAGTTATAAAACATGAATTCTCTTCCTACTTGAAGTGCAGGGAAATGAAAGGAACATTTAATGTCTTGGTGCTCTTTGTTTTTGACCAAGGACACTTGTTAATTGGTTCCTTTGTTTGTGGTGGTTCTGTCTCTGTCAGGGTCGATCACAACGATTTGGATAAATTCAGAACCAAAGTTTTTCTTGTTTAAGTCACATGGAAACAGTTATGGTGGTGGTGCTGGTGGTGGTGCTGAAGGTTCCTGGTTCTAATCCCCGTTCAGATGGCGAGGGCCTTTCTGTGTGAGGTTTGCATGTTCTCCCTGTGCATGTGTGGGTACTCCGGCTTCCACCCACAGTCCAAAGGCATCCAGGGTGTAACCCCGCCTCTCGCCCACTGACAGCTGGGATAGGCTCCACCCCCCCTGCGATCCTACACAGTAGTGTTGTGACGTTCACGAATCATTGACTCATTTTTCCTACATTATTCTGCTGTTTCCTTTAAAATTTTAAAAGCATGTGTTTGTTGACACGGGAGAATAAAGTACAGGCACGTTTGCGAGTCAGACCACTCTCTCACCTCGGATCTTATGGCTATCAAGGATAATGGATGGGAATGGGAATGGAATTGAACCATCCAATAGATGCATTATTGGACTTCTGGGCTCAACTATTTCCTCTTGCATTTTTGGATTTATTCACATTTGTTGGGTCTGGTTTCGAATTCCATCCAAAATGTTGGACTCTTGTGTGTTGAAAAACCCGCACTAAAGTTGCATGTCCAATTTTTCTGTTGCTTTAGTTTAAGCTCTCCTCCATGGTCTGACAATATTTTGATGTGTCTTATCAGCCTGTTGTTGGCATGTTCAGCAACCCACCATGTTTGCACAGTTACTGAAAAACAAGTACAGCCAGTGCTCAGTTCAAAAGAGGACACAGAAATAGAAGAGCCCTAATTCAGCAACGTATTTCGTCTCATGTTTTTTCCCATTGATGTAGAGTACTCAGGCACACGGCCAACTGGCTGAACAGACTGACTATGCAAGTTATTAGAGCCACTTTCATTGAATAAAAAGACGAGCTGAATCCACATCAGAGCTTTCCTGCTTTGAACGTATGGATTCGTGAAGATGATGGAGGTGCAGATAAAGTGAAGAGCACAGGTTAAAGGAGTCTTTTGTAGAATTAACTGAGAGAGAAATTGTACAGAATTGGTTGCTACTCAATTTGAAGGTCGTGGTTTTGATGTAAAAAGTTTTCTTTAAATGAGTCGATGGAGGAAACTCAGTAAAAATGTATTCAGCTTTGAATAAGTTTTTAGAACGTCATTATTTAACTTTGTTAGTGTACGACTCACTTTTTATCACCGTGAAAGAGTGAAATATGAGAGAGGAAGGATGTGTATGTGAGGAGGTGAAGAGGGTGATATGACACACTGTTAATGAAACACACAGCAAAGTGTCTGTGAATGTAGCACACATTAAATCATTTCAATCTGAATCTTCTGACTCCCATCAGATCTGCAGCGAACAACAGAAGTTTTATTTTCCCCCCCTCCTGCCCATCTGTCAGTCATTGTTGCTGTATTCTTTCCTCCTGTTATCCACCCTCCTGTCACTTTGTTTTCTCTCCCAGATCTTCTCGTTCAAATACCCCCCCCCCCTCCACCCAATAACGCCACCGACTCAGTTTCAGGTAACAGACAGCGTGAGAGGCTCCAAAACCCGTCAAACAGATAGCAATGCTGCTCTCTGCTGGCTGCATGTCATGAACACCTGGAGATGGAGGCTACATTTCTTCCACTGTGGAGTTTTAGGAAGTGAACCTCCAATTCTCTTATTAAAATAACAATAAATAATTTATTTTATGTGCAAAGGTTCATGGGTAAATCTCCCAGCAGTGGCTTTTGGCTTTATAATTGCACATTGGGTGTTCACTGTCAGCTTCCTCTCTGCCTGCGCTTGATTTACACATCCTGGTTTCCTCAGCCTCGGGCTAAATGCCATATCAAGGTAGACAGCTCATCAAGATGAGTGACAAGTGCCGGAACAGGATCTTGACCATGCTGAGGGTAAGGGGGAGGGGAGGAAGGGGAAACCAGCATTGCACTGAGCCCCCCTGAAGGCAGAAAAAAAATCACATATTTGAGCTTCAATCTCACTTTTACTCTGGGTCAGGCTTGAAAATCTCTCAGAGTGAATGTTTTTGTCTCAAAGAACGGGAAATCACTGTTTGAACTCAGTCCTGGAAAGTCTAACAAACACAGCTGTCAAATCTTTGAGGGGTTTCAAAGTGCTCTGAACAATACAGGCTACAATGCAATAATCCAATCCTAATACCAATCCTCTTGATGCTTTAATTTCCAGGATTCATCGCACTGGAAAAGACAAATATTACCATTCATACGGAGATTTAGATTTTTACCTTGGATTTCATCTTCTTAACCAAAGCATGATAACCATACAACTAATCCAGGTATACTGCAGGTATTGTGTGTATGTATTCATCTTTCAAAACAGGATATACGCAGGTCGACATATTAGAGAGGACAGTGTCTAACCTTTAGACGTCTGTGTGGGCAGTGGTCGACTGACAATCAAGACCCAGTTTTGCTAGGAGACAAGTTGTCAACCTCCATGGAGTGCTACTGACTGGAGCATGTCATAGTCCGGTGGAGCTTACCACAGACTTAAAGTAATTATCCCACATTTTAGGGGACCTATTGTGCTTCTCAGTTTGTATTCCACCAGTTAAGTGGTAGCAAATTAGCCTAGCTAGCTTAGGTTAGCACTGACTGAAATGTTGCTTCAAGAGTTACAACCGGAGCCAACGTGGACGTCGCACATGCAACACTGTCTGGATATCTGGGAAGTGTGCTCCCGCAATTACCATTTATCGCCAAAGGTGCCGCTAAAGAGAACAAAGCTGAGATCTTCGAGATTATAACTTTAAATTGCATAAGAGCGTTGCAAAAGGTCAAAAAGCTTATTGTAGAACACTGGACACTACTCATCCTCACTGGTGGCCATCTTGTCCACTAAGCAGAAGATGCTTACATATTGTCAGCGCAGATGGCAGTGTATTTTCTACATTGCATGAAACAGGGGGCAGGTAGTAAAAGTAAATGAATGACAGTCTGGGTTAAATATTGGGATAATTCACCACCTGGTTGCAATCTGCCAATAAAAAGAAGAAGAAATGTTGAAGTGCTGGGATTGTTGTTTCTGTTCCGTGCACAACGGCCATGTTTGATTTGAGACAACACATCAAATTGAGACACAGCATTAGTGTTGTGTTTGGCCCCTATGTAGATAGTCATTGTCAGACAGCATCAATATTACGCCATTATTCTTGGTATTGTTGTAGAACTGCATGGGTCTGGAAACTTCTCAGAATCGACTATAGTTTTACTTTATGTTTGGTCTCAGACTCTTAATTACATGTTGAGACCAGTCTAGACCAGAACTGCGGTTACTAAATGGCCTTTGCGTTGTCTGATTTATCACATCATTACTGTGATTGGTTGCAAAACGTCCTCTGTCAAACGCAACCAATAGCTTAAATTAATTGCCACTATATACGGCAATGAAAGATGTAAATTTAGAGAAATGTTGATTTGTTTTATGTAGACGTTTTTATGGGAATGTGGATCTTAAAGATCAATTTGAAGAGAGCCTTTGCTTGTTCCACATTTTACAGTAAGTGTGTCACACAGGGTGGGACTTGCACTGGTCTGGTCTTGATCTCTCAAAGCCTTCTTTATTTCGGTGCACTCGGCTCTTGGTCTTGGTTTCTGTGATCTTGACGACAAGCTACTTTTTGGTAATCACAACTATGCAGAAATGAGTCCATGTATAAGAAACACCAAGGATATATTAATGGATTCCTACCAAGAAAAAGATAAAAATAATAATGTCAGTTTGACTTTAATAGTAGCGCATGGCTGTATGTGCTGCGACGAGCTGTACACTATGAGCTTCTTTTATCCCATGTTGTTTGGCAGCCTCTCATTCTTGGCTAATAAGCACAAGCTACCACACTGACGCTTTGTGGCAGAGAAAGGCATCCTGCTATTGGAGAGACCTGGTGAGGCAGATGGGAGATTTACAAATGCTGGAAGAAGCAGGGAGCGGAGCTGGCAACGACACACCTCGGAGAGATTTCCATTTACCACAGGCTTCTTGTCTTCATCAAGGTTGGCGCTATGGTGTCACTTTTTTCTGCTGCCAAAGTGAGCTGCGAGCGAGCTGAGAAAGACAATGTCACAACATCTGCTTTGACTGTGAGCCGCATAGCAATGACATCACTTTTATCTGTATCTATCGCAATCAACCGGCAGTTATTTGAACTAGTAATTTAGAGCAAGTATTCATATATACAGCCATAGCTGTGATGTATGAGACTGTTTGGGAAATTGAAATGAAATTGATGAATATTTATTTCCTGCCATCATTTCTCTCTTCAGTCATTTCCTCAATCTGTTTCAGAAGCGAGCCAGTCACATCAAGTTTCATTGCATTGGGGCGGTTGTTTGTTAAGAGGTAGAAGGCAGTAATTCCGCAACTGAATAGCTTCCTAATCACACATTACTAATCTGGCCTCGCTCTCGTGTCCCGGCAAAAAAGCTCCTCACGCTCACCCGGGTTCCCCTTCTGTTTGCTAACCCCTCTAGAGCCCCCGCGGATAATAACGCGGACCATCGCTCCGGTCACAATGAGGAAACGGATCCTAACTCAAATCTCATAACCTGACGGCGGTCACTCGCCATCGATTTCTTTCATAAACCATGTTCGTGTCTCTCTTTCCCACTCCCACTCTTTCTCTCAGCGACCCCGCTGTGCTCCTGTCACCCACAAACTGCACCCGCCCCATCCACAACCCCTAAAGAGTAATTACTCCCTCTTTTATTTTCTCCTGCGTGGCTCCGTATCGAGCTACTCATCTCTGACAGCGGTGCAGCTCAAATTAAATTCCCCCATCTGATAATGAAAGTCATTAGGTCCTGCTGGAGCCTGGTGGAAGGCCAAACAAAGCCTGGTGGAGGCCCAGTAATAACCCCAGGAGAGAACAGCACACAGCTGAGCAGAGAGACAGAACGGTGGACATGGACTTTGTGATCCCGTCTTCACTTTTCATTCATTAGAATCTTTGGTTTGACGAATTTTCTTATTAAACATACAGGAGGTGTAAATATATCTCATGTGCAATCAAACTTCATTTATATAGCTGCTTATAAACAAAAAAATACAATTATGAATTCCTGAGCAAAATTAATTGATCATTAAAAAACGAAAGATGTTGATAAATAGAGTTAAAGACATAGAATAATATAGATAAGTATATGTGTAGCAGTGAGGTGCCTCTCCGCAGGTAACTCCTTCACTGTTGAACCCGTTTGTCCTGCACCTGGCAGCATGATTGATATCCACGCCGCTGTTCAAGCTAATTTCAACAAGCTCTTAAATTAGGTGACATTTAAAATCCACCTTGGGAGTGAGTTTAAGCGTCTTCCAACTCCATTAAGGAACATATGCAGGTGTTGTGACCTTTGTGACTCATGTGAGCTCTGGTGGGAGGGTTGTGTGTTAATTTGCTGCAGCCCCTCTGCTCATACTAATAACTGTGTTGCTTATTTGTGTATTAAACAACACAAAATGGCTGTTTGAGTCACTTAAATGTGAGGTAGAAAGACTTAATACAACTGTATTCTGAAATATTTATCACAGTCTTTTGAAAAACACTTTTTGAGGACAAAATTTTAATAAAGAAAACAATGTTATTTTACCTTTTAAATTAAATCATGTTTTCAATATCTTTAAGATTAAATTGCCACATTAAAATTAAATACCTTTAAAATGTTCAATAAATCATTAACCATCAAAGTGAGGTCTGTTTATGCTGCCACTACTGCTCTGGCAGGTTGTGGCAGGTCCTAGCAGCTACCTGATGGGCCACAGCAAGCTACAACTACCATACTTGAGCTTGCCCTTGCTGCTATTTATAGAGCAGCCGTTAAACAGCTGGACGACACCTCTGGTAATGGGCATACCTTCTTTCCGTTTTTATACTCACAATCTCTACTCTCAGTCTCTTGGAAGCAGCTGCTCTGAAGACCACAGTATGATTTTCTCCGCTAGCTAAGACTGTTAAGCATTTTTAAGATGCGATAGTATGTCGGTCCGTTGCAGCGCTTTTACGGGCGGAGGAGGGCAGGCTCGATCCCGGGGACTCCCACGAGCTTTGCCAAAGTGTGGAGGGCTGGGCTAAGCCCGCTGATAGCGTAGTAGGACGGGGCTCAGAGCTCCGCGGCTAGCCACAGAGCTATGGTGGCCGATGATCTTTTTGAGCTCGCCATTTTCAGACATTACACTCTGTGACAACAATTATCTTAAAATTAGCATTATTACTGCGCCTCAGTTGTTGGTTAACTTGGGCTACTTTTGAACCATTTGTTCTGGATGGTCGCCGTGTCTATCCGTCTTTCATTCCCCTGGCTCAGTCATGGAGGGTACACTCGCTTAACAGATAAGTGGCACCATCTTCTGTTGTGAACATATAATAGCCTTTAAAGTATAGACCCCGAATACAAGACGACCCCACTTTTAGATGTTTGTCAAGGGGGGAAAAAAACATCTTATCTCGGGCAAATACGGTATTACAGGGTCACGGGTAAACAAATATCAAGCCTCATTCTCCACAAACAGGAACTTACCTTTTAAAGTTCCAGGGAACCTTTTGTTTAACGAGCTTAGTTTACTGCAGTGTTCACATAGCTTTTCCCAAAACAGTGATTTCCCAACAACAGTTTAGCAACTGTAGCTGGGCATGGGAGGCCTGCTTTAATTAGATTTGAGTTCCGCTTTTTAAAGTTACTCTCAAGAAACTCCAGCAAACTTTGCTTGAGATATTAAGCCTGTTCTTGTCGCTCATAACGTGAGTCAGAAGCGAATAAAAGGTGAAAACACACGGTTGAAAACACAAACATGTATGTTAGCAAAGACGCCAACATAAGACAAAAAAATAAATCCATTTCCTGCTTGCATACAATGTTGGGACTAATGAGCCCTTCACTGCAACAGAAGAACAATGCTGTTTTTTCATTACATGTCGTCTACATTGATCATTTCGTGAAAGGATAGCCTCCTTCTTCTAAATGCATGTAGCTATGAAATTCACATATAAAGACTTATTTTACAGGATTTGGGATTGAAAACAATTCAGTTTAAAAAATTGAAAGTTTGAAGGGTTTCAAGAAATCGAGCTTATGTTTGATATTACAGGTAACATGCCTGAAAACACACATTACAAGAAAATGACTACAAAACAGTTTTAGAGACTTAAAAGTGTAGATGTTAGACATTTACGTGAATAAATGTGCACTTAAAAAACAAAAAATGCACAAGTGATCGTAGCGAAGAGAATTCCAGAGTACATACATATCCTACCATTTGTTGAAAGAGTTCTTGAGTTTTAGATTTAGTAACAGAGAGACGTAGGACTGTGTTAAGTTACATTAAATTGCCTTTTCTGTATTGTTTTAACACAAACTTACATTTGGGCGACCATAAAACATACTTTGGCCATAATGTTACGCAGCTTGGTGGCCTGTAGAGCCGCTGCAAGAAATAAAATATCCCTGAAAAAAATGTGTGAACAAGAGCTTTAAAATCAATTATACTACCTACAAAGGCTAAGTGCAGTAACTAGGAAAGGATTTAAACCAAAAAAGGCTTCAGAGTTTGTTTACTGTCCCAATAAATTAATAGTTGCCACATCTATGATAGATTATGGTTTGGCCTGCCATGGTATAATTTTTATTGCACTTAGTAGCTAGCTTCTGTATATCTCAGCCTTTAATCAGAAACCGCTTCTTTGTCACATAAGAGGCACACTCTGCAGGAGAATAGAGATCTTAACGACCTTGTGCATAGTTGTAGAAATAGTAAGCCCGGGCTGACTGAACATGCTTAACCTACGTGAAGCTTTAACAACACAATGTGAAGAAAAAAAACCTGACATGCATGGCTGTGTATTTCTATGCATTATGTCATGTTTATAGATTTTGAACATAACGTGTGGTTTCTCTGGCTTTTTGCTCCTTTTTATTAGAGACATAGCGGTTTTAGTGTTTGGGAAATATTAGACATAGGTATGACTTTCCTGCAAGCAGAAAAACAAGTCTAATGAATAATTATGGCAGAAACGTCCATCCTGTGTGGGTTTGAGTGTGTATGTGTGTGCGGCCCAGGTGGGGGGTCCCTCTATTACAACACTCAAACCATCAGGTTCATTAGCCCGACAATTACACATTCATGAATTTGCTGTTAAAATGGCATTTGCGGAGCTGAGTGCACCAGCTCCTGTCAACCTTAAGTGCTGGGTAAAATACTTTTAATTGGTCTCAGTCTCTCGCCTGGTCGATTATGGGGGCCGGCTTTCTGGGAGCGCGGTTCAAACACGGGGGCTAAAAGCCTCCAAGATGGTGGGCTGGCAGAGGCAGAGAGGAGGAGATGCTCTGGAGGGAAAGGTCACGGTAATCACCATAAAGGGCAGCGTGCAACAATAATTAAAGAGAGAATAATTGACTGCCAGTTGTTTATGTGCATCTCAGTGTTTGTGTGTAATGGTGGCAGTGAGAGTATGTGCTGTATGTATGTATTCTAACATAATGAAGATGTATGGAGGTGTGTTGCTGATGGTGATCACTGCGTACAGCTGAAGATTTATTAACAGCTGTGTTTAAATTCTAAAATCTCTCCACTTCTATTCCTACCATCCTCCAGGTGCAGGTAGACAGATTGTGTTACCTTTTTAGTCTAACAGGCTGTTACTTCACGCTTAGCATACTGACATTATATCCATCTTCTGACCAGTCAACAAGAAAGCTTTTAGACATGTTTCCCAAAATGTCACAATATTCCTTCAAACTACATAAATTCATTATGAAATAACTCTGTGTCCACTAACAGCATGTTTTGAGCTGGTAGCATTTATTTTCTATACAAAACCAGTGCGGTTAGCATTTTCAAAGCTCAGCTTCCTAAGCAGAGCACTCTCAACTTCTCCCTCACCGCCCAATCAAAATCAAGAAGGGGCGGGACTTCTGATATCAACTTTGTCAACAACATTGGCGGAGGAGAAGCTAATCCTTTCATTTTTTCGAGGGTACAATTTCCAGGTCTAGAGCTGCTGCTAATGCCAGGACACGATTCCTTTGTATTTATTTATTTTTTGTTAAATTTTCTTGAATAAAAGCAAATATTAAAGTAATAATCTTTACTTTCATTAAGATTTTCATTTAAATAAATGTCGCCCAGATAGTGACGTGTTTTCCATCAGGGTAGGCGGAGCTAAGCGGCTGCTTTTCCGCTCTCTGCAAGTGTTGCGAGTAAACAGTAATCTACTATGGCTGAACAAACAAAGAAAAGATGGATGACTACAGATACAACTTCAACAAGAAGTGAAAATCCAAAGAAAAAGAAACAAACTCGACGCTCAGATGAAGCAAACAGTCTGAAAAGGAAAGCGACCGTCAGCCAGGAAAATCAAGAGTTACAACCAGAGCCGACCGTGGACGTCACACATGCAGCACTGTCTGGATATCTGGGAAGAGTGCTACCACAGTTGTATCACCATAGGTGCCGCCAAAGAGAACAAAACTGAGATCTTCGTGATCACAACTTCAGCATACAGAGCAATTTAAAACATAGTTAAAAGTCACTACCAAGGGAAGCGGATGCCGCCAGACAACTTCCGTAGCAGCAGTAAGCGCCGATGAGAAGCGCTCTAAAATTGAGGTCATGGGTGCTGCCAGTGCAAAAAACGCCCTTAGTGGACACTTTACCAACCAATGAAAACTATCCTCATCGACTCATGTTCGATTGCTCTAGTCTAAGTGGTAGAAATGAAATGCACAACCCTGCAATTCATGCTCTGGTATATTTAACTGTCCTTACTTAGTCACAGATGGATTCATGTTAACTTTGTGTCTTTTGCTCTGTTCTTGTTTCCTGTATTAAATGTTTGATATTTTCAACATTGGACCTCATATGGGTTACATATAGTATAGTCATTGTGCCTGTCTGACTTAAAGAACAATTGAAATGCAGCTCTATGAATAGGAGGTAGGAAATTAACTGGTCAAAACAGCACTCACAATTTGTCTTAGATTGCTTTAGTTTACTTGCACTGAGTTCTCTGGAAACAAAACACTTCATTTGAGTCACAGACAGCCTTTGTGTGACTGTCAATTCACTCATTACCAGTAAATAGAGGTGGCATCATGGGGGTCTTTGGCAATGTCGGAGAGACACTTAATATTCCGGCAGTGCTAACACATCATCATTTCATGTGCCCTGACAAACAGCAGGCAGCCAGGAGTTCTGACTGGAGACACGATATAAGCAGCATTATGAGATGAGAATCAGAGGCATGCTAATGGTCGAGGCGGATCGATGCCTGTGTGACATTTAGTCAATACCTAACAATGGAACAAGTAGAAAACTAAATGCCATAGGAGCACAGTGCTGGAGTTAATTGTCGGATACTTTTCTCCTGCTGTACTTTGAGGGGCCTAATTAGTTTAAGGTGTCTGGACCGAGATGGGTGGCTGAATCGATGTGCTCAGAGGATGGAGAAACACACCACGGATTGATACGTTTTTTTTTTTTACTTTGGTGATTTTATTGATTTTTATCGTCAGGATTAAATCTACTCCCTCTCTTTTATAGTTGGTGTTTAGAATAACTGCTTGTGTACTGTTTTGTGCTTTTATGTCTCAGCTTTTATGTCTCAAATAACAGCATACATGTTGTCACATTTAGAGACGTACAATTGCAGAACAAAAAGGGCCGCTGAACCGTTTTACACAAACCATTGCGAGAATGTTTAACATCTGTTGTCACAATGGGTGGCACTTACTGATAATGTCTATAATCAGCCTATTTAATGCTTTTAACAGAGTGCAGATATGGAACAGATGGTGAATCTGCAGGCTGTACTTTAAACACAACACGCGCCATATTATTAAGAACTGCAGTTGGCTGTAGACTACTGCATACAAACATTTAGCTGTATAGAAGGCTTTGAAGCAATGGTAAGTCAGAATCTGAAGCTCTGCACATTTCAATCAATCATTCTTTACAGGCATTCTGCACCTACCAAGCATGTAAAGACCATGCCAGCATTCACCCGTCAAAGACGCTGGACCAAACACAAAGTCTGTCTGCACTTTAACCTCCTATTGCAAGCAGAAGAGAGACATTTGTCGGCTTTGTAGTTCTTCTTTGGCCTGGATAAAGGAACCCACTCCCCCCTTCTCCACCATGCTGCAGCAGAGATTTGATCAGACCCCTGCGGTGAATCATGTTTACAGCCCTGCACACGCAGTAAACACACACACACACACACACACAGATACTCCGCTCTCCTCAGGAAAGCAGAGGTTTGGTGAAATCTCTTTACGGGTGCAGGACAAAAAGCGAAAGCCATAGGAGGAGAAACACACGTTTTCTGATTACCATCATGTTCGGTGAAAATGCTGCTGTGAGCACTTTGTCAGATGCACATTTGGGAGCTGACAAACAAAGAGGAAGCATTCTCCTCGGATGCTCATTCAGAGGTTATGGCTGTAATCAGAGCCTCTGATGGAAATTGAAATAAAGTGTCCATTTAGGGCCACACACACACGCGCACACACACACACACACACACACACACACACACACACACACACACACACACACACACATTATGCAGCCAAACAATCATTCACAATGCACAAAGGCTTTATCAACGACTAGTGCTACCATCTGCAAAGGCGCAGTTTCCTGCTAGTTCTTTTACTTCAGAGTTTAACATTCAACATAATTTCCTGCATTGCTAAATTTTATTAGTGTATTCATAGAAGTAAGTGCACTGTGGTGCTATTAAAGCACAATCTCTGCAAATCCAATCAGTGTAAACACCAATTAATGTGGAGTGTACACCCTAATAGCGCTGCAATCATTTCTCCTTGGAGCCATCAGGTCGCAGGATATGATCTTCAGAGGAACAGGCAACCTGTCATTGAAAATGTCCTTTAAGTTGACGAGCTGTCATTTACAATGCATCAGAGACGGCCTTGCAAAAGCAATCCCATTCAGTTCTGAGCCCAGCGCCATTCATGCTTGGGAGAAAGAGCAGGAAAAAATGTGATTCTAATTAACATCCCCAGTGACCCGAGAATAAACATTTATTTTCCCATCTTCTGCACACGCTGAAAGATTTTTTGACATTGTCCTTTGATAGCTTCTGATTTCCATTTTCATCTGGGTTTTTGCTTCCCCGTGTCAACTCCTAATTTATGCATCAAATTCATGCATAATTAATTTTGAATTTACCACTGTATAAGTATTAAAACACCAAAACAAAGTCTGTGATAATGGAGGTGTGTGAGGTCTCCCTCATTTCAAATTAATACCTCGCCCTCCCCCCTTTCTTTCTTTCTCTCTGAGCAGGAACGAAGGATAGAATATATAATTATATATAGGAAATAGATGGAAAATATCACGAGGACTCATTGAACACCATTCTAGTGACGTGTGCTAATTTTACCCCATATATGTCTCGATAAGATATGTGATGATAGTAAACCAAAAGTCATGCAAACATGTGAAACACTGCAAGCATTTCTTGACACAGTGTGACAGGTACAAAGTGCTTTAAGAGAGATGGTCAGCTGGTTTTGACCATAGACTGTATAATTAATGGACGTAGCCACTGTGACGTCACCCATTGGTTTCTTCACTATGTACATGAAGCCGAAATATGGCCGCCGCCATGTTGGTTTACTGGAGCCAGGAGTGACCATATTTGGATGAGAGGGTGGAGCTGCAGAGGAGCGAGGGGTTGACAAACTGCAAGTTATCAATGCTAAACAGTCTGTGCCTGTGGCTGACCCATTAGCTTGTGAATGAGCTCGTTTAACTTCCTGTTTCCCACAGAGGAGATTCTGTTTGTGACGGTGACTGACTGCAGGTGTTTATTTATGAAACTAAAGTAGTTGCAGACTTGCCTCTCGCTCTTCCGGTGAGATAGCGGCGGGCGAACGACACCTAACGGGAAGAATTAAATAACCGATCTTCTCATCACTACGGTCTGCTGTAATCTCTCCGGTGAAAAGCCAACAACTCCTGACTCCTGTTTAATGAACGACGGTTAAATAAATGTTTGATAAACACTGAACAGGCTAACAAGCACAGTATACCTGCTAATAATATATCGATACAATAACACTAGCAACTCTCTGAAAAGCATAAAGGTTCCATAAATCCCACAGAGAGATTATTTGTCCAAATTTTGAATGAAAAAATCCCCAAAAGGCTCCAACAACACAAACAGGCGAAGTTAAGTTCAGAGTCTGTGTGTCTGTGTGCAGACAGCCAGCAGGATCCACCTGTCAATCAGGTGAGCCAGCTCCTGTGAGTTAAGGCTTAATATAATTAAAAAATAAAAATGATTATTTCTGCTTTAAAAATGGGCATTTCCCATCTCCTGTAATGTTATTTTTTGGTTTCTGGAGCCTCAAGTGGAAATTCGAGGAACTGCAGTTTTTTGTATCGGCGTCATTGGAGGTTGCCTCTTGATTTTGATCATGTCATACCTGGATATTCAGTGTGCATTACGGAATATCATCAGACTAACTGTACAAATATATTACAAGTGCTGCTTAAAATCCATTAACACGATCTTTGTCTCACTTACATGGTTTAAACAGTCCCACTATAGTCTATCCTGTCCCCGGTCGAAGTGTCTTTCCTATTCATGACAGAAATGTCTCACATGGGTGAAACTAATAACATGTCATTTGACTGCTACTTTTAGCCAAAGTGCCAGGAATCATCAGTGAGCATATTTTCAGCACAGGTGGCTGAGTGCAAACTGAACCCTTATCTGGGTGATGTTAGAATGGTTCTCTGTGGTTGTCTATTATTTTGGCACATCAGAATCTGTATCATTATATATCCAGCAGACCGAGATATGTGCTTGTCTCATATTAAACAAACCGTCTATTTAAAGTAAAACCACTTGTCAGTGTTGCATCAGAAATGTAGGATGTAGTTGTGACATCAGAAAGATGTGGGAGGAGGGGACTCAGATTCTATTCGCCCGTCCAACAAGCACTACAGATGAAGCATACTTCAGGCCATGTTCAGACAGACGTCAGCACTGCTTGTAAAAACAGCCCACACTTCTAACTATAGAGGAAGGAAGCTGTGGCTTTGCGTACGTATGAATGTATGCATGTCTGTTCTGTGATTTTCTAGAGAAGCATTCATCCAAATAACTTCACACTAGGCGGTCGTGTTGCCGAGGACCCAGGGGAGAGCGGTGTCGAGTGTGAGGAGAGATTTTAACGCTACTATAGAAGAAAACATTTAGCAGTAAAGCTCATATAAATACTGGCACTGCATTTGTTTACTATTGATCCTGACCTCGCCAACATGGCAGCTGGGAAAAAGCAAAGCTGCGACTTACATAAGCTGAATCAGGTGCTGCTTTTTTTCAGACGCTCATGCAAAGTCTTCCCACTTGGCAGGTGTATTACCGAGGTGTCAAAAAAAGTGCAGCGTCGAGCGAGAAGTAGTTTAGACAGACAACACGTTCAAAAAACTGAGCCAGACAAGTTCACACGCCTCGCTCATTTGAAGTGCCTGAGAGACAAAAAAGCTGAAAGTGCAGATAAACAGAAGTGGAGGCAGGAAAACTGGCCAATAGGAGCGCAGATATATTTGATTTGCAGCAGATATAACTAAAGGCATCACAATCTATTTCATTATATGTATATGTCACCCACAAAACATTGCTTTAGCTTATCAAGTATGTGCCAGTGCAGACAGGTTACTTTATATCATTAACAGGGTAATTCTGCTGTTCATCTTGTGACCGTGGAGGTAAAATGAACATATTTGTGATTATTTCCAGAGAGAATCCTTATTGTTAGAAATCATTGTGCGTCTAATAACAGACCTGCCAACACTCCCGATGTGGTCGGGAGTCTCCCTCATTTACTCCCGCTTTGTGATTTCTCCAGATTATCTCCTTATTTCACATCGCTACCAATCAAACGGCTGTTCCTCAACCTCTAACATGGGATATGTGTCATAAGACCTGGCAACCCAACTGGAGGCAGCGGTAAGCATGTGCAAACCACTCTACCTGGCGTCAGGGTTGCCAGGTCCGCGGTTTTCCCGCTGAATTGGGCTACTTTTTACGAGGGTGACAGGAGTTGTCCATGATGGATGCCAGTTTTGATAGCATCCTCCTCTCACCCACCTCTATGACCGTCTGAGTTTAATTAATCTGTATTTAATAATACATTTGGCAATGATAGCAATGCTGTTAGACTTTAAAAGCTGTGTATATGGTTTGACAGGGGTACATTTTGAGTTCTAGTATTGGGCTGGTTTTGATTAGCCATTGGGCTGGTTTTGTCACACAGACCTGGCAACCCTGTCTGGCGTGCGTATGCGTCACTCCTCACTGCCGCAGCTCGCTACCTCTCTGCTGCTTAGCTTGCTGCTGAAACAGGCCCGAAGAAGTAAAAATATGCCTCCAAATTTAACCCCGCTTGGCGTGAGAAATTCCCCTTTAATGGCGCTAGCCACACTGATACATACCATGCATTTTGTGCGGTGTGTAGAACGGACTTAAAGTAGAACACGGTGGGAAATATGATCTTAGCAAGCATGCTAACTGTGCAAAGCACAAGCAAAACATTGAGGCACAGAGGGGAGAGCTGATTTTCCAATACACTGGAAAATCTCCCTCTTTTTCACATCCTAATGTTTGCAGGTATGTCTAATAAGCCCTTAAATCTTTTACTACAACCAGCCTTGTTCCACCACCTAAAGCAGCACGCCCCCCAACAAGATAGAGCCTGTATGTTTCTTAAATGCAGTTGTATTTACAGTCTGATCTCTAAGCTACAAACCAGTCCGCTTGCACTTGCTTCCTTTGTCCCCGTGTTGCGTTCGATTCACTCCCACTGCCCGTAGGTTCTGTTTACACTACATGGGTCATGTGTCTACATGCACCCTCTCTGACACGGGGAGATGATGAAATTACTGTCACATGGGACCCTTGTGGCCATTCAGATATGAAAGTGTAATTTTAGCTTGAGGGGACATACGAGGAAAACACTGCTGGTGAGTTTTTCCAGTGACAAATAGATTCATGTCAGTCGGAGACAGTTAGCATCAAAGAGGTGACAATTTATAGCAAATCAGTGTCAAATAATTTTACATTTGGTATTTGATGACTGCAACTGGCTCAGTAGTGACTTGTGGATGACACAATAAATGAGACTTAATTTCATCAACTGGATTCCTTCAGTGCATTGACTGGAATCTACAGTACTTATATAAAGGTGTCTTTTTAACCTGTGCATGAAAGGGTTAACCCCTCAGAAAAACGATCGTTCTCTATTGCACATAATCCTATTAAGAATAGTATTGCTTAAAGGGCAAAGTTTGAACATGGTTAATATTCTAAGCAGGGCAAGAAAAGTCCTCCTGATGAGGAATATATGAAGTAACATGAGCTTAAAATAGAGCAGTCATGTGTCAACACGGCTATTAACAAGCCTCTCGCCACCTATAGCTTTAATGGCATGGGAGGTTTATCAGGCGTATTAGCAGCTTAGGTCTTCCACACCGGGGCTAAGGCTGGGTGTCAATCAACACTCCCCTTGCGGTTCCTATCAGCTCCGGTCGTTTGGCTGTCTCTCTGCAAACGTTTTCTCCTTGTAGCTTCAAACCTTAAATGTCAAAACATTGGATTATTATTCGAGATAGCCGGGAGTAATGAGTCTCAGAACGATCAATATGGCTGTTCCCATCTGACCTGTTGTTGGTAGATATGTTGATGCCCTTTTGCAGAGTTGTCATCTGATAACCTGGAAAAAAGATTTGACTGGAAGAGTGTTTGTTAGTCTGACTTTTAGGGAAATAGCAAAACGTGTCTTTGAGTGGCTCATTGTCCGTGTAGAGTAGGGGTTTCCAAACTACAGCCGGTGGATCACATACTTTAATTCCCCACACCATGGCTGCTTCTCATGTCTCTTATTTGATATTTCCTCGCTCCTCGCTTAAACCGGAAGTAGTTACGGAGGATAGACGAGAGCAGCCTCCACAGAAGTCTTTTACTGGCAGACACGCCCCCTTATTAGATATCAGTTCGTGATTGGACGCTGCAGCAGATCGGACTTGTGTTTCATACTGCAGAGAGGAAGACGCGGACCTTAAAACAGACTTGACAGGGCGCCTTGAAACCAACTATAAACAACGTCAGTATAATGAGTTGGAATCTGACGACCTGAGATTGTTTAGAACGAAATATTGATCATAACTTGCCATAAGATGAATAAAATACAGTGAATAAAAGATTTGATGTGTTTTTTGAGTCAACATCTGAAGAAAAATAAGTTAATTGTCTAAAAATCTAAAGTAGCAAAAACAGATTCATTTCTATTAAATTTAATTAAAAAAATACCTCTTGATGAATAAATAATATAAAGACATAGTGCGGGTAGGTGTCTGTATGGCTCTAAGAAGCAGGAACACAGACTGCAGCCTGTTCTTCATGTGCAGGTGTTTGTTAAACAGGTAACAGGATACAGAGAGAAAACACTGTTACTGTGTGTTTTATTAGTATTAGTACAGAGCACATGTGTGCAGACACAAACAGCTGTTAAAGCAGACTGACAGCTGATCCAGCTGCACGTGACGCTTCATGGGAAAGGACGTCTCATGTCTCTTAAAAAACATTCCCTCGTTTCCTCTCTCCTCTCTTGGTTTCCTCGCTCCTCTCCTGGTTTCCACGCATCTCTCCGTGCATCTCTGGTGGGAGGGACTAAGACACAAGTGAAGGATGCAATTTAAGAGACATGAGAAGCAGCCCATATGACAGATGTGACCATAGCTACCCCTCTGGCATCACTTCTGAATGCTGTCCTCTAACTAAATGTGCCACAAAGAGCACTGAAGACCACTTGTGGTGGTGGTCAGAGGCCTGGGTTGGTCAAACAGACAGGATTTTCAACCAGGAGACTGGGTGTGATTCATATTTGAAACCACAGTATGTCGACTTTTTGTTAGTTACTTAACATACATGACAGCAAGATAGACAGACACATTAGTTACATTATTTGTTTAATTTAAACCCAAACATCATCCAAAAGGCGTGAAACGTCTTCAAGAACTTCAACCAAGTCCAGTTGCCCTTTGGATTAACCTTAGAATTACCATGACCTGGATGACTGAGAACCTTCACAGACCAAACATGATCTTTTTTCAAAACCAAACTGTCCCTATATCTCACAATGATAACCAAAAAGTTTATCCACACTGGAAACACTGACAAGGTTTCAGGACAATAGACGACCTGAACTGGCACAGAGACATGGGAAGACAAAGACTAAACTCACTGGGGAGGTGAGACTAATCGGGCACAGGTGAGACTAATCGGGCACAGGTGAGACAATGAAGGGAGCAGGTGAAAGCAATGAGGGCAGGGCACAAAATCCAACAAGCGGGAAAACACACAAAGGCAGGAAGTCGAACAAAGACAAGACATACATGGGGCAAGAACTACAAAATAAAACAGGAAATGTTCTGAACAAAGTTATGCAAATCAAAAACACATAAACAGCATTAACTCATGACATAAACCTACTGACACATAATAATAAATAAATAACATGTATTGGGTGAGAGGTTTACCCAATGACAGCTGGGATAGGCTCCAGCCCCTCCACTACCCTGAACAGGATAAACGGTGTAGATAATGGATGGATTTTCTCACTTTTATTTGGTCTGGTGTCTCTTTTGTTTTGTTTTGTTTTGTTTGTGGTCTTGCTTCCCCTGTTGTCTTGTGTATCTTCATGTTGGTAACTTGTATTGCACTATAAGTTGAAATTAAAACCTAAAAATCTAAAGAAATAGGCTTCTCCATGTGGGCCCTGTTTTTTAAAATAGAAACTGATCAATAAACAACAAAGTGATCGTCATAGAAACCGCTGTAGAATAGAACTGTCTGATGAAGGGAACTGATGTCATCATGGGACTGTTGAGATCTAGAATCCTGTTGGGTTAGAAGTTGATCCACTCTTCAGTTCACCTTCAGTTGAAGCAGTTCACTACCTACAAACCAGAGCTTGCTGAGATATTTAATTTGTTCATTTGTGTGGAAAACCTCTTTTATTGACAACATGTCACAGAATCCACGATCCTCCAGCTGTTCAACAGCAGATACAGCAGAGAAGAAGGAGTCAGAAGAGTGGCTTGAAGTACAAAAGTCCGACATACTACAGAGCCGCACAAATCGCTACCTCATCCTGGACTTCATTGGAAAGGGAGTCTACGGTAAAGTTGCCAAGTCTGCAGATTTAATCTCGGCCAAGGACGTGGCCATCAAGATTCTGGATCCTGAGAAGAGTAGAGCCTCTGAAGGAGAGCTCCAAATACTCGAAGCTGTGAGCCTTCTTGATCCAGTCAAGACAAATATTGTGCAGTTCTTCGAAAAGTTCGAGCACAAAAGAAATACCTGTCTAGTTTTTGAAATGCTAGACCAGAGTCTTTATCACCTGATGTGTGGCAGACACTGGAAGCCGCTGTCTCTCGGTGAGATTCGGCCAATTGCCCAGCAGCTGCTGACAGCCTTTGACGCCCTCAAGGGCATTGGTGTCATTCATCGTGACCTGAAGCCTGACAATATCATGCTTGTAAACCATGACAACCAGCCCTTCAGAGTCAAACTCATAGACTTTGGCTTGTCGCTGAAGACCTCTGAAGTGGAGGATGGTATGATGTTGCACGCTATCGGTCACAGGGCACCTGAGATGATCCTGGGCCTCCCTTTCTCTGAGGCAATAGACATGTGGGCTCTTGGCTGTGTTCTCTCATCGCTGTACCTCTCCAACCACCTGTTCGGGGTACCGTGTGAGTACCTGGTGATGAAGACCATTGTCGACATTGTGGGCCAGCCTGCTGACCACCTCCTCAGTGCTGGCCTTTTCACTAATAAGTTCTTCAAGAAGAACCAGCACTCGGACTATCCAAAATGGTGGCTGAAGACACCGATGGAATACCAGCTGGAAACTGGCATTGAACCTAAAATATTCCAGAGGTCTGTCAATTCTCTGGATGACATGATTGCACATGAGCCGGAGATACAAGAGTCCATTGAGGTTGAGGATCGCAGAGCCTTTGTGAGCCTCCTGACGTGTCTCTTAGAAACAGACCCTGAGCAGAGGATCAGTGCTGCCGAGGCCCTGAAGCACCCGTTCGTCTCCAGGGTTCACCTAAAAGAGGAGATGGACACCAGCTCATACGCCCAAGACTCCTGTGCCAAAATGAATGTCATCCCAATGGACAACTCAGAGGAGGACCTAACTCCCACTAATGAGACTGAGGAAGAGCTCAACGTTGAAGATGTTCCGATTATCTGTCCAACTGCTGCAGGATCAGTCTCTCCTGGCTCCTGTGACGACATTTTAAACATGCCTGATGGAGCAACAGCTGCTGAACATGCAGAACCAGCTGTCAGCCAACACGAAGCCAGTAGCGGTCCAGCTGAGGAGGAGCCGAGGTCCGACACCGATGGTTCACCCGGTGACGGTGCAACCGTGACAGTGAAGAAGAGCCGACTGCGAAGGATCAGGAAGTTCTTCAGCAGTGCCATAAGGACCATGTTTGGGATGAAGAAAACTTAGAATGCTGATATATGTGCTTCTAAGTGATTTCAATAAACAAGAATTAATGAAAAAATGACTGAAAGATAAGCTTTTTTGTTATCAGGCATCTGTCTTTATGCGTGATCTTGTAAAATCAATATTTTAGAAACTTATTACATTAGTTCTCTGTATTGTAGCAAAGTATAAATTATATTACTGTGATTTTCTTTTTCAGCCCTAAAACTCAAACAACTTTTGAAGCCCCAAAGAATATTTATTTAGATTAATTTAATGTAATCAAAGTGCAAAGTGTTGTCTAATTACCTGAAGTAACAACTTCTTATCGACTAAGAAATTACTTGGTCAGGGACAGCCCTAAATGTCCCCCATCCTCAGGTTTTGCTAATGTGATGTAGCCAGAGTTTAACACATTGTTGTTGTTGAATTAAATGTTTTGAAGTGTGGTAAGTCAAAATGTCACAAACATTAACTTTAAATGTCGTCAAGCTGCCGACATACTGCAGCGTGTGCACTTCTTGCAGCAGTCACAGGTACCCCAGGGCACAGTTCTTGGCCCCCTCGTCATCTCCCTCTACAAGCTCGGTCAAATAATACATAAGCATGTTTCTTTTTATAAATATATAAATATGCTGACAACACACAGTTTTATCTATCAAGACTTAATGATCCACAGTGAAGTAAGTGAAAACTAAAACATTTTCTTCTACCAATGAATGGATTTCTTTGGCATGCTGATTTGGAGGAGATAATTCATGCTTTGATTTCATCCGTTTTTTCATCTTATCTTTTATTCATCTTTTGATTCCTGCCTCTGCCGAAAACGCATCGCATGTCTCAAGCTCATCCAAAGTACTAACTTTAACTGGCACTAAATGTAGACCCCATATCACCCCTGCCATAGCACACCTTATCTGGCAGCAGTGCTCCGGCCTCGTCCCACAGACCAAAGACATGCTTGTTAGGTTCATTGGTCACTCTAAATTGCCTGTAGGTGTGAGCGTGAAAGGTTGTCTGTCTCATGTGTCAGCCCTGTGATTGACTGGAGTTCAGTCCAGGGTGTAGCCCTGCCTCTTGCCCAATGACAGCTGGGATAGGCTCCAGCCTCCCTGCGACCCTGAACAGGATAAGTGGTGTAGATAATGGATGGATGGATTTTAAGTCCTGCCCGTTGAAACCATGGATGTATTATATAACTGGATACCGGACTGGAAAATGGCGGCCGTTGATTTCAACGGAGTTGCTCGCCTGGCGCATACGCCGAAAAAGTTTCTGACTTCCGGGTTTACTTCCGCGTTATGGGGCCCATAGAGCATGCGCAGTTGAGTCACCCCCCATGATGCTCTGGGGCCTCCCATCATGCCCTGGGGCAATGAGAACGAGCAAATCGCGTTCTGGACAAGCGCTGCGCGCTTATGAGTGCTTGTGGATGAGTTTGACCGGTAATGACAAATCTACACAATCAAATGATGGATTTATAGGGCACATCAACCGATGATGTTCTCAAAGTCATGGTTATAGACTATACGTGGTTAATTTGTGTTTTTTTATTTTTTTTTAAGTAAGGATAAAACGAGTCATTTTTATTAAGGTTAAGCTAAAATAAAAAAATATGGGATTCCCCACAATAATACAAGCTGTCATATTTATCAACCAAATGCCGGTAGGTAAATCTGTTTTGTCTATTAATGATCCCATATGTGATATAGCCTACGACTTCTTGTCAGATTAAGTTTAAAGTTCTTATCGTTTTATAGGCTATATCGGCACATTCAAACAGGCAAGTCTTTCGTTATTAAGCGTTGTGCAGTCCCAATTTTAGGCCTAATTAACTTTGCATTTTCTCTGTTTCTTTTACAGCTACGTGATATAGTTTGGATATTACCTGAGTCATGGAAGGAGCTCCTGGACATTAAGTGTTATTCCTAGCCTGATATCTTTTTATAGTCGACCCTAAAACACTGTTTTCTCCTGTAGTGAGATGTCAGAACCTATACTTCGCCACATGCTACTGAATTTAAAAAAAAAAGAAAAAACTTTTTTTCATTTCATTTTTTCACAAACTATTATCATTCTTATAATTACAAATTTCCGTTGTGTGGTGTATTTAACATAATTTGGTGTTCCTATGCAAGGCTTTATAATGAAACAGTTCAACACTTTTCAAAGTAATTATATGATTTTACTGAACATGAACTATTTACAATATAACGAACATAACATAACAAAACGAAAACAACAGACTTGTGATAGAGTGGGTGAACAGTGTGATGAAAAAAAGGCAACCAAAAAGCAACAAGTAAAAAAAAAAAAGGCCACCCTCACTTTCCCTGGTCTATTCGTGGGCTTGAATATATTTAGAAAAAAACAATAAAACCCACTATCAGGTTAGGAAAACTGCTTGCTCAAAAAAAAAAAGGGAAAAAAAAGGAAACGAACAAAAAAAACTCCTGACCCATTTTAAATGTTTTAAACTATCACATGCATGGTAAATAACTTTTCGACTTTTACACAGCAGTGGCACTGGCAGTAAGTGAAAATGCGGTCATTAAGCGGGTAATTTAACGCCAAAATACCTTTAGAATTGCATTTAAAAATACATGCCATTAAAATATGAAACTTGTATCACAACTCTGTCTCGAAAAAAACTCACCCTGTAGTCGTTTAATTCACTTTTCCGACCACGTTTAGCCCCGTTCAGAGCTGTCATTAAGCCAACAGGCATCCTCGCTCCCGAGACGCAGCACGACCGCGCTTGGGAGTGCACGCACACAGCTGTGACGTCACCATGGAAAATGAGACTTTGGGGGGGCTTTTCTGGCCTTTAGAAAACTTTTTGACGGTTTAAAAGTCCATGACTTAAAAATATGGAATACAAAGATTAGCAATTAACAGTGGTTACAGCTGGAGGTGTCCCGAGAACAGTTTTACAGGCTTCTCTTTTACTATTGCGGTCTATGGAAAAAATGCTTTCTGGGCCCCATGGGATTTTTTGTTGCAATACCATGAGTGGCCACTGGGTAAAATCGGCGTGTCTGCTGAGAGGCGGCGCCATATCCAGGTCTTATTATAGATCCATGGTTGAAACTCATCAATATTTAATTCTCATATATTTCTGATAAAAGTCTGACCAATCATTTTATTCGGTCCGAGTAAATTGATTTGCCGAGCTTCCTGTCTGTCATCCGTCGCCGCGTCCCTCCCAGTTGCACCGCTGTCACGGCTCGCAAGTCGCGCGTCTCTCTGGTAGAGCAGTAGAGCGGTGAGAGAGAGCAAGGAACGGAGAACTGACAATGACTGACCAAGGCGAGCCGCCACTTCCATCATCAGCTGCCCCCACAGAGAAAATTATCAGGACAAAGAAGACTATTTCACAAAAAGCTGCCTTAAAGAGGCAAGACTCGAGTCAACATCGGCTCTGCTTTCCAGCAATGGAGGAGGCTAATGCAGCTTCATCCGGAGCTAAAAAGAGATGAGATGGTCGCGGAGTTTCTGCTGGACAGGTACGTTAAGTTTGCCTAATCCTAAAACACTACATTACATGTGATAACATCAGTTACCAGTTACTGTCGTTCTGTAATATTATGTTATTTGTGCAGGGAAATTTAGCCTAGTGTTAGCGTTAGCGTTAGCGCCGGTAGTGTAAACAAACTGACTCCACAGCTTGGTTTGTTTAAGGTTACACTACCGGTGACGTTAGCTTCAGCGTTAGCCTCAGTGTTTATTGTGAAGTTGTCATTAACCCAGTTCTAGTATTATAACTCCGGGGTTGCGTTTGACTTGGTTGGTTGTACAGTAACCAGAGCTAGTTCAGCACATTGCTAGAAGACTTCTCCGGCTAATAGATAATGCTGGCTAGCTGACATCTGTGTAAATAAGACCGATCTGTCTATGTTTGTGACTTTTTCCATCCTTGGGAAGAAGTACTATTTACCAGTAGGGAATTTTAAATTGTAATAAGTTGATACATACACTTGCTCCACTTACTGTACATTGTGATAACATCACTCTGTGCCAAAGCAGCCTAAGATCTATATAAAATCTAGCCTGTTTGAGTTTATGCAATTTATATCCTGTGTCACGTTTCTATTTCTTTTACTCTTTGTCAAGGTACACCACTCTCACCGTAATGGAGGACATCCAGCACCAGCCAAGACTTGGTACCCCTGGAACTCATGAGGAGCTGAATGTTACATCTAAAAGATTTGTTTGCATTACTAAACAGTAATCTTGCAAGTGCCTTATGTTATTTATTTGCTTTTTTTATTGGGACCAAATAACTAATTTGTTATAGAAGACAGCTGTAAAAAAATGATAAACTGTGTACAATAATAAATGTTCTTCTAAAAAATAGATTTTAGCAATTCACTGCAGTTCATTCAGATGAAGTGGGAATATGAAAAAAGGGGCATAATGGAAGTAAAGCATAATAAACATTACTTCATGTGAGTAAAAAGACAAAGGCAATTATATAATGCAAGGTTCTATTGAACAACGTGAATAAGAAAAAATACAAAACTATATGAAAAAATATATGTATATATACAATTGTTTTCAAACACAAAATGGCTTAAAATTTACACACACACACACACACACACACACACACACACAAAAAGAACATTTCAAAAGCAGCAACAGACGTGTAAACATTTACAAGACACTTTTTTGTGCAAAAAAAAAACCTCATTCATGTCTATAGATGTTGTTGTCAAGCGCAATAATGTCAACACAAATATAGAAAAGCTGCTGAACATCTCAGCCATACCAACAACAACAACAGCAGTACTGGTAACAACGATAAGAAGATGAATCATTACAATGATGACTATAATAATGTACTGCTTTACCCGCTCGGCTGCTACCCTGTCCTGTTAAAACTGCTGGACTCGGATGAGACTATATAACATAAAGTAAAAAGAAAAAAATGTTGAAGCTAAACGTCTGAACGAGGGCTAAAGTTAGCTACCGTTAGCTACCGTTAGCTGACAAAACAGGTTCTCAACAAAGTTAACCTGTAAACAAAACTGCTTCAACTGCTCCTAATTTAATGACAAACGTTACCGGGACAATTCAGGCAAGGTAAGACGTTATGACAGCAAGACAACATTAATTCTGCCGAAAAACGACGCATTTGACTGTAAACAAACAGGCGATGAAATGCTATAATTACGATAGTAACGTTGGTAGTAATTTTATTTTATACCACATGCAGAATTGAATATTATTTAATTACTGTTGGTTAGTTTTCACTTACCTGTGCCCCTGACTCTGACTCCATTGACCCGTTTCACTCGCGCTGCTTCTCTCACCGCACGCGTCATGGATGCATGGAGGAGGGAGGGAGGGAGGGAGGGGAGCGTCAGAGGTCAGGCAGGGGGAAGAGGGTGGGACTTTGAAGGGAGGCGGAGTTGTTCTTGTTCAAATTTCAACTAAGTGCTGAGGGACATGCCAGAAAGGTAAGAATTGCTTTAAGAGGACTGTGCCTTCTCTGTTCGGGCATCTGTTCTCCAAAATGGATTGTCAGAGGAAATTAGGCTGGAAAATGAGTTTTATCTTTAATTCCCTTCTAAAAACACACTTTCATGAAACAGGCTTTATGTGAATTACTGTCAGAATCCTTCAACTGTTTACAGTAACTTAGCCTACTTCTGATCTGTTTTTAAAGTGCTTTTTAAGAGGAGCTTCATTGATCCCCCACAGGGGAAATGTACTCGTTATTTGTGTCTTTTTAATCTGTATCTTTGACCAAACCAGGTCAAGATGTAAAAGGAACGACAGAAGAGGGAGTTTGGCAGAGAAAGAAAAGTAGTTGTAGCACCAGCCAGGCAGATTTAAGTCTGGAGTCATAATCACTTTTAATACACCTGCACTTTTTGTGGCTGGCTTTTGCCTACCACCAGGACGATGTAACGGAGGTCAACTCATATAAGACCAGAAAGAAATGTTCACATGCCCCTGAACAATATCTTGGGGAAACTGCTGACGGCACCGAGCCTGGAGAATGAAAGATCAGGGTTTTTCACGGACCTTTATCATTGTAATGAGCCCGAATGGACACGGGTTGAGCTTTGCATGACGGTGTGATAATGTGCATGTTCACAGCAGGTATGGAAAGATAGAGGAGCGAGCAAAGAGAAAGAGAAGAAAGCTGAGTTGTACTTCCTTCAGCATTTCATTACCTTCTATTTCCCATTAATAAAAGCATCTCCGGAGTCAGCATACAGCACCGGGAAAATGGAAATGAAAGCCGAGAGTCTCACCATGCTTTGGCTGCCATCAGCGTGGTGCATTTAGTCGTGCTCGCAAGCTGCTATCACAGACAGCGGGTGCCGTTTGCGGACAGTGTTTCGCTAAAGCAGCGGGTGTTCCTCATTTGTTTGGCGAGATTACATGGTGGGTGATCTCGTTTAGGAGGTTTTATTCTTTGTTTCACGCTGGATGGGTGGGCAATGTTTGGAGGGAAATGAAGGAAGGAGAACCACTGTGAGAAATAAATACAAAAAGTAAACAGAATGATTGAAGAATGTGTGGAAAACACAAGAATTACTGCCTGCACAGTCAGACCGAGGCAAATTTTACATATTGAAATCAAAGCTGAAGACAGAAGCAATGCAGGCGTGTGTCACATATGAACAGTAAAGCAATTTAAATAAGGATCCTGCATCTCTCAGAGGGCTCACAAAAGTTAAACTGATACGTCTTCATCAGTTCACAAAGAATAATCTAACATTGAAGCTTATTTTCCACATGACAAATCCTTTCCAAGTGAATGAAATGAGCTTTGAAAGAGTTTGGAGGGAAAGAGAGCCGACTTTAAAACATGCACAGAAGGATCATAATTAGGGGGAAAAAAGCTTCAAATGTCGGTTCCGCTAGCTTAGACTTCTCCCTCCACCACGTCATGCAATCTGCCTTTCTAATTCCCCTAAGCCCCCCAGGCCAATTTTCTGCTATGCTAGCACTATCCTTCCAAGGAAATGCTTATGTTAATATGGTGAATAAAATACTCTCAGCAATTAAGCAATTAATGTGTCTGAAATTTACTGTGGTTGTTTACCGCCTTTAACTATCCCCATTTTCATGCCTCCGTGACCAAGTCAGGGATGGAGTAAACAAAGTAAATACGTTTTTTTTTGTCATTTAGTTGGTAATTGCTCTCTCAGTCCAGAAATGATGCAGCATTATACAAACAAGAAGGAGACTTTATGCAGAAATGTTCTACATCCACTTTGTTATACAGACGCCATTATAAACAGGTAAGGAATAAAGGAGAATTTTAATTTAGTTAATCTGGTTCTACATGCAAAAGGTTTAGGGTTAGGGAACATGTAATCTCTATTTACAGATTCTACATAGAAATGTAGAATCTGTAGGCAGGGACGTGGCTTTCAGGGAAGGCAAGTGTTCTGGTTTCAGTTTGTACTACGCTTGTAGTCCGAGTAATATTGACCAATCATGTATCAGCGGGCTGCAGCGTATGCAGGAAAAAGAGCAAAAGCAGGCGGAACATAATCCACCGTAACGACATCCCGCCTCCCATCAGCATCATCTGACATCGATTTGTCTTCTTATTCATCTCTATAAACAGACATCTGCATGCTAACAGCTAACAATCTGTTCTAGATTCAACTTGAGATGAATTCCCCTACGCTTTGTCACGGAAGCCGTTCAGCGTTCATATTTCCAGACTTCCTCAAATGCATCAGATCGATCCGACCACCGTTCAACAAACAAGCATTTTAAAAGTAGTTTTCTCCTCTTGGGGACAGACCTGACAAAGCTTGAATTTAACTTTTTACTAATCTGCATCATGATTGAAATTTCAGCGAAGGTAAGACCCGTTAATTAATGTAAATCACAAGATCTTTTTCTGCTAACAATGCAGCACGCGGAAAAGGAAGTCGTTTATCGCTACATGCACTGCCATGTTCACCGTTTTGCCCAGAGGCTATATCGTCGTCAGACTGTAGCCGATGGGATCCGAGATTGGGGAACATGAAATCCCTTCATTTCTTACCTTATCTCTGTCAATGGGAGCTGGATGTAAGGTGTTAAGAAACGTCTGCAGCTGTTGCAGATGTTCTCTTGGCCAAGCTGTCGATCTTGTTATCATAAGCACCAGGATTTTATCTTAGTCGGTGGTCAGAAGAACAAAAGACAAACAAAATGTTTCTACTCTTCACTCTTCAGGTTTTATTGCAAATTGGCTTGGCAAAAAAAAGGCTGTATTTATTTGAGCCAGTGTATATGACCGAGGAAACACAGGCCATGGCTGTGTAGGCTCAAACGCAATGCATCCTGGTACATGTTGGCACTGCCATCACAGCTCAGCAAGCAGAAGAACTCAGTCAGAAAAACATTCTTTATCCAGCTTCTTTATCTTGTACTATGGTCATTACCATAAATTAATTAACTAGACTCGTCTCCTCTGTGGTCCCCAGGTGGTGGAATGAGTTACCAAACTCCAGTTGGTCCGCAGAGTCCCTTTCACCTTTAAGGAGAAGCTAAAGACCCGGCTCTTTCATGAACACCTCTGCACTTAATGACGCAAACGAGGGCCATGAGGAGACACATTAGTGGAATAAAAAGAACTCTTGGTCTTGATTAGATCCACATGCAAATGGCTGTCTGCTGTATGTTGTTATAGCAGGAGTTGTAGGATGACACATTTTATGTTACATTTTAAATGTCCCCAAAGGCAACACGTCTTTGGCACATAATAATTTAATACTTTTCTGTCTAAAATGCTGATAACAGTTGGGAATTATCAGAGTTTAAAGTGAATGCTTTTTGGTTTTTTTTGCAGAAGTCACGGCTTGTTGCCGATGTAACGTAGTTTCAGTGTGTCATAAAACAGCCAGGACAAAGATAGACTGATTGTGGAGCACAGGAGGGGTGAGGATGAAAGCTAGAGAGAAGATGAGAGAGAGAGAGAGTGAGAGACTATTGCTCATCATAATGCAACCCAACCTGAGCTCAGGAAGGGATGTAAAATTACAGAGGCTCCTAAGTGCACTTTTTGATGCTGAAAGAGCAGGTAAGGCCCTTTGAAGCCTGCCCATCAGTGCCTTTTTCAGGCGTATTGCCGTTTCATACAGGCATGGGTAAATAACACCTGCAGCACTCAGCCAGCCTGACCCAACATACAAACACTCCTCAACATCTGACAGGTACTACAGTGTCTCTGTATGTGTGTGCTTGTTGTAATGTGAACTGCTTTCTTTCTTTTCCACAAGAAGTAAACTCAAACAGTATATTCCTGCCTGTTACCTGCTCCTGTCTTTGTTTTCCTTTGCCCTCTTTCACTGTGTTTGAGCTCCAGTTTGTACCGTTCAGTTCCGAGGCATCATTATCTCTCCTCAAACATCGCAGGTCAGGTTGTCTCCAAAGTCTTTTTGACTTCACTTTTCATGCTGCACCTTTATAAACATATCGCAGCTTCCCTGTTTTCTCTTTTTAATCACAACATTAAACATTAATAACAGAGTCAACAGTATCAAGTTGAGAAGTTTTATTTGGATACGTTTAAAATACAGGTTTGTGCAGCCTTCAACTACAACTGTGAAGTTCCTTTTTGTGTTTTAAGCTAAGTTTTAATTGTGGTAGAAGTTGGGAAAATGGTTAACTGGGGTTCTTATAAACCAGCCAAAAGAAGTGAACGCCTTGATTCACCAGAGCATAACTGTGTTACCTTTAAATATGGAGTTTGATTTGGTACGGTCAGGAGGGATAGAGGACTTTTTTCTTTTAAACTTTTTATGTTTGATGCTTTTAGTTTGTAGAGTCCTCTTTGCAAATAGATGTTATTTTACATGAAGTAAAAGTAACAAGTTATTTGTAAAAGAAGTTGGAAGAAAATCTGTGCAGGAAGAGTTTCTTGTTTCAGCGAGTGCAGAGTAATGCCTCTAACAAAGTGGATTAAACAGGTGTTTTACTTTATGCCTGGCCCACACTAACAGATTTTTCAAACCTTAACAGATGTTGAAATGTGAGAGAGCCCATGCATGAAGATATATAATCATTGATTTAACCGTTTTGCTCCTGTAGTGTGTGGAGAGCAACGATTACACCAAAACAGCACACCACACACCAACAGATTCATTTACCAACAACCAGAGTCCGACTCTCACAACAAATCTCTCATGGTAAAACGAGACTTTAGAGTAAACAAACATGGCGGACGACGGGCAGGAAGAATTGTCGATGAAAGTTTTTGGACTTTTGACTGAAAATTCAGGAAGAAAAAAGAACAAACTGTGGATGAAGTGGTGGAGACGGCGTGAACATGGGCTGCATGTGTTACTTTATGCTCCCCGCTTGCTTTTGTCGATTTTGTTGATGTTAAGAGTGAATTTACTTCCCCGATCTGCTCGGATAGAACGTGTTGGCCTTACCGATTTCAAATAATAAATATTACACATGTTCAATATTTACGATACGATCCATTATCCCGTTGTGTGGGGGGAATGGCAATGACAGCTAAGGCACTCTTTGGATTGTCATGTGGAACCAAACAGGAAGTAAGCAGACTGAAGAAGGAAGCACAATATTCTTTGCCACAACAACCGCTGCAAAAAAAACAACAAAAAAACAACTGCAGCCATGGCGGCAAATGTGAAGCATAAAGCAACGTGCAGCCCCTTGATGGTTTTTGTTGGATTTTATATTTCCTTGGATTCGTCAAAGTGAACCTTTATTTCTTTTTATGTAAAATAAATTCTCTCTAAGTCTGCTATTGGAGAGTCTCCCTTTTCATTAAACCATAATGTGACAGTGCAACAACAACGGTGAAGCAAAAATGAATTAACTACAATAAAAAAATGTTTTTCCTTACATGAAGACAGTACATCATTAGTATAGTTTAAGAACTAGTATAAAAATATACAAGTTACACAATTTCTGCTGCTCAAACCATCTCTGACAAAGGAGGACACACACTGGAGAAAACACTCAAATCTGACTGACATTTGTTGGAGCTAAAGTCTTCCACATCTAGAAAAAAAACAATCTTTTGACCCTTAATTATGGAGAATGCAGAGTCGGCATTTCCCTTTATCCAAATGACAAGCATTCTGTCAACTCGGTGGCATAGAATTTATCACATTTAAATTACATATGTTCAATTGTGCTCATGTGTCTGAATGTACGTGTGGGCGGGTTCCCTTATTCTTTTTGATTTTGATGAGCTGTCATTTATCTTAAAGGCTCAGTTAACAGCCTCCGCTCCAGTGAGATGTTAGTATCTTATGTGGAAGTGATGAAACCAGTCTTCAACAAACAAACCAAAGCTGTGGTGTCTTTATTAACTCTCTTTATCTTAACTCATTATTGTGTCGTGGACTGCATTTCCACCAGGCATCGATATCTGTATATCTGGTATGGATAAAGTAAAATCTTACAAAGGTTCCTTCCAATGAGATTTTTGTTGGATTGTTCAGACCAAATGTGGAGGCTCACACTAGAAGTGCTTGTTTTTCCTCCCGGGAGACTCAGGCCATGTCCACACGGAGACGGGTTTAGGAGTAAACGCCAAAGTTTTTTGTCGTATGGTCGTTTGGCCACACGGAACCGGCGTTTCAGGAGCCCGTATACGCTCATTTTTGAAACGGCCTCCCAGAGTGGATAAATCCCTAAACGCCACCCTGGCGTTTCATTGTGTACAGCCTATACGGATCTTTCTTGAATCGCGCCGCCTCCGTACGTCACGTAGCGCTAACCCCACCACCACCACCACCAACAACAACAACAACGGCGGACTACAGTGTTGCGCTCATTCTGCAGAAGCTACTTAGCTTGATATCGTCGTCAGTCCACACAAAGGTCTCTTTTCTAGTTCCACTCATATTTTGCGCCATCGTCTTCTGCTTGTGTTTCTTCTTTGTTGTTACACTTATACGCATGCTCTATTTCTTCTTCTCCGGTTTGTTGTATTTGTGTGGCTGCGTTACAGCGCCACCCACAGGCCGCTTGTATATATTACAGCGTTTCAGCGGTTTCGTGGGGACGCAAACATTTCCTGAGACGGCGCCATGTTTACGGAAAATTTTTTCAAAACAAAGTCGGCTCCGTCTCTGTGTGGACATGGCCTCAGATTGTTGTTCCGTTAAGTGTCTGACAATATTACAGGATACCTACAGAGATGGACCTTTTTGTTAACCAGTAAGATGCTTTTTTTGAACCAGAAGACACAGCCGTTTCATCGTTCTTTCACCAACCAGACTCCATTGACAAAAACAGCAATTTTACCTTGCAGGGCACCAGGGTTACATGTCTACCAGTGCACTGATTAGTTAGTCCCTTTTGTGTTATTGTGTGTTACAAAAGTGTTCAAGTGATAATCTCCAAGATTTTCTTAAGTCTCGATCGCCGAATGAGGTAACACAATGGTGATTGAGCCTATGGCCCACTGATGAAAACCTTTGCATTTGCAGTATTACAAACTGGGTGTCCGTGGCGACTTTCGTGGGAAAAAATCCCAAGCGGCGCCCAGTTAGTTACACGTTTTCCATCAGCCAGCAGTGGTTGGTCTGCCAGAGAGGGTAGGCGATGCTAAGTGGCAAAGGGAGCCAGCCGTAGATGTCTGGTTTTCTAGGAAGGACCCTCCCATTCTCTATATCACCATTAGGTGGCGCCCAAGAGAATGAAACTCTTCAAGATTGTCAGTTTAAGGTAGAGTCAAACCACTTACAATACCAAAGTCACACAATAATACTAACAAACTATAAACCAGGCAGCAGACTTGCAACAGGGTAAAATTTCAGTTGTTGTAGATGGAGTCTGGCTGCTTTGAAGAGAGCAACATAAGGGCTGTTTCTGGGGGAAATAGGATCTTACCTTTAACAGAAAAGGTCTCTCTGTGGGCCTGCTTTTTGTAATGTTGTCAGCGACATCAAAGAACAATCCTACTCTTTCAGTGGCAGAAAGCAGCATTGTTAGTGAAGCCTTTTTGTGGTCGGCTGAAGCAATAGTGGAGCAATTAGTCAGGAGAGACCCTGAAATATGTAAAACAAAACAAAATAGGGCCCAGGTTTCAAAATACAGGAGAACCCATTTAAATAATGTTTCCTAATTAGGAAAGCTACTGGATTGAGAGTGTCTCACACTTCTTCCCGTGACCTGAGATGCACCATGTTTGTTGACAAGTTCATAAGTTCACCCTCACAGATTTGAATATTCAGATCAGATCACTATCAGAGTTGAGATGAAGTACGCTCATTAAGTAAGCGTGACAGCAAACGCCCGATATCAGACATCCTTATCCAGATACAGATCGCCCGTTAGTACCACGTCAGGGTAGCTCCTCGAGAACACACACACACATGCGCACAAACACCGCTTATAAGTGCCTCCACTTAGGCCCACCTCTCTGACCCCTTTTACTCCTGCATTCAGCCGTCCATCACCACAGCTCTTTTTCATCCACTCTTCTTTCCTCCTGACTGACGGCCATCACTCCTCTGCCTCAGCCCACCCCCCCTCCCTGACTCCTCCCCCTTCATGTACAGACAGATGTACAGCTGGGTGGATGGATGACAGGGACAGAGGAAAGGTGGATTTTCTGCTCCACCTCTGCGCTGTTATGATATCGAACGCCCGCCCACTCCTGTCATCACCATGTCGACAAATAGATTGCCACTACACTCAGCCACTTCACACGTCTGAATGGCTCTCTCTCTCTTTCTTTCCTCTCCTCGTTTTCTTTATTGTTTCCCTTAAGCTCCCCTCTCTCTTCATCTCTCCAGAGTTTCATTTTTCTTTCCACCTCTGGCATATAAGCAACACCGGCGTGACGTTAACGATCAATTTAACAATATATATTGAGCACAGTTCCCGGGAGAAATTTGTAATCAAGAAGTGTATTGATCCGGTGTATTATTCTGTAGTTTGCTGTGAATGTTGGAACTAAGACACGTAATAACGCTTGATTATGGGCCGAAACGTTCCAGTTTTAGTGCAAAAAAAGCGTCAGAGTAACACCTGAGATTGAGTTTTTCTGCAGACAACACATTCAGTTACTCAGTGGATTGGTTTCTCTGACAAACAGGCTCAATCCAAGATACAGGTCCTTGTGCTGCTTTCAGGTACAACACCGAAGTGGTTATGTTTTGTAATTTGTGTCTCTTGACGGCAAACAGCCAGGTAATTCGTTTGTTTCTGTCACACTGATTACTAAAACTCACCAGAGGTTTTGTTTTGACTTTCCTCCTGATCGACTCCGTTTCAATAACTCGTACAACTCCGATCATCTCCCAGGGAGAGGGGAACCTTGACATAACATGCAGAACAGAGACTCCCCACAACGAGGAAAGACAAGCAGCACGCTGCATGAAGCACAACTGAAGTTCAAAGTGGCCTTTTTATCCAAACAGACCAAAGAAACTTGCAATGCTAAAAAAACAACAGAAAAAAAGTGCATGATGCAGTTACCTACACTTACCTGACAGGAAAAATACCCAGGTTTGTAATTTCCATCTGTGTGTGTTCCATCAATAGTTAATGTCAAATGGAGAAAACCTTCATCTGTTTTGCATTGACCCTATACAATTATAAAGCCCCTTAATATTGCTTCATGCTCAGACGTTCTCTTCTGCTTATGGTCAAAAGCCTTGCAAGGTTTTAAGAAAGGTATGTAGTGTGATGTGAGTGACGTCACATAGTTTAAGTCACGTAATCTACTTTTGTAATTTAACGTAACAAGTGAACTTATTGAAACCCACAACATTATCTTTTCTCCAAACTTTACCAAGTAGTATTGGTGAATTAAACTCACCAAACTGCAACAGTTTCCCAATGTTAACTACATGTTCCATGTGTCAGTATCATAGACTGTATAAAAAGATGGATGACATGACAGCTCACTAAAAGTGAAGCCAAAACATTTCGGGCACCCCCTGCTGACTGACTGCAGTATAGGTAATAAAGCCCGCCTCCTCCATGTTAACAGATGGGACATGAGTCAAACTATAAAATCAAAATACAATCCTGATAATTTTTTCTCAAACATGGTTTCTGTCATTATAGCTAGTGATGACTTGCTTGCTAACCGCCATTAAATAACAAAAGAAGAAGAAAGCAATAGCGCCAGGTGTCATAAGTCTCCAACAATAATGCACAGGCTGATTCTCACTGTAAGAGATATGATCCATGTATGTGTGTTATATATGGAAGATGCACAGTTTATTATACACTGTGTATTATAGGAGTTTAATTTTGGTCCACATTTGACATGAAAATAAAACCAACAGAGTTGTGATAAAGTAAATCGGTCTCTCTCTCTCCTCATGTCTGTGTTTGCGCAGACGGAGAGGGGGGTCTTCGAAAAACAGTCAAATAGTTCCCAGTGAATATCCAATAGTATTTTTGCATGAAAGGCCCATCACTAGTCAGTATGGAGGTGTAGGTATGAGGACATGTTGCCCGCCATTGGAATAAGTCATTTAGGTGTTATTAAGGAAACGCTCTTATGGGTTGTTGATTTCTTTTTCCCTTTCGGGCTCATAGGCTGTGTTCGAAATGTCGTAATACTACATACTACATACTACATGCTATATACTACATACTATATACTGCATGCTATATACTACATACTATATACTGCATACTACATACTATACACTACATGATGCGTTTGGCTTTTCAAATTATTTTTGCAGTATGCTACGCCAGGCGGAAGTAAACAATAACTGCCGCTTCTTTTGCTATAGTGCCCCCCTCGGCTGGAATGCTGCTGCTGTCCGTCATATCAACTGCCGCTGTGACGTTCCAGCACCTTGCATTGTGGGATACAGTTGGCGAGGTAGACTGCTCCGATGCATACTGGAGATTTTCTCCAAATCAAACGACATCCAGGTATTTTTGGCATACTGCACATTTTGGCCAAATCAGTACGTACTGCATAGTATGGCATTTGAAACAGTAGTAGTAGACTGTGTAAAAAGATGGACAACATGACAGCTCCCTAAAAGTGAAGTCAAACCCTCTCTATCGCCCCCTGCTGGCTGGCTACAGTATTAGGTCATAAAGCCCGCCTCCTCCATGTTAACAGATGGGACATGAGTCAGACTATAAAATCAAAATATGTACTTGAAATACATTTTTCTCAAACATGGTTTCTGTCATTATAGGTAGTTCTTATCATGCTGATCTAAGTCCAAGTGTTCATTTTTCTGACAGGTTTAATTAAGTAGTTATTTGATGCTAAAAAAAAGGGATATGTTCTGTAGCTTAATTGAACTTTCCATAACCATGAGTATCTGCTTCAGACCAACACAAGAAGCTGCTCTGCTGTTAAATACGTCGACATGAGGGTTCTTTACATTTGTTTGTTAAATGGGTGTTTTGGTTAGCAGAAATGGCAGTACATCAATACTGTGGCTCCACCAGCCGAACTCTACTGACTCCAAGTGCGCAAGATGGCAGCGCCACTTCCAGGGGAATTTTAGCTTCACTTTGTACTTAAGGAGCAAATACCTGTCATCCATCTTTACATACAGTCATTGCGTGGTCATTGATTAGTTGCAAGAGTAGAAAAGTGCAGTAGAGTCCATTTGCCATTGTTCCGATGGTAGATCCTAGATCAACAACAAAATAGTTAGCAGCACCCTGCCGGCAGAATGTTGTTGGGGTTGAGATAAGTTTGGTGTAGAGGACATGACGGAATAATAAAAGCACATCAGTTGTCAACTACTTCAGAAATGTTTGCTTGAAAATGTTTATAATATAAAATGCATTAACTCTGCGTCCTCAGGAGAGCAGGTATGCCACAACACCTTGCTGCACTGTTCTCCTTCCTTGGAGAGGAAGTTGGAGCGAGAAGCAGACCAGCTGTGCAGGATGCGTTCAACAGCTGGCAGCAGTGACAGCCACCTTATGACAACAGGCTGGAGCACCTCTTCATAATCCATTTCAAAGAAGCGAGCGAGGCTTGTGACTGTTGGCAGACGATGAAAATTCCACTTTGACATCACAACACAAGGCTTTCATTTCATTGTTAATGCAGATGTCAGTGATGTGACACCCCCACACTGTAGCAGCCTGCTGTTCGCCTGCTTTGCTTTCTTAAACTATGATGAGAATTATGATTCAAAAGTCACTAAAGAAATTATCACACACAAAGCACTGTTTTTCTAAATGTCAGAATTCAGCGCTTACATCACTTCTTTCAACAGTCATTTTTATATGTTGAGTTTGTCAAAAGTGATAATCATGAAGCAACATTTCTGAGATCTGGGAGCCAAAACTCTCACTCAGCGTTGCTTTCTTCTTTTTTTTTATGTTGATTTTAAGATGTAGAAACAGTTCAGTTGAGCATCTTGTTGCTTCTGTCTGAGTCATTGAAGCGATCTTTCACTGAGGTTACTTCATGATGTTTTATCTTAGAAGCAGTTTCAAGTTTCTCCCTCGAGTGGAGTCCTCATCGTGAGTGTTTTCTTAGATGCTTTGCCAAAGCCTTGTGTTTTGTGTTTGCCTTCAGATTTGACAGGAAGAGACTGCAGATAAAGGGTGCACTCAGCTGTGAAATTGTCAACTTTCTAAAGCCAAGTTCACAATTATAAGAAATTGAAATCCAGCTAACTTGATGCATATGTTTTTAAGATTAACAGTCCTTAACAGATCAGACATAAAGTCATAGCGTCTTGATAGTTTGTTTCAAAATGAGCAACAGACATGTATGATGCATCCTGCATTATGCGTGCATGAAATAATCCTGCCTTATTTCAGCATTACTAAAATATTGTATTTGTACCCTTATTGCAAAGTGTGTCAAACAAAGCACCTCCATTCACCAGTGTTGTGACCAAGTCATCTTTGCACAAGTCCCAACTAAGTCTCAAGTCATTTGGTCCAAGTCTTTCTCAAGTAAGTCTCAAGTCATTTGGTCCAAGTTTCAAGCAAGGCTCGAGTAATTTTTTCTTGAGCACGTCAAGTGAAGTCGAGTCCTTGGTTATAAAGTCAAGTACCCAATTCAAGTCGACTCAAGGAGATCCAGCACTCTTACCTGTAGTATCCGGAGTATATAAAGAGAAAAGACAAGGTGTTAGTAGCCCGTCTAACAATGATATTATTGGCCAATTTATATAACCTGTTCAAAAAGTATGACAATTAATTGTATCTGTGTTATCTTGGCACAGACGCAGCCATGATGATGGTCTGCTCTGAGGAGTTTGACTGACAGCCAGTCCTCCAATCACGACAATCACATACTACATGCTTTTTGAGTCGTCCAATCATGACTCCCCGTCTGTGCTGCGTACATACTTGATAGTTAGACAGAAACTTGACAACATTGAATTTTATCATTTTATATTTAACAGCTAACATTCAAACTTACGAACAACACACGTCATCTGAGTCATCATGCCTCAAGTCCAAGTCGAGTCTCAAGTCATTTATTTTTTGTCAAGTCGCGAGTCATCAAAACAGTGACTCGAGTCGACTTGAGTCCAAGTCACCAGGTCTCAGGTCCACATCTCTGCCATTCACTCACAAAATCCTACCTTCTGTTTCCCTCTAAAAAACATTGTAAGTGAACAAAATCCATACAGCAACAAACATCTCATCTCTTTTTTGGGACTGCAAAAATATTGTATAAATATAAAGTCTAAGAAACAGCGTTGAAGACTGTGAGTGCAGCAAACTGTCAAACCCTGTACAGTTTATAATACCAAACAATATATTGACTGCATTTTCAAATTTCAGCAGGAAACAGCAGGGAACAATACTTCAAAGTGCGCTGAAACTGAAGACATCAGTGAAGATGTAACTGTGTGACAGCTGTTTGGAGCTGTTTCAAGGAGGCCAAAATTTCCAGATGCACCCCCACTTCTCACATCCACAGGGGGTGATGGATCAAACCCTCAAGACTGAATCCCAAAGAGTGTCTTTGAACCACAGCAAGTTAGAGAGAAAGCTGGACTCACTGACGTCCTCTTATCTCAGCACACAGACCATTTAAAATACACAACTTTGGTTCTTCTGTTAGAGCGGGAGTCCAGTATTTTGAAACCTCAGCCTTATTTGTTTTATACATTTTGGGGTCTACATGACTGATAGGTACAAAAAGTTTTGGGATCGCTTTAGTAGCAATCTCAGAACCGATCGGCTATAGTCTGACGATGATACAGCCTCTGGGGACAACGCTGAACATGTCGGCCGTGTAAGGTTTAGCCAGCAGTTAGCGATAAACGACTTCCAGTCAAGACTTCCTTTTCCACGTGCTGCATGTTTTCAGTCCAGCCAGCAGCTTGAGAAGTGACCGTGTGTTCAGAATAAAGTAAAGTGAAATTCTACCCTCTAGACATATCTGCAAAATAAACGCTGTCATCTCTTGGTTCGTTCCATCCCCCGGAGGAGCGCCCGTTCATCTGTCTGTGCTGAGTCTCAGTTTCACTGTAAACGTTAAGTTACACAGAGGCTGCACTCTGGCTCACTTCAGCGGGATGAAGCCCAAACAGAAACAGATTTTCTTGTGATTGACTTTAATTAACGGCTCTTAAGTTTGCTGAAATAACAACATCATGATGCAGATTAGTAACAATAACATGAAGCTTTGTCAGGTTTGTCCTCAAGAGGAGAAGAAAACTACTTTAACATGAAGTTTGTGAACAGAGGTCGGATCGATGCTGCAGATGTCTGCTAGCTAAGAAGCTAAATCATCATCAGATAGCCACCTGATTGGTCAATTTTACTCAGACTACAAGCGTACCACAAACAGAAGCCAGAACACATCAGGGACAACAAATCCACGTCCCTGCCTTCAGATTCTAGATACCTATGTAGAATCTGTAAGTAGAGATTACTTCAGCAGATTGCAACAACAGCTGTTGTGATTGCAACGTAAACTTGCAGGTCAAATACGCCCAATCATGTACATGGACAAAAAGTGCTTGTTTTTGCCACTGTGGTTTTTATTCAAAGTGCCTGACAACTGTACAGAAATGATTTATGCAGAGATGGACCTTTATGTTAAGGTAGGATCCCTTTTAACCAGGAAATGGTGACACCAGACTCGACTGACATAAACAGTAATTTTACCTTAGAGAAAACCCTGCTGGCACTTTGACTTTGCTGCTTGCTTAGTTTGCTTTATTATCGTGTTTTGTTGGATCCAGCAGACACTTTAAAAGTCACACAAAAACAACAGAGAGGTAGTCCAGAGACTCCCGTGTTCTGCAAAGTAAAATCAGTGTTTTTGTCAGTGGAGCCTGGTGTCTTTAAAGAGAGCGATATAACGGCATCTTCCTCTTTAACTAATGTATCCATCTCTGTAGGGATCCTTTTGTGATGTTGTCAGACACTTACAATAACAATCTGAACCTTTCAGCAGCCAAAACAAGCTCTTTAGTGGATGTACTTTGATCTGGCGCATTTGCCCCAAAGGATTACATTGCAGCCAGGAGAGCCTGGCTGTCGGTGGGGGTAATTAAAATTCTGTTGAGCCTTTTAGTCATTTGGACCCAAAAAATATGTAACAAAAGGACCCCAGTTTCCCCTTTTTGTCTCCGTCACTCCTTATGTGTCATAACTGCACTTCTGTCTATTGTAGCTGTGGGTTTGTTCTTTTCTCGGTGCGTGTGTGTGCGCGTGTGCGTGTGTGTTTACTCCAAGAAGCCCTCCCATATTCTCACCGCTGAGCGCCACATGAAATAACTCCTCACTGTTCCCATTGGCCTCGTATCCAACAGCGTTCAGCATTTTAGCGTTAATGCACTGACCTGCCGGGAACTCTGGGTAAATGGAGGTCCCGCTGCTGTGGCCAGATCGCAACACAGCAAAGCAAACAAACACAACAAGCATGCAGGGTTCAACCCAGCAGAGAGTGAATCACAACGCTAATGGAGCATTCACGGTGTTCATATTTACATTAGGGATGCTTTAATTTCTGTATTTCTAAGTAGTTGTTTCTCTGAGAGTGTGTGTGCGCGCGTGTGTGTGTTTGCGTGTGCGTGTGCGTGTCTAGCAACGGGTTTGTTTGTTCTCAGTTGAATCCAATCACTGCAGAGTTGTGTACACAACACACTCCACTCATTACTACAGGATCCAAGTCTCTGCTGTGAAGACATGGCAGGAGTCAAGCAGCTCCTCTCAGTGTCACTGCTCCCTGCAGGACAGCTCTGACACATACACACACACACACACACACACACACACACACACTTCGAGTACATCCAGTAAGGCCACACACAAACACATATATGGAGTCAGAGGCTGGCCACAAAAAGAATGAATCTGTGAAAGACAAAAAAATCAATGTACCACCATAAAGAACATTTAGATAAAAGAGCAAATACATAATGTGGACACATAAAGAATTTAAAAAAGAATAAACAAATGTGGAATTATAGAGACAAATAAAATAAGAATTAGAAAATCCATTGTCATTTATTTTTTTAAAAGTGTTTGTGTACATTTTTATTCAGGTATACTTAAATATATATAATATAATATAGGGTAGGCACAGTAAGCTCAGGCTTCAGCCTACAGCTTTTTTTGGGGTCAAAAAATGAGTTTGTTTTATTTATTTTTTCCTTGTTTGATATGAAAACTAATTATTTGATAATATTCAGCTGCTTTAAAACTGTATGGACAATTGTTGTTGTGTTAATTTATGTTTATATATGACCAAAAAATAAATATATAAATAATTAATAAATAATTTTAAACAATAATAATAATTAATACTTTTTTTCTGCTTTAAAAAAAAGATTTTCATTTAATTTACTCATTTATTTTTATATATTGTCATTGAATGACCTTTATGGACAAGCAAAAGCAATAAGGAAGAATTAGGAAAAATAAAGATATATATATATAAAGTGAATAAATGTATTTTTATTTAAATATACTGAAAACTAGAATAATAATTTAACTATATACATACAGTGAATAAACAAATAATGTATTATTTTCATGTTTTATTTCTCTTTCTCTAAATAATTAATTTATATATATATTTGATATAGAATTAATAAAAATGAACAAATACATTTGAAAATAACCAAAACATTTTTTATTTGTCTTTTTTATTTCACTTTTGTTTATTCTTCCTGTGTCAAGAAAAAGAGGAAGAGCCCGCACACCGTGGCCTCCCGTGATAGATGAGTCTTTATTTTACTTGTTTATCTAAATTGTCTTTATGGTTCTACATTTATGTTTTCTTCTCTTTCACAGATTCACTCAGTTATTATCTCAATATTCCTTCAGATTTCCTTTTTTTTTTACCTACTTATTTATTTCTCTTTAAATAATTTTTTTTTAATTGTTATTATTCTTGAACAGATTTTTTAAGGTGCTCTTATGACACACAAGCACACATCAGTCTCCATGCTGAGATCACCTCAGAAGACTAATCCATTAAGCTCAGCTGGAGCACTTCTCTTACATGTTTGTGTTTGTGGATGTGCATAAATAAGTGTAGTGTGTGCTAATTCTCAGCACAAGATTAGTCGACTAAGACTTGTAATTGATGCTTGACGAGCCAAATCATATCAGAAGAGACTGTTTTTTTTATAAAGGTTTACCAGAGAAGTCTTTATCTCACAGAGCAGCTCCAAGCCGCCGTTCTCTTCTTAATCTCACATCCAGCGTGAAAACAGAAATAGTTTTAGACTCACAAAAGGATAAGCTAAGATTAAAATGATGTGTCAAAACCCGCAAATAAACCGCAACATGATCCAACACAAAATTAATAATAACAGGTATTCACATGGATTAATACTTCTCTGTTCATCATTAAAAGGAAATTATTGAACGTACAACTCACTGCTTTTAAAAGACGTGGATTTTAGCTTATGGAGTTAGAATTAGCTTTTTTTTTAAATTATTATTTCAAAGAGTATTAATGGACTTTAATTCATGATAAACTTAAGAGACGATTATGTTCAGAGAAAGTTTAAGAATGTATGTTTATATTCTGTCTGTTCTCAGACTGACAGATTGGTGAGGCTGAGGAAAGTGTGTGTTTGTAAAAGGTCAAAGCTCAGACGGTACAAAATAGTTTGAGGGAACTTTTATGTCATAAAATATAATGTAACTATGTTGTAAATTTTGAGTAACTGCGCCCACAGGTCTGACCATAACTCCACCAACTGCACAATTTTGAAAGATGCTCAAAGTGGGCAAGGGGCTGAGAAGGGGGCGTGGGTGTGTCCGGCAGCTCAGTGACGTCCCCTCCCCTGGCCAGAGCAAAAAGGAGAGCGACACAGAGTCACATGGCACATATGCCACAGAGGGCTCTTTTGAGGTGAAGGACTTCTCCTCTCCAGAGTCCCCTGAAGAGCACTTTAGTGTGGTGGAGGACTGCGGTGGTCCCGAGCCCTATCAGTTCGAGCCTTTGGCTCCAGTAACGCCTGAAGCTGGAGCTTTAGGAGCTGAGGCAATGCAAATGTGCATGCGCCGACCGCCTGTGCAGCCTGGCTCTGATTCTGAAGAGAGAATGGCTGCAGTCTCTGAGTGGTGCGTAATGTTAGCTAAAAGGCCGAAAGTTTCACAGACTCCCACTCAAAGACGAGTGATAGGAGGTGTACCGCCCACCTCTGATTGACAGGCGTTAACATTCTATTTTTAATATAATTTCATTATGTAGCTTCCCAGCTAGAATGTTTTGTTCTGAGAATGTTACTTGCGATGTTCTGGTAATGTTTTGAGCGGGAAGTTTGTATTTGGTTCCCAGAATGTTCCTATTAATAGTAGCAGAACGTTCTCTGAAACATTTTCAGAAAGTTGCCATTAGAATGTTCAACTAACATCCTGAAAAGATCCTCAGAATATTGCAGTCAGCATGTTCTACCTTTGTTTTTATGTAACACTGAGCAAATGTTTTATAAAAGGCGTTGTGACATCCCAGGCCTCAATGACATCCTGAAAATATCCTTGGAGAGATGCAGTTTGTCTTAGTTGAAGTTTTAACGTTACAAGAACTTTATGTGAAATGAAAAACATCCTTTAAAGGCCAGTTACGACACAACGCAATGCACACAGACATAGCTGACCGTCTCCATGGCAATGACGTACTGACATACCCCGCTACTTCCTTGTTAATACAATAATGTTAGAAATCCAGCTAGATAATCCATGTAACCTGGGCCTAATTCTAACGTTATATAGTTAACTGTTGCTCACAATGTTAGCTGTAACATTGATTAATAAACGTCAAAGACAGAGAGTTTGGAAAGAGAGGATCTGGAGCTGTCATTGGCTACTGCAGCGCCAGAGACAGGGTGCCTACGCCAATTAATGCTGTTTCCTGATTGGCTGAAGTGAAATAACGACAGGCTTCAGACGCTCTGCAACTAACCAGCTCACACCGCTGCAATTTCCTCTGCAACATTCCAAAACTGTTTTGTTGCATTGCAAATCATTGATCTGAACTGGGCTTAAAGCTTGTCTGAATATTAGATTAAAATGTTTTCTTTCAAACATAACTTGTGGGTAATGTTAGCCAATGTTATGGGGAAGTTCCCTGCTAGTTGGGTTTGTCCCAAACGGTCAACTCAACGTCACCATCAGCTAAAACCGTAGATGGCGTGTTTGTTTCCAGCCCATGAAATGCCGATTTTGAACGCCAGCTTTGATGTGTTTCATCCCAGTACAGCAATATAATTTAGATTACAGCTCTAAAAACACGTTTAAGGGTGCAGTTACTCTTTAAATAACGACACACATGTAAAGTAATCCCTGAGAGCAAAACGGCTTCAGGGATGACGAGGTGCTCTGACTCCCTCGTTAAATATATATAATTTCTTAACAGCGCTGATTTTAAAGCTATCAGGTGGTTTTTTTGTGTGTCTGAACCAAATCTGCCTGAATAAATTACTTTCATCCTGCTTGTTATTTGACTGCATAATCAGTTTGCCTTTTTACAGCATAAACTCTCTGTGGTGACATTAGCAGCAGCCGTGCTCCTGTGTGTGTGGGTGTGTGTGTGTGTGTGTGTGGGTGTGGGTGTAGTTAATTTTAAGACAAAGTCACACTCCTGCCAAAGACACCTTTGAACTGCAGAGATGAAAGGAGGTTGTTTGTTTTGTTTCCTGATAGAAGGTTGTTGTGTCGTCTTTCTATCCCTCTGTCATCACACAACCTCCATAATCTCCTTATGGAAATTCATAATCATAAAACCAGCACAACAGCACGGGCTGCGGCTCCTGCAGTGTAGGTGCGTCTCGTGATGAAACGCAGATGTAAATAAATAATAGGAACAAGTGTCACCTCGCTGGAGGAAGCTCGTGGGGATTGTGACACATCCCATGTGGCTGCACCGTTTCCTCTTGTCAGCTAAGAAAAAAAAACATCTAATCCAGCCGCTTTTCACCTCAGAGCTTAAGTACGCAGTGCCGCTGTTTCAGGATAATTTTGTCTGGAGTGGACTTAGCATACATCAGCCTCATTTTACGCTTCTTATCTTTCCTCCCTCTTCCTTGTCACCTTTTTCTCTGATTCACTCCACTTTGTTTTCGCGGCCTGTTGACAGATTCTGTTCTTTTGTTTGTTGTTTAAACCATCTGAGGATTTAGCCGTGCACTGACACAGTCTTTGGCCTCGGAGCTGAACCGTTTGACTCCAGGCAAACAGCTTTTTTTATTTTTTTCCCCTCCCCTCCGCGCCCAGTGTAATCCTCACAGATAAAGCAACCTCTTGGAGCACAGTGGAGTGTAGCAGTTGCTTAGGCAACAGACTATCCCATCTAATCCAACCTGTTCCCATCTCCCCGAAGTCTGAATACCTGTCGAATAGAAAGGCTTCCTAAGCTCGCTGCTTGTTAGCCTTGAGTCTTGTGAATAACATTTTCAACTAAGATTTCAATAACACCATGTTAGTTTATTCATTGGCATTAAAGCTGGAGCGTCCTCTGACTGCAGGACTGCACTCATTTTGCTTTTTAAGAAGACAAAAGCAACAATTTCAATTTATTCTTAACAACGTGTCCGGCCTGGCACGTGCACAGATAGATCCCAAAGGGGGCCCTGTCCTTTTGCCTTCTGACTCAGCAAAGTCCTGTCTTAGTAGAGGTCTTCACGCTCCACCCATGACTCCCCGCCTCTCCCCACAGAAGGGGTCTCCCATTAAACTCACCCACCCCATCAGACACTCTCTCCCCTCTTCTCCCCACAGGACCATCCCACAGAGCTCGGGGGACTTTCTCTTATCCACCAGGAGGTGTCGGCCTGTAACACACAGAATAACAACACAGGCCAGAATACACCATCATTTAACACAAAAGGTAATGACAATAAACTCAAGCAATATGATGGCGCCTAGGTTCCCCCGACTCCATCCTCAGGGGGCGCCCATGAGCCAATCTCCCCTAACTCCTCTCCTCTGACTGTGAGCAGTGAAATGTTGAGTGGATTTTCACAGGAAGTCAAAGTGACACATTCTGCAACCCTCACTGAACCCCTCACAAAAAACCTGCAGATGCAGCGGCTGGGAGAGGACACCGGGGAGGTGTTCGGCGCTCCTTGGGGAAACCAGGCCAGACAGAGGGGGAAAATTCTAGACTGATCCATTAAAGGAAGGAAAGGAGGACTCCCAGCATACACCAACACACAGATACAGGCCGACAGCTACCTGGGGGCCACATTTTACCATATTTCCCAACTTATGGACAAAATAGACGCTCACCCGGACTCCAAGCTGCTGGTTCTCTCAGTGGGGATCAACAATAGGCATCGGGACCTCAATGAAGCAGCTGCCGTCACTTTTCAGGAAGTACACATCCGCATTTCCTAATGCAGAAATCTGCTCCCCACTTATCAATTTCTCCCCCCCACCGCCTTCAGAACAACCAAACACTTATCATTTATAGATGCCCTCCCACAGGAACAGTTCTCCACCACGGACGACAACATCCACTGGACACCAGGTTCTGTATAGAGAATGTTCTCCCACCGGTGCAAACAGGAGCCAGAAGCTGGTCTCCCGGGCTCCAGATGATGGTGACCCACCCACCCTCCCACTAACCTGATGGTCCTGCACCAGAGTCCGGGGGGAGGATGGACCTTACCCGGGGATCAAGAGCCAATCTCCTGAATCTACCCACCCTTTTCAAACCCAGGGATGCACATGTGAGTTTTTGGAGAGTGGCCTCACCTTCATTCCCAGAGCCACTGTTACCAACAAGGAAGAACCCATGAATGATCTACACACTTACCATAGACAAATCAAATTAATAGACCATTTCCAAAGTTTAGACAAACCTCACATCCCATTCTCGGCTCCCTCCACCTGGGAGCCTGACTGGGATAGTCTTTACAGAAGAACGTGTAACTCCATTGAGACGGATCGGGGGGTGCTGTCTCGGTGCGGGGCAGTGACTGTGCAGATGTGCAGATAATCTCTACAGAGTTTCAGACAAGCTATCAAAGAGTTACAAAAACAACACACACTACACACCCATACAAGAGAGCGTCGACCCTCAGCTGAGAAGGCTTTGAATGCACCCAAAAATCCACAAGGAGTTGCACACCTGGACAGTCCCCGTCAGGTTCCGCCAGAGTTTCAGACTGCAACAAAAATACATACAACATCTTAGAGTACACAGACGCATTCCTGGGGCCGTTCTCCAGCAGGTACCCCACTTATCTGAAGGACACATATGACAAAATTTGTCCACTGGGTCTCCCCCCCGCAGGCCAACCTCTTCACTATAGACACAGGGAGCATTTTTACTAACATAAATACTGAGGTGGGCTTGCGGACAGTAAAGACATTCCCACACCTGGAAGAAACCATTGATCTAATGAACTAGTCTTAACAACTGAGCAATAAATGGCATTCATGAAAATAAGTTTAAAGTGGTTTCTTTGAGGATTAAGATGTTTACACACTGCATGCTGTCATTACGGATAGTGGAGTGAAGCCATTACTGTGCGTTCACACCCAACGCGAAAAAACGTGACTCTGTGGCAAGATTCCATACAAAGTCAATGAGGAGGGTAGTAGTCGTGAATTTGCGTCAGGCGGCGCGAATGACGCGAATTCGCGTCACATGGTGTAGAGAAAACCTATCAACATCGAGATTCTCCTGAAGCCGTTGGTAACCATGGAGGTAAGCCCCGCTTCCTCTCCTCCATTCCGGAGGCGAAGGGCGGATATTCGCCTGTTATTTAAACAGGAATTTTGATCCAGCCGCCAAACTTGCACGACTAACGCAAGGGGAATATTCGCTTCGTGTTCGGTGTGAACGCACAGTTAGGGTGAGAGCAGGGTATTGGTGTGTGGGGTAAATTTCCCTCCCTTTGCTTTGGCCTGAGCCCTTTAAATGTCTGCGCACGTCCCTGCTGTCCAGCACTTAAGAATTGGCTGTAATGAAAATGGAGCTGACCCCAGATTACCCCAAAGAAACAACAAATTATTTGTCTCTGCGTCCCCCGTGAAAAAAACAAAATCATTCTTCAATTCAGCTCCTAGTTCCCACCTCAGAAAGAAATGATGGGGGAGAGATGATCTGGCCGAGCGGTTTATAATCTTCCCCGGGGTGCCGGGAGCAGCAAAGTGTTGGGGACACAGTATTGATTTATATAAAACTCAATGTTCCCTCCGCTGCCCAGATCTGAGTGTGTGTGGACCGTGAGAGCGATAAGGGATTGGACTAATGTGAGTGCAGAGCAAAAGGGCCTTGATGCCAAATGGATAAGCTGAGAGTTTTAACAACCTGAAAGTTTGCACTCTCTCTGCTCCATTTTATGTTATTTTTCCTTCACCGCCGCGTCATTGTTACAGTGCCGCACTGTGATGAATTAGAGCATTAAGGATTATGCTCTCCCATAGATGCCCCTGGTGATTTGGGGTAAAAACTTGAATATGTCAAGTCACAGTCTGAGTGGATCGAGCAGCGACTGCATAGATTTTAGCCAGATTTATAAGCCTAATTAGGCCGGTCCACACAGGCACAGACAACTGAGCAGACTTTACCTTGTCATAGTTTTTATCTAATGTTATCTAAGGGCCAGTAAATCTTGGAAATGTTGCTGGGGTAGCATATACAAAGTCCAGTATGAACACTGCCTGCAAATGCACCCCAGGCTACATACAGAAAAATTAAAACATTGTAAATTCCAGCTCAGCAAAACAACTGAAGTCATTTATAAACATTTTAATTATTAATTTTTTTTATCTAATCGTCTTCGGAAACATTGCCTTATTATTTTCCAATTATCCAGAGTGGCTCGCGAGTTGCTTTTCTTTAATTACTTCATTATATTTCCTTGCAATGTCGGCTGAGCACGCCCTGAAGGATCATCTGTGTTAATTAAGACATCATGTTTGCTGAAATCCAGGAAACTTAGTGAGACCTGTCGTGTCTGTGAAGAGGGATCACTCAGTCTGGACATGTGAGGGGAAAGGAGACAGTAGCCTTTACTTAAGGTGAATTCTGGTATCATAAAGCCTGGGCCCTTTTTGTTTGAATATATTTGAGGTATAAATGATTTGTAGGTATAAAAGTTTTAAACTTGTCCAAGTAGCTCACTTCAGCCAGCAGCCACAGAATGGACTGTTATTGCTGCAACAGAATCTTTCAGGGCGTGCACAGTCAGTACATCCACGAAAAGTTCTGGTTTTTTATTTTAAATCCCGTTTGTTGAGATAAAATCCCCCAAAATTGATTTTGCATTGCAGAACACGTTTACTGCTGTTATTAAGGTTGTGTGACTTTTAAAGGGTAAAGTCATTACAGCCCATCTGTCGAGCAATTCCAAACTTTATGCACCCAAAACATGTTTGTATTAATAAACCCCAGGTTTAAGATGTATAAGTAACAATAACATGATGTAAAATACTCCCTTGCAAGTAAAAGTATAATGTACTTAACGATATAACGAAGAAGATTTTCATGTAAATAAATGTCTGTTAAGTCTCTATCTATCGCTGAATGAGGTAACACAATGGTGACTGAGCCTATGGCCCACTGATGAAAGCCTTTGTATTTGCAGTATTACAGACTGGGTGTCTGTGGCGACTTTCGTGAAAAAACAACAAGCGGCGCCCAGTTAGTGACGCGTTTTCCTTTAGCCAGCAGTGGTTGGTCTGCCAGAGAGGGTAGGCGGAGCTAAGCGGCTGCTTTTCCGGTCTCTGCAAGTGTTGCGAGTAAACAGTAATCTACTATGGCAGAACAAACAAAGAAATGATGGATGACTACAGATACAACTTCAACAAGAAGTGAAAATCCAAAGAAAAAGAAACAAACTCGACGCTCAGATGAAGCAAACAGTCTAAAAAGGAAAGCGACCGTCAGCCAGGAAAATCAAGAGTTACAACCAGAGCCAACCGTGTGCGTCAGTTTATCTGGGATGTTTGCGCCCACAGTTGCCTTTTATGGCCATCAGGTGGTGCCAAAGAGCACGAAACTGAGAACTTAAAGATTATATCTTTAAAGAAGTAAAAGTAAAGAGGCCCTGTCATTGTTTCATCAAAATATGAAACAAATAAAACCTGCTGGAATTTAAAGGTAATTTGTTTGAAATCTATTATTCCAAGAAGGAACCTCCCCTGTTTGCTCAGAGTAAAGAATTATCTTCCTAGTCAGAGCGATGAATCTTAAAAAGGTGGTGCATGGTTCTGTTCGGAATCTGCAAGAAGAAATTGACCTCCAAATGTTAATGTAAGATAAAAGCTGTTAATACAAAACTGCAGATGTTTTTCAGGCTCTATAATCTTCTTATGATCCTGTTTGGTCCTAATAATAGCTAATACATGCGAGTGTAGCTTTATCTTTATACACATAAGGCATCTCAGGTTTTGCTTTATAATTAAACATGCATAAAGTATACAGTACTGTCGTGTCTTGTATGTTTTGGTGGAAAAGAGAATAGCTTTAATGAATTCTAAATTTAGCAATATGTATCCAGAACTCTACTAACTCAACTCAAACTTCTGCAGCAGTTACATTTTATATTACTAATAAGTTACATCCTCTAGTAACCTAAAACCGTGCCGCCTGCCTGTGGTCTGAATGAATATGTGGCCGATGAGGGGATGAGCTTCAGTTTGGGAGATGGGTGGGAAGCTCAGGTGAGGGGAATGAGGTGTGACTGCAGCAATGCAGTGCCGATGGGAGGGGCAAGGTCTGAAAAAGCATGTTTAGTCTGAGGGTATCTGGTGGAGTGATAAAGAATGGCAAGGGAACGTGAGAAAGGGACTGAAGAGGGGAAAGGAAGACGGAGCATGACAGTGAGAGCCAAACAAGTAATCGTGACTACATCGATAGTGTGACATTGACCACGAAAGCTTCCTAAAAACAGGAGGCAAAATGCTTCTTAAAGGTGCGTCAGAAATGCTACAAGTGACCTCTATTTACAGATTCATAAAAATGCAATATCTGTCGCTGCAGGACCGGTTGTTGTGGTCTCTGTTGGTAGTGTATTATAGTGCAAGTAGTGTTGACCAATCACGTATCAGCAGGCTTTGGTTGAATGCAGGAAAAACAGTCCATGTGGAGAGCAAAAGGGGTGAAACACTCCGTTGTAATACCATCCCAGCTCCCATCAGCAGTCATCTGACAGCGATTTAGCTTTAATTAACCTCTATTTTAATTCAAGCTCTACTCTTGCTTCTTAAGTTGCGAGTCTGACTGTAAACAAGGCATCACAAGGAAAAGAAAGTCTCAGCTGGAGGTCCTTTATCGCTGACCGCTGGCTATCCTGGAAGCCCTGACAAATTGGCCGTCGCTCATAGAGGCTATATCGTCATCAGATGATAGCCGATGGGTTCCGAAATTGCTAACAAACACGGCTGTTAAGGTAATTAAACAGAGCCTGCCATAAGCATAGGAAAAAATGTTCAGCACACATTTAGAAAAAGGTTAAATGATTTGTTACAAAGACGCTGCATGGTGGTGAAGTGGTTAGCGCTGTCGCCTCAAAGGTATCTGGTTTGGACGGAGTTTGCATGTTCTCCCTCTGCATGTTCTGCTTCCTCCCACAGTCTAAAGACTTGCTCGTTAGGTCAATTGGTTAATTACCCTGAATGTGAGCATGAAAGGTTGATTGACTGGCGATCAGTCCAGGTGTTCTCCGCCTGTCGCCAAATGACCCCCCCTGACCCTGTGCAGGATAAGCGATGGATGAATAGATTTATCATAACCGTCCTTTTAAGACATGTTCATTCTGCCTTTCTGCTTAACTCTGTCCCTGACTGAATAAGACTCATTTTTTTAATGTGGTAAAGACTGAACAGACTCATATTGTTTTTCTCCTTGATGGATGTAAAGAGCATGTGTGGATTTTTGCATAAAGATTTATGATGATGGAGCCCATCATCTAACCTTTACTTTTGTCATTTACTTTATCACTGACTCTTCAGCACCCAACAGGTGAAACATTGTGTGCACTGTGTGGCGCGTTTTGTGTTTGCCTTTGGAACATGAAAAACTCCTGGCGAGACTCCTTCAGCGCTGCTCTCAAACGCTGCTTCCATTACAAAGAGGAGCGCGCGGTGCTTTGATGGAGACGCTGCTCTCTCGCTCCCCCTCTAAAACCCTCTAATGATACCTGCTTCCAAGCCTCTTTCTGGGACATCAAAGGATCAACTAGCCTAAGTGCTCATGCCACAGTGTGAGGGTACATACTGAAGCCCGCATTTGGAAACTCCCATCATTATCATACTGATGTAAGGAGAGTTATTTTTCCATGTGTGCTGCTAAGAGGTTCACCTGTGAGAGCCTCCAGCTGCAGTTATGCCTCTAATGTGATGCAATGGCGCCACCATATGGACAACAGAGGAATAGACCAAACGGCAGGTGGTGGATTCTTTGTTTGAATAAAAGAAGAAACCACAGGAAATGGGGGAAATAAGACTCAAAATTAACGCATGGTTCTAGTTAAGATTATATTTTTGACGTTCAATAAGAGTACTGAAAAAGTAATCCTTCCTGCTGTTTAAAAGTCTGAACCAAACAACATTTTCACCTGTTCCAAGTTAAAACATGCTGCCGTTGACCTCTGACCTTTCAAAGTTAAAGGAATTAAAAGCACCTTTCTCGCAGGAATCAATAAAATGTCACATTTTGTTGTCTGAACAGAGCGAACCTGAGTCATACCAACTTGTGATTTTCCATCACGGGATGAAAAACATCCTCAAACAGCATCTGCTGCTGGAGGAAGGCCAGAGTGATTTATCTGTTGCTTAGCAACCACTTTGACTCTTATTTTGTTGTGCAGGACCACTAACTCGATTTTTCAGTCAAGGTTGCATCAGTTTGATTCCTTTGCAACGCTGGAAATATGCAGAAATCAAAGATAAATCTGTTCCTCATTGATGTCAGCTCGCAATGTGAAATATATATTAAAAAACACATTTAATAAAACATGAAATTATAGATGAGCTGCAAATGTGGAAATGAGTTGTAACTTTAACTGTTATATAACGATGTTTGGTGCTTATCGCTCGTTACACGTCGCACACACACACACACTTTAATCTTCCAGATGATGTATAGATGTTTTCAGACTGTGAGGCGAGAAGCTCCCCTGGGCAGAGTGGAGCAGGGAGGATGAGGCAGAGATGTGAAGTAAAGATCCTGTGTTAGATAAAAAGGAGGATGTATCACTGTGTTTTTAAAACAAAAACAAAGCTCATGGAGGCAATTAACTTCATTAAGTAATCCCCCAAGCTGTTAAACACCTGAACATGGCCTGACCCCGAACTCCACCACACTCCACTGCATGCGATATGTGCCTGATAATTGTTTACATATAGTATTGCGGCTTTATATCACATTGAATTTTGAGGCTTTTATTGATCTGTTTTTAATGTTTAAATTGTTCTTTGTTAAATTATTCTAACATTTCTGAGTATATTTATAGGTTGACTTCTGCAATGAAGAACTGTTGATTGTAAAAAAAAAAAATCTAAGTTTTAAAACCAATCTTATTGTAATTTCTTGGAGACATATTGACTCAAAACCATGAGCTGAATATATTTCCACATTACAAACAATGGCAGGACCCAATTCTTTAAAGCACATTGTAACAGTGGAGATCAGAGAAGATTTAACTGTGTGACAGATGTTTCTAGATGCTGACCAAAGTTTCAACCTGCAGCCCTCCTTCTTAGATCTCTGGGGTCGATGAATGAAACAAACTGAGCAGCAGCTAAAGTGTGCAAAAGCTGAACTCTCTGACACCTTCTCAACTTTGTCTAACAGCTACACAACGTTTGGATGTTTTACAGTAGAACCCTACGGAGAAACATTTTTTTTTTCTTTTTGAAAAACAGAAATACGCTCTCTTCAAAGGCACCAGACTCTGTTGACTAAAACGCTTTTGCCTTGCAGAACACAGGAGGTGCTGGTCTACAGCTACCTCGACCCGTTAGTTTGTTTCTATTGTTGTTTGAATTTGATGAAAGGTGTTTTAAGCGGGAATAAACACAAATGCTGACATGGGAAATAAAAGAAGAGAATGGGTAAAGATAGCAGCTGTTTACATGTTGTTTGTGTAAAAACCTAAAAGAGTAATCAAATGGATTAACAAGTTAGCTAACACTACCTGATGGAAAAGGGACAGTAAGGAAAGCTGAGCAGTTATGAGTGTTTATCTGAGGAAGTTAGGATGATTGTGAACTACATTTTTCTTATTAAGATAAGAACATAGACTTAGTTACTGTTCATCAGTAATGGTTTCATCAGATCCTAAACCTAAGTACTATGGTTAATCGAACAGTTAAGATCCGCAAGACGTTTCTGTAACAAGGCCCTGGATCTGGAGGCATCATCGGGGTTGCCAAATCGGTTAATTATAAGTGTCTTTCAGTAAAGTCAATCAAATCAAATATTGATAGTCAGGTGTGGTATTTCTGGCTTGTTTCTAAAGTGAAGTTACTTATTCAGATCCAGAGCATTGCAGACATTTTTTTTTATATTGTTTAATGCATTGTATGTCCTGTTGCAAGATCCATTCACAGCCTGTTGCCTCCTTCCTTCCTTTTCCCCATACACCCAGGTGACGGTCACTAATGTTTCCAACTTTGCAACTCTCTCATTGGATTAAGCGACATTTCAGAACCTCTTTGCAATTTAATTTCAAAAAGTGACTCGTAACAAATTCAGACCATCAGGGAAAAAACCAGAAATATATTAAGATATGTAAATTTTAATTTATTCCCATGCATGCTGCTCAGATTAACCAAAGTCCAAAGCTCTTGTGCTAACAGCGTAGGGTCTTTGTTTCCTTGGATGGTGCCCAGGCAGTCTTTTTTTTCCTTTGACTTTGTTGTTTTATTTCTCCTGGAAATAATAAGTTAGAAAAATGAGAGGCTGAAGCACGGCTAAGAGATGCAGCAGGTGAGTAAAGAGACTTATGCGTTCCTCCTTCTCTGTGTGAGATATGAAGGCCTGTATGAGCAACTTTAACCTGAGCTGACTTCCTCTTTGCTTTGTGGCCAAATGAGATGTCATTTCTAGGCTTGACATAAATACTTAATGCAGTGTTTCTCCATTGGTTCCAAATAGCAGCCCACCAGTGTAGAACAAGTGTTTGAGCGTGGCACTGAACCCCAAACTGCTGCAGGGACATCCGTGGAAGAGCATACTATACGGCTGTGTAGGTGTGTACAGGAGAAAATAGCAAAACACAGGTGATGCAGAGAGTAAGGGAACATTGCCTGCAGTATCCACAATCATGACCAATACACACCTCTCACCTACACACAGGCTAACTCTATTGCAGTTTTTTTGGATGCTACTTCCTGAAACAAGAAAAATACACATTACTTACAAAGATCTTCCCTTATTTCTGTTGTTTATAGACCGACATGCAATCAGGCTGAAATTGTGTACTCCCACTATGAATCCCGTCTCTCATTACCAAAAGGTTTTTGTCTGAAACTATTTTTCTTTTCTTTTGAATATAGAAGAACAAGTAAAACCTCTCGACCATCCCACAACTATGCACCGCTCACCCATCATCCTCAGACAACCAGAGCACACGCTCGCAACACGACAGCTTTTTTTTACTCTTACAACAATCTAAATTAATCTGGTGCTCTGGTGTTTGCACCTTTGTTAAAGAAAGGCCCCATCAACTTTTTAAAGTATAACCTTTTATTTGGGTTCCCCTCAGAGATTTTCTGACAAATGTCTTGCCTTTTGCTGTTGCAGTGATTCTCTCCATAAATTGTCCAGGGACGAAGATGCCAAAACTTTTCTTTGATGAATCTTACAGGCACGACAGGCTTCACACCTTAAAGTTATAATCTCGAAGATCTCAGTTTGGTTCTCTTTGGCGGCACCTATGGTGATAAACGGTAATTGCGGGAGCACACTCCCCAGATATCCAAATGTGTGACGTTCACGGTTGGCTCCGGTTGTAACTCTTGATTTTCCTCGCTGACGGTCGCTTTCCTTTTTTGTTTGCCTTCATCTGAGCGTCGAGTTTGTTTCTTTTTCTTTGGATTTTCACTTCTTGTTGAAGTTGTATCTGTAGTCATCCATCTTTTCTTTGTTTGTTCAGCCATAGTAGATTACTGTTTACTCGCAACACTTGCAGAGAGCGGAAAAGCAGCCGCTTAGCTCCGCCTACCCTCTCTGGCAGACCCACCACTGCCGGCTGATGGAAAACTCGTCACTAACTGGGCGTCGCTTGAGATTTATTCCACAAAAGTCGCCACAGTCACCCAGTCTGTAATGCTGCAAATGCAAAGGCTTTCATCAGTGGGCCATCGGCTCAATCACCATTGTGTTACCTCATTCGGCGACAGATTTAACAGACTAAACAGATTTATTTAAATGAAAAAGTTCAAGATTGTTACTTTAAAATATATTTACCATTATATACAGAGCTGATAACTTAGCATCTGCTCACCCAAAGTGTGTCGGTGGCTAAATGCATTATTAATGTTTAGTCCATGAAAAGTGGCCACAAGTGGTAATTACAGGATAATGGTAGATCAAATGTATCCTCCTCTTGCATGAGTCGTGACACCCTGTGTGTGAAATAGATTACTTTAGTTTGGTATTGATTCCATAAGAGAAAGTCATTTGATCGTCCATAGGACATCAAGGGAAGTAAGTAAACGAAATAAATAAATAAGCAAGCTTGAGATGAAGTGAAATATTCTAATATGCCGTAATATTACAAGCCAGCCGGATCAATTTAAGGAATGTACAGATAACAGCAATCTCACATTAAAGCCACATTAAGACCATGGAGTTTGTCTGAGTCAGCCTTGAAGATCTGTTCAGTTTCAGCCCACAAAGTCACAGTTAGCTCTGGATTACTTCTGCAGCTGTGGAACAATCTGGTAAACCTTTGAGCTTCTGCAGGCGTCGCAAAGTCCTTATCCACTTTATTTATGTGTGACGCAGAGCAGAGCAGAGTGGAGCATGCCACATCTCATGAGCCGTCTGCCACCCAGAGAGTACAACCGGAGAGAACTGAGAAAGTCAAGGTGTTGATCTTCATGCAGGGCCCTGAGTCTCTGTGCAGCGTCCTCTCTGTTTTCTTCGACACACTGAGATTCTGAAGAGTCTCTTCTAACGTCAACCTCGAGAACTTGATAAATAAAAGTCTTATGATAAAATTGGTGTGAACAACAACTCCAAATAAAGGTGCAAAGCCAGTTCATGGGTCCCTATTTATGTCATCTTTGCCTGCATCTCAGAACACAGTCATTCAGACAAGAGGGGAAGTCTGGATCCTATAAATAAGCTGCATATAACTTCTGCAGCAATCTAACTCTGTAAAATTCAATCCTGCAAAAATATAATGCAATCTATTTCCAAAAGGTATTAGGATAACTGGAGAGCTGGGACGCTGTGTTGTACAGAGGATGTAAATATTCAGATTTCATTTTCAGCGTTTTGTTGAGGCAGGCAGGTAGAAGAGAAGATTTCTCTGCAGCGAGGGAAGTGACAGATTGTTCTTGGCATGTTGCTAATAGAGTGCTGTACACAGTTTCATCAGCGACAAGTGTTTCCATCTTCTGTTTACGAAAGGGACACACTTTCATTTCAAAGAGGACGGCCAACGGCTTGTCAAGTAGCTCACAGGGAGTCTGGGAAAGTTACACCAGTAATATAAAACTGTTCACATAGAAAACAATAACAATGTGAATTCATTGGAAAGAAGGGACGTCTCAGTGAAACCTGGCTGCATCCTGTCTTTGTGATTTCTGCGTACTGTTTGAATAAGTTCCAGATATTCGTCACATTATTTCCTGTGGATGACACAGAGGTGTTGCAGTGGTTAAGACCCCCCACCTGTCAAACCATTTTTACCCCCGCTGTCCGGGGGAATTGAATCCTCCAGAGGCCGTTCTCTCCGCGTCCGCTCACTCAGAGCTTCTGTACGCTTTCAAACTGTTTCAGAAATAAAAGCTCGGGAGGGGAGCGGACTTCCATCTCCGTCAAAAGCTATGGTTAGTGTGGTTAGTGATGTCTGTGGCAACTCTTCTTTTCCCAACACTATCATCAAAACAGACCCGACCTGTAACACCACACTGCAGTGCTTCTGCAGCTTCATGACACCTTAAGCTTGTGGAACAGTCAGCCTGTAAGGACGTGTATTCTATACTGTGTACAGTTTAAATCTATAGTTTCTTTTGCCTATATTTTTATGATGAAGATGATGATCATTATGTGGAAAATTCATAAAATAACCCGAAGTAATTCACACTTCCATGCCCCATTTTTACCTAATGGAAACCATGATTGACAGGCAGACAGTCGAGGGTTTGGAGACATTTACTGACCATCAACAGCTAGCTTAGCGTTAGCACCCTTGGCTGTACCAAGCAGTGTCTTATTTCCCCATCAGAGCGCTGCATAATCTCGCTGTGTGGGGCACGTAACGTTAGGAGATCAGACACTGAACTTTCACTCAGGAAGCCACTGTCTGTGTAAAATATACATCGCCAACACTGATGTAACCGGGATCTTTTGCCAGTTTAACCAAGTACGAGGTTAACTTGGCGAAAATGTCCCAGCGTGGTTAGGTTTAGGAAAAGATTGTTTTTTGGGCTAAAATAAAAACTTTTACGCAGGACACGAACAGCAGCCTGAAATCCTCCAGTTATTGTTGTTTAGTTTTGTACTTAGCTTATATTTGTATTTATTTATATATTTGTGATGCCTTACTTCCTTCCTTTGTTCATTTTCCCGTCTTAAAGATTCTGTGCCCTGCCCTCATTGTTTTCACCTGTGTTGATTAGTCTCACCTGTCCCTGTTTAACCCCTGTGTGTATAGTCTTTGGCCCAATCCCAATCTCCACACTCACAGACTTTGAGGCGCGTTCCCGGTAAGTGTTTTGAGTTCTCAGTGCTGTCCCAATGTTAGATCAGCAAGCGTGTGAGGGCTCTGATGCGGACTTTTCAACGCCAAATTATGGACTTTCCGTGAGTCTGCATATCTACAGACTTTCCTGTGGGACTTACCCAGGGTTCATAGTGAACTTGGTGTGTCCCATTCCTCATTTTTATGCAGTTCTCAAACCCTCACGCTCTCACACACTGCACGCCTGACGTCATTAAAGTCCGTGAGTGTTCAGTGCTTAGGCTTTAGGGTGGAGATTGGGATTAGGCCATCGTCTTCCTTGTTTCTTCGCTGGTTCGTTATAGTTTTTTGTTGTGAAACGTCTGAAACTTTTGTCATCCCCGTGTTTTCCTGTGGAGTACTTTAGATTTTTACCTGGACTCTTTTGGATTTTCCTCGTGGCTTCTTGTGTTTTGTTGGACTTTTGTTTCCCTGGATTCAGTAAGCTTTTGTTTTTGCTGTGTTTAATATGATTTAATAACAAAAAAATACAATTGTCTGCATCTCGCTCCTCTCCCTTTTAGTTTGAATCGAAAACCCGACACTTCCAAGCTTTCTAAAGGCATGATTTGAGGCACTTGAGTACTAGCCAATCACAGCACAGTATGGTCTGTAAGGCCTCATCAAGCAGCCCTCCAGTAGTAACAACCTCACAGTGAATCTGAAGGGTTCTCAGACACAAATTAAAGTCACTGTGTAATGTGGGTTACCTGTAGCTAACGTTAGCACGCCAGCTAAAGGGACAACACATAATGTTGTTGAGGTTCCAGGGGACATCTGCCTTCTTGGCCTTGAAGAACAGAGTTTATGCAACTTCTGCATTCATCAAGAAAACACCACAAACCACCAGAAATGAGTCTTTTATTTGTTTTGATGAGAAGAATTTGATCCAATAACATTTGGAAAGTCTAGATGAGCCGTTTAATTAAATGTTTTATCCCTTTCTTGTGTGCGTTGAGCCAACAGGAGGTCAGTGAGGTCAGCAAGCAGAAGAAACTTATTGCTCTAAACCGACTCGGCTGGAGAAACACTTTACTGCACATGCTCTGTGGGCCCCAAGATGTGGAGTCTGAATACACCATCCAGTCATGGCTCCCATTTCTTATCTTTATATATTTATTTATAGAACTAACTTTATTTGTGAAGCCAAAACAAATAAATATACAAAAGCATTTTTATTTCACCAGCCTCAGCAGGAAAACATGGTTTATTGTTTAAACATTCATATCCTTATCATTCCTGCTGTGGTAACTAAAACCAAACCAAACATTTTCCCACTTGAGAGAGAAAGCATGACAGATTGTGGATTTCACAAAGACTCATTGATCCTTCCAAAAGCTTCAACAGTATTGGCTGTTCCACAATAAATTAGTGGCACTTTTATTAGAGTCCTTACAAACGCAGGCAGAGCCGACATAATAAGATGATGTTTAGAGGGGTGGAGTCTGCGCAATAAGTGAGTTGTATTTGTGGGGCAAGGTTCAAAATCTTTTCAGCAAATATTAGAAATCAAATTATTCCAATAAAAGGCAACATGACACCACATCGAGTTGGAAGAGAGATCATTTCAGCACACACCGAAAAAGTCTCCATCAGACAAACCCACTGAAGTCAGCTGATGCATTTATTTTACATAAGTAGCATCATTGGAAACATCAGATTAAACAGTGTAGATTAGATCAGAAAGGTTTCTTACACTGCTTGTGCTTCTCTTTGTGATCAGCAGAGGTCATAGTTTCCCCACCTTTAGGATTGGCTGAGCCTAACAGGCCTTAGACCATCCATCCATCATCTACACTGCTCATCCTGTTCAGCTGTCATTGGGGAGAGGCGGGGTTACACCCTCGACTGATGGCCAGTCAATCACAGGGCTGACACATAGAGACAGACAACCTTTCACGCTCACACCTACAGGAAGTCACCAGTGAACCTAACGAGCATGTGTTTAGACTGTGGGAGGAAGCCGGAGTAAACCCACACATGCACGGGGAGAACATGCAGACTCCACACAGACGGGCCCAGTTCAGCCGAACCAGGATTCAAACCAGGAACCTTCTCGCTGTGAGGCGACAGCGCTGACCACACTAACTCTTTTATTTTACCCAATATTGCACAAGGAAATAAAACATTTGCCCGACTAACCAGATGAAAGCAATGCAGCTACTTCTCTTTACATGTCTCCTTTCCTTACAGGACTTGCTGTTCCTTCCAACATTTTTCTGCAGAATCTTGCTGTGCTGTGTATCCTACTTCAAGCTCTCCACAGTTGATCTTAACTGAAATCGGGGGAATGTGTTGTTAGCAGATGTCTCCTGCAACATTAAGCAGGTTTACTGTTACATGTTGTCTTTTTCTCGATGGGTAACATTTAACAACTTTTAAACCACTTTCAGATTCTGTTTAATTGTTCTACCAAATAAGTGGTTTGACATTCCCCCTGTTATTAAGTTCTGTTTGTTTTTAAGGGCAGACCACCTACAGCATTTAAAGTTTTGTAAGATGCTTACTGCATAAAAGCTGCCGACTAGATGTTGGATTTCATTACATTAAGCCAAATGTCAGGATAAGGAGCGTTGTCACTGCAGAGCAACTAAACAGAAAAGCAGCCCTGCAGGAGGTGTGGAGGTCACAGACACTTCTTAACGTGTGACAGATGTGTTCGAGGACATTACTGCTTATTCAGGCACAGATGCTGTTGTTGCTTAATCTGACTGCATAATAACTCTAATTATGATCTGGCAGAGCACATACTGGTATCCTCTTTGTTTTGCTAACACTCTGCTGCTCTCTGCCCCTGAAACAAAGAGAGACTGGAAGGATTGACGTGTGTGGACGTATAGATCCCTGATCTGACAGATCTTTACAGCCCAATCAGGTGGTCTGGAGCCCACATCTGGTCGCTGTACTTGCCTGTACAGTTATCGAACTTTGGCTTCTTGTCTTTGTTAACTGTCAGCAGCCTTTTGGAACACAGTCGGTGCAGAGTCAGAGAACATTTAGCACGTAATTACAGTGTATTAATGGCAGACGAGTGTAACTAGTGTATAAAACTTGGGGCATTTTTGATTGATGAGTATTTAAGTATTTTTTGGATGGGATATTAATGCGTGTGTGTTTTCTTAAGTAGGTGGAGAGGGGAAAATACTAAACTGGCACATGTGATGCCCTGCTGGCACACATGGGTCTGTACTGTCTGCAGTTTCACTTTGGAAAAAGGTTTCTAAGCTCTCTCATAATTTATCTCTGTCGTTCCCATCAGTCTGTCTCACTCACACCTCATCAAACTTACCCCCGTCCTCCTCGCCTGATTATGTCTGTGGGATGAACAGCAGTGCCCCCCGGTGGTACAATTGGACTGGTGTCCTACCTGTATTTCTGACTTCACTTGATGATCAAATGCTGTACGCATATCTTTTATCTTTTTGAGACTGAGGCGAAATTGCAACGAAGACAAAATATCTCGTCAAAGCCAAAATTGAGGACAATTTTGCACCAAAAGTTCGGCCCTGAATCTAATGTTTTATTTTGTTTGTGTAAAACATAAAGATCTTTATTTGTCAGGTCAACTATCCCAGTAGTAAAACTGATGGTGGGAACTCTGTGGTTTGAGAGAATCTCATGATCTTTTGAGTATTCTTGGATGCTTTGAGAGAGTTAACTTTCCATGAAGTGGCTCCACCTAAATGAATATTCTTGTGTTCAGATGACATCCTCATTTTTTCATTTCAGTGTCACACAAATTAAATATCCATCCATGCACATCTATACCGGCTGGGATAGGGGGGCCTATCCCAGCTGGCATTGGGCGTAAGGTGGGGACGGTCAAGTCAATCACAGGGCTGACACATAAACCCCTTTCCCACCGAAATTAACGCGTTGATACAGGTTTTTCAGACCCACTTATAGATTGTCTCGTTTACCATTGCCAGTGAAGTATACTCCTTTTGGCTCTTTTCTGCTGCGTCACAGTCTGACGTCACAAAACAGGGTTAGTAAACAGTGAAGATGTTACAGTGGTTAGGTCTTTATTGTATCTATTTCTCATTCAGTCTGTGTATCAAACTCGGTGCCGACAAATCTGGAACGATGTTCGAGTTCTGCTTGGACGGAGACGGGAGGAATTTGTAGCTGAGATGACGAGGAGTCGCTGAAGTTACCGACGGAGCATAGCATCGTGCTGGAAAGGGGGCGGAGATTACCGTGTCAACACGGGTTTTGTGTTCCCAACAATGCCGATCGGAGCAGAGGCGATAATTACCCGGGTCTACTGCAGAGTCAATTGACCCGGGTCTGAATACTGATTGTAACCTTTCCCGTTAAGCAAAAAAGCCGGGTGTTAGAGGGTTTTTTGACCAGTGGAAAAGCGGCTATAGAGAGAGACAACCTTTCACACTCACAGCTACGGGAACATTTTAGAGGCACCAATGAATCTAACGAGCATGTCTTTGGCATGTACAGAGAGAACGTGCTAACCTACATGGTTTTAATCCCTACGTCTGAACCGGGATTCAAACCAGGAACCTTGCTGTGAGGATGACCACTGCACCGCAGTGCAGCCCTAAACCCAAAATATAATCTACAATATTAAAGAACATAATACACATTCTCTGAACCAGAAGGAGCAGGATGAGTCTTGATTTATTTCTGCTCCGTTTGTCTAGAAAGCCTGGAAAAGCAGGTATAGCAGTAGTGCAGCAGTTTGAAAACACACACACAGCAGTATGGTTCTGGTTTGTAGTTTTATAAATCCATGCCAGATGAGCAGAGTTGTATTCATGACACTATCTTAAAAATGGGACAGATATGAGTCAGAAGACCTGATCCCTGCTAAGTCCCTCTCAAATAGAAAAGTTGTGCTCAGACCCAGCTGAAGGGACCCCTCCTGCAGGGGGGAGGGCTTCTATAAAAGGGAACATCTGACCAGCAACAGGCCAGCCACTTCTTATTAGTCTGAGGGTAGGCCTGAAGCAGGCAGAGCGAGTGAAGCAAAGAAGAGGAGAAGAAGGTGCTTTAAAGCAGAAATAAAGACTAAAAAAAGAAAAGCAAAGATAAAATTCTGACCTGATCTTACAAATCCAACCTGGAGCCTCTGGAGCCCAATCAGAGATGCCCTCCAGGAAACTTTAAAGCTCTGGATTATTTTTTTGATCTCTTACTTTGTCTTTACCCAGAAAACTCACTCAAACACACCTTTTAAATACTTCAATAAAATAGTCTCGGCCACAAGTTACGTCCCTGTTTCATCTCTGTCTTCATTGTTGTTGTTGCTGCTTTTTTTCTCCTTCTCTCGTCCCAGCTTGTTGGAGTTCCCCGCTTGTCTTGTGCCTCGTCATATGTGAGTTTACAATGATCACTTAAATGTTCAACCAAAACAGAAAGTAATTAATAATAAAATAAGTGAAACTCCAGCCAGTTTCGCTTCCTATTTTTCAGGTCAAAGACCAACTAAAACAGAGAATGGAGGTGTGGTTAGTAGTTGGATATGATCTGATGATAAAGGCTAATGCCTTTATAATTGGTCTGTTATAACTTTGCGCTCCAAATTAGGTTATTGGTGGTGCAGTAGTTAACGCTGTCACCTCACAGCTAGAAGGTTCCTGGTTTCGAATCCAGATTTAGACGTAGCGGGCCTGTCTGTGTGGAGTTTACATGTTCTCCCCGTACATGCGTGAGTTCCCTGCGGGTACTCCATCTTCCTCCCACAGTCCAAAGACATGCTTGTTAGATTCATTGGTGACTCTAAATTGCCCGTAGGTGTGAATGTGAGTGTGAAAAGTTGTCTGTCTGTGTGTATCAGCCCTGTGATTGACAGGTAATCCCGCAATACGATAATTGTATAGCACCAATCGGGACGACGATATATTGCGATATTAATATTTTGTCCCACCCCCCTATGTTTGTGACCCCGTACAGGATAAGCGCTAATAACTGGATGGACGCTAAAGCGGGCTTTGAGTCGGTCTCTGATGCCTCCCTGAAGAGATCAAAACTCTGCTGCATAATGAGGAAAATGGAAACTGCTGCCGATTTATCTTCCAGACTCTCAACCAGGTGGGGGTTAGTGTGTGTGTCAACATGTGAAGAAGTGGAGGTGTCTTTCCGAAAGGGAAAAAAGGAAAGGAAAACGTTCCTTCAGTTTCCAGGGAATCCCAAAGTGTTCTTAGGCCATCTGGGAGTAATCTGTCCTGCATGCTCTGTGTCTACTCACCCAGTCCTTTCACCGTAGGACAGGACCACGACGCCTCCCAAGTTTGACCCTGAGGTCATCCTTTCATTCCGACCGTCTGAACCACATCTGTCAAAAAACATTACTCCTTTTGGACAACAACAGCTCGAGCACATAACGGTACAGACACATTATGGTACCTTTTAAAGCACAGTTTTATACACCTTTCAAATGTATCACTGGTGCTAAAATGAGACCTACAATTCAGGAATGACTGTTCTTGACTGTCACTGTGGAGGAGAAGTGGCTGGACTCTTAGGTCAAATGTTGCCCTGCAACCCACAGTTAGTGGGCTATCATTAAAGTTCATTATGATCAAGAACAGAAAGCTTTACAGTTTAATTAATAGTTTGAGATTTGGGGAAATTAGTATTTTAACCATGTTGACAAGAAATAGAAGAGAACATTGATACTACTCTCAGGTCCGACCCTAGAGCCGATGATTAGCTTAGCTTAGCATAAAGAATGAAAACACAGGGACACAGTTAGCCTGGCTCTGCCCAAAGGTTTTTGCATGGATTTAATTACAAATAAAATTTAAATAGAAAGCTTTATAGAGGCTGTTAATTGGATTTTTTTTATTTTAGATATAGCGAGGCTAGCTCTGCCCCGGAGAGTCGATATTTTATCAGGTCACCAGAAACAGCCTCCAAATGATTGCTGTTTGTTAACAAGCTAGCCGTTTTAAAAATCCCAACACATAGACTGTTTATAAGAGATGGACTTATCAAGTGTGAAGTCACCCTCTAGTTTGTTGGCTGCCGTCTTGAAGCCTTAAGTTCAGCATTGCTGTCTTGGTTTTCTTAAACCCGAAGTAACCATATGTGGATCAGATGGTGTAGCAGGACAGGAGCAAGTAGTTGGCAGCTGTAAGTTAGACAGATGTAACGTCTATGCTCAATTCATGATCTAGCTAAAGTTAGATGCTTAACAACAGTGTTCTAATTAAACAACCAGTCGTCTCATCACTACCAGCCCCCCGTTTCTCTGAGAAAACACAACAGTAATCATGGCTCCCATACTCAAACCATCACAAGTAAATCAATGGATGAGAACACTGAGAGAGATAACACGGCAGGTGTGGTGAGCACAGACCTGTTAATTCATGCTAACATATATAACTGGAAATAGCTGGAGCACAGACTTCTCTGATGATCTGCACACAAAGTCATATGTCAGATTTTTGCATGAAACATTTTTCACAAGGCACCAACAACACACACACGGCTGAGAAGTTCAGAGGCACAATTAGCTAAAGTGACGCTTAGCAGACAGCTAACTGCGACTTCCTGTCACTCACAGTTGGGGTGGCTGTGGCTCAGTGGTAGTCGGTCGTCTTTTGGTCCCCAGCTGAACCCTAAATTGCTCCCGGTGGCATAGCCAACGGGTATGAACGGGTGTGATAACTGATTGACAGTTGGGCACTTAGCAGCCTCTGCCATCAGTGTATGAATGTGTGTGTGAATGGTTGAATGTGACACGTGGTGTAAAAGCAGCTTTGAGTGGTCGCAAAGACCAGAAAACACTATATAAGTACAGTCCATTTACAGTGGCCAAGCCTCTTATGATGCTTCATGAGGCTTTTTAAATTATACTTATACTTATTTCACATATACTTAAAGTGATAATCTCCGAAGATCTCAGTTTCGTTCTCTTTGGCGGCACCTGTGGCGATAAACAGTAATTGCGGGAGCACACTTCCCAGATATCCAGACAGTGCTGCATGTGTGACGTCCACGGTCGGCTCCGGTTGTAACTCTTGATTTTCCTGGCTGACGGTCGCTTTCCTTTTCAGACTGTTTGCTTCATCTGAGCGTCGAGTTTGTTTTTCTTTGGATTTTCACTTCTTGTTGAAGTTGTATCTGTAGTCATCCATCTTTTCTTTGCTTGTTCAGCCATAGTAGATTACTGTTTACTCGCAACACTTGCAGAGAGCGGAAAAGCAGCCGTTTTTTTTCCCGAAAAAGTTGCCAACGACACCAGGTCTGTAACACTGCAAATACAAAGGCTTTCATCAGTGGGCCGTAGGCTCAATCACTATTGTGTTATCTTATTCTGGGATAGATAGAGACTTAACAGACATTTATTTAAGTGAAAATCTTTAAGATTATCACTTTAATGTCATGACTAAAATATAAATAAGCTATAGAGACCCAAACCTTTTACGTACCAGGCTTTTAACATGTTTAATTCTGCTGTAAAGTTGGACACTTTTGAGTTCTGTTGGGATTGATTGCAGTTTTTGGTGCTTCTGTGTTGGCTTCATTTTTCAGCCCTGAAGGATGCCACTAGTTCTTAAATTATAAAACTTTTCCGATGAGTCAGATGTCTCTCACAATCTACCCTAAAGCCATTTAGGGCCTTTGCTCTCCCCTCCCTCAGATAGGGAATGGTTAAAATCCCATAAGTTCTTTTGTGGTAAAATGCTGCAGCTATAAATTGACTCCTCCAGTAATACCTCTTCAATACTCTTCTGAAGTAGTTTTTCACTTGAGAGTTTGGAAAGTATCCAAGCAGAATGTCAGTTTGTAATCAGCCCATCCTTTGTGGTCTCTTCTTTCCTTTTGGATGTAAAAAGAGATCAATAATTCTTCTGTTCTAATTAAGCGACCCGTGGTTTTAAACGCTGCCTCAACCTCAGCTGAGTCGAAGTGCAGAGGGGCTGCCTGAGCTGGAGTGCCACATGAGTGAAGTTGTATACTTTGGGAAGTATTCAAGTGGTTTCGCTGTGGTTAGACAACCCATTTGCAACATAGTCAGAGCAGTTTTTACCTTCCAGCTGGACTGAAGCAGAAGCTTTATGGATGAAATGCAGAAACATTCCTCTGCCATGAGCTCCTCCAAACGTTTGGAAAGGTAGAACTTCTACAGTAATTTGCAGCGTCAGGATGGATAATGGCCGAGTCACCAGGCAGGCCTCGCACAGTTTGTACTTCACTCAGGAGCCACAGAAACTATGTGCAGAGAAATCACAGGCCCATAGTCTGCATATTGTAATCCCTCCACGTTTGATTTGATCAATTTAATAACAAGTCTGATGTCCTGCTTTTTATGTGGCATCATAGAAAGTACCAAGGACATGATTCCTGAGACTCGGGCTCTCATTAAAGCCGGCTTGCCAAACCATTAGCTAAGACGCAGCATGTGGAAGTACTCAGGCTGAGTTGGGGCGACTCCCCTCTGAAGACTACCTAAACACTGCTGGAGAACAGCAATTACTGCACAAGAGATAATCAGAGCTCTGTGTGGTACCAGGGATTTACTCACTGTTTGACTGTAAGATCCCTGCGTCCCGAGGTCAGAGACAGAACTAAAGATCTCCCTTTTTTCCCATTATTTGGAATCATAAAATGTATTCTACTTTCTGTTGTTAAGGTTTTAAAACATTTTAAAGGCAGTCAATGGAAGGCTTTTAAAGACCAAGACCAATTCAGGCTGTAAAACATCACCAAAAGTTGACATAAAGTGCTAAACAGTAGGAGTAAATGTGTTTGAAATGGCCTCAATACAGGCATGTACATTTAAAAGAGTACAAGTAATTCAACAAAACACATAATATGCAGCCAAAGCCAAACAAGCAGAGATGTTGACTTGAGACTTGATTTGACTTGAGGCATGATAACTCAGATGACTTGAGTGTGTTCATAACTTTGAATGTTGTAAAACTCACAAGTTTCTCTCTCTATCAAGTATGTACGCAGCGCAAACTGGGAATCATTGGACGACTCAATAAGCTCCCCGGTATGTGATTGTCATGATTGGAGGACTGGCTGTCAGTCAAACTCCTCGCTATGGCAACACGCAGCATCAAAGCCCCCAAAGAGAAGCCTCATCAGTCGTACTCGTTACTACTCAATACGGTCTCAGAGCAGACCATCGTCATGGCTGCATCTGTGCCAAGATAATACAGATACGATTCACTGTCATACTTTTTGAACAGTTTATATAAATTGGTCAATAATATCATTATTAGACGAGCTACTAACACCTTGTCTTTTCTCTTTATAAAGACTGGATGCTACAGGTAAGAGTGCTGGATCTTGGGTGGAAAAAAGTGACTTGACTTGGGACTGCGTCTTAACTAAGGACTCAACTTGACTTGAGATAACGTGTGACTTGACTTGCCCAAGAAAAAATGACTCGATACTTGCTTGAGACTTGAGCAAAGATGACTTGGTCACAACACTGCAAACTAGCCTTAATGAAGCCAACAACGAAATAAAATGCATAAAGAGTATGTTAAATTAACATCAGACAGAGCTAAAAGGAAAGGAAAATAAAGGTGGGTGTTTACATTTTCAATGGTGGAACAAGAGAGATGGTGGACTATTCACTGACCTAAAACCAGCCATTAATGAATCCTCATTCCTCTGTGCCTAAGAGCTCCATTGTTGTCCATAACAACACACTGTTGCACTATGACGTCCCTTCATTATCATAAAATATAACCACTGGAGGTTTAAATCAATGCCAAGTTCGTCCTTCTGTGTCATAAAAACTCTCTGGAGCACTGAATGTGTATAAATCCGCAGCTTAAAATAGTCCCAAAAAACTACACTTAACGTCTTCAGAAGGAATAAACAGGCAGATAGATGAGAGACAAAGACAGGGACAGGTATTGAATAAAAATAGAGGCATCTTTTTCTGACAAAAAATTAGACTTATTCTTTATTTTTTTATCCTTATAGCCACTAAAAAGTTATTGGTTCTAATTATGTCCATTCAGAGTACTTTGAAAGCAGATTTTCCATGACCTGCTACATTTATTTTACTAATTTGGTTTTAAACTGTTTTGTGTTTTCTTATTTACTACCCGGTATCTGCTTCATATTAGGTGTTCTTACTGCATCTGCATCCATTTTATTGATGTCAGCTGCATCTCTGGTCAAGACGTGTTAATAGTATAATCTAACATCATGGCGGTCCTGCTGTGGGAACATATGCTTGTAAGAAATTGAGGTCATAATTGGCAGATGTAAGATGCCTGGTTTATGGAGGCCTTTAAATTCCTAATGCTTGGCCTGACTGTGGAATTATATTTATTTTCTGTGGTAATGTTTGTTGATGTGAAGTTTAGCAGCAGCACTGGATCTGTGAAATATTACAGAGATTCTCTCATTCTGTGTAATACGACCATAAAATTAAATCATGACATGCATGATCGCCTTAGTTTATGTACCCAAAGCATTTAAAGTATCTTTCAAGTCCTGATTTCTCAATTGAGTTTTACTTTTTAACACAGCACTCGAAAAATGTTATGTTCACATTCATAAATCTTTCTTAGCTTTTCAGAGGAAATGGTGTACATGGAAAGGATTTACTTGTTCTTTTTATTTGGCACCGTCAACATCTATGACGGGATTGGAGGTATTGTTCAATACATGTACTGCTAGGATTGTGATGCAAAACACCTCTACTGGCAGTTCATTGGGCAGTATCATTCTTTTTTACCTTTAATTTCTCATACACCGATCAGCCATAACATTATGACCTGCCTTATATTGTGAAGCTCCCTTTTTGCCGCCAAAACAGCCCTGACCCACGGAGGCATGGGCTCCACTAGACCTCTGAAGGTGTTCTGTGGTATCTGGTCTCCAAGACGTGAGCAGCAGATCCTTTAAGTCCTGTAAGTTGTGAGGTGGGGCCTCCATGGATCAGACTTGTTTATCCAGGACATCCCACAGGTGCTCGATTGAGATCTGGGGAATTTGGAGGCAAAGTCAACACCTTGAACTTGCTGTTGTGTTCCTCAAACCATTCCTGAACAAATGTTTGCAGTGCAGCAGGTTGCATTATCCACTGCCATTAGAGAATACTGTTTCCATGAAGGGGTGCACTTGGTCTGCAACAATGTTTAGGAAGGTGGTACGTGTCAAAGTAACATCCCCATGAATGGCAGGACCCAAGGTTCCCCAGCAGAACATTGCCCAAAGCATCACACTGCCTCCGCCGGCTCACCTTCTTCCTGAGGTGAGCGAAGCACACACACCCGGCCATCCACATGATGTAAAAGAAAACTTGATTCATCAGACCAGGCCTCCTTCTTCCATCGCTCCATGGTCCAGTTCTGATGCTCAGGTGCCCATTGTAGGCGCTTTTGACGCAGCATGGGCGACTTGACTGGTCTGCAGCTATGCTGCCACATACACAGTACTGCTCTGTGTGTTCTGACACCTTTCTATATGAACCAGCATTTTTCAGCAGTTTGAGCTACAGTAGCTCTTCTGTTGGATCGGAGCACACGGGCCAGCCTTCGCTCCCCATGCACATCATTGATCCTTGGACGCCCATGACCCTGTCGCCGGTACCCCATTTTTCCGTCCTTGGACCACTTATGGTTGGTACTGACCCCTGCAGACCAGGAACACCCCACCAGAGCTGCTGTTTTGGACAAGCTCTGACCCAGTCGTCTCGCCAGTCCCTCACATCCTTGTGCTTGCCCATTTTTCCTGCTTCCAACACATCAACTTCAAGGTCGAAATGTTCACTCTCTGCCTAACATATCCCGCCCACTGACAGGTCCCCCTGCTAAGTTAAGCTAACTCTGCAGCTTCATGTTTAACAGACTGATATGAGAGTGGTATTCTACTTCTCATGACTCGCATATTTACTAAAACATCAACCCCTTTTACAGATCCAGTCAGTGCCATGGTCTACCCGAGAAAATGCAGAAACCAGTCAAGCTAAAATTGAGTCAACTAGAATTGTTTTTTTTCTGTTGGCTTGGTAAGTGTGCTAACAGTCAACAAATCATCTTGCTGTCCTCACCAGAGAACCGCTGCCCAAATGTAATAAATGACTTCAAATCATTTTTTGAAGGCTTACAACACAAGGGAGGATCACGTCTTAATTTACAGCTCACAGCAATCCCAAGACAGTAATTCTTTACATTGTGGTTGATATTCAGTGTCGACAGCCAGGAATAAATTTTAGGCATTGCCAATAGTTTACCAAGCCAATAAAAACATCCATTATATTTTCCGGCTTACAAGATTTATGTGTATCAGTGTGTAACTTTCCATCTATCATTTTCTATTGACTGTTGGTCGATCCAGTGGTGTAGAAGGTTCTTGACTAACTTCTCTGTTGAGATTCAAACTATATTATATATTCATAAATGTTGAATGTGTATTGCATAATTAATTCCAGACTCACTGTACAGCAGACCACAGGAGGCGACTAGCTGCTTAAGAGGTTGGGAAGTCCTGATGGCATTCAAAGTCAGTACCTCAAACCCAGCCAAGTCAGACCATTCAGTCTACCAGCACACATTCATTCAGCCTCCTTGAAGAGGAAGGTGGCCGTGAATACCAACTCCTACCACATTACAAATCTGGTGAACATAATCACCTGATCAGCTGCTTCTTGGGTAGAAGAGTATAACGGTTTATATAAATGACTATCAAGCCTTTGGCATTTAAAAGTAGCTGCAGAGATGGCAGCCTTATATCCCTAGAATCCCTTATGTTTGTATTGGATAATCCCACTCGTCAGGATTTCAATCCAAACATTCAGAGCCAGTGGAGGATGTAGTGTGTCTGTTTGATAGTTTAAGGATTCAGAGGTAGGGGTGACAGTGCTAAACCTCTTTTCTTGTTTGCTGATTTTTGAAAGCAAGTCCAGATCGTGTAGTCTTATCAGGCAGTTTTTGGTGTTACTGATGCTAGCGAGGAAATCTCATTTCCCTTATGAACAGATGGCATTCATCAGGCTTAAAAGAGCAATTTAAGACAAAATTCTGTAATTATGACAGTTTGATAATTCAACTTGAAGCACACAAACATGCATATGTAACCACAGACTGTATATAATAACTGTATAAAAGGGACCCATTTGTTTGTGGACAACTATTTTGCCTCAAGTTTGTCATTGGGATAGTCACTGTCTTGGTTTAGAACCCACAGGTGATCTTCTTTGGAAGAGATTGGTTGATTGGTACCTGCTGTATGTCTCAATCTCTGCCGACAGGTTGTTTGGTAGCGGCTTGTCAATCTCAGGTAGCCACGCCCTAAAGCATGCCCTGCTTTAAAGTCCATTTTATCTATAACAAACAAAATGAAAATGATGCTGTTTTGTAAAAAACTGAAAAATCACACTTCCTTTTGCTCGCCCATATCAGCCTCTAAAAACCAGCTTTGTATGACTCTTTAAGATCATACAAGAGCAGAAGCAGAAGTAGGGCAACCTCACTGATGTCTGTTTAACATGCAGGGTGAGTATTTGGCTAATTCAACTTTCTATAATTCCTAAGTTCCACTTTATTTGACTGCAGTAGAGTTAATGGGCAAAATCAGTAGGAGAATAATTGCTTCAGTTTAGATCCATGTGGCTTAGCGCTGTGTGGGTTAAACAATTAGTACACCCCTCTAGCCATGCACAAAATACACAGTAAGTTGTCAACCTTTTTCAGGTTGCTGTCTTTTCTTCAACGACTTCTGCAGTCTCCAAACTAACAGTGGCACTGGATGGGCCCCTTGCCCGCATTTCAGACAGGATGGACCTTCTGAACTCATTTCCTTGCTTCAAAAACTGTCTGTGAAACTCAACACTGACTTATTGTACCTGCCTCAGCTGCTGCATGCTGAGCACTGCTTTTTTTATGCTGGACCCAGTTCACAAGACAGAGAGGAAAGCTGAAGTCTACTAACATTTTCCCCTCAAATTAAAACAGCAAGTTTAGAGAATTATAGTGTAATCAACTTATATTGTCCTCAAGAGGCTTTACAGCGAGGCACAGACAATCCTTAATTATGAACTTCGGGGGCTTTAAGAGCAATTCCACTCATTAACTATGGCTCGTTCACAGTCCAGCTATACTCGGTTTCCATCTAATCTTGTTTTAACAACAATGCACCAAAAGACAACGTGTTATATAAAAGCTGTCCCCATTAGTGAGGAACCTACAGAAAATGATGACTCATCTCTGAAGTCGCCCTTTTTAGCATCTCACAGCTTTATGTCTCGGTTTCAGAGCACACAACGTTTCTGTTTTGACTCAGTTTCACTGCATTCATCAACCTCGCTTTCCAGCAGGTCCTCCAACACATCAGCCACAAAGGTTGTTTGCACAGTGTTGGGAGAACAGTGAAGAGGAAACCACAGTAACGCGTTCTAAATGAACTACCCTTTTGTTGTGATCTATACATCTGCTTTTTTGATATGCAGCTTCGAGTTTGTAATGAGAGATTAATTCCACATACACAGTAGTCCAGACCACAAAAGGCTACTAGCTGCTTAAGTGGTTGGAAGGGCCTTACGCCATTCATTGTCAGTGCTGCCAAGTCAGACCATTCAGTCTACCAGGACACATTCATCCAGCCTCCTGGAAAAAAGACAGTTTCCTTAAATGCAAACTTCTACCACATAAAAGTGTGCTAACTCTGATCCCCTTAACAGATGCTTCTTGGGTAGAAGTGAAGAATGGAACATATAAATGACCGTCACATGCTGCCTTTAGCGCACACACACCAGCTGCAGAGATGGCAGCATAATATCTTCTAGAATTACATTCATAGTCATAAATATCAGCATCCACAATCCATGCAAACTTTCAGAGCTAATACAGGACATATGCTGTGTTCGAAATGCCATTCTATACTAGCAGTACGTAGCGATTGGGCCAAAATGTAATATGCAGTATGCAAACAAAAGCTCAATGTGCAGTATGCCAAAAATGCCCGGATACTACATCCTACCGCCGAACGCAGTGTGCAGTATATAGCATATAGTACGGCATTTCAAACCATAGTCTGCCTTTTTGTAGCAAAGCTGAGGGATTAGAAGTTGGGTTTGGATGGTTGATGGGTGTGACATTGCTGCACCTCTGACCTTGTTTTTTTATTAAAGCAGAAGTAGCTCTGCACCGTGTAAAGTACCCTTATATGGCAATTTATGAGCGATCCTTATGCTTAAGATGAAATCTCATGAGCACTCAATCTTCATGCACAAGGCCGTTTGTCCGTCTCGCTGCAATCATCAACCTCATTTTCCAGCAAGTCCTCCAACCCATAGGACCACCAAAGTCGTTTCTTCCAACACGCTGATGCAACCAACAGGAGCAGTTCTGAAATGAGCATCCCTACCGATGGCGTGCATGTTGTCTACCTACACATATTATGTGTGAAAAAGCATCTAGAACATGTGGTTTTTGTTGTGAAGTCATTGCCGTTATTCATGCCTACGCGCCTGCCCTGGATGTCCCGGGCCAAGACTTCCTGTTCTTTGTTTACCGTCTGAGACTTGAGAAGTGAGATTAGTCAGAGTAGAGAAACACCATCTTACATCTCAGATACATTTTTATTGAGATGAATAAAAGGCTAAATTTTTGTCCGCTGATAGCCAATGGGTTGTGAGACTGTATTTAGGTTGATGCCTCTTGCTTCTTCTGCTTTGAACGTGGACTGTATGGACTTTCCTGCATATGAACAAATCCTGCTTTAACATAATGGTTAGTACTACTTGGTCAACAAACAAACCAAAGTCTTATCCCTCGGCTACAGATTCTACATTCATATGCATTATATGTCCTTTTGTAGAGATTATGCTGAACCTACTGTTGACAACTTGCCCAGCACCAAACAGAGAGTCAAATCTAAGGATTTTGTAGGGGGAAAAAAGGGCAACAAAAAGTCCTGCGAACCTGTGTGAAATAAAAATAACCGGTCAGATTGAAACAGAAGTTAAAAGTTTTTATAATATATTTGAAATATTCCGTGCCATCCTCCTTTGTTCCCTTCTTTAAAAGGCTCTAATAAAACTTCTTTGATCACATCTTGTGTAAGATAAGAGACATTTGCCTCTGCCATCATTATTCATCTAGTCTTCCTTATGCTAATATTAAATCTGCTGCAGTCAAATATAACACATTTTAATCTGCACAGTCCCCTTCCCGAGGCATCATTCTCACAAATTCTCACTTCTTCAGAGGACAGACCGTGCATTCACTGAGCTCCTTCAGTGGAGATTCCACTCTTAACGGGAGTCGGCTTTTGCCCCCTTGGTGCCGGCCCACAAATGGTCACCAAACGGTTTGATGACCAGGAAAACAAAACAAAGAAACATATGGCGGCTCAGATCTTGACCCAGCAGTACAGTTCAGAGAGCTCCCTATGAGAGAGAGAGCTCCCTGTGAGAGAGAGAGCTCCATGTGAGAGACGATATTTTCCACAGTCGTCCAGAAAACATCAGATGAGCTCATGGTTTGTGGTGGTGCAACTCTCCAACTGAGTCTCAGACACATATTGAAGGTGTTTTGGCATCTGATGACCGTACAACACTCCATAAAGACTTCTAAAGCTGGTCAGTTTGACTTTGGCAGTTATCTTTACGTTATAAACACACACGTTTATAAAAGCTTACGGAGAAAGTATCTACGCATTCCTTACAACGCTGGTGCTCTCTGCTTCATTTCTTCTTCTGCAGCGTTTTACATGTACCATTACACACATAACAGCTGGAGGGAAATGAGGCACACACACACACGGTGATTCATGCTTTCCAAGTTGCAAGTAATGGTTCAGTAAAAGTGTTTTAACAGTGCAGTAATCTCCTATAGGATGACTAAACAGCCTCATCACATGGAACAGAGAGAGGGAACCCGACAAAGGCTGCAGAATAATCTAAGAGGCTGAAAGACGATAACTAGGGTAAAAAAAAAGAAACGTTCACGCTGCAATAATATCATATTTCTTTACTAATCTTTGGTTCTGTTTTTGGACATACTGCAAAGTTTCACCACTTCAAGCATACAAATCAAATAATCTTAATTGAATTGTTATTGGCCATTATACTAACCACATTAGGCCAATCAGGTATCGGCCCGATGGGACCAATTCAAACTAAATCAACCAGATATATCAGAAACATTTGATAAGACCATGGCCTCATCCCACAGCAGCACATGACGCCGGCACGTTATGTGTTTAGATTTTGTGCCATTACCCCAGAAACAAGTAGTAGTAGTACAGTAAAGCTACACACCTAAGTTTATGCTACCTAATTCTGTTATGCCACATTACGTTAAGTTCAAAATGTACACACGTGTCTTCAGTAACAATACTGGATATAAAAAGTTTATTTGTCAACAGTGACTTGCAGTCTCACAGTGGATAGTGAAAGTCCTGTGTTTGTGCGACCCACCTCCACTCTTAAGTAAACTTTATTGTCTTTACACTACACCACCAGACTTTCTAGAGGATTTGTGTTTCCATTATATTATCCAGACGAGGTCAAAACTTAGCATGTGGCTGACCTGAGCGCATCAGGTCAATGTGCACTTTTGTGGGCAGTGTGTTACAAGGACTGTCCTTATGAGGCCGATGACAACGTGTTTGAAAGCAGGTGCGCAGCTGCGAACCTAGGCGAGGACGAGCAGCGGAGGAGCAGCCCCGCCTACTCCCCGAACAAAGTATCCAGAGCCGTATAGACAGATAGTCGCATAAGTGGAGGTCCAATATGCTCCATGATCCGCCATTGCGATGTTGCAACTCTCTCTCTCTACAGCTGTGAAAGTACTGTCAGTCAGTCAGTCGGTCAGTCAGTCAGTCAGTCACATACAGACCCATGTGTGAGGCTGACCCTGGCAGTCAGCCAAAAAGGATCCTTTATATTTCACCACACAGAATTTAATACTTTTTCTGGTCTGCTCTGTTTATTTGCTGTCTGAGTTAATTTTGATGCATGAAGCTACAGTTGTTACCGGACTTTGTTTGTTCCTTATTAATACATTTTAATATGAAAGGCTTTTACAGCAATGATTTGGAACCACTGAGCAATTTCTGAAGTTTTGAAAATCACACAAGCTTTAAATCAGAGAGAAATCGGCACTCATTTTGATGAGTAACAATTGTTATTTGTCAACTTTGAAAGACTCTGGTTGAGTCATTCGCCAATGAATTGCTTATACCCCAAAGATATCTAGCAGGATAAATGGACCTGTCTACAAGTCCAAATCTTGTACTGTGAAATTGTTTTAACCAACTGCAGCGACGACCTTAAGCCAATGAGAACAACAAGATATGGGTCAAGGAAAAAAACAAGGGGAGGAGACGTAACAACTGTAACAGAACATAATATTATTCATCTTCCTTTGGCTTTTGATGTCAATCAGTGCACAAGCATATGGTGTCCCTAGCTTCTCAAAGACCTGTGTTTTTGGACAAAATAACTCATGTCTTCTTAACATACATGTTCTGTGTCAAGTTGTGTAGTTCTAGGTCCTAAGAAGAGAACAGAAGGTAGCAGTTCAGTGTTATTTATTAAATAAGTTGTAGAGGTTGAAGGTGAAGAGTTGACCTGGAGAAATGGTGGAGCAGGGGCAGCAGCAGGAGCTGAGGGGACGGCGTGGTGAGGCAGACGGACTGATATCCCAGAAATCTGTCGCAGACTGCTGTGTAGAGTCGGGATATTTATACTGCAGGAGCGAGTTGAGTGGATGGGTCCCAGGTGTGCAGATTGATTGGCAGCATTAGTGTAATTGAGTTCCATGCACGAATGGAGAGAAACAAACGGGGACAACAACACACACAAGGAAAGGGAACACAACTAGTAATAAGGAAAAGGCACAGCCGCTACCATGACATCCTGTGTATAAACATGTCTTTCAGTGTTTGTTAGGATTGAAACCATTTTTAGACAGATTTAAGTAGAGACAGGCCGGATTAGAAGTCAGATTTTATACAACAACAAAGGTTCTGGTTGGGTTTGAACGCAGGTCATTATGAATGCATGTGCTGCAGAGAGCCCCACATGTAACATGTTCACAGCTAGGATCTGTTGGTTGCATTGATGTTGCAGAGATTAGTGGGTTGCATGCTTTTAAAAAGGCACATACTTATTACCCAGTAAACTTAAAAGTTCAAGCAAGGTTGTGCATGTTGTGAGGTTTTTGTGGGAGCTTTTTCTTGTTCTCACTTTGGGTCACAGGGTCAGGGGATTTAGGGAATGAGGGAGGGTCATTGTCAGTTATTGTTTCATAACTTTGGTTTTATTAGCAATTTGAACCTGGAGATGTGGTTAAGGAATATACAAAACCTGATCTGGACTTTCTTTGTGAGCCAATAAAAGCAACATGTCTATAGAAGAGCTTGGTCAGCAGACAGTGTACAGTGACAGTGTTTGCTTTCTCCCTTATGTGACCCAGTTCAGTTCATTTGGCGTGGTTGTCTGAAATAAGCTGATTTTATACAGTCGGTGTATTATAGGCTGGCTTTACAGGCTTATTATTAAATCTTTTCTAAGCTGTAAAAACGGACTCAAGTTCATGTCCTGCCTCATGTTGAACAGCATGTTTTAGGGCCCTATTATTGTCTCTTAGTTTTACAGGGGATGTCTCCAAACTAGGCCAGTCATCCCAGCCCATCCCAGCACCACAAACAGCAAACCAAATGAGATCAAAGCAGGGGAATGAAGCTAACCGCTAACTGCAGGTCTTACAGCAAATGTCAGGGAGAAAACTGCAAACATTTACTTCACTTACGTTCTATCAGTAACAATCAAAGCACATTTCACAGGCTGTGATTCCTCCCAGCTTGGAGTCATTTACCTGCAAGAATTGCTCTCGAATATAAGAGTAGGAAAAGAAAAAATATATATATATTTATTTTTGTTTTGCAATTTGAGAATAAAGCTGTATTTTTATTGTTAGATCCTGGCATTATGAACCATGAATTTAGAGCAGGGACGTTTTTTATTAGAATAAAGTGAAAATTTTGAGAATGAAGTCCATGTGTCAAAAAAATCCCTCCCTTTCTTCACATGTCTGACAATAATGATGGAAATTTCACTTTATTCTCAGCGTTTCAACTTTATACTTGAGATTTTCCGTACGCCTCACCCTGACATTCTTCTGTACGGATAACATCACTAACAACTGTGCCATTGGTGAGTGGTCATGTGTGCCTGAAAGTGTTTGAAAGTAGGACAATTTAGAAGATATTATTTGAAAGGTATTGGTTAATTGGGATGGAAGATTTATGCACGTTATGATTAAGAAAGAGAAGATGGAAGAAATTCTAAATCAAAGAAGAAAGAACGGGCTATCTCCAGACAAATGAACATGTGTTTATCACACCATACTGTATTATAAATAAATAATCATTACTGTCTTAATACATTTGTTTCATTCTCTATCTGTTCTTCAGCATTAATGTTTTGCGGGTGGCTTTACTCAAAAGGATACGTTGAAGAGGAATCTCAGATTACAGCCACTTTTTGGGACAGTAACGGTACAGTATACAACATTGGATCAAGCACCTTTTCTTTCATTCCCTCCCATGGACGCCTGCCTAATGATATGAGCTTAAACAGATGGTCCATAGTTTGTGTCTTTTATTGTGTTCTTAACCGTTCTCCTTCCAAAACAATCAGTATGAGGATTTTCTGATCTATGCTGAACTAGAACTGGCAAAACTAGGCTACTAGCAGCATGATGCTCTGGAAGAAGTTACCATTTTCTCACCATAGCTGACAACATTAATGTCGCTGTCAGAGATTATAGCACTCAAGCTGAAATAACAAATTCAGTTCCCAATTCAGTCAAAAAAGACGTTGTCTCAGTCGCTGAACCGACATCTTATTTAAGAATTGAATGTCAGAATAAATCACAGACATCCACAGTTTACATTGCCCCAAAGTACAAGTCGGTGGACCGCTGATGAGGGACTTGTCGGTGACATGTGGGGAGTAGACGCAGACCCTGTGGGTGGTCAGTAAACCATCTGCTGGTGAGAGTTGTGCAGTAAAAGCTAACATTTGCCCAAACAGCCATATAATTTGCCAAGTCATCATTAACCTAGCCTCTCTTATTCTGAAGTCTGGAATCTCTGTAAAGTGTGTCCAAGAAAAAAGGGAGACACTGCATGTTTTAGGTGTAATTTGTGCATGTGGGTAATTACAGCATTCTTGGATATGGTAGTCTGAATGGTTAGGTTGCTCACACGCTGACCTGGCACTTCCTCAGTGGCTCAATTCTGCCATGTCCTTAGACTTTGATCTGCTTCAGTTCTGCAGGAAACTCCAGTTTGGACCTCTTTTTAAGGGAATACATAATACAGTACTATAGCACACCGTTACAGCCTTATCTGCATGGCACGGAATTTTATTCATTCTGTCACAATGATAATAAGTCAACTCTGCAGCTTCTTTATTGGCTACAAGCTGACTTTGTTTATATTTTGAACAGCCTCTTTTTCCTTCATTATAGAAAAACTTAAAGACATGTTACAGCTGTTAAAAGTTATCTGTACAATTTAGCATTTAATCAGGAATGCAGGATGCAAAAAATCACTGTCTGTCAGTGAAGGCTATAAAAATAAATATTGGCATTGACCAAATCAACATGTCTGCCGACATCACAGGCCGTTTAGATACGCCTCAATTACACACATGCCATTCACTACACACTCTGATACAGTTGGTGGGAGTATGATACTTTAGAAATGGTACAAATAAATATTTTTTATATGTAACCTAAATGTGTAGATTTTGAAAAGAATTATGTCTGCATCTGCCTCTTCATGTCATCATGATAACAGGAGGTATAATAATACCATAATTTCACTACAGGAAGGTCTCTTAAATTAAGTGGGGAAAAAAATGTTGCTGCTCCTACTGAAGAAAATGGCATTTAAAATTTTTGGGAAAAAAAAGCAAAATTAGACCAAAAGCAAAGACACATGGTTCTCGATACAAACAGTTGCCAGAGTTGCTGTGTGTTTATGTTTAGTCTGCTGCTGTTTGAAATATGCAATATACAATAAATAAGGGGCGACTGTGGCTCAGTGGTAAAGTCGGTCGTCTCTCAATCAGAAGGCTCATGGTTCAATCCCTGACTGCTACAGTTACATGTGGAAGTGTCCTTGGGCAAGACACTGAATCCCAAATTGCTACCGGTGGCATATGACTGGGCATAGATAGGCCTTTGCCATCAGTGTGTGAATGGGCGAATGTGACACGTAGTGTAAAAGCAGCTTTGAGTGATCGCAAGACTAGAAAAACGCTATATAAGTACAATCCATTTATCATTTAAATAAACAGATTTACAAACTAATACTGAAAGCATATTTCCCATTCGCTAACAGGACAGTGAACAACAGAGACAATCTCTTATATCCAACTCTTTTTCTTCTCATATTTCCCCTCTGCACTGCTGACATGTAATGTTTGTCCAAAACTTTTCCCTCTGGCAATTACATTTCATTGAAGAATTGCTTAAATTCAATGCTGCATTTAGTTCTCTGAGACATGGCATTAATATAATATGCTTTAGTTCAGAAGTGGATTTTGATTCTGGTATGAAAAACACTGGGGGGAAATGCAATTAGAACTAATTTGACAGCAGAGCTGTGTTCTTTTGAACTTCTAGCAGAGTGGAATTTGAACATGTCAAGACAGTAAAGTAAAAAAAAAATGCATAAAACATACTGTAACCGTATGCAGTAAAGTTTTTAGTCTTTGTTTAGTCCTACACATAAACTCAAAGGTTTAGCAATTGTAAATTAACTGTTATTTTACATAATTAGACATCTTAAAGCCAAAGGAAAATGTTATGATTGTGAGTAGGCCTATTATCTTATACTGTATGCTATTGAACAAAGCAAGAAGAAATTGGGTCAATACTGCAGCTGTATTAAGTTTCTAACAGTGGCACAGCAGACACATGCTGGTTTTCTCTGCAGCTTCTGCCTGTGCAATAAGCAAGTTCAAATGGGACTGAAAATATAACGTGGGACCACAGATATTTACTTATCTACAACAGCAGGTAAGCTATTAGTGTCCTGTTAGTATTATAAGCTATTGATTATCTAATTAGTGTCCGTGTTGGGTGTCTTTATTTTGCTATGTGTTTTTTATTGCGGAAGTTTCAAGTTGCTCCAAAATGTTCAATTCATGTTTTTCATGAATCGTCTTCCTGATAGCTTCACTAAGCTGTCAGTTGTTGCATGAGCAAGAACACGCTGTCCCGCAGTCTGTGTTGAAATCTCTGTTAACGACTGTGAAGCTGCTTTCAAGTGCATCTCGTAACCCTTTTATATCTCCGAACTATGGTAATTGATAAGTCACAGACAGTACCGTGTATGTATTGGTGGTATGCTAGTTATCATTTGATCATTAGACTAAATACGTCAAAATACGTCTTGCTATACATAACGTTTGACAGCCAAGCATCGTTCACATGAAAAATCTAATTTCCTGCGTGAATATTTATTATTACCGACACTAACTGAAGGCAACATTACAGCCTGAATATGGGAGAGGGCGCGCGAGAGAGGGGTGTGTGTGACGTCATGGCATGGTGCCCCGTCCATGTTTGGCGGAGGAGAAGTTTGTGTAGCTTCGACAAACTCTACATAGCAGTGCTTTGGTCAGGTAGTGCTCTGGCCAACAAGTACAGCTAGAAAGAAGAAAAAGGGATAATTACTTTTCATTTTGTTTTAAAGGCTTGTCAAATCAACGTAACATCATTTAATTAAGATGCCCTTGTTTAATTTTTTATAATTATTGAGTTAACGTTTAAAAACGATCAGAAACCGGAGCGGACGTTTCTAGATTAACGTCCCACTAACGTTTACATTAACGGCTAATTATAACAGAGTCGCTTAATAGCCCGGGTAACCTTATTTCTGGATGCGTTTTTGGTTTTTTTCCTGTTAGTTTCTCGCAATTAATATCCAGGCTTCTTATTCTTCGGAGAGTCGCCGGGTGGTCTCGTATGAACCGTGTCGAGACAGCGACGAGGGGTCGGGGGCTCCGCTAGCAGAGCGGGGCTTCATGATGAAGATGCCCAGAGGAGGACGCCTGTTCCTGGCGACGTGCCTCGGCTCGCTCTTCGTCCTGGTGCTTTACTTTCAGAGCATCACCAAGCCAGGTAATTCTCCACTCTGACTACAAAACACCCACACTAACAATATAACAGCAACACTTTAGATATTTTGTGAAGTACACATAGAAAAAGTAAAACTAAAGAGTTTGAGGTATACAATTATAAGTGTATTGACGTTAGCTGGGTGTCTCCATTATGTCTTGTTAGGCACTTTAACACTGTTATTCTATCCTTTGTGAGTACATGTGACAAATAAACTTGATTGATTGACACCTATATCTCAAATGCTGATAACTGTAGTGAAAACGTTGATTTATGGCTTTCAAAAATAATTTACAGGAAGAATAGCTTAAGTAAGTAAATTAATGTTACACAGCTGCATGCATACAATATATGCATACCAAACAGAACTAATAACTACTGGATTATAGAGTAAGGGTCTTGAATGTTCTTTTAATGCATCTCTAAGGAATTTAATCAAGGCTGGGTGGTCTTGCCAGGTAATCTGTAATATTGGCACACCTGTTTTTGTTAGGCTAATATCCATGTATTAAAAAGAGGGCATGTGCAGTGTCAGGATGAAATGTGAATGAAATGAAGTATGAATAAGCTCACTGTGAACGGTGTTTTGAAACCCCCCTTCCCAGAGACCCCCTGCATTCCTGAGCTCAAACCCTCCTCCGCTCCTCTTCTTACCTCTTCTCTCCTGTCTGCTCTCTTTGTTTCCTGGGCTGAGCCTGTTCTGGACATTGAAAGACAGATTTGCCCCCAGGGGAATTTCAGTCTCTCAAGGAGAGGAGTCAGTGCAAAGTTAGAGAAGCAGAAGAAGAAATGATTGATTTGAGTTCACCATACAGGCAAGGGCAAAATGGCACATGGGCATAAAGGAGAGGGTGGAGGAGATTTAATAGAAAAAGAGGTGTTTCCATGTGGATAGTGGAGGAGGAGAAGGCTGCACAGAAAGGGAGCCAGCTCCCAGTTTTTGCTGAAATTGTAACGTAATAGGAGCATGATAAATCATTGTGTTAAATGGAAATGTAGTAAGAGGAACTGAGCGGCTTTGGTGCGACACGTACGTCAAGGCACATACTGGAGTTGTCACATGCGTCATATCATAAAAATATAATGATTTAGAAATACTTAAACATTAAAGACATACTTACACCCATAATTTCACCTGAATTGTCTCCAGCACACACCCAGTTCAAAACCTCAGCAATGAATCACTTTTTATAGACCACCACACATAGAATATATACAAAAAAGCTACATGGAACCAAGCCTCCAAGCAGCACACTTCACCACTTCCATTGACTCCCCTCCACTAACTAACTGTATATACCTTCACTGCCCAGCATGTTCAGGCTTGTCAGCTTTACAGCCCCTGTAGTAGACATGCAGGCCACTTGGAAAAGCCTGATGGAGCCACATTATACAGGACTAATTCACAGGATGTCAACAAAGCACAGGGTGCCCTTAATTACTGTGTATCCAGACAGAGACAGTGTGGAAGCCAACACCTACTTTCTTGCTTAGTTCTGTATTATCCCCGGCATTTCCTTTTAAATTCTCTCTTCTACTCTGTTTCAATCTGACTGAAGCACATTTAAGTGGAACAGCAGAGAAGGAACCAGGTAGCAGTTCTAAGTCTGTTGCAGTATGTACCCACGTGTGGATATAGAATTTATGATTACTTTCAGTAATGAAAGAAAGAAGCCTATCCACCGGCCACCAGAATATAATGGAAGAGAAATGTTAGTTTTTCCTGATATGAAGTGGTGTGACTGTTAATTGAGTCGGCACTATGTTAAGAAAAAAGAGAAGAGAGCAGAGCGGATGGTAATGAGTTAAGCTTCATTGTTGTTGTTACATTACAGTTGTGCTGAAGTAACCACCCCATTCTTGAGAATTTCAAAGTAATGAATACACTGTTATCTATGAAACTCATATTTCTGTGTGAGCGGTAGCTGTCTAAGAATTTGGTCAACCAAATTAGATATCGCTGTATTGCTAAATGTCATGTGTTTCACTTGTAAGATGCACAGCTATCAGAGATTTCCTTACGCTTAGGCTGTCAGCTTGAACTTTAAACATTTCTATCCGATAACTTTCTAAGTGTTTTAAGTCAAGACACCAGTGTTTTTAGCAATATCTTTTGATTGGATTAAGGATTTTAGTCATCAGACGTTTGCTAATGGTTGCAGCAACCAGACCTGCAGTCCCTAGAGCCCCACCAAAGTGCACAGGAGAGAATGAATTTTAACGTGAAACTGCTTTATTCAGTGTTTCTACCAACACTGAATAGTTCAGATCAAAAGCCCTGTTTGTTTTGCAGAGGAGAAGACCTCTGTGGATAATTCGGCTCCTGCTAAGAACACGTAAACAATGAACACTGAAGGGTCACTTGTTTGTAAAGTGTACAGCCTGCTAGTCTTTTGCTCCTGCGTTGCTTTGTTAAGAATGAGGCAGCAAAATGTGACTTGATACAGGGACACTGATGTCATGGGTTGTCGACTTTTAGGCTGCAGCCCTCACTTTGTATGATAAAAGCTTATGTAATCCACTATCTCTGAACTACTTCCCTACTGTTTCACTTGCCTCTTCTGGGTTGTTTCTTTTACTTATCATTGCTGTCATTAAACCCCCCTTAAGAGGAGAATAACACTTGCTACTGCTGCATTGACAGATCAATGATAAACACATTGTATGATAAGAAGTTAAACACAAGCACTCTAGATACCGTTTTAAAATACCCTCATGTTTCCAGTCTACTTGTCGAACAGAACCACATCTCCCAATTAAGCCTGCGGACAGGAAGCACAGTGCATATTATCATGCTTCCATTGTCTGGCTTCCTGTGCCAACACCCTGGGTTTGGCACTCAGCAGAGAAATACAAGTATCAAGTGTACTTTTATAAACTAATTACATAAGTCTTGTTAGATTTCTTTTCACTTTTAATTCATTTATGAGTTTGAGTCGGTTAGATTCAGATGTGACACCTTATTTGGAGCTGTAGTTGTAGATGCTTTTTTAACCCTGGTGTTTAGCAGTGCATACAGCACATCAGACCAGTGACGATGATAATGCTGCACACATGGTGGAGTGAATGCATGATGAAGCATCATGCTTGGGGCTAAACTAAGAAAAGGGGGAAACCTTTTGACTTTTTAGAACATTTTCTCAGTTGGCATTCAGTCTCATGTCCAAAATATCAACAGTAAAACAGTTTACTGAGCCAATCACAATCAGGTTAAATTGCCAAGCACATTTCCACATTCAATAAATCTGCCTTTGTTTATTGTTGTGTTAAGATAAACAGTAAGAAAGTAGCCTAGCTGTGTATGCTGAAATGAGTCCAGTTGGTGTGTTTTAGAATCACTGGACAAGTACCGTGTAACATTATGTAACATGATTATTATGTAATGTATTCCGCAGACTTCAAAGAGTGTTTCATAAGTTGAAGTCTCGTGTCAGTGATTTATCAGGATGTGACTGATGATTCATGTCTCCAGTTATCGCTGCAGTTAATGCATGGATTTAAAGTCATGAATGTGTGTTGTTACAGGGTTTAGCGCTGTGATTCTTTGATATAGATACATATTCGACAGTAGAGTAGAACAACGTCTCTATTTTATAAAACTTGGGCACAGACATGTTTAACTTTTGGGAATTTTCAGGATTGGGAAAATGATTCCCTCATAACATATGAAACATATCTTGATTTAATTAAGCTTTAACAATAAATCTCTTTAGTTTTGGCGTGTATAAACAATTTAATGCTTGAACATAACTTAACGTAACGTAGCCCATCCCTACTTACTAGTTTTATTTCATGAAATCTCCTCTTAAGCCACCGTAATTTAACATTTTTGACACACTAAGGACATTTCCATGACATGTGCTATTCCCGCCAGCCTCTCTTATTAGCTACATCATAATTTCAACAAAAATAGAAATGAACAGCCAGTTTCTCCTTCCTCTCAGACGCTCCTTTATGTGGTTGTATTGACTCAGCAGTGCTCTGCCACAGTGTCATTTTGAGCGTAGTCTGAGTGTATGCTAACTCAGCATAGAGGGGTGGAGCCAGTGTGAGCACTCGACAAACGTGGAGTAACTTGTCAGCACTAACAAGATGAGTCGAAGCCACATTCATGCAAATTTGACAAGTTTTAGGCCCGGCTGTTTGACACACAAAACCATTTCCTATCACCACCCTGAAGCACCAAAATGTCACTCACTCTTTGCATCAGATTATGATGAGATATCGTGTTTTTCTCATATTTGCATACTAGTGTTGAAATAAGTCTGAACTGACATTAAATGTCTTTGAGCAAAAGCAGGACTTGTACCTGAGGTTTACTCTTGGTAGAATCATTACCTCTGAACCATGAACATACTGTATTTCTCTGTTCATGCTGCTGTTTGCTCTACATTCACCCTCTCCAACTTTTCCACTTCATTTGCTCGCCGGTTGTACCAGGCTTCACACAGGAGAGGGTGGGAAAACTCTACACTCTGTTTCCCAGCTGCGGTAGACAATAGTGAATTGTCTGATCAAGCTAAAATGCCCATGGGCACCTGAACAGCACATTTTAAAGCTGTGCTTCTCCTTTAATCTGAGTCCCTGTTTCAGTTCTCGATTGTTTTGTCATCTGTTGTCACACATACTGAGCTGAACTGCGCTGAAAATGACTGCCACAGATGGATGACAGGTTTTTGAAGATTGTTTTTTGCTCACCATCACTGTCGTGCCCAAAAGCAGAATCAATCCTGCTGGTTCCTCTGACAGTAAAACATTCCATCTCACAACTCTAAACAGAGGAAACATCAAAGCTCTCATGTGTCCTTCCCACACACAGTCAGTTTGCAATCCATAATGTAATTTTTATGCCTCAGTGCCATTGATAGCCAGTGCCTGAGGTATAATTTTTCCGTTGTTCATCCGTCCATCTGTACGTCCGCCCCATTCTTGTAAATATGATATCTCTGCAACCCGTGGGGGATGTTATATTACATGTGGTTAACTTTTTATTTTTTATCTGTGTAAGGAAATGAAGTCAGAACGTTTAGTGGACAAGCTCCCCTCGCTCTGCCCATTGCTTACCTGTTCGTTACCTGAAGGTTCTTCTGACAATCGCATTCTCTGCAGAGAATCAGAGAGAGAGATACAGAGAGACGTTCTCTGGTATTATCCCTTCTGCAAATGATTGTTGTGCAGCCTCTCCTGTTCACATGTATTCAACATACAAATATATCCTCTGTACTGGCCTGTCATTCTGTGGAAAACCCTGATTGATGTGAACTGAAACTTGACTGGTGGGTCAAGACAAACAACCGCCAGTTGCTAGTTTCCCTCAATCTGCTGTAGGCATGCACTCAAAGAGGCACAACAAAATAATTGTCAATGGACATATGCATTTACCCACAAAAACACTTGCTCAACCCCAGGCACACTCATTCTCACACATAACACAATGCAATCTATTATTTGAAACTATCATACCATGTACTTTGTGCTCCTGCTGCCACTTATCGTGTGACTTTGACATCAGTGCAGCTGCTGTGAAGCAAACAAACAACACTGTGAGCCATCAACACAATGCTGATGCCTCTTTAGAGAGTGCTGCTCACCACATGCTACACCTGCTGGCTATTTGTTCTATTTCAAACGGTGGGGTGTGTCAAAGTCGATTTGTTAATATCTTAAACATGCTCTTGTAAATCGTTAAGCCCTCGAGCTTTACTTTTTAAAACCACTAACATGAAGGACTATTTCATGAAGAGGAAGCGCTAAAGCATTAGTGGACTTACATGCAATATAGATATGGAGGTCTATGTATAAAGTAGTTAAAGAGGGTTTCGTGGTTTTAGTTCTTCTCCGTCAGGTCAGCACCTGACGCAAAAGGGATTATGTAATCAAATGTTTTATCCAGATCCGGCATAAAGCATACAAGCATTTTGTCTTAGGGTCATCTTTTCCCCTGTGTCTTCTGTGATCCTGGCCTTGCATGTATTGATATAGTCGTGAATAATAACTCAAACTAAGTACTGCTCATGGTGGATTCATGTTGGGTCTAAATAATATAAAAAAAAGAGTAGGGTCTAGACCTGCTCTTTTTGTAAAGTGCCTCTTTACCCTCAAATCTAACCTCCAACAAACTGAAACCTCTGATGCTCAAGAGAAAGAGAAGTGCTGCAGATATATTTCAGCCTGAACTTCCTGAAGTAAAAAAAAAGAGTTGGTTGATGTAGTAATGTAATCCAGAAATCTGTTTTCTGTTAAGAGAACTGTACAGTGCACATGAACGTAAGGCCGGTAAGAGTGAGATTAAAAGGAAATGCTGCCCCCACTACAAAGGATAATGCTGGTCGTAAAGACACCTCATCTTGTTGGTGTAATTACCACCATCTGCTAGCATGCAGACAATGTGACATCTTTAAATCAACGCTTAAAACCCACTGAAAGTCTGTTTATCATGATAACTGCGTTATCGCTTCCTGCCATCCGTTGTTTTCATTTGTGTCATTCTATTTCCTTTTTCAGTCACTATTAGTTGCACTGTGAAACAGACTCTTTATATAGGCTACCTCGATCAAAGGAAATTACATTGCGGTTTTCTTTCTGCTAGTGGAAACTTCCATTACGTGGCTACATGCAGGCAGGCTGTTATTTCAACTGCAATTAAGTGTAATTTTACCTCTTAAAGTAAATATTTACATTATTGATGCCACGTTCCCCTGTGCTTTTTATCATGCCCACAGAGGGGAAGAGATTGTTCAATAAAAGGGAAGCAGCCGGGGAGGGCAGAGATTTGGTTGATTAAGATAAGCTTCAATATTATTGACAACACAGAAATGTTGATGTCACAGGCCCACACACACAGAAAAAGCATTTCAGTATACTTAGTATGTCACTAACTTTCTGTCAACTGATTAGTCATGAGATAACGCTGCCTGTTTATAATGATTCAGCCCAGTTTACAGGCTTAATGGACCCTTATTTGTCAAGGAATATATGACATGAGTGCAGCGTCACTCATTTGTAAACATAACAGACGTGGGCTAAACATCAGCCTGTTTAAGTGTGTCTTGTCTCCCACTCTGCTTCAACCGTCAGTATTGTGTCACTTCCTGGGTTTGATAGGAAGTGGTGGTTTTCTGGTGCATGCGATAGAACATGTGACACAGAAAGACATGTGGTTTATGAAGCTCATATTGAAGTAGACCCTGAAATGTTCTTTTCCGTTTAACTGAGAAAACATTCTCTGTTTGAATGCAGATGAAGCCTTGATGTATTATACAAGATAAGAAAAACCTGAATTTAACTTTTTATACACAACAAAAGATAGCACTGCTAATGGATGAGAGACTCTCAAGAGCTTTGTAAGTACACCATTGAAATTTAAGAGACAAGGATTAGTGGAATGACTCATCTGGAGTTAAGAGTAAAGTTTATAGAGTTCCCAAATGTTTCTGGAAAAACAATGTTTCTTCCAAACAGAGCAAGACATAAATACTCCCTCCACGCCTCGACATGCTCTTACACATGTATATCACACTTTGAGAGATGTGTCCAACTGACACCCACTTGTTATCACAGTCAAAAGTTCTTGCAAAGTCTAAAACAATGTTAACAGTTCTGTGTGGCTGTATTTAGCCTTGGGCTGTATCTAATTATTAATACTCAATAGAAATTGTCGATCAGGCTACTGGTTCCCTTTTTCAGTTTAGTGCCAAACTCCTATACCTGACATCAGTCCCATGTTTCACCTGTGAGACAGCTCGCAGCACATCCTCACATATGCTGATTTTTAACTTGCAACTCTTATCAATTGACAGGTGCTTCTGATTATTATGATAAAGAGATGCTGTGTGTGACTTGCACATAGACTTCTGCTCCAGTTTCACAGGCAGATACCATTTTCCACTGACTGACTGTTTTAGTATTTTCTAATGATTTTCAGTAAGCCCCTTTAACTACTTGAGTGTCAGTACTGTTTGACCTGCATGTTGACCTGTTTGACCTCTCAGCAGCTTATTTATTAAATTGTTTAAGTTTAAGTTTAAGTTTAAATTTATTAAGAAGTACGGCTTTGTCCACAGGGGGCGCCAAAATCAACACAAACTGAACGTTCCTCACAGGAGCTTTAAGATGTATGTTATACATAGATTGTATGAATAATGGACGTAGTCTCGTAGTGACGTCACCCATTGGTTTCTAAAGAAGCTTTTTTGAAGCCCGAATTGCACTGGTGCTGGGGGTCGCCATATTGGAAATGCCAGAGTTAATCCAGGGGCAGGCATAGAGGCGGAGCGCGAACCTATGGCTGAGGACCATGTGCAGGCCGCATGAATCAGCCTGCTACGGCTATGAAGCTAGGCTATATGCTCCTCAGCATAGCTAGCGGTTATTAGCCATAGACTGTGTAAATAACGAATGCGCTAACTTTGCCAGGAAGAGATTCTGTTTGTGACGGTGACTGACTGCAAGTGTTAAGTTATCAGAGTAAAGAAGTAGTGGACTTGCTGCTCGCTCGCCCGGTGAGAGAGTGGTGAGCCAACACATAATGGGAAACGTAAAATAACCGATCTTCTCATCACTACGGTCCGCTGTAATCTCTCAGAGGAAAAGAAAGCAAACAACTCCTGACTATACTGGTTAACAAGCAAGCACAGTATACCTGCTACTTAGTGCTAAAAATATTTCAATACGATAACTGGATAGCTGGAGCTCAGACTCCTTGCACGGCCATAAAGTTCCATAAATCCCAGAGACAGAGAGAGAGAGAGAGAGGGGGACAGATTATTTGTCCAAAGTTGGAAATAAAAAATCCCCAAAAGTCTCCAGCAACACAAACAGGTGAAGTTCAGCTCAGTGTCTGTGTGTCTGTGCTGACGTCTAGCAGACAGCCAGCAGGATCCAACTGTCAATCAAGTGAGCCGGCCCCTATGATTTAAGGCTTAATATAATTAAAACAAGTGTGTTATAAAAAAATTCACCCCCTGTACAGTTATCTTGAAAATTAAAATTTGCTATTTATAGCAACCGTTTTTGGTACCAGACTGTAAACATGTTTATTTCTGCTGTAAAAATTGGCATTTTCCCACCTGCTGTAATGTTATTTCTTGTTCTCTGGAGCTAGCCTTGTGGCCACTCGAGGAACTGCAGTTTTTTGCACTTCCGCATCGGCTTCATTTTTCAACACAGGAGGTTGCCGCTTGATGTTACATTAAAATACAGAATCTTCTCTGACCTTTTAAAAGAATGTGTTACACTCATAACTTCTACCTCAAGCATTTTGGTTGACAAAATAGCTTGACATTCCTCTCCTCATTTTCCACTAATTTATCAGTTTAGATGAAACACTTCAGTGTAGTGTTTATACTTAAACAGAAAATAAAACCATTAATATGAGTAGAGCATCCCAAAGTGTCGCTGACCTACTTTCCAGCTTCCTGAGGAAGCGTCCTGAGTTTGTAGAAGGCTTAGCTGCTTAAGATGTGGACTGTGGTGCTGTTTGCTGAGAGCTTAGACACCTCATCCATTATATTAGGTTCTACCTGGAACTTAAAGTGTCTGATTTCTATCTTTCAAACCTGTGTGATGTTTCTGTGATCTCTCTTAAACCTCTAAACCACCCTCTCTCTTCAGATATAATATTATCATACATATATCTTAACGGGGATTCTCTACAAAACATTTTATCATGCATGTTGATATGCTATCATATATATAAATTGTCCAGTGTAATTTAGATGTAACTATGCGTGTGCTCTGTGTGATTTTCACCATATCCAGTAAAGCTTGACCAGCGACATGGTCCAGCAAGTCTCTGATGCTTATCTCTGCATGTTCAGATGATGTGACATGGATCCACTTAGAGGAACTCAAAGACCGGCTGGTTCGTGTGATCGTAGTCAGAGGGGGGAGTGGCAGGGACACGCTGCATCAGAAGGAGGTCTCACTGTCTATCTCAGATCCTCTCTTCTATCTTTGCACTGTCAACAGTTCTGTATTAGTTCTCCTTTTTGTTTTCTGCTTTCTCTAAATGTCAGGAAGCAGTTGTGATGTACAGTTTGATTTTGTTTCCTGAACAGCAGTTTATAAAACTCCATGTTTTTTTATGAGACTAGATTCCCATGCTGACTGAGATTTATTGAATCTGGGTGCCTTTTAAAACACAGTGACGGTTTAGTTTATTTGCTGTGTGTGATCCCAGCAGGAGGAGGAGAAACAGTGGGATAGAATAAGGCTCTGTCTTCTCTTCTTCTGCATACCATACTTGCACAGCGTAACCCTTCCAATTTCTTTTTGCTGCTTAGTAATATGCTTTCCATATGAAGGCATGAAGTTTTCTTTTCATTCCGTAGGCCCCCTTTCAAGTAGATTCCCTTATGCTGATATACATTAAGCACATCCCCCAACTCCCTCCTCCTCCTTCTCATTCCAGCTTTATATAAGATGTAAAGCACACCACACAAAGATAAATCTAAGATGAAATGTCTTTAATCAAGGCAGTTTATTTTTTGTCGAACAATATGTTGTCCTTCTAGCGTGCAGTTTTTATGTAAGAGCATGTTTCAAGCTTTTTGGTCTTTAAATGTGTAAATGATCATCAGGGCTTGTCACTATTGTTTCTGAGTAATTTATGATTAAAATGAGAATGATCAGAATTTCAACATGAACTTTTACAAAGTAGTTGTACATGTTAGAGTCTAAATTTTCCTTTTTCAGGTATTTAATCCCGATCACTTCTTCACTTTAGAACAGATAATGGACAAATGGAATTCACATTATTATTGTCCATATTACATCACAGCATGACAATGTTTCCTATAGACAAAGCAAGAACACTTTTAACATGTGGGGAACACACTATGAGTCACTTAAAGTGTTCAGCAACCGGTAAGTCACATCACCATGACGTGACCATACGTTTGGGAAAAGAAGCACGTATGCCCATGACTCATTTCTTTCTTAAAGAAAGCCAGTCCCCTTCACAGCAGTACAATTTGCCAGGATTCTTAATTATAAAACACTATATGATGTTTTTCTCTGTAAATTCCAGGGTATGAAGCCTGTAATTTAAGTTTTCTTACATGCTGAGAAATTATAATTGTGATATATTTTCTTCTTATCTAGATAAATGTGATATTTTATGGCGAAACTATCTGTTTTAAGCTATTTTTCCTAAATATTTAATGTGATGTATGTAACAGTATTACGTAGGGGTGCTGGAAAAAATTGATTCATGTCAGAATCGCAATTCTTAATTTCTACACTTCTGAATTGTACGGTTTTTTTTCGTCTATGTAAATGTTCAACATCAGCCAGTTTGCGTACGGCAAACCCGCTGCATGTTTGCCGTGCACCATCTCTGACTTCCATTGCACACACTTCCAGCAAGGAGTGCGTCAGCCCTGGCTAGTCAGCCATGCTGCTAACGTTAGCTAGTTCTCGGCGGCGGTAATGTACGGGGGGAAGCCTTGACCAATGGCAACAGAATAGCTCTCACCTGCGATGTGTGGACCTCTCGAGCCACCCAGTCATTCGTGACATTCACCGCTCACTACATCACGGACGCCTGGCAGCTCGAGTCTCGTACACAAGCGCGACTGATGCACAAAAGCCACACAGCTGTGAACGTGAATCTGCAGTGTCTCCTGTTACAGTTGAAGTCGAGCACTAAACAGTGTTTTATTTTTGCAAGTTAAGCAGAAACACATTGTCTTGTGTCCAAGGTTTGCCTCTGTGTATTTACACTATTGTATCAAATACAAGAGCTGCATAATCTTGAACACATTTTACTGTGCTTTAATGCCATAAAAAAATGTGCGACTACGGTTTTCTTAGCACACAGCAGACTGTGTGGAGTACATCCTGAAATAAGCACCCCTTTGTAACAAATAGGGCATTGATTGGAAATCGGGAATCTGTTTGAATCGATTTTGGATCGAACCGTGACCTTAAGAATCGAAATCGAATGGAATTGTGAAATCTTAAAATATTCACACCCTCAGTATGACGTCTGATAATGTTGGCCAGCCAAATCAGTCCAGCACTAATGTTAACAAAAAAAGAACTTGTTTTCAGTTTTGATCTACTAGTTTCAAGATATCAGTCGGGACTTTGACACCGGATATTTCACTCATTTTAACTCTCGGCACGAGACATTTGCTTGTTCTTAGTTCAGCTAATTTGAAGTAATATTTTCCCCAATTTTCACACTTCTTTTATTTTAGAGCTGACTTTTTGCAGTGTAAGGCGTTGTTTGGCCACATGTGCCAAACAAATCACTCTTCTCACTCAGTTTCATTAACTGCAGACCCAAACACTGCCATTAGGCCTGGAGGGGGTCTGGAGGGGAGGAGGGTGTGAGTGGGGGATGGAGGGAGAAGGCAGATGTGTTTATAGAGGCTGGAGGACGAAGGAGAGACTCTGGTCTCCAAGCAGACAGATATTTTAACTTGTTCAAACCAGCAGAGCCTCCAGCAGGTCCATCATTACAAATACATGTTGAGCATTGTACTAACCTAGAGCAGTGTTCAGTGCACATCTATCATTGTTTGGTTGCTTAATGGTAGAACACTGGTATTGGCTGTTCTCCATATGTTTTCTTTCGTACCATGTCCTCCAGTTGTCTTGTTTAGCATGGACAGCTATAAAAAAAGAAAGGGCAGCTTCAGAAGAAAGTGAGACCAGAGGATGAAACGTGTAACTTATGTAAGAGTTACAGACTTTGAAAGGAACACACTGTTCCTATGGAATGAATACACTTAATGAAAGAAAGGAGGATTTTTCAAAGAGGGATCACGTCATGACAAAGGCAGTAGAAGAGCAGGGTTGGAAAATTGGCTCTGACTGTCCTCCCCCTATAACTTCGCGTGGACATCTTTACAGTGTAACTTAAACCTCTATGAGGCTACAGGACACATTGTAAAAAAGTGTTTCTCATTTGTGACCTACATACACGCTTCTGGGAAGATAAAAGAAATGTGGTCTGATTTAAATCAGTGGGGACAAAGTCAGCAAAGCAAAGCAGTAAGAACTCATCAGACTGTGTTCCTCCTCTGGTCTTTTGTTGACATAAGACACAACATGGAACAGATTTACTGGTGGTGTCATCCAATTCACATTTTAACATAAGTTAGGTGAACAGAATGTACTTGTATGATGAAAACGTAAGAGAAGAACTTTCCTTATATACATTGCTACATGGACAATCAAGAATGTGTTGAGCAGCTGTAATCACGTGGATTTTTCTGTAGATGCTGGTGTGAAGGCGGGCAGCAGACCAGGGAAGAGCAGGAGGAGTCCACTGCAGGCCCTCTACAATGGAGACCAGGTAAGAACGCATGTACACAAACACATATAAAACATCTGTGAGGGGTTTTTATGCTTTGTCATGAATTAATAATTCATTGTTTTCCCACAATCCCTGCATGCTAGATCTTAGCAATGCTAGGGAAATGTTCAGACTAAAAATGTTTCTGCAGTTATTGGGTGGACTGCATAAATTCGGGACACACATCCATGTCCCTCCAGGAACAATTGAAATAACTCTAGTGAAATTATAATTTGTCCCTTGGTTTATGTCCAAATACCTCTTAAACATATATGTTGATCAATGGAATAATATCAATGTCCTTGTGAGCATGTTAGCATGCTAACATTAGCATTAATGTGGCAATGTGAACTATGGCTCTCGTAGTGATAAACCTACTTTACCTAGCTCTAAGGGTGCTTTCACACCTGACAGCTTTGGTCCGAACGAACCGGACTTTATTCGGAAAGTCCGGTTAATTTGGACAGTTGAGAACATGCATTTGAATTCTTTTGTAGACCAAACAACCGGATCATGGTCCGCCAGAAAAGACCAAACAAACCATGGTCCGGTTCGATTCAGGTGACAACGTAAACGGACTTAAAGTAGGGCCAAATACCGGAAGCAAACCAAAACACTGTGCATTGTGGGTTGTTAACGGGTGCTGACACTTGCAGAGACAGACATGCAGCCAGGTAACAAGATGAGTAGAGGACAGACGTGGGGGAGCGACGAGGAAATGGTAATATGGGTTGACCAAACAATTTCACAGATGCTCGTGGAAACGCACAAGAACACGGAGGTATTCAAACTGTTCAGTGAAAAACTAAAGGAGAGAGGAACTGATCGATCTGTGGAACAATGTCGGTTAAAAGTAAAAAATAAACTCTGACAACAAAACATTACAGTTGATCGTGCGATCGTGTTGAGTGTGATTGAGGAATGTGCTCTCTCTCTTTGTTTACTTCAGGGAGTTTTGCCACCAATCAGAGAGCAGTTTCCCGAACATGAAAACTTTTGGTCCGCTGGTAAAAGCTGCCGTGTGAACACAAACCAAACTTTAGGCAAAGTGCAACATTGTAACAATTTGGTCTTTGATGCGGATCAAACAAACAGACTTTAGGTGTGAAAGCAGTGTTAGAATCCTGTGTACACTACACTCTCAGCATCAAATGGCAGACAGGCACAGCCAGTAACTAGTAGGTGATGAAAGCTGTTTTACTGGAGATAGATGAATGGTGATGAGTGATCATGTTGCTCTGTAGCTGCTGTGGGAGGAAGAAATCCACTTCTGCACGAGTTGCTCTTGGCACACAACTCTGGACTACAATGTTTAAAGTTTTTTCTGCTTCCTCTCTCCCCTCTCACCCACCTGGGCCCTCTCTAACCTGTCCTGCATCGCCCTGGTCACATCCCTACAAGCAGCTGGACCTGTCGGCAGCTCAGAGGTCCCTCCAGGGCCGCAGGGAGCTGCTGGAGCAGGCGTGTCTGAGCCACACGAGGAAGCGGCAGGTGCTTTCGCCTGAGGATCTCAAACACCTCATTGTGGATGATAAACACAGCCTTATTTACTGCTATGTACCAAAGGTTGGTGACCATGACATAAGTAGTGCAGCAGAAATTCCAGAGCTGAGGTTTTCAAACTGTGAGCTGCACCTCCCACAGTGAAGAATAGAAAGGGTGAGGCAGAGGTAGACAAAGATAATGTGCAAGATGTAAAAGACAGGTGATGCTTTAAAATCAACTGGAAGTTAATTATTGTTGTCTTGCTGCTGTTAATTATTGTAGTTGTACCTGCATCATGTGTGAGCACACAGACATGATGCACATATTTTTAGATTAAGTGTGACTCAAGCTTTCAGAGAATATCATTATCTCCTGGGACTGCAGACTAACTTCTTACATAGGTGGCTCTGGTTCTCCTGACTGTGCCATTTAATGCACCTAATATACAATTTTAAGCATTATATTTATGTCAGTTCCCTTACACATTGGTAATTTCCTAAAACTTCAGGCTTAAATTTAACCCCGGTGTCCCTTGGTCCCTTTCAGGAGCACTCATCGTTGATGTTCATAAAGCATAAAAGTCAACAAGTCCCCTTAGAAGTCACAGCAAGAAAAAGCTGCTTTCTGTTCTTTACTGTTTGCTATATTACTTTCCTTCAGTGTCAAGGTAGTCTAAGGATAGCTGTGTTTCTCTCCATGGGTACATTGCGGACAGGAACTGCTTATTCGAAACATGTTTACTTGGCCAACTTTCCAAAATGTAAATAAATAGGCTTAAAAACACGCCTCAAGTTGTAGCTTGCAGGGTAAGTTACAGTTTCATAGCAGCTTTATACTACTTACTGTAGACAAGAAGGGGAGTAGGGGGTGTAGAAGAGGAGGAGTTGGGGGTGGGGGATGTGGAGTTTGAAAACCTCTGTTCTGGACTACAAAATATTCTGCTATAACTGTTTTTTCTTATTTAATTGATGTATTTGTATTTGAGCTTGTTGAAGTTTGTTTAATTGTATAAAAACACAGCAGCTCTCACTTTGATCCCTTTTTGAAAATGTATTTCTGCTTGAAAGAAGATCTCTTCCTTTTCCATCCCCTCCAGGTAGCCTGCACCAACTGGAAGCGTGTCCTTATGGTCCTCACCAGTGACGGCCGCTACACTGACCCCCTTGCTATCCCTGCAAATGAGGCCCATGTGGCAGGTAACCTCCGCACGCTCTCCGAGTTTTCAGTCCCTGAGATCAACCGACGCCTCCGCAGCTACCTCAAGTTCATCTTCGTGCGGGATCCCTTTGAACGCCTGGTGTCGGCCTACAGAAACAAGTTCACCCGTAGCTACAACACCGCTTTCCACAAGCGCTACGGAACCAAAATCATCCGGCGGCACCGGCCTGACGCAGAGCCTGAAGCACTCGAAAAAGGGAGTGACGTTTCTTTCCGCGAGTTCGTGCAATACCTCGTGGACCCTCGTACTCAAAGGGAGGAGCCTTTTAACGAGCACTGGGAGCGGGTTCACTCCCTCTGCCACCCTTGTCTGATCCACTACGATGTGGTGGGGAAGTACGAGACTCTGGAGCCAGATTCTCAGGCTGTGCTCAGGTTGGCTGGAGTGGAAGGAACGCTTCAGTTTCCAACGTCAGGTAAGAGCACCAGGACTGACGGCAACATGGCCGCACGCTTCTTTAAACACATCAGTCCTTTCTACCAGAAGAAACTGTTCAACGCGTATCGAATGGACTTTCTGCTCTTTAACTACTCCACACCGGAGTACCTCAGGACTCGATGAGGGGCAGAGAGAAGAGATGTGCGATCAGTGTGATAGACGGACCAGTTGTGAGTTTTCTTTCACAACCCCTTGAGACCCTGGTTAGTGATGACTTTGCCCTTTTTGGTGGCCATGGACTCTTGTACAACCTTCATCACTGTGTAGATCTGCCCATCACCAGCAGTCGTCACTGACTCTCCAACAAACCTGGCTGTTGAGAATGACTTGATTTTTGGTGAATGGAACTCTGAAGAACTCAAGACAGTTTGTGCTGTGTTCCACCAAGTGTCTGCAACGTGTCGGTTTTCAGTGTCAAAATGGTTTTGGCGTTAAACAGAACAAATCGCAGACAGATCGTCCCTAGAATGTGTTGTCCCTTCCTGTCGGGCTTTAGGTTTAGTTAGAATTCAATATTTTTATTCCTCTGATTGAGATTTTTGACCAACAAATTACTTTTTTTGTTTTATGACTTTCTTCTCTGACACGTGGCTGTTGTGTTGGTGTAATAAGCCCTGCCAGCATCCCTGCGGTGCCCACTACAGTAAAGTTATCCCTTGCCTTGCTTCTTCTGAGAACTAATGAGCCATAAATGAAAGGCACACCAGAGGAGCCGGTTCTTCTCTTGCCTTCGTTTGCAGGTGAATGTGCTGACACAACAGGCTCAAAGCACCGAGAGTCCAAAAACTCTGGATTGCATTTATTTATGTATGTCAGTGCAAGTATTTATTGTTGGTACGTGTGATAGTAAGGATACATGGGCTTGCCATTTTGTGAGAATGATTTTTTTATAGAAAGAAGGGATTCATTTCCTGTTTTTCACATTGAAAGTAACTAAAGCTGTCTGGGCTTTAGCACTCTCACGCCAAATAGAAATCTTCAATTAAAAAATCATCCGATCCTGCTCTTCTTCTAGTCCCATCCTGTCGTATCTACCTTGCAACAGCAGTCATCTAATTTCCAGGGAAACTTGCAGTCACTCCTTAATTCCAGTAAAGCGTGTTGCCATCCCTCCTCTATCACTGTCTGTATTTAGCTGCGGGCAGGTAGGCTGAACAAACAACCACATAGCTGTGGTCAGGGCTGGGTCCAGCCCAGAACTACCCCTGCTCAGAGCTCCCCTTGTTAGTGTGAATGAAGGGAACATGAGGGGTTAATCCTCCTACAATCATCTTCACTGCAGGACCTTGTTTAGCAAATTTGAGGGAATTTATGATAAATAATGCAGAGGTTAGCACAGGAAAATACTTATTAATGGCCAGTTCTGCAAAAATATCAGTTTTAACGAACAGAATGTGAAAAAGGCGACCTCCATCAAATGTACAGATCAAAGTCTAGTAGTTCACAGATGTTGGGGAGCGGTGCTTTGTAAAAGAAAAGGCTCTTAAAAGTTCCCATGAAATCAGTGTAGTAGTTTTGTCGGGCCGAACAATGAAAAGTAACATGTGGGGAGTCTTGATGGTATTATGGAGTATGTCATTTCTTGGAAAATGTAACATCCAATGAAAAGCTTTCACAAATTATAATGTCCCTCCCCCAAGACACTCGGGACCTATGAGCTAGCTAGTTCTAGCTAGTTGGGCCATCACCGTGTTTGTGTTTGAACATTACAACATTCAGCGCTATCAGCTCCTGTAAACCACCTTCCTAGCTTTTCTGGGAGTCTAATAAAGTGCCTTCAGTGATGTCACTCCAGGCAGTGTCGGTTGGGGTAAAGTCTACAAGTTTGAAGGTACAACAATCTTGGGTAGTAGCTGTAGAAAGAGGGGTGCTAACCAAACCTCTGTAGTCTGCCTGAGGCTAGTGCTACCACCATAAAAAAACAGCTAATTCAGCCTGTTCTCACTCTCAACTCGTCAAATACAACAGGTTGGTCATTGGCCCAATGACTTATAATATGATGCTGTAGATGAGTATTTTCTGGACGCTGTCCTCCAGATCATGTTTTTCTGTTTATAGCAGTCAGATGATGTTGTATGGAGAGTTGGAGAGTTTGCCTTGGGTGGCAGTTGGCGGTGACAGATGGGTCAAACAAACATGAGAATTTCATCCAGGAAATTGGGAGTCAGTAGCTGTGTCCCAATCCAGGGGCTGCAGCCTTCGACGGAGGCGGTCTGTAGAGGATGCGTGTCATTCCGAGCCCGTGTAGACCGCTAAGGACGAAATGAAATGAGACGGTCTGGTCTACGGAGTATTTCCTGTTTGCGTCACCAGCTGTTCCTGCCCTGTCCCCTAGCAACAGGTAGCTAGTTGGCTAGCTAGCTAGCATAACTAATGTCAGGTCATTAAACCTATTATTTTAATGGTAATTAGTTTCAAGGGCCCTTTCGTTTTGGCACACAATGAATCTCGGGATACGTTGGGCTGTGAATGATGCACCCGATGGATCCTTGGTGGCCTGGGTAAAAGGACGCATTTGTTGGACGCGTCTGAAGGAGCCTTTGACGCGCCGCTGTGACGCAGTTGGCCTTCAAATACGTCCTTTGAAGGCTGCATCCCCTGGATTGGAACACACCTAATGTCTTTTCAAGTTATGGAAGATACATTCATTAGTTTTCGTCCAATAGAACACGTGATTAAAAAAAAAATATACACTGTTATTTTTTAATGTGTATTAACAGTCAGTCGGTGCTGATCAGCAATACATTAGTCTGATATATCTTGAAACTCTGGGTCAAAGTGTTTTAAAGTGGATGTGAACCCATAAAGCAATATAACTGCTCTTTCCACTGATCCCCTACATTGTAACACGCCTCAGCTCTCACTCAGAACATTGTCAAACGACATTGTTTATAAAGACACACATCTAGCCTGGATGAATTGGAAGGATTTTATGCTGGAAATCTTTTTGACCTGACAAATCTAGTTATCTTAAGAGACTATCAAAAGTCAACATTCCCTTTGTTAAAGACATGTCAGGATGGTAGTTTCTGTTTGCTCAAAGTGCTTGCAGAATTGTGGCAGCGCATGTCGAGACAAGTTGGCATTGAATTCGCAGGAAACTGAACTGAATTTCATCTCCTTATCTTCCAGATGTCTTTTTTATAAATTTTTGTCATCTTGTGGGAAGAATATTGTCTGACAGGCCAAGACAAGCTCACTCTGGAAACCTTTCTTTCTTTGTCATGCTTTGAAAAGTGCAATATTTATGTGTGACGACCTGTAATGTGTTAAACGCTGTATCTTTATAAGTGACTTCCTCTTTTTTTCAAGCCTTAAATTTGTGCCATCTTGCTTCTGCCACATTTTATTTTCTCTGTTGTGCTCTGATTGCAGCCGTGGATTACAGGGTTTCATCTTAATGCTCCCCTGTGTAGCAGTGTGTGATTTAAACCGTAATTTGCAAGAAGACATGACTTGCCAAAACCCAATCACACCCTTCATGTTATTTATCCCTACTGGCTCAATGACATGCTGCACCAAATATATGTTTATACCTTTTTATTTCCTTTTTTCCTCCCTGGAAAATACAGAATACAAACAACAAGAAGCTTGTTCTTTCAAAGGGATGAAGCATCCTGCATACCCGTCTCACACACCCAGACGCTGCTGTGCATGAACACAGCTAGTCAGACATCTCCACCCATTTCTGTTGAAATGTTACCCTGTGACCTGGTGAGTCATTGTGAAAAAAGTGAACAGAGCACAAACTGACAGGATTTCTCATGCACCAGTTTACTTGTGCCACAAAACTGTGAATGTGATAACTTAATAACTGAAGTGCACTTGCTCATGTGATGATTGATTGGCTGGTAACCTTGAAGTGTCACCAAATACAATCCCTTAAAAGCAGCACTGACTGTGTGTGATTTTTTCTTTGGTTTGCATCACAGAATCAGACATATTCTCTCATAGGAAGTTTGTTTTATCTGTAATGGTATCGGAGGCCTTTCGTGGAGTAATACTTAACAAAGATGACTTTGTTCCCGTCCTGCACATTTCCACTGCTGACAGCTGGCTCCAGTGAACGAGCCTTCCTTGGAATAAAAACAGTTTTGTGCAAGATTCATGTGGGGTCATGTCGCTGAAAAGTATTGTAGAACATTTATTTAAAAAAAGGGTTGAACATTGATGATTAAGGTGATTATAGCGTCTTTCAAATTATTCAGTACAGTACATGCAAAAAAACAGAACAAAACATGAAACTATTCCTGTAAGGACATATCAGTTGTGTATACCTGGTTTTGCCACAAAATGTGTTTTTTTTATGCTACAAGGTTTTGCAAAAAAAATGTTGCAATGCAAGTGCAAATGCAAGTAAATCATGGCATACATGGATGTTCACCTCCACAAAAGAGAGAACAAATGGCAGCAGACAATTATATCATCTGTGTGAAGTCAGAGTCACAATCAAGTTTATTCCCAAGAAACACAGAAGTGAATAAAATAAGTAAAAAGCGATTTAAAGGTGCATTTTGTAACTTTCAAAAATCCTCGTTGTTAGAAGAATAGAATAGAATCAGCTTTGGTGTCATTATACGCTGTATAAGGAAATTACTTTGGCAACTCCACAATAAAATACAAGCCTTAAATTTAGAATATAAAAAAAGAAATTTAAATAAAACAGCGACACCGTTGGCTGTTGAGTGAACTGCAGACAACCTTCTTGCACGTGCTGATGTTGCAGCTGCAAACAAGCTAACGTTTGCCTGTTTGTTAACGGTAGCTTGTTGCCAGCTTACAGCTAACCTTAGCCAAGGCAGATAATGCAACGATGTTGGCTAATAGAAAACAATCGGTAGTTATACACATTCGCTTTGGTTAACACTTTACATTAAGGGTACACTGAAGTAATGCTTATGTAATGCAGGACTCATGATGATTTCATGCAGGATGTATCATGAATTCCTGTTGCTCACCAGTAAGAAATGATGAAGTCACTGTGACTCTGTCATTAGTTTACATTTAATAGATCATCAATTAAGGAATGTTAATTCACAGTTACTTCATACATTGATATGCAGCCATTTACAAATGAGTATTACAGCATCACTTTACTTGGCGGGACACAAGTAAAGGAAGTAATGGTGAACTTGTGTGACGTGATGATTTAGTAATGATGAACTCATTTAGCAAATACTGCCTTTGAGTGATCATCATTAAGTAATCATTTACAAATGAGTATTAAGATGTGAGCAATGCAACAGCATCCACCACTGACAGAATGAAGTTTGTTTTCTAACTCGCTTGTTTTCTAGCATGCTATCCAAAGTTGGCATATAAAGCTAGCTAACGTTAACCCACTGTAAGCTTTGATGGGTTAGCCTGTGTATTGTGTCATGTGTGTCATATTTGCGGTAGAACAAGTTTGAGTTTATTTGTCATATTCTTCACAACACAACAAGTGTCCACCGCAAATACGACACAAATGACACAATATAGGCTAACTCAGCAAAGCTAATCTGTACTGGGATAACGTTGGCTAGCTTTACATGCTAATGTGTTTCTGAGTTCTGTCTGTGGTGGATGCTGTCGCATGGCTCAAAGCCTGAATTAAAGCTAAAAAGGCCTTTCGTTGGATTTACACATTTCTTTGAAATAGTATCGCCTTTAGTCATCAATCCTTTTTTTAGTTTGTTCTGCCAGAGTAACTATTTACTCTAAACTCAGCAGAGCCCGAACAAAACAGAACTGTGGGTGATGGATGGCACTTAGGATCTTTTTTCAGGGGATGTTGAGACAACCTCTTTGTAACCCCCCAAAAACCAGAAAACAAGAGCTTTAATCAGTGGGTCATTGGATTATGACAATGTATTTACTCATTTGGCTTTGCAATCCTAATATTCGATCAACACAAAAACCATATTATCATTCGGTTTGTTTCATTGTTTCCCTCTGTTTTGGGTTTGACTTGTGCTCTTTCAATTACATCATGTTGCTGTTCTCCTCTCTTTGCAGCGGTTTAATGGAAGACCAGCTGTAGACTGTGAATCAACCACTGTTTATCTCGAAGACTCTTCCCTCTAAACTTGCATGGGTGGAAAACTCATAAACATACTGTTTTTGGCAGATTTAGGTGAAAAAAAACACCAATTGTCTTACACTGTTGGTTTTTATTAAAATATAACTTCATAGCCACAAAGTCACATAAACACTCACCAAACATTTGTCACATTTTTGATTCCCACGTGATCTTTGCACACACAAAAGACGTAACGTACTGTAGGTGTGGAAGCTTGGTAACAGTGAGCAAAGTCCTAATGTGGCAGTGTCGACGTCCAAGTACAGAACATTTTGCTTACAGAACTGAAAACAGAACAGACTGATGCGACATTCAGATAAAGCTACTGTTTGTTTTACATTGACATGTTGTAGATGAGGTTTCTGATAAGACACAGTTAGACATTAACTTTGTTTTCAAGGCAACCTTAGACTACTATTAAAACAACAGTGCAAGTTTGCAATCAGGTATTACTACATTCCTGTACATACTAAGTATTTATCAGGGCTGGACGATAAACCAGTGTTTAAAGAGATGGTTTGACATTGTGAAAATATTCATGCTCAAGAGTTACACGAGGAAACTGATAGTACTTTCCGATCTGTCAGCTACATATTAGAAGAACTAATTACAGTATGCATCGGTAACCACAACACCCACTATTAGCTGTTAAAACCTTTGTGATTTACAAAGTGAAAATGGCAAAAAAACTGAAAATGTACCATCTAGACTTAGACTTATGTCAACCCAACGCTGTCTTATATTATTTTCAAACCCTGCTTCTAAATATGTCTACGGACTCTTTTAGGTGCTCTTGGCCTCTTGAAATGCATGTGTGTTTTTTATTTATCATCCTCATTAGGACATATGTAGTCAACATATGACATACTATTTTGTGATATTGTGTATCAAGGCTGGATTTTTGACATTATAATGTCAGTGGGATAGTGAATGACGATTTCCTGCTTCTCGTACAGAAAGCTGATTCTAGTTTCACTCCTGCATCGTCTTGGCAATAGACTTAAAAAAACAGAGTTATGAAACAGACTGAAATTAATTATGATGTCTCTATACGACCTACAAAAACAAACCAGACCATCAGCGACAAGATTGATTATTTCTATCTAGTTATTTTTAATGCCATAAACAGCTGGCAGGGGGGTAGGTGTCAGGTAAAGTGATTTTTAATGCATGCATGCTGCCTTCGTTTACATTTTCCAGGGTAGAAATTTAAAGTGAGTGACACATATGATTTTTTGTTAAAAGCAACCACTTCTTCACAGGAGGTTGAAATACTGTCATGACTACCAAGCCAATCTCTATTTACAGGTTCTACAGAGAAATGTAGAACCTGTAGGCAGGGATGTGGATTTTCCGGGGCGGCAAGTGTTCTGGTTTCCGTTTGTACTACGCCGAGTAATACTGACCAATCAATCAATCTGCATATGCAGGCGGAACATAATGCGCCGTAATGACATCCCGGCTCCCATCAGCGGCTATCTGACGACGATTTAGCTTCTTATTGATGTCTTTAAACAGACATCTGCACGCTAACAGCTCACTATCCATTCTAGATTCAATTTGAGATAAATTCCCTGACGTGGTGTCATGAAAGCCGTTCAGCATTCAGATTTCCCAGCTTCCTCGAATGCATCAGAAATGATCAAAGTTTTATACTCCTGTTGAGGACAGACCTGATAAAGCTTCATTTTGACTTTTTACTAATCTGCATCATGATGTTGTTATTTCAGCAAAGGTAAGACCCATAATTAAAGTCAGTCACAAGACAAACAGGTTCTTTTTCTGTAAACAATGTAGCACGCAGAAAAGGAAGTTGTTTATCGCTTAACGCCGGCTACATGCCGCGGCATGTTCGCCGTTGTGCCCAGAGGCTAGATCGTCATCAGACTACAGCCGATGGGATCCCAAATTGCTAATTGCTAACAAGTTAAATGTAGTCATCATCAAAACTACTCCACTGTCAGATATCTACTTTAAGAACTTAACTTTAGGAAGAACACAATAATGAACATCGATGCAATGATGCATTTTAAAAAAAACGTATAGTTACATTCATTATCTATGAGACTGTATGATAAATCGTCCAGCCCTACTGGTTAAGACACACTGATGTGCTGGTACAACACAACCTTAGCTGTGCTCTAGTTCTCACAGTATCACAGTGTACACGTAGATCTCCCACAGTAAGCTCGAGTGACATAAACTGTGATTCAAATAGTACGTACCTATGTTTCTTTACCTTCTAGTGTAGAAAGTACTGTGTAACATTGTCACAATAAAAGCTTTTGGCAAAGCACTATCAACACTGAAATACCTCACATAAAAGATACTGAGAAGACAGGCTGGTTTCAAAACGTCAGATTTCAGTGTTTATAAGGTTTGTCTCTAAAAATAGATATTACTATGAACAGAAAAACAACTTCCATGTGACTCCACGAGTGCATTTACACACACCTTTGTATAGCAAGGATAGAGAGATAGCCAGTGTGCTTCAGAATATGAACTCTGTTCTGTGTTGGTAATAATTCTTTTTGCAGTTTTTTTTCTTGTTTTATCCATACCAATTTTATCTTTTTGTCTTCCTGTTAACTGAAACAATTAATTATTAGTATGCGTGTTTAGACGGTTTGCAAAACATTTTTTATGTCATGGTGCAAAAGCATTAAAGGCCAATGCAAAGACGTGATTATGCGCAAATTCACCGAAGGTGGCGTAAAATTTTGTGAGCTAATGTCAGTGCATGTTTATATGTGTCAATTTAAGCAAAAAGATTGAATTTGCTTACGTACAAAGTCAAGAAGAAAAATGATGAAGGCTGAAGGGACAAACAAAACTGGAGTTAAGGATGAGTTTTAGATTCCGTCAGAGGCTCCAGCGTCCGTCTGAACACACCTTTCAGACTAAGGGATGCATGTATATGCACTCACTGCTGTAATGATGAGGTTTTATGGTTCTGAAACAAACAGTAAGGCTTTGAGGACCCTTCATTAAAGGGACTATTAGTATCAAGTAGTGAGGGAATACCCAACATCATGTGCAGCTACACAGTCCATGTTCAAACAAGCGTGGGCTGACGGGTGAAAGATGCTCATATAAGTCCTCTGCATCAGTTCACTGATGTTTGCTTTTTACACTGAGTGGCTGCACAAGTTTCACAACCAAAAAACATACTGCGACATTTTTCTCTCAATTCTATGATTGCTATAGAACAGAGGTCTCCAACAGGTAGCTACCGGTAGCTCGCGGCCTGGATTTTAGTAGTTCGCCAAGAGATTCACAGACGCTGTTCAAAAAACTCGGACCACAATAAGGGCACCTAGAAAGCCTCTTCCCACTTCAATTCAATCAAATGCACAGATGTCCCGCCCCCTGCAATACAAAATAATAGGAAAGGCCAATCAGCTGTGAATAAAAAACAATGATGCTCCTGGCAAGTTTGTCAACACCTGAACCTAACCAATCACAGCAATGTTGCAGCAACCTCCATCGACAGGTCGGGTCAGTTATGCTGTACGCTAGCTGAGCTAAAGTGAGGAGTTCGGTGCTGTTAGCCTGTTTAGCCACATTTATGATGGACCCCAATAAAAAGCAGAAAACATAGTATTTCCATGGGGAGTGGGACGTTTTTTGTGTGTGTGCCTCATCTGTGGTACCAAGGTTTCAGTCGACAAAAGAATCAACATGAGGCCCCACCAGCAATTACAGCGATGTAATGCAGGTAGCGCTTGGGCCACTACCATGTTTTCAAAGTCGCTCTCAGATGAAAAAAGGTTGGAGACCCCTGCTGTAGAACAAGTGGTAAGTGTAGACACATTGTCTGCAACATAAAGCAAGACATCGTCTGCATATTAGAAATTCTGGAGATGTGAGATTTTGTGACGGATCATGGGGGATTTCAGTCTGAGTTGAGGCAATTTTGCAGGACACAAATACGTCCTAACCTGTTTGGCATTCTGGTGACTTGCTTTGAAAGTGACCTGTCTAGAGTGGAATAAGTTTGTAAGAACAAACACCTGTTAGAAGGATTAATGCACATTTTGTAGCTGTACTAAAAGATTTGTTCATGAACAGAACTTTGTCCAAACCTTAAAGGAAAAGTTTGATATTTTAGGGAAATATGCGAATTCACTGTCTTGTTAAGAGTTAGATGAAAAGGTTGATACCAATTTATACATTTTGAAGCAGGTGGCTAACTTAGCTTAGCATGGGAAACAGCTACCCTGGCATTGTCAAATTTCACACCAAGTCTGCCAACAAGCACAGCTCATTTATTAAGACATGTCTTGTCAACAAAAAGTTCCTGGCCAAGAAGTAGTTTGAACATTCAGGTGCATTGCAAGATGAATCAACACCTTCTAAACTACAAACGTTTCTACTGATGGGACGTGTTTAAGGTGGACTACCTGATTCTGTCTGTTTGCCTCTGTTGCAGAAAATGTTATAAAATAATGATGAAAGAACACGCTATGGATAAATACTGAGATTCAAGTCTTTAAATGAGATAATGAAACATTCCCCTGTGTGTTACAGGTACATAATCTCTAAAGCAGTACATGTGTCCCATTCATTCTTAATTTAAATAAGTTATGATCCAAACTCAAAGATTGGACGTTGGACAAAATTCCAGTTACTCTACTACAAAGGACAACCTCCAGTTTTACTGCATAGAACAGCCCACCCTCACATGGACTGCTAGAAGTCTGTTTGTTCTGACCATATGTTAAAGCAAAAGTCCAAAAACAGAGCGATTATTCTGTCCTGTTGCTGTGATGTGAAGTTGCTACATTTTCCTCTGTTGAAACCAAAAAGATGAGCTAAGAGACAAACTGAGCTCAGAGCCAGCAAACTCATTAAGTAAGTGCAGGAAACCTTAAAGACAGATAAAGAGGAATGATAACAACATAAAGTCCGATATACTGTAGCAGGTAAATCAAAGGGTTAGATTAGCTGGATGTGTTCGGGCAGCAAACCCTTCACCCAGACGGATCTGTGTAAATGGTCGCCCGTGCCGTCTCTCCATCATAGTAAAGGTTTGAATTTGTGACAGATTCCTCCACATGAACTGGCCCAGTGACAACAATCAGAAGATGCCTTATTGTCCGATCAAAAGCATCTCTGGGCGAATGTAACAAAAGAACGATGCAGTAAGACAGTGGCTGGCAAAGAGCTCAGCGATTAGAGGGGAGGGAAATTCAGAGACCCAGACTCTGAACCAGCGAGACGCAGCGGAAGCAGAGGGCCAGAAAGCCGGTGCCCAGCAGGTCCCCCAGGGCGGTCAGGTAGGGGATGGAGAAGTTGTCAGGGTCCAGACTCCGTCTCCACATCACACGGATGATGAGGTCGGCAACGTAAAGCAGGATGGACACCTAGAGGGAGAAGTGTCTTATTTAATTGCCAGAAGAAAAAACTCAATTGTCTTTACATTCTGTCCATCACTACGTGCTGATGTTCTGTTGTGATACATGTGTAGATATTCTCTGACTAAATTTGGCTCGTATGATTGAAACCATCTGATGTATGACATCAGTTTTTTAAACTTAAAGTGATAATCTCAAAGATCTCAGTTTCATTCTCCTTAGCAGCACCTATGGCGATAAACGGTAATTGCGGGAACACACTTCCCAGATATCCAGACAGTGTTGCATGTGTGACGTCCACATCCTGGCTGACGGTTGCTTTCCTTTTCAGATTGTTTGCCTTCATCTGAGCGTCGAGTTTATTATTCTTTTTCTTTGGATTTTCACTTATTTTTGAAGTTGTATCTGTAGTCATACCTCTATTTTTGCTTGTGATTTTTTCCCACGAAAGACACCCAGTCTGAAATACTGCAAATGCAAAGGCTTTCATCAGTGGGCCATCGGCTCAGTCACCATTGTGTTTCCTCATTCGGCGATAGACAGAGACTTAACAGACATTTATTTAAGTGTAAGATTATCACTTTAATATGTAGATGACCACGACTAAGCTTGGGGACAATTTGCGAAGTGGTTATTGATTGGATGTCAACAGTTTAAAATGAAGGGTCAAGGCCAAGCCCTTTCTATATAACTGCAAAAATGTTATCTTGATTGTTACAGCGCTACCCTAATATCAGTGAGTGCCATTTTATGTGCCTTTTATAGTAATAGAATAGTAGTAGAGTAGTTGGTGGAATTTGCATTAGTTTTGGACTTATAGTTTTTGCTGCACAAAGAAAAATGAGTAGAATAATAATTATAATGAGAACAAAAACAATAGAGCTCCAGGAGCACGTGTCCTTGCTTGGACCTCTAAAAAGTAATGGAGGACCACTTTAAACAGAAGTTTCAAAAAGATTCACTTCTACAAACAATATCCACCACTATATGATCATATTGTTCAACATTCAGTTTAGGATTCAATCATAGACTGTAGATAAGAAGTAGATTGGTAGCCACTGTGACGTTCCCCGTTAAGACTCAAGGTTGGCATATTGCCTGTTATCTTCTTGTTTTTCCAGAAGTGGCCGTATTTTGAGGGCAGGAGGACACCCAGTTCAATCCTCTGTAAGTGTGTTGTTGTTAGGACGTCCCCTGAGCCAGATAAGAGATTTCAATAGCAGCTGTCTGTCAGTCTTTTAAGCAGTTAAATTATTCAACGTCTGCGTCCACTTCTCTGGACTCAGGCAGAAATCTGACTCAGACCCCAAAAGATTTTATAGATTGTAATTTAATTGGTGCCGAAGGACTAAACTAATTATGTGCATCATACTAACATCAAGCATTGCATGTTTAAAGAGCTTCAGGTTTATACAAACTCCCAACAGCTGGGACGACGGTCTGGTGAGGAGGTCAGAAAGTTGAGCGTTGCAGGACTGTGGTGTACTTTTGGTTCTCTGCAGGAACAAACCTGTATCTCACTGAGCTGCTGAAACACCAGCACCTGGCACCTGGTCATTTCACAGCTAGGTAACAGGTGGTGGCGGCCATTTTTAGCAGACTTTGCAGTCTTGCCTTCTGATCACTGGAGTGCATCAGAGTGTCATGTGAAACTTCAGGGCCAACTGAAGGCCAGCGAGTTCACAAGTTACTAACCAGTGTTATCCGTCTCACAAACAGTGTATGTACTGCATCAGTTTACCTGTAACACAGCAGCACACAGGTAGCAGACGGTGAAGGCTACAGAGATAGGCGCCTCCTCTCCCTGCAGCAGGGAGATGGCGTAAAGGAAGACCAGGTGACCTGGGACAACCAGCATCAGGAGCACCCGAGCTGACTTGGAGTTCACCCCTGGGACACAGAGAGAAGAGAGAACTTTGTTTAGTTGGTAGGTTTAGGTTTTTATGATCAACAATTGTTCTGTTTTCAGGTGTTTGAAAGCGAGAGAGAGAAAAGGATTGAATGGCTCATGTGGCTGATTTACCTGCACAAAAGAAACAAAAGAAACCATGTAGTTCTCGGCGCTGTGAGTCGCTCTCAAAGTGAAACATTTTGTCATTTTATTTCCTGCAAATCTGACATTAGTCATCGTGGGTACGACCTGAATACTAACGATGAAAGATGTATACAAGCCAGTGGTTCTTAACCTTTTAGAGTCGTGACCCCCCACAGAGGTCACGCTGGTGTTCACGAGAACGACTGAAAGCTCTCTCCAGAAACACACGCGCAACGCAAAAGTACATTTATTATAATCCCCAAACATAACTACCTGTGGAACCGACAATCATGCTCACAGATATCATTACACTGTCCAGCACGCACATGCACACGCACAGCCATGTGATCCAGCAGCAACAAAAAGTAAATAAACATTTACAGCTGACTTTTCTTTGATGGTCAGCACACAGAACTTTAATAAATCCTGTCCGATCCCGACGGCCTGCAGATTTGAATAATTCATGTTACGCTGCTGTGCCTCGTGCGTAAACGTTCACAGCGTCTCTCTTAATGTTGGTTTCTGTTGAGCAGTGGGATCGCTTCAGTGGCTTTAACATCAATCCCTGCTTTAACATGTATCGTACGGTGGCCTGTGTGTGTTCTGCGTGTGCAGGGACACAGTGGAAAGAAAGAAGTTAAATATGCCGGTCCGAGTCCGGTTTATTTAAGACGAATGACTGAAATCCGCTGTGTAAATAGCAACACACCTGCCTGCAGGCGCACCTGGCTCTTAAAGGGAATGAGAGCTGACACTCTGATTGATCATGTTCCACCCAAAACACACCCATTAATAATCAAGAGACTTAAGGAAACCTCTTTGTGCCCTGCGCCTCACTTTGCGCTCGGATTGTGCGCCGCTTGGACACCCTCAGGCAAATTATATCAAAGGTGATGTAATGTAAAAAACATGCCCCAGTCTAAAGTGTGTAATTTTATACAAAATATCTTATTTTTATTTTTATATTTGTTTTTTCTTATCTTTATTTTTCTCCCCAACCATCTGGCAACCCCCCGAAATGATCTCAGAACTTGGGGGTCGCGACCTCCACGTTGAGAACCACTGATATAGACAACGATGTATGCATTTTAAAAAGCCGTTCTACCTGAGGAGAAGAAGGTGATGCACGGATTGGGCCAGTTCTGCCTCATCTTGTAGGGCAGCACACCTGGGATGCTCCAGAAGTGCAGGTAGGTGGAGATCCTGCTGGCCTGGATGGCCACCAAGTTCCCACCGACTCCTACACAGGGGAGGGCAAGACAGAGGACAGACTGAATTAATGGTTGAGTGAAAGAGCCGATAAATTACTATATAAAACATGTCAGAGCAACCACTTTAATCTACCAGATGAAACTTCATTTCTACAGCACAATTTATTATGTGTACAAAAACCTCCCCCATAAACGTCAGGCAGAGACTCCACAGAGCTGATATTGACTTTGCAACATCCTCATCAACTGAAACAGAAAGTTCCTTAGAAGAGACAGTAAACAAGTTAAGGATCTTTTTTGTCGCCTGCATACAAATCAAGCCGAGTAATGACACGAGCTTGGCCTCAGCCATGACTCAGCCTGTGTTTATAGAGTGTAAAGTCAAATATTAAAAAGCTGCACAGGCCAAAGGAGAGCGAAAATCTGGCCACTGGAGTCGGGATTAAAAACAAACCAACGCTCCACCCGATTTATCACACAAAGACAGAAGAGTGGCTACACGTGCGCATGGAAACAAAGTTAACCGTTTGCAGCCGTGAGTTTGGTTCCAGCTGTGAAATGTGACTCTGGATGTGCGAAAACCATCAGGCGCCTTCTTCTGATGGACCACTTGTTCTGCCTGACTTAGTGTCAAGATGTTGGATCGGCTTGAGAAGTCATTGACATCTTTTTAAACCAGTTCCAGATGTGTCGTGCTTGAAAGCAGCAAATCAGCTCACCAGGGTTAACCGTGAGAGATGTACGATAAGACTGCATTCTCTCATTCTCAGGTTGAGCCCTGATTATTATTAGTCTTCAAAGCTGCATCTCTGCAGAATGCAAAACAAGTTTTCCAGCTCCAGCAGTCCATTTTAATTTAGGCGTTGACGAGGAAATGTGCCTAATTCGGTTACATCAAACACCTTTCCAAGAATTTACCCCAAACAACAGTACAGATGTTCTTTTCAGAGATGGAAAACACTTGGGGGAACTTTTAGTCAAATATAATAGTGGTTTATTTGCAAGCCAGGGAGGGAAAATGGGAAATTCAAACCAGATTGGTGAATTTGAAATTCAGCAGAGTGTTGCAAAGAGGGACAAAAAAGTAAGATTGAGGCACAGCAGGAAGATGGGCAGAGACCAAATGAGAAACAGTGAGAGTCGATGGTTATTAGAGGCTGCTGTCAGCTGTGCCAGGACGCTGGGTGTGCACCATTAGTGGTTTATATTGACTCTTCTCCCATACTCAGAGGATCCTTGCATGCATCACCTCCCAGCCAAACCACTCATTCTGAAGGCTGCTTTTCCTCTGCCTCCACTTCTGTATGTCCCTGGGCATTTTTCATCAATCTACAACAGCTTTATGGGGAGAAAAGCTGTTTTTGATGTGCTTAAAGTAACTGCAGACCTACATACTAAGTTTCACTCTCTGATTTCTGCAGTTCATTTCTTTGGTTTCTCTTGGAGAAAAGAGCGGCGTGCAAACCCAAGAGGTCAAATTAAGCTGTTAGGGATTCAAATGGGTTAGTTTACAAAACCAAAACACAACAACATGTTATTTTTCTTTCCTCTTTCTCATTCCCTCCTTCCTCTGCTACATCTATCCTTCACTTTATGTCCTCTGAGTTCATCTCTCCCAGTGGCATGATCTCACTTATCTTAATTCAAAGAAGAAGTGGAGGTAGGGGGCGCCAGTTAACCTCAGTTGGTAGAGCTTGCGCTCCATATGCAGAGGCTAAAGTCCCAGCCACAGCTGCCACGGTTTGGACCTCAACTCACAACTACTTGCTGTATATCATCCCAACTCTCTCCTCCCAATATATCCTGTCTCACTCAGCTGTCTGCCCAAAATAAAGGCAAAAAAAGTCAGTAGATGATCGCTCCTGTTTGTGCAGAGACAGCGTTAAATGACACGTAAAACTGCCCTTTCTCTGTGAGCGCGCTCAGAGCCTGAAGCAGAAAGCCTGATTTAACAGAGAAAGTTCTGAATCACCTTTCTGATACCTGTTATCTCTAACTGGTGCTTGAGGCTGTAAAATACAGATTTTAAATGTCCAACAGCCCACGACTAACATTTTAATCCTGTCTCGTCTTGTTAACGAAAACAAAGCGTACATGTCGTCAGAGTTTTTATTATCAACGATCTATTTTTAGCTCGTCATCATCTTGTCTTCGTCAAGGAAAACATTTATCGTCATAATGTTCGATAACGAAATTTACAGCATTAATTGGTGACTCTAAAATTGCCTGTAGTTGTGAATAACCCTTTCCCACTTAAATTAACGCGTTGACGAAAGACCCCGGGAAGACCCACTTATAGAGTATCCTGCTTTTGGTCTCTTTTCTGTTGCGTCACCGTCTGACGTCACAAACGCGCCGGAGACAGGGTTAGTAAACAGTGAAGATGTTACGGTGGTTAGGTCTTTATTATATCTATTACTCATTCAGTCTGTTTATCAAAAGCGCCGACAAATGTGGAACGATGTTCAAGCGCTGCTCGGACGGAGACGGGCGGAGTTTGTAGTTGAGAATGAAGAAGTCGCAAAAGTTACCGACGGAGCATAGCATCGCGCCGGACAGGGGGCAGAGATTAGCGTGTCGACGCGGGTTTTTTTGTTCCCTGCTGAGTCATTTGACCCGGATGGATGGACATCATGCCTTTGGTTACATTATCCTTCTGTAATTGATTTTACTTAAACTGCTTAACCACACAGTAGAGCCTGTGAGGGGGTAAAGGTAAAAACTATCAGCTGCTGAAAGGAAGGAAGGAAGGAAGTCAAAAAGTCATCTGTAAAAGCCCAGGTACGGTGTCAGGGATTACTGATGCTCTCAATACTACATCTCTGAGAGGCATTATTAATGTGCTCTGAGAGTTGGGCTGTGCTGTCAATATAATGTTTAGTATGCTGCTCAGATTCATGGAAGCACCCGAAGAGACCAACCTGTTCCTCCAAACGTAACTTAAATGTTTCAGACAGGAGCAGGTTTGGATTCATTCTGTGCTCTGCTGTGTGTTTAGCATTCAGCTTGGACAGCACACACAATAAGACACCCAAACAGGTCTGTAAAAACATCTGATGCTAACGCTGTGTGTTTCTAAACGTCTCTATTGACAACAACATCCAACAAAAGGCTAAAATGCCAAATGAACTGTCAGTTCGATGGCTCCCTGAAGCGTTGTTTAGATTTAAAGACCGATCTGCTCACCGTTAATGACGGGCGTGAAGACAGCCATGCCCTGGAAGTTTGGATCACTCACTGTCTTGTCCAGGATGAGGCCTCCAAAACTGGAAATCACAAACACAGAGGAAATGAGAGGAACCACATGCAGTCCCTGCCAGGTGAAAAGCTTCCAGCTAGAAGCTAATCCTGTTCTCATGGATTTAATTACAAATTAAAGTGCTGACTTATTTTTCTCATTAAACATTTTACTACCTTGATGGCTCAGCCTGCCCAGACTGATCTGCTCTGATGACTTAGTTTAGACTGTATTGAATTACAAACTGCTCGATTAATAATTGAATTACGTTTGTCCAAAATGACAAACACAGGGCAGGTCCAAAGTGTCCGACGACACAGACTAAATTAGAAATTGTGCTAAATACATTTATGTGTGCAGAAAAACTGCAGGACGTGGAGCGGATACCTGCTGATGGACATGGCGACTATAACAGGCTGCCACCCTGAGCGCAGCACCTCCTTGATCTGAGGACTCTGCCGGGCCACCAGCACCCACAGCGGGATCAGAGCCAGGAAGATCAGACACACCAGGGGGGACAGGTACCAGACATCTGTGGGACAGGAACGAGACAGTGGAGACGAATAAATAAAATGACGTCCTTATAGAATTTATTTTGACTGTCAACAAAGAATGAAAATAAAGAAATATTCATCAAAGTAGCAGCATGAATTATTTTTATTAGGCTATTCTAATCATCATTCTGAGCGCTCTTTGTTCGTGTTAACCTGCATCACTGTACACAGAGCATTGCAGCAGCAGCGTTCCAAACGAGTCCCAAAACGATCCTTCACTAATTGTTGTTCAAGTTTGAACCCAGAGCCAAATTATCTGCAGAAGTCTCCAAAACAAACAGTTTAAAATCAGTAAAAACACGGAGTAAGCACTTTCATTATAATAATCAGTGTTTGTCTGACAATCTTTGGCGGGGCGATGCACTCTGTGAGCCGAGGTGCCTCTAAGTTGAAACATGTTGACCCGACTTTAAACACCGACAAAGTTTCCAGGAAATGTTTGAATATCTGACCAACAACCGGTACTTATCGATTTGATTAATAAGCATTTCACAGGGAAAATAAGAGGCTCGTGTGGACTGATACAAGAGTTTGATGTGGCTGAAAAAAAAGAAAATCAAAGCTTTGGATTGAAAAGCAAAATAAACAGTTACCAAGATGATGTACTGTACGGCTTCTTTCACAGCGGACATTTTTACATCCAACAGGAGGAGAAGCACAGGTGTTAATAATAACTTGAACAGTGGTTCTGTTCTATTCAGGTGTGAGAGAAAGCCATGACAGACAGTCAGCGTGCACACAACCAGGACCGTGAAACTAATGGAATACAGCCATCATTAACGCTACTTTAAACACCTGTGCTATGTGTTAAAGGCCTATATGGGTAGTTATATAACAATATTACTATGGAATTGAATAGAACTGTGATTTGAATTAAACGTCTGTCTGATTCAGTCTCAATCCACCTGAAGTTACAGGTTTGATATTCAAGTTAGAGGTCCAAATCTCGCGGGAGCGGGCGGTTTAAACTTTGCTGCTGGCAGGAGCGAGCGGCGGGATTTCATAGAAATTCATCCCTTTATGTTTGTTAATGATCAGTCTTGAAATGACCTGGTTTATTAAGAATAAACACCAGGTATACAGATCCTCTTCACAAGTCCTCTTTGCCTATATGACTGGACAGGATTCAACGCAAGTCCTCTTATTCTCTCGCTCCTTGCGTTTTAATGCACCCGAAAACCACTGAAGCGATCCCACTGTCCAGCAGAGACCAAAATTAAGAGCCGCTTAGTAGGCCTACGTTTATATATTTCTGATTTAAATCTCCAGACACGCCATCGTCAGGATCGGACAGGATCTTATGTTTATTAAAGTTCTGTGTGCTGACCATCACAGAAAGGTTGGCTGTAAATGTATGGCTGTATTCTCAAGTGTGTGCGTATAATGCTGGACAGTGTATTAATACCTGTGGGCACGATTGTCCACAGAGTAGAGAGCCACAGGTAGTTTCAGGTAGTTAGTTCCATGTGTGTGAGTGTCTGTTTCTACGTGTATTAGAGAGAGCGTGCATCAGAATGAGCGCGCATGATGGAGAGCTTGGCGTCTCTGGCTGTTTTTTGCCCGTGCGTGGCTCGAGCAGGAATCTCCCTGAGGTGAAGCAGGTGTGTGTGGAGGCAGCGGTGAGCTCTTCCACGTCTTCTGGCATTACCAGAGGACACGCATTGCGCCTCTCTTTATCAATAATAAACAATTAAATAACGTTTATGGCCTGCGGGACGGGAGAAGACACCAAATCAATGGAACTCTATTGTGCGGGCGGGAATGGTCAGAAATCCAATGGGAGCGGGATTAAGAAAACCGCGCAGGGCTCTAATTCAAGTCATTAATATTTATGTCGAGTTAAAGGGCAATAAACTCTGTGTTCAGTTTGATCTTTAAGTCTACATGTAAGCTCAATAATAACATTGCTGCATCACTCACATGTAGAAACACATATAAAGCTGTCTTACTTCCAATGTAATGAGATAAAGAGATTTCAACTCATTAACTGGCTCTGGAACAGATTAGGTAGGGATTGAAACAATTAAGTGTAAACAGGAGATACTGTATGAAATTACACAGAGAAGCAAGCTACACTGCTTTACTTCATGCACACAAACACACAAAGAAAGATGAGCTGTGAAAATAAAAATGACCTTTGCTGCCCTCTTGTGTTATCAGCATGACAAACTCCTAAAAATGTTTAAAATGTTCCCTTTCACTTAATATCACTTAAAAACAAACATTATAACTCTCTTTACTTTAAGACATTTTCTCTTACTGGTAGAAAGATCCAGCTGTGGTTTCCAAAAGAAATGTCAAAATGAGAAAGGGAATGATTAATCAGAGCTGAGGTGTTGCTCTTCTCCCTCGTGACTCCCCCCCCCCGCAGTGCTTATGTGATTCCTCACCTATGTATTCATAGAGAGTGCTGCTGACCCCAGCCAGCAGGGACAGCGTGATCAGATCCCCCAGGCTGGCAGCGATGGGGGTGGCCACGTTGTCCGGGTTGATCCCCACCTTCCTGGAGCCAATGATCACTCCAATCATCACCAGGCCTGCAGGGAGGGACGGAGGGGGGACAAAATTTGCTTAATCCAAGTTACAAGACAACAATGCTGACGGTTTTCAGAAAGTCATGCAGCCTGACGAAGTGAAAATGTGCAATAAGAAAACTTCAAATCCAAATTAATTTATAAAGCTCATTTAAAAAGAACAAAAGTTGAACAAAGTGCTGAACAATCAAACATAAAAGCCATAAAAACAACACAATAAAACACCAATTTGATGACAACAGGACAATAAAATCGTAAAAAAGACCAACAGGAAAGGACAAAGAATAAAAAGGTGACTCTCATGCAGAGCCAAAAGCCGAGGAATAAAAGTGCGTTTTGAGGTTTGCTTTAAAAACAGGCAGAGTGGGGGACAGCTGGACATGTGGAGGCAGAGCGTTCCACAGCTTTGTAGCTGCGACTGAAAAGGCTCAGCCACCCCTGAGCTTCAACCTTGACCTTGGGACAGCCAGAAGCAACTGGTCCTTGATGAAAGATGATGTTTTAAAAGATTTAAACAAGCTACACCTATAAACAGCCAAATAAGACATTTAAAAGAAATATAAAAATGGTTGACTCGAGACTCTAGCAAAAAGATCCAGCCTGCGAAACACTCGAACATTTATGATAAGATAAATGATGCATCATGCAGCTATAACAAGAAGGAAAGAGGTGATATGGGGACAGGCGGCCTGCTGCTACACCAACAAGCTTCTAGTTTAGTAAACTGAACTGGACTGATTATTGGTAGGCAGATTTTATAACCTTTAAACAAAACAAAGGGGTGAATTCACTATGAATGAATTGCAGGCACTGATAGCATCATCATTTGCCCCCTCTTTCTCCCCCGTCTCAAGGTCCGATTCACAAAGCAAATTGCACTGATGATATTCAAGCGCAAACACGCCCATAAAGTTGAGCAGCTCCGTGCAAATTGTTCTTTTTGTGTGTCTGATTGTGGAGAGAAGCTGTCTGCAGCTCAACTCTCTGCTGCACGGTGCTGTGCTCTCAGGCATCAGTTGAGCTCCACACTGAAGGATCTCAAGCATGCACAGATCGATGATGAGCAGGGAGAGGAAGGGGCAGCTCTTTGAACAGTTTATTGTTAAGTCCAGAGTCGACAGGTGTTTACTAGTTTAACTTTCTGTAACGCAGCTTCATTTTATAAACGATCGCGCAACAGCAGCTCGTCCATATAATAACCCCCATCCTGCGTGGGGACAACGTGTGCCCACGTGCTGGTGTTGAGCCTCGCACAGCCCTGGACTGATTGGTCTCCCAAATAAAATAATGACAAATATCTTTTATACGGATCAATACATTTTTTGATCTCACAAAAGGCGTAATTGCCGCCACGATCAGTGGACACTCAGAGCGTGACAGCCCTTATGATACTGTGCCGCAGTTACAACCCACTCACTGCAGACAGTAATATTCTCACTCTAACTGCGCGGTGCTGTTAGCGCTAGAGTTTGTGAATTGGGTGCTTTTTTACCACGAGGCTCACTTGCATAGAAAGGGGCCAAATGTCTGCATAATGACTCTACGAGTAAACGTCACCGGAGCACAGAGACGCTGTTTGCTCCGCAGCGCACTTTAGTGAATATCCCCCCAAAGTCTTTATGCTTTATTGCTTCATATCTTATGAGCCGCTATTGGAGCAGGATCAATCCTCTCACCTGGCTCTGCAAAAATGCAAATAAGGCATCTTCAAGTTAAACAAGGAAAATCTAAAATCCTACAAGTCACCTCCGTAAAACTGATTCACGCCTTTACTACAAGCTTGTATTGTTTATTGATGCTGTAATGCACAAAAATGACCGAGATGCTGCAGCTCATCCAAAACTCTGCAGCTCATCTGTTACCAGAACCAAGAGCAGACAGCACATTAGTCGAGCTGTGGTGCACGGACATCCAGTAAAATTAAGCATTGATTTTAAAGTCCTCCGCCTTGTATATAAAGCTCTCAATTGGCTCGGACCACACTACAATGTGATATAATATCACTGAGTCTCTTCAGTGCTTAAGACCTCTAACATCTGTGCAACTTAAAGGTTATGTAAATAATGTAATTCATGCTCCAGCTGTTTTTATTGTAGATACATTAAAACAGGACTTTATGAAGAGCTGAAGCATTAAACATAAAAGTATGTCAATTCTGCAAATCTGAACATTGCATACTCTGCTTTAATGAAGGTTAGTAATGACTTGACAGCATTAATTATTTAAGAAACCAACATGTTTCTTTATATCTTTATATTCATAATGAACCTTCAGTATAATATTTTGTTTACACAGCATTTTAGGTTTGATGTGAAATTTAGGAGTGCAGCATTTGTTTGAAGAGTTTTGCAAGAAGAATTGAACCAGAACAGATGTTCAGTTTTATTCAACATCTGTTGCAAATGAATGACTAAGCATCCTCCATTACTGACCTAAGGAGAGAGCAGCTACAAAGGCGGTGGTGATGCTGCTGGCACAGAGGACAGCTGCTTGGTCCAGTTCAATCCCTCCTCGAGAAATCGCCCCCAAACACACAGCTGCTACTGCTGCCAGGAAGCCCACCACTGTCGCCTGGACCTGCAGGAAACACAAATTAAAGGATAGTCAGCAATTAATGAAAATGAAAAGTCTTCCACTTAAATTAACAGTCAGCAGTAAACAATAACACTGAGCTGTCCCTAGAAACTTTGTTAGATTTATCTGGGCAGTGTACGCCGTTGAGGTACTTTGTGTAACACCTTATAACTAAACACAAAATGCTTTGTACAACAGGAAACCTAAGGAAGCTGAACAAAGTATCTCAATGGTTCTTTAGTTTCTAGAGTCTAAACTGAACACAGTAAGTGACGTGAGTGTAACATGAGGATGTTACCTGTATAAGTGCCAGATTGCTGCACACCATGGTCCACTGTTTATCAGGGTCGTCCATTTGACCTGTGTTGGCCTGAAAACATGGAGATAGCAACAGTTAATAGAAAAATAATCAGGAAGGAAAATGGAGGTAATTTTAATTATGAAGGTTTATTGCACTTATATTGTAGCATTGAATGTTTGAGCTCATTGTTTAAAAAAAGGTATCTCAGAGGCGCAGGAAAAGAAGGACAATAGTTTTGGCAATTTAGGGTAAATAATCAGTTTGGTTCCACTGAAACTCCTTGAGGTAAAGAATACTAATAACTTCCAACACTGGGTTTAAATTAGAGCCCAAAGTGTGATTATTTTGCAAATACCAGGAAGCTACTGGTTTGTAGAAGGGAATAAGTCTGAGGAATAAGGCAGCATATACTGACATTGAGGAGGAAGTGGAAGTAATCAAACTGTTAAAAGATACCGACACTGTCCGACATGGGACCAACAGAGTTAGCTACGGCATGATAAGGAACCTAACTACTATTTACAAGACGGTCTTCTCATTGTTGAGGCTGAATAAAACTTAATTTAAAATAACTTTTTATGTCATTTTAAGGCTTTTATGTGCCTCGCAAAGCTCACATCCCCAAATATCATTACAAATCCTTCAAAAATGTAGCTTATTTTATAGCTTAACTATAAATGAATTACCGTCTTTCTGTGCTTGGACTTGTGTTTTGTTCCACAGTAAATAAGTTGAAAAATACTTAGATGTATTACCTGAATTGAGACATAACCTCTCTCATTTTTAAAACGGCTTTAATAAAACTGAAATATGCGTTCTTCAATCATTGAGAGTAGCTACAGTTTGTTTTTAAAACTGTGTGATTTGATCGCTTGTGCTTCATGTCTCACCGGACTTGAAAATGTCACTGTGTCCCCAGAAATGTTACCGCAACCTGAAAGACTGGTTGTGGAAAAAACTTTTACTAGCAGAAGTTCTGTGCCATCTGCACAGGAGAAGGGAGCCATAATATTAACCTAATGTCGTTCTGAATTATTTATCGTGTTGCATTACACATGCTGATGTCTTATCTCACTTCAGGAAACCATTTAGCAGCGGAGGCAGGCCACTGCACGCTCGATTTGTAGTGCGTATCCGGTGGATCTTGTCTGATTTTGTCATGAATCATTTGGCCATGATACATTTGATGTATGTAGGTAAACTGAGGTCATATAGTAGAAAGGGTATGCTCTTAGATAAAACCAAATCTTGTAATTCAACAAGCATAAAGCTTAAAAAAGTTATGAATCAAATATTATATTCCATGAAGTGTTGAAAATACTTCTTACAGCAGTGGAGAGGCGAGCAGCCAGGGTCATCTCCAGGTTTCCTTTGAGTCCGACCAGTGCAGGCACCAGGATGAACACCTCTGTTATCACCTTGAACACCTCCCAGTGCTGGAAGACATTACACAAGAACACACCATAAATAAGTTAAAACTGTTTTTTCAGGTCTAAAAACAAACCCAGCAGTGTCATCTCCGCCTGCACACATGAACCCTCTGCACCTCGCCTCTGACTGATGCACTTAAATAAGCACATCACATATTCTAGACTAACCCAGTAGCCTACTTTTCCTGCTTCCACATCCCTGAGCATCGTGTGAAGCCACGCTATACCGCGCAGGTTCAGCGGGTTTACAAGACGTACAGTCCACAGAGTCTGCATCATATTTTCTGACTGCAACTATAGTTGGCAGGTCCAGGATGGTTTAGATCTTTAAATAGATGCACGTATAAAAAAAAAAAAAAAGAACACAACGCAGCTGCCAAGAGCGGAGTGATGTGGAGCAGAGGAAGAGAGGGAAGGAATAAAAGATGAGAGGAGGGACTGACAGAGAGAGAGCAGGCCAGACATGAAGGAATGAATGAGGAGAAAGGAAGGAGAAGAGTTTGAAATATGTGGAGCAGTGATAGAAATTGACACCCAGAAAACCTACTTGAATAATTTGCAGAGCTTAAACAGAGGCCGCAGGACAGGATGTGCTTCTTCACCAGACAATATATAATCACTAGACATGATGCTTTATTTTGAGGGTTGCTGTGGAAAGCATTGTACTAGCTCAGCCAGCAAGCTGCGCACCATGTAGAATCCAAAGTCCATACAGAGGTTTGGTCTTGTCACTGTTGTTTTCTGCAGCTGCCTTTACAATGAAGCACGATACGAAAGAAAAGAGGTACAGCTAACTACAGGCGCCACTTAACTAGTCTGCTGAGGCAAGATTATGAAAGCCATGTTAAAAGGTACAGGAAAAAAAAACACTTTTAATAAGAGCAACACAGAAACTGGAACGTCCAGATCCAGATGTTACAACAGCGTAAATGGTCATGTGGCTCTAACTCCTTGTGTCTTTGCAGGGATGGTCATTTACTTTATTTTTCACTATTCTTATATTTACCTTTCTTATTTTACCATTTTATTTTAGTGTACAAGGCTAGTTCCAATGCTTTTTGATAGCCACAATTACAGCTAAAAATATAATTACATTAAAGGGAGCGCTGGTGGATAATGATATGTAAGGAACCAATTTGTTACACTCACTGCAGCGCTTGTTTATGTTAGATTCTTGAAAAATGAGGTTTGTTGACATCACAGTTCCCTAAGCCTCAAACAGTGAGTAATGTAGAGTATAATCATCAATGTTACAACATGCTATTAAACCCAGGGACACAGTTTAAATGCATTCAGTTAGAAACTGCGGGGAAGAAGCAGCTAGCCAAGGGGTCTCAGATAAAGTTGCTGTAGAGAAAGGTTGCTCGTGAGCTGCCTGGTTTTTCGTAGCTCGCCAAGAGATTCACAGACTATAAAAAAGAAAAAAGCCTCTTCCTGCTTCAGTTCAATCCAATACACAGATTTCCCGCCCCCTCCAATACAAAATAATAGGATAGGCCGATCGGCTGTCAATAAAACACCGTGATGCTCCTGGCAAGTTTGTCGTCTGAACCTAACCAATCACAGCAATGTTGCAGCACCATCCATCGACAGGTCGGGTCAGTTACGATGCATGCTAGCTGAGCTGAGGTGAGGAGTTCGGTGCTGTTAGCCCGTTTAGCCAGATTTAAGATGGACACTAAAGGTGGCCACGCCAAGAAAAAGCAGGAAACATATTATTTCCAAAGCGAGTGAGAAAGTGTGTTTTCTCTTTCACGGGGTGTGTGTCTCATCTGTGGTACCAACGTTTCAGTCAACAAAAGAATCAACATGGGGCGCCAGCAGCAATTACAGCGATGTAATGCAAGCAGCTCTTGGCCTCTTTCATTTTTTCAAAGTCGCTCTCAGATGAATAAAGGTTGGAGACCCCTGCTGTAGGGTAAAGTGAATAATCAAAGGCAAGGGTAAAGCTAAATAAACACGCTAGTCGGCTAGCCTACTAACCCCAAGACATGAATGTTGTCATGTTCAAGATAAGGTAAATGACTGCACTTGAACAGTATAGCCTTGTGACCACTCAAAGCGCTTTTAAACTACATGTCTCATTCACACACTGATTGCCGAGGCTGTTGTATAAACAGCCCAACTGTCAATCAGGACTAATCCCATTCACACACCTTTGGCTATGCCACCAAGAGAAATTTGGGGTTCAGTGTCTTGCCCAAGGAAGCTTCGACATGTAGACTGTGGTAGTCAGGGAATCGAACCACCAACCTTCCAACTGAGAGACGACCAACTCTAGCACTGAGCCTCAGTCGAAAGTGAAGAAGTAAAATAAAGATAAAGCTGTGGGTAAATTTGGTTTTGGATGCTCGCAAACCAAAACAGCAGAAACTTAGAGTGGGTTTGGTTTTACTGTGTTAAACTGCACATGTTTAAGCTGTATCACTTTATATCATTAAATGTTACACAGCTGACAATGAAAAAAGACTTTGCTAATTTGCTAATTCTACATAGTGTTATCTCCGTAGACTGTATGGATGTCTTAGCCAGTTGTCTAACCAAAAGTGTTAGCATGAAGAGAGAGGTGATTTGGTCAGTCCTTCCTACAACAGCAACTTCAAAGGGCAGGTGGTGATAAAGTTTAAGGGGGCTAAACAAGGCCACAAGGGCAGAAGGGTGGTGGCAGTGAATGGTAGAGGCGTGCTTTTTGTGGCCTTATGTGTGTCTATTTATACATGTCGTCTCAGATTCTGGACTGGTCGGTCTAGCTGACGGCTGTCATGTTGGGAGGTTATCTTGGGACATGGCCCACTTTGCTGTCATACTGCTGCTGCCGCTCGAGTGCGATGGACTAGAAGGCAACCCAACTCTCTGCTACTCTGCACCTCTCAGGAGAGAAAGTTAACTATAATATTGCTCTTATAGTCATTATAATTATTTATATCAATACTCAAAATACTGATAACTGATAGTGTATCATCAGCATGTGCACTTAGTTTATTTCAGAACAGTTCAGCCTACATTTCAGTTCTCTGTAATACAGAGTCTCTATCTTTTCTTCTCTGTGATACCAAGCTATCAAAGTTTCTTATACCTCTCTCTCCCTGGCCTCCTTCCTTTCATCCTCCAACCACTTATTGAATTAACTGTTTGCTTTTATCCCAAAGCTCTCCTCTTCCTCCCACATCCAAATCTAATTTTCAATGCTGAGAAAGGTGGATGTTACACAGGGCTCCTTCCATTGACTAGAAAACAGGACTTTCATCTGGGAAACAGGATTTCTTTGAACACAGTAGTTAGTTTAGTCTTAACATCCATTTATACAACACTGCCGTCCATCCTCCACCAATGGAGTACTTCAGAAAGTATACGTCTGTCCACCAATTTAACCATTTCAACAAATAAGAAAGGGGTAAGAGAGCTGGCGAAGTCAAACAAAAAATGGATTAGACTGTCCAATATGTAATTATTAAAAGGCTAATGTTGGTCTAACCCTAAATTATAAATGTGGATTTAAAAACGAAGCCAGTTTCTCACACAAGCCGCGGGTAAAGTCAATCGCCGCCTCTCACTTTAATGTTTGTTCCATCAATCAACCATTCAACCTTCTATGGCTGCCACCTATCTCTCCAATGACTCATTGATCCATGCCACCTTGGCAAACTGTTTGTGTAAAGTCAGTCCATCCAGGCATTCACCCATCCAACGATAGGGAAGGTCTATACTGAACCACTATGGTACTATGGAACCATCTGACCACACTGTGTCCTTTCAGTACCCAGTATTGCAACTATCAATAAGTTCTTTCTCAGGTTCATGTTCTTCTTTGCTTTTACTTTGATCAAACTGATACATACATTTCTGTCAAACTTCTTGTAGGTCAACAAAGAGATTTGTTCCCTATAAGTACAGAGGCCGAATTTAAGGTTTAAAGGTCAGGGTTGATGACAAGGGTGCAAACAAGGGTGCGATGGCCTAGGCTTGGTAGTCTGTGGAACCAGTGTTCAGAAATACATGATTACATTACCTGCCCAGCATCCCCAACATTTTATAATATAGAAGGTTCTTTCCTTGTACAGAAGCAGCAGGTGAATCAGCTGAGGAGCAGGACCTGGATTTAACTCATCACATGACGAGAGTAATGAAGCATTCACGTCTTTTCGTCTAGGGTTAGGACTAAACATTTGCAGTAAGGTGCAAACAGAATGTTTTTAAGTTATTATTAAGGAATCTTGGTTATTGTAGTAGCACAAGCATCAAAACATTTCAGATGGTTCCCAACCTTATTCATCCACATATCAATCAAGCTTTTTTTCTTAGATTTTCATACTTGTATAAGGTCCATAACAATACCAGCGGAGACCATCCCGAGCCCTGACACCAGGTACGGCACAATGACCTGGGCAGCAATGAGCCAGGAGCTCTCTGGTAGGAAGCCATGTTCTGATCGAGTCAACTTCCACGTCACGCCGCGTAACTTCTTGCCCTGGTAGCGCAGCTCCACCTCCAGACGAGTCACCACCATGTTGACAGAAGTGTAACTTGACAATTTAGTTCAAAGTATAATTATCCCATGGTGAGGGAAACTGCATCCGAACTGGCATGTAAAGCTTGGTGTTCTTATATTTCACTGGTCCAAAGAAGTTAGTTGATTGGTTAAAACTAATCAATGTTGTTGTCCTTTATCCTTAAAAAAGACAAATGTTTCAAGATGTCACTGAGGCCTTTCCTGAAGAACTTAAAAGACAGGACTCCTGGATATGTGGTTGTTGTGCTCTCGAAGGATTACAAAGACCGTCAGAACAAGCTACTTCCACTTCAAAAGGTGTTCAGCTGTAAGATCGAAGGAAACAATGAAGAGATTAAGACTTTTCCATTTGTTCCAATGTCATGTCTTTTCTCCCAGGCAAAATTAAAGGCTTTAACAGTAACTCGAGGGGAAAGGAGTGTGGCATCTTTGGCCCAGTGATGAGTCAGCAGCGATGAGGTATCCATTTGTCAGCAGCACTGGGGAACAAAGTCATTAACACCATTTCTTACTCATAGGATAAAGTGTTTGCTCCACTGCAGTCAAAGTCAGAGTTTATCTTTAACCAACCTGTGTTTTTAAGTCAAGGTCTGCAAGAGGGTTCTGACATCCACAGACAAACAGGTTAAAGAGAATGAACCACACAACGAAGAGTTCAGATTTCAAGAAGTTCTAGTCCTACTCCAAGTTTCTGTAATCTGCTCCCGATTCCACTGGATGTCGTTAAAAGTATTTTCGAGTTATCCGATTTAGTCGTCAATCCATCTGATCCAGTCAGAAATCCACTTGACGTTTAAGGTGAAGGCACAGCTGTATCCTACAAATGAACGTAATGCTTGCTGCGACTGACTGACAGCAGCAAGAAGATTGAAGACAAGTCCAAAAGGTCTCTAAAGTTAGACGCAGCAGAATCCCTCCATGTCTTTATCCATTAAGCTCCTCTCTCTTGGCTGGTCCACAATGACATTGAAGAGGAAAGAAAAAGAGCTCTGTCATGTCAATAAGTGATGTTCGAGGTCTCCTCTGATAAGATGCAGCAGCCGGCTCCTAGCAGGCTGGAGTGCTTCTCTCTTCCTGTCAGCATCAGGGTAGTCCTGCTCCCTCCGCTCTGCTCTGCTGTGACGTAGCAAAGAAAGAGGCAGGGCTGTCTGCGCAGCCCGACATGCAAACTCATGAGGGGAAACGACCGGTGCACCGCTTCACACTCTCTCCCTCTCGCTATTTCTTGCTGCGTGTCCTCCTCTCATCCTACCTCCCTCTTTCCATGTGACATCCCTTTTGCTACGTCGGCTGGTCTCGCATCCCTCTCTTTTTAATCTCTCTCTCTCCAAATCGTGACTCACTCTTTCTCTCTGTCCGTTGCATCCCTCTCTACCTCCAGTCCACCTGCTTTATCTGTGATCCTGTCCGAGGCCCTGGCGCTGTGTCACCTTGTCCGGTAAGATTAAACGAACTCGTTCTGAACTGTGTTACTTACGTAGTGTTCTGCTTTCAAGAAGCTACCCTGAGCTTAAATATGATTTCAGAGCACTTTTTAGGTCACAAGAGTCGACAAATCACTTTTCTCCCTTCGTCATGCTTAATCAATGCTGCTGTATAGAGTTGACGGCTGTTATTTCCCTGATCATTATCAAATCAGTAATTTGATCCCTGCATCCCTGGTGAAGGTCTTTTGCTTCCTAAATGATTAATGTTATAGTGCTACTTCAGTGTCTCAATAAGACATGAGAGGGCCAGCATTTCCCATGATGCAACTCAACAACCTCTTTTCTCTAGAGCAACCTGATGACGTCAAGAAGGTGATTTTTTTCAGGACAGACATAACTATTCAAAAACACTGCCTTCTTCTGACTTTTAAATGCATTTATAAAGATATATGTTGAGACGTTCCCATAGAGCCTGTATAAATAATGGATGTAGCCAACATGACGTCACCCATTGGTATCGGGACTGCGTAAATGAGGCCAAAAAATGGCCGCCGCCATGTTGGTTTTCTGGAGCCAAATGACCATATTTGGATAAGAAACCAGGTGTTAGTCTTTTGCTTGTCGGTGCCAGGTTTGTAAAACCACTTTTCTAACCATTACCGTAATTACTACACAAAACTTAAGCTTCCAACCTTTTGAGGTCAGTGAAACATGTATTTTTATGTGGGTTAACTTAATCAGTTTGAGTAGCCAATTAGAGACCATTAGTTCACTGTCAGGGAATACGATCACTTAGCTTTCTCTACCCTAGTAATGGCACTAATTTAACTACAGGCATTCAACAGGATTTTTAAGGTGTCAAATATGATACAACAATACATCATTATCATCCCAAATAGAGTACATAGGCAAGAAGTGCTAGTGCAACAATATACCTTAACTCTAACTAGCTCGAGATCAACCTTTCACTGCCTCCCACTTGAAGAAAATGCGACACCCAATGTAGTTTATATTTACACAGTATAATAACAACAGGAAGGGGTTTCAAACTACAAACCTCCACGCTCTTTGTCAGTGACAGTTTGGCTTCATATCTGTGCTTCTCAAACATTCACAACATTTAACGTCCCAGGCTTCTTGGAGGATGACTAACGAAGGACATCTTTAATTTGACGCTATTTAAACACAACAAGCCCAATCTTCAGAGGACATCATGGACGCATTCATTTGATTTGAGAATTGAAGGAGCCATTTCTGTTTTGTTGAAAAAAACGCAAGGCATTGCAGTTACAGAATCATTGCTTGTGTTGGTGATTAAGAGAAAAAGACACAGGTGCCTGAACTTACAAGGCAAAGAAGAAATGTGATTAAACTCTTGCATGCAACCTTTAGGCTAGAAAAGACTGACTTTGTTTTTGCTCTACCTTTCGAAATAATACAAAAAGTTTGTACACTTTGGATGCACATATTGCAGGTTTGACGCATGCATAAAACTGTTATGTCCTTGTTGGCCCCACTGCAGCCCAAACATGGACCTTTAATCAATCCAACTGAGCAAGTACAGTCAATAAAATGACAAATAAATGGCCATAATATTTTAGTCCATTCCTGCAGGTGTTCATTATATTTATACGGAACATCATGACAATTATCAACATTTAAGTAATGGTAGTTCAGCCCATTTTAATCCAACAAGTAATGTAATGGAGGCGTAAGAAATATATTAGCATAATTGAGTAGTTCCCAAGATTGGTAGCACAGAGTGAGCCATAACTTGGAAAAGAAACAATGTCGATAGGAGGTGGTGAACACTCACTGGCAGACATACAGTAGGATGTAGGATGTCTCATGTGGGATATAAAATGTAGGATGACAACAGCAGGGGGTTGTTAGGACACGTTCCACAGCCACCACAGGCTGCAGACACAATCCTAATTGCTTATAGTGTGGTGTTCTTGTTGAGTCAGATAGACTGCTCTAAATGTCCTTCATTGTCCCCTCCGCTTTGGGACGCAGCACTCAGCCAAACTCATCATGACTAATCGGCCTGCATCAGACGCAGGAGGGAAACAGATACTGTAGAGGAGAGAGTGGAAGAACTACTGATGAGCAACAGATGGAGTGGGGGCAATGAGCCATATGAGGAAAGACGTGTGTTTATCAGTAGATGACAGAAGAGGAAGACAAAGGTAGCGGCTCATCATAAAGCCGACAGCAGTGTGTCTGAGTCCCCTCAAACCCAGCTGGCTGCAGAGCGAATGCCAGAGACGCCTGGCAGAGGATGAAGACACAACAGGACCACACACACACACAGGTACCAACTCCACGTCAATGGAAAGGGAACACAAACACTGCCGACTACACACAGACAAAGAACTTTTTCATAATTTACCTTTGTACTGGTTATTGTTTGTCTACCTGACTGCTTCTTTGTTGTCTCTAACACAACACAGCAGAAACCATCAGGGTGTCTCAAAACCAGCCTCATTGAGCGTGCACTCACCTGCACATCATCCAGCACCATGCCGGCCATCACCATGCCCATCCCAGCCAGCAGGTAGGGAAAAAGCACCTGGAGACAGATAGCAATGGACGACTCCTCCTCCGCTTTGTCCAATGACACTTTCGGCTTCTCCTCCGCCGGCTTTTTGGGAGGCGGTTTGACCACTGGTGTTGAGAGGAGGTCATCATGGTCTTCTACAGGGCCTCCCAGGGGTCCACTGGGACTCCCACCGGGACTCTTCCCTTTGGAGCGGGACTTTTTGTTCTTTTTCCTCTGCCGGGTTTGTTGTGGCGGTTTATCCTCACCGGGCATGATGGCGGTGGTGTCAGTATTTGTGTGTAGGGCAAATGTGTTGGATTAATCTGGGGATACAGAACGAAAGGTCAAGTCTTGCTTTATTGCATACTCCTACAAAAATCTAATTTATTCTAGTATGGAGCCTGTAAACCAAGAAAAAGCAGCAAAACTTTATGAGAGTACAATCAGTTAAAAAGCAAAAACCTTTACAATCATAATCTTTACAATATTCCTTTAAATTACTTCCCTTTACTTTCAATCATGCATATCACCTATAAATAAAAACTAAATCTATACCTATAAATAAAACTGAATTTGACTGATCTATTTGCACAGCTGCAGCTCACAAAGCTATCATACGCCTTCATTTGTATCTGATGCATTAGCATTGTGTTAACAAGAGCTTTTACACTGAAGCTTAAACAGTTGATTGTATATGGATCATTAACATTGCCTGCACTGTTTTGTTGGTGCAAAGTAGCCTTTAGGTAGGTAGCCAGAAATAGGATGCTGCTCAGTGTGTTAAGCTAAAGGTGTTTTTAGGAAAGCTAGCTTAATGTGTGAAAAAGGATCACAAAAAAGGGGAAACATAGCATTTCAAAATAGGAAAATAAATAAGAGGGGTATGACAAATTAACTTTACATTTTAGTAAAACTTTACATTTAGACTTTCTAGGGACTGGGGGTTACAGTAAAAGTATAAAGCTGTACCCCATCCTAATAGTTTACCTGTCCATTTGTTCTGTTTGTAATTACCTGCAAATGAAAGATTAGAAAGATTTTTGAAGCGTAATCTACGGAAGCCTTAGCGGACATGCATCCATACATTTCCTCAGTTGTCCCGTGATAATGAGTTATTTCTGGTCGTTTTCTTGAGATCTCAACTCGTTATCTCGGAAAAACAAAGCTGGTTCTCCTGTGATAACGGATTAATTTATCTCGTCATCTCTGGATAACGAAGCTCTTTTTCTTGTGATACTGGGATAGTTTTTCACCAATCTAGAAAACAAATCAACAGGCTGCTCACTGTGATATTACAAACCAGGACATGCCATGCTGTAATTGCCCACACTAATGAAATAAGTTAAGCCTGTTTCTATGTTTGTTTTGTGCTTTTACAACTCTGAGGATACGAGTTATGATCACCTGACGTTACGGTGGTGACGCGTCCTTGTCTCTTTATAAATAAGTCGAGATTTCGAGAAAACGACCAGCAATTACTCGTTATCATGGGAAAACGGAGTAAATTAAATGTATGGGTGCATGTCCGCTTAGGGCTTCCATATTATCGTCCACAAACCACAACATGTATTGTGTGAAACATGTTTTTTTCCAGTGCTTCTTTATTTTGCTTTAAAAGCCTATGATAGGCTTTTGCTTTGTCTTTCCAAATAACCATTTAGTAATCTTACTGTCAACATTACTGCTTTATTGCATTACACTACTTAACATTAGTTCTTCCCCTGTTTTCACCAAGCTGCCTTGCACTTTAAAGACAAGAACATTTAAAATATTCTACAAATGGTCATTTGTAAGTAATCTGCAATCTCAGTGGTGTTCACATGAAAAACATTACATGTGTCCTTCCCTCTATAACACTTCATTGCTTACAGTTTACCATTACATAGAGCATTAGGAAACCTGTCTGTGGCTGTTTGCTAGTATTACAGTATTTGTTTAGCTTGTTTTCAATGATTAAACTCGTGACCTAAAACAAAGTAGACTATATAGTTTCTGAACACAAACTTTCTGCTGCAGAACAGAATGTATTCATAACGTTATAATCCCCAGTTTTACTTAAACACTGAGTAAGACTAGTTGTATAATAAATCAGTTTACATGAAGCTCGCCTACGTTATCTAGTCATTATCCAATATGTAAATGGGGAAGTATTTAAAGTTAAACGAAGCCTACGAGCAGCATTCATGCATCTGTTTACAAGATGGGAGTGTTGATGATTCATTCAGTGTCAATTCTATTATAACAACAAAACATTTTGATACACTTCTAATGCTTTAAACGAAAAACATAAACACGAATACACACAATCTCGACGTCAAAGTCCCGGAAATCTCGCGAAGAAACCAAACGTCTCCGCAGGTCCATTAAACGAGCATCACAACACTGAAATGTACCAAAGTATCTCCTGCTAACATACATTCCTCCACTGAAGGCTGCCATGTGTACATACCATAATACTACTAGCACAGCCCCGGTAACCACGGTTACACAACTAGGCGCTTTCTGATTGGCCAAACACTGTGGCAACGTGTAGCCCCGCCCCCCATGTGGAGAAAGAGAGCAGCTGCTTAAGGTAGGGAGAGAGTTATGAATCCCAACTGTGACAACTGTGTTTTATTTAATTCATGTTATAAAATGTAGATGGATAGCACTTTTTTTTCTCTTTTCCAAATCAGGAATAATTTTATTTTAGAAGTATTGGAACAAGGGCTTAAAATGTTTTCATGTCACAGACCCTGAAGATACTTATATTTTAACAATATGTGTATTATACTTTTTGTTATAATTACACTTAGAAGGAAAGTTCCAGAAACATTTGTACACGACTTTGATGAATTATATTTCCTGACTGTACGGAGGGAACTATTAGGTATTATGAGAACAAACATGAGTGAAATCAGCCATGACAGTCCCTCTTAATCTAAGGCTTCTAAAACTAATGCTTCCTGCTCTGACTAGCAGTGGTTGCCGCTCTGTCCCTACAATTAAAATAACATTTTTGCAAACATTTCTAACTATACAAAAAAACACATTACTCCTGTCTTCCTTCGGCTGCCTGGAAATAATTTAAGCGTATAACACACAGAGTGGTTTCTGTTTTAGAAGCGAGGATTTGATTTATCGTCCTTACCTCTCTCCAGAGCTTGTGAGGGTGAGTCCGTTCACAGCTGCACGCTCCCAAGAATAACTCCCTGCTTTACTGTATGAATGTGAGTGTAAAAGTGTGTCTATATTAGGGCTATGTGTATTTTCTACTTTCTGTTTGCTCGTGCATTTTTGGACATGTGTTTGTGCGTTAAGCTAACTGTCTGTGTGAGTGTGTGTGCAATGTGTGAGCTAATGCGCATGCATCCTGGGGCACCGTGTTGAATTTCATGGCATTGGCAGATAATGATATCCCCCTCCTGTCTCTTTCCATCTGCGGTAGGCCGGAGACAGCAGCAGGAAGATACAACACCTTCATATCTTCATTCATAAAAGGAGTTCATTCGGATGTATGCAAGTTGGCCTTTTAAATCAGTGTTACGCCAGCCTCATTGTCATCAGCTTTTGGCATATGATCATTACAGTTCAGTAGCCAACTTGTCTATGATTAAAACACTAAAAGTAGAAGTTTAATATCATCAAAATTTGACTTCTGATTTGTTGGTGTCCACGGTAACTTTGAACAGCATATCCTTTTCATGGTGCTCACTGTTGCTTGTAATATGAGGCCACTCTGTCTCTGGCCTGCTGTGACATTTATGTCACTGATGTTGTAAATGCTTCAGGGGTCTGTGTCTAAATACAATCCCCACTTGTGTATTTCATTCATGTACAGCGGGTGACAGAGCGAGAACTTCTCTTTATACGTTAAAACTGAAAACATATCAGATGTCTAACATCAATTAAGCAAAAAAAAAGCTTATTGTGTTGTGGTTGTTTAATGTGCTTTAAGATCTACTTGTCCTGACATCGAGAGCCCTTTTTCTTTATGAAACCTCATGAATGAAATGTCCTTTTGTAACCTAAATTTACAGGGTTTTTTTTCCATTTCAGCGCAGCATAGGGAGATTTTAATGTAACATACACACTCCTTAAAGTTGGTTTGGCAAATAACATCCATCCAAAAGCTTATCCTGTTCAGGGTCACAGGGCGAGAGGCGGGGTTACACTTCGGACAGGTCGTCAGTCAATCACAGGGCTGACACTTATACTCCTTATACTTATACACTTATTTAGCTCGTTGACGTGGGTTTTTCAGACCCAGGAAGACCCACTTATAAATGCTGATTGTCTCTTTTCCCATTGCCAGTGGAGTATACGCCTGCTGCGTCACCGTCTGACGTCACAAATGCACCCGAAACAGGGTTATTAAACAGTGAATTATAATAATTGTATCTATTACTCATTCAGTCTGTTCATCAAACTCTGCGCTGAGAAGTCTGGAATGATGTCCGACCGCTGCTCGGACAGAGACGGAAGGAATTTGTAGCTGAGATGATCAGGAGTCGCATAAGTAACTAACGCAGCATAGCATCGCGCCGGAAAGGGGGGCGGAGATTAACGTGTCAACTTGGGGTTTTGTGTTCCCATCAGTGCCGATCGGAGCCGAGGTAATAATTACCCGAGTCTACTGCACAGCCATTTGACCCGGGTCTGAATGCCGATTGTAATCTTTCCCACTAAGCAAGAAAGCTGGGTGTTAGTGGGAAAGCGGCTATAGAGACAGACAACCTTTCAGGCACACGTTCACTCCTACAGAGTCATCCTGAACCTTATGAACATGTAGTACCAGCAGTACATGTAGTACTGCACGGGGGAGAACATGCATACTCCACACAGAAAGGCCCTCAGCGTCCGGGATTTGAACCAGGAGGCGACAGCGCTACCAACTATACTACCGTGCAGCCTGGTCAACACGGAGCCCCATAATCATTCATGTGGAGTCATTTTCTGTGGCCATCAGGTGAACGTTAGTCTGATCTTTTCTCTTCTTTTTAGCTCTGATTTGGTGCTAAAAAAAAATGTCGCTTTTTAGCTGAAATGGTCCAATATGTTCACCAACTTTGTCTGTCAGCTGATTGGTGCTGAGCAGGTACCTCGTAAAGCATGTTAGGCGTGTTGTTGCTGAAAACAGCTGCTTTGTGTGGAAGTTACATGACTGGGAGTGTTGAGTTTGGTATCATTAAAATACATCTACCAATCTGTCTGTCATCCTGTCTGTCTGAAGTGATAGTTGGATGTTAGCATGCTGTTAAGACACAGTTTTAGCCCGTCAGCAGTTAGCTCCACTTAACCAGTGTGACGTTCGGGCTCAATCAGCAGAGATCACACAAACCGGTGCACACACAGGGAGAGCTGTGGTCACAAACTGCTCCTGTTTCTGCTCCAGTGTTTGTTTATCTTCTAGTAATTTTCAACCAGGAGCATGATGGGAAATAATCTCAACAGGAATCTAGTTGTAGTCTTGTAAATAGTGACCCAGCAAGATGCAGTCTAAAATAATATATAATCTCTTAAAATATGATAATAATACATTCTAACATCAACATGCATCTTGAATTGAATTTAAACCACATCACTGCACTTTCCACCATGCATGCCCCTTTTTCTGGTGAATCTAGAAGGACCTCCTGGTGTTTGTAGACGTCATCTTCAACCTAACAGGTGAGTTCAGCTTTAGAGTCCTCAAGCTGTTCTGCAGCTTACACTGATAATAAACCTCTGTAAGTTGGCAGCACAGTATGATGACATTTCATGATTTCTCCACTAGGTGGCAGCATGCAATAAAGAGAAAGAACCAAGCAGGTCCAGTTCATGTCTTGATCTTTAGGACTTCGATAAAAAAAAAAGGCAATTACCTGGCAAACTTCTCACCTACATGCAACATTATACTGAAATTAAAAAACAGACCCCAGTGGAGAGACTTTATTTTATTAAAACAAAGTCTCTCCGACTTTGTTTTAATAAGACCATTTGAGCAGCTTAAACCTGCGCCTTACTGCTGCAGTGCAAACACAGATGCTTGTAAAAATGTCCCAAATATTAGAGTTGACAAGTGTGAAGAGCAATTTTCCAGGATCTTACAGTAAGAAAGGTGCAGTGAGTCCTGGTGGCATCGACCACACGGTGGTCTGTTTGGATGATGGGTCCGTAACAAGCTTTAAATCCAGGTCTTATTTAGGTTTACAGTAACATGATCTATGTTATAGTTATGGATTCCTTTATCCCTGCATTCAGAGGTGGAAAGCCCCTGGAGGTTGTGGAAATCTGCTTTACAGGCCTCCACTGTTTATTTTCAACTCATATTAACTTTAATCAGCACCAGACTGAGATTTCATTTCCTTATGTTTCACTGTACGTTTTCTGTCATGTGTTTTTTTTAACGTGTGCAGTGCTGCTCTCTGGCTTTAGATCATCATGGCTGTGTGAGCGTCACAGCATCACAGACATTTAATGCCAGCTCATGGAGAAGCGTTTTTTAGGAGCTAAAGTATGAAGTAATATCATCTCTTTAGTTAAAAGACAACAAGGCATAAAGTTTGAGTTAAACTGATGCTACCACAGAGCATTCATTCAGCTACATAACGTGTTACATTTGGGCACCAAGAAGAAAGGATCTTTTGCATATGTTGCAGGTTTGACAGGTGCATGTACGTACCTATTCATTTGCTTATTTTGTTACAAGCACACACTCCGTGTATTCACAAACGAGGACCTTCAATCATCTCATTTTGGCATGTAAGTGACAGATCCTTCCTTATAGATGTCTATTAGGCTTAGCTACATGACTAGAAGCCATGACATCATCTACTAAACAGCTATAAAAATAGCTTCTTGCTAGAACAGGTGCTTGGCTGAGACAACCACCTCGTAAAACTCCTTCACTGTGATGTGACAGACTGTCAATCCTAAAAGTCTTTTTGTGTCCGGACCTTTAACTTAACCAACTCGCTCAGTTTGACTAGTGTGTAAAAAACCTGCTATTCTGTCTAATATCAGGCTACATAATAAAGTTCCCCCAGGTCAAACAGGTATTCTGCTTTTTTGGTATTGGACTCTGATTCGGACCCTGTTTTACGTTGCCTTTTCGCCTCATGTTTTCTGGACACCTCTGCTTGTTTCTGACTGCTTATTTTGTGTACCGAACCTTGCCTGGCATCAAACCATTCTGAAATCTGTCCACTGGTTTTGAGTTTGCTGTTGAGTCCTTCCTTTTGGTCCCCGGTTCATGACAAAGATATTTTCTAAAGCTTCTTCTCTGCACTCCATGAACCCGTTTAGATCAGTTTGCTCAAAATGAGAAGCACTCCTGTGAAAACAGTTGTTTAAAGGCTCCGGTTGCTCTGGAGAGAGCTTTGCCAAGAGAGAGATTAAATAACACTGATGATGTCATGGTGATGTCATCAGGGCTATCTCAGCTTGGGCTCTGAGGCTCCAGATGTTTCACAGACAGCCTTACAAAGTGTAGGAGTGTGGAGTTTGAACGATGAAGGCGTTTAAAAGCAAAAGTTTTCTACAACCGCACAAAAATATGTGCCCAACTGCTGATCAAGACCCATATTTAAGTGAAGGTGGCGACCTCTAGTGGCCGTAGTGCAGCCAGAGAAAATAAAAGTCAGGTTACGCTGTATAAACAAAGAAGAAGCCGGTTTGGGGAGGATGGCTGACTCAAGAAAACACAAGCATTTCACCATGACCATGGTTCAACTCAAGTAGAAACCAAAAGTCAACTTTGAGTGAAAGAATCAGGAGATTAAAAGCCACTGATGCAAAGTTTACTTTATGTCCCAAGGGGTCACTGACTCTGTGTTCAGAGTGTAAAAAGAGGGAAGCACGCTGTACGCCTCAGACCACACCGCTGACTCCGTCTACCGGAATAAAGAAATGAGCGAGGTGCGATTCAGGACAGTGAGGGTCTTGAGGGTCTTGGCCCATGCAGCGTTGTATAAGCTGCTGCCGAGAGAGTAGCTTTGGTGCTCGTGTCGTGATAAGCGCAGAGGTTGATAGATAGCTATGGCCTGCGTGGTGGAAACTATCATGGAAACTTGTAATGCTGCTATAAATAAATGACCCTGTCCACTGTTGCCAGCCACGCTGTCATGGGAGTCCTTTAGCCAGTCCTTCTGTCCATCTGACTGCCTACTTGTCTGTTTGCACTTGGAAACATCTGTGCTATACTTCAGTTTAATAGTCTTTAAGCTGTCTGTCAGGCTGAGGCAGGAATACATGTGGGGTATTTTGGAGAAACTTGTTGATATTTGAACTTAACCACATCCTTAGAAGCACTGCGTCCAAATTCATGGACGTGCAATGCCAAGGAAAATGTAACAATGGGCATTTGATAGAAGAGGCAGAGCAGGCGGCCAAGACAAAAAAAAAAAAACATAGACTTGTATAAAAAGTGGATGTAGTGATCATGACATTACCCATTGGTTTCTAGACTTTCAGTTTTGAAGCCCAAAGTTTGGCACGCTGCCGCCATCTTGGTTCTTGATCCAGAAGTCACCATATTTGGATGAGAGGGTGGATACTCATTGCTATGCCTGTATCTTGGTTGAGAAGGTCATTGTTGTTGCGACTTGTCAATCACTGGTAGCCATGCCCTAGCTTGTATTTTACTCTAAACTTGAAACTTAGATTGAGACCATGAACTCCATAGGAAAATGTTGAGGTAATAAAGCTACTTAGATGTCCTTTTGTCATAGACTTCCAAACAATCTTCCTTTCTTTTTACAAACAGTGGAGTCGCCCCCTGGTGGCCATTATAAAGAATCCAGGTCTTTATAAGGAACCAGGAGGCTACAGCCACTTCTTAAATGGACAGCTTGTGGACTGTTAGGAGATACAAGCTATACCTTTCGGGCTAAAAGTGTATTGGATTAGAATTGCACAGCCCGCCAGTGTAATGTTTTTATTCTCATGCCCAATATCCTCCAAGTAGCCAAAACAGATAACATATTTGGAGCCTAAGTGTCTCTCTGTGATATCATGTGTGTCTTTCTGGTGAACCTCTGGATTACCTTGGAGCACCTGTCGCTGGTCACACCAGCAGCTGTTGGCCTTGTGATACTCTTACTTCACACACTCTATCGCCCTGTCTCTGCCTGACGACACACACACACACACACACACACACACACACACAGACATACACACACACACACACACACACACACACACACACACGCACGCACACACCCTCAAACACACGCACACACACATATCAAGTACTATATTTCACTCACTCTAGTAACACCTCCTACTGTCATCACAGCTACTATAAGGATCATCTCTCATTACCACACTCACTCTGTTTGTGTGTGTGCCCTCATGAAAACTCAAAACTGCTCAGCTGCACATCAACAACATTTCACTTTGACCAATGAAATTCATTTCGTAAGATTTGTATGAGTTTGGAAATGTGTTAACTTTTTTAAAGGGGCACTTTAAGAAAGGTGCACCAACTGAAATGCACATGAAATGTAATATTTTTTGCCTTAGAGGAACATATTTAACTCTAAATGTGCATTTTCTTTTTTGATTTTTAGTACCTCTTTCCTATTTTGTTATATATATTTTATTATATTATATTTTAGTTCTTTTATATTGAATACATACCCCTTTTTAAATAGAGTCCCTGGCTAAAGAATTTCACACAGTTGTACTTGTAGAACCGGAGTCACAATAAAAATCTTGAATCTTGAATAACCAACTATTTTTTATGAGAGGTCGTCAGGGCAACATGCAGTTTATTGCATTGGCAGAAATAAATAAATTAGATAGAATTTATTTTACATCATCACCGCTGTTAAATTTCAGACCCTCTATCATACCCACGCCGATTTTGTAGATTGGATCATTGTTAAGACTCAATACATTGATGCAACCACGTCTGAAGAACATATTCACTCAAACTAAACTGAATGAAATGGTTAAAATATTGATGTTCAATGCAATACACTAAGATGCTGCAGCACATGTACTGACAGTTGTTCCATATTCTGGGTTTGGTCTTTTTGGTCATTTGATTAACTGCAAACTCATATAAGAATTTACACTATTTTTGGTGCAACATGAACTTGTATAATCTACAACTGTGTCCACATCAAATTAACACAAACTGATTGACACGTAGAAAACTTGGGGCCAAGTTTGTAGCCGAGTCATCTCATTAAAGTAGAACCATTTGGTCTCTTGGTCTGCTGCAGCACACAGCCTGGTCTGTGAAATCTGGAGGTGACAAGGTACACTTGTAATTTAGCAGTTTGGGATCAATAAAACACGACCATCTATCTTTCATGTGCGGAGACAACAGGGACACAACAAAACATTTTTTCCCCCAAAGCCACATTTTTGTCCAGTCTGGCCATTTGTTATCTTTGGTGCTGATGTGTGGGTTGTGTCATCAACAAACCGAGGCTGCTCCTGGTTCATCCATCTTTCCATATTATTAGAGTTTTTGTTGTTACAACCCAGACTGAGGGCCAAGTAGTATGAAGGAGAAATCAAAAGTTGATGCACTGAATGAATAAAATGAAGGCTGCTGATTGAGAGGTACGGAGGTGCAGGTGGAACAGGTGCCAACGCTAGCACAGAAGGAGTTGATTTATTTAGAGCTTCCCGAAAATGTTCGTCCACAAAACCTTTTTCATTTTAAAATGTGGTGGAAGTTAAAAGTTTAAAGAATCATTGCCAGGGTAAGTTTCATTTAATCATCGTCAAACTCTCTCTGTTAACAGCCGTCACGTTGCTCTCAGCTAAAGAATATCGCACACATATCTCGTCCCAGTGTGTGAATGCCTGTGGGTGAATCCAGCATGTAAGTGCATGTGTAGTGATCATGTGTGTCAGCTTTCACTGAATGAGTTGAGATGGGACATCTGTTGATCCTCTGCTGTCGAGTGACTGAGCTGTTAAAGGCACATGTTACATAACCCAGCTGAGCTCTTCAGTATGATAGATGACTGGAGCCCCTCACGGAGCTGCCGTGTGTGTGTGCCGACGCCTCGCTCGAGGATAATCGTTTCATCTCACACTCCTTATTCTCATACTCAAGAGAGGACAGATGCATTTTGAACTGTCAGTTAGGAAAGATTATGTTTTGTAGATAACAATTCAACTCTTTTTTTCCAAATCGCTTGGAAAATCACTCATACTTTCATGCTGTTTTATGTTTTTGGTACTCAAAATTTTGGAACTACTTCATAAAACTCGATTAGATTTGACTCATGATTTCTTCCATCATTTTATGATTGTTTTCGTCTGACATGTTGTGAAATCACAGCTTGCACAAAGCTCGTTCTTGTGTTTATTGCAAATTAACTTTCACTTCCTGTGCAAAACTTGTATTTTTTTTGATCCAAAACAGACATTTATTGACCTGAAAATTCATTCAATAAAAATGTTCTAAAAGTCTAATTTAATTTTAAACACCCCCTCCAGTGAATATGCTACAAGACATATCAGGAAAAACATCAGCATCATCTCCATGGCTGGGCCTGTCTGCTTTTAAACTGCAGTGTACCAAGGACAGGCTGAACAACACGTTTAAGATTGGCAGGTTTGAGACGTCGCAAACCTAAGGAGCCAATCCTGTTAATGGACGGGGAGACGCCATGCGTATCATTATGTGTAACCTATGGCAACCACTTCAGTGAGGCGCGAGCCAGCTGTAACCGTCATCGTCATTTTTGCAAACTCACTACTGACTACTAATGTTAACGTTACTACTACTCATTACTATATTTCAAGCTAGCTAAGTTTCATAAAGTTGCCACTAAATGATGACAGAGACGTGTTGTTTTTGCAACGGAGGGGGCGGTTGGAAATTTGCATAGTGGTCGGGGACTCTGCAGATTCAGGAATTTTTAATGAGGAAGAAGAAGGAGGAGATGCATTGTGAGGATTATTACAAGGTAATTAAACATATTTTGCAGAAAAACATATCAGACACCATTTATTATTTCAATCAGAGAATTTTATACATCTTAAAACATGACTGGAGCTGCTCTTTAAACTTGGTAAGCTGACATTTCCTGCTCTGATAAAATCGCTCTGTTACAAGTTGAGTATAAATGAGGAAATGAAAATACCATAAATCCCTCCTGATTACTAATTTACATCCTGCAAGTGCAAGGGTGTTTAAAGCAATGACTGTATATATAGATGGACACCGCGTCTCCATCTGCTCCCATTGTACGTAATTAATGCCAAAATAGCCCCTGCGATAGGCGCTGCCATCTTGCGATCGTGACGTCATATGGAGCCAGAGACTGCGCAGTAGAGATCGGCGAGTGAAGCGGCCGTAGCCACTTCCGCTAACCAAAACACACACTTAACCGAAAAAACAGCAAGGATCCATTAACAGCAGAACAGCTTCTCTTTGTTGGTCTGAGGTTAACGTTCACAGGTATGGAAGCTTCAATGACTGTAGTGATTGTTTTAGTTACGTCTCCTCTCGCGGATCGTCCTCCACTCTGCTTACCTGGAAGTGATTGGCTGCAGGAGCCGGATTTGTCAACAGAGCTGTCAATCATCATTTTGACAGCATCAAATAACTAATTAAAAATAAACTTATCAGAAAAATGAACACTTGGACATAAATCAGCTTGATAAGAACTAACTATAATGACAGGAACCATGTTTGAGAAAAATTTATCGGGCGTGTATTTTGATTTTATAGTTTGACTCATGTCCCATCTGTTAACATGGAGGAGGCAGGCTTTATGACCTATACCGTAGCCAGTCAGCAGGGGGCGATAGAGAGGGTTTGGCTTCACTTTTAGGGAGCTGTCATGTCGCCCATCTTTTTATAAAGTCCATGTGTGAAAGTGACGTGATTCTGCTGTTTAAAGTTGTTGGGTTCAAGTGTCGGGGTCAAAGTGTCTTGTGCTCTACATTTCGGGAACTTGGATTAGGGGACGGAGGTCTCAGGGCGCTCAGTGCAAAGTGTCGGGGTCAGAGGGGTCCTGTGAGAAGGGTCAACTGACGAGTTCGACCTGCAAGGGGGCAGACGGTTAATCAGGATTACTCTGCACCAGAACGCAGAGGAGAGGCACCTGTTGCTTTATCTGTTTAATTAATATTTTAATGGGCTGACAAAAAGGGTTTCTAAGCTGGAGTGATATTGTAATAACTGATATTCACAAGAACACGAGTGAGCTGTCTCCTGTCTCGTGTCGTCACTGTTGAATACAGAACACGTTCCATACTACCCTCCTGTCTGACACAACCTTGTCTCGCATTGAGATCCCGTTATGCACTTGATGTGACGTATTTACGCTCGCTGTCACTGTAAATCTCACTGGTAAATCTCTAACAGTTGTTCACTCTGCCAGGAGCACACAGGTGCAGGGACACCAGCTCATGTGTCTCACATGTCACCCGGAGGTTACTGTGTGACGCCGTTATTACTGCTGCTATAACCAATGTTACTAACACAGTTATTAATACTGCCTGACCAGTGGAATTACTATGAGTACGACTACAACTACTTTTTAACCTTCTACTTGTGTTACTGACTTTTTTTTAACGATGGCACCTGATTATAATTGATTATTTTTATGTATAAAAATATTTCTGTCATGCATTTTGAAATTGTATTCTCACATTAAGTGAATTTGATGTTACAGCCCTCCTACACTTGTTGTTCTCAGACACTGTCTGTGATTAATCCTACATATAGTAATGTACTATAATCCAGATAATCCATGTTATTGTCCCAGATTGAAGGTGACACCTGAGGCGGACAGAGATGACAAAGTAGAAAGAGCAGTACAGTGCATTTGGGGTGGTGGTCAGGGGTGTTGGATAGGTGAAACAATACAGGACTTTTATGTGTGTTAAAAGTGTTAAAGGGCCAGTTTGCCGGTTTTCAACCCCAGTCTTATCATGCTATTATGTGGAGCTAATGCCATCATGATAGGAAAAAAATGCAATGTTGCTCTGTGCCTTTGGAGGACGCTATCCGCTTCTCCAATGGGCCCTGGAAAACCTCCACCAGACACATCTGGTGGAGGCCAGGGAGCTCACTAAACAACACTTCCTCAATCTAGGACGCCCGCCTCCGATGCTCGTTCAAAATCATCAGGTTTGAAATGTAGAATGCTAACCCAAAGATTCTCGCCGTAGTTCGGATTCTGTCCCACTCTGAGGCATTGCCTGCAGTGAAACGTTTCAGAGGGAGGGGCGCAATGCACGCTGGGTGTTGTAGGAATGTAGAATGGGCGAAACCACGAGCTGTTTGTACAACTTTCTCCACAGCTATGGCGCCAATTTCAAATATTATTGCTTCTATTGATTACAGAGAACACCAGCTTTGACGGACAGTGGCTTTTTCCGGAGGCCAATTGCTCCTTTAAGTTATTATTGTAAACCAGACCCAGATTTATTTCCTAAACTTAACCAAGTCATTTTTCTTTGCCTAAAACTAGCCAAACTGTTTCAAGTTAATCATGTGTACAAAAGGAAGAGAACAGACGCTAAAGACCTTAATGGGGGGCTGAGACAAAGCGATTACAACCAATGGATGACAGACCAAGGATTTCAAAGGAGAAACCGTCTATAACCTTTCGTGTGATATCAAACAAACCATAGTTTGAGGATATGTTATAAAGTGGCTGTTATATCCACAGCCTAATGTTTTGTTAGCGTTAGCTATCATTTTATGAGTGTCATGGTTTGTGGCAGATATTTTGATGCTGTTTCTTGTTAAATTTGCAGTTGGATTCATCCTTAAATGTTTTACTGCTTTACAGTAACATTAGCTTTCATTGCAAGCAGAGAGATAACGCCAGGTGCTGTGCAACAGGTCAAACATCTACATCAACTGAATTTTACTGAAGTGCCAATTTATTTATTTTATTAATGTTAATCAAAAGTCCAAAATGTGACTATTCTTTTCAATATTTTTCATGATTGTTTCCCTTTAAGAACGTCATAGTGGTGTGAGCGCTAAAACATTGCTGTTTGTACTGCTAGGCATAACTCTACTACTCTACTTCTGCTATTAATAACATTCCTACTACTACTTCTACTACTACTGCTGCTGCTGCTGAAGAAGAATAAAGGTTTGTGTGTGTGATTTGAGCCCTGGATGATACCTGACAGCTGTAAGTTAAAAGGCAGAGCGACGGTTGGGAGATGTTGATAACGAGCAGCAGAGCTCTTGTATAATGAAGTGAGCCGAGTCTTTGATTCCTCCCACAGAGCCAGCGGCCTGCTGAGAGCAAAGAGAAGCAGGCCAGAGAGCAGGAGAGGTTGTAAAACAGAGCAGAGGGGAAAAAAACATCTAAAACCCCCCGAACCCTCTGAGAGTGAGCCGTCAGAGAGGCCAAGCACAACAATGAAGTGCAGCAGCTGTGATTTAGTCACTGTTTCTATGTTGCTGCATGTAAATGTAACTATCTGTGATTTCTGAACTATGACAGTCTAGTCTACAGCTGATCCATTACCTGAGGCACTTCCTGTGACTTCACCCGAAACCAAAAGAACCAACCTGGGAGTTAGGAGCTGGGAGCTTTACATCAGTCTGGTCACTGCTTGTGCTCAGTGGTGACGTGATGTGTCAGCATCTGTACGTTGCAGAACAAACTTGTTCACACACATACCTCAACAAACAGGACCAGGGGCAATGTGTGGCGGGGAAACGTGATTCTCAGGATGACTGACAGGCCATTAAATATTATAAAGCATGAGGTAATTTTTTGCAAAATAAAAAGACCAACATATCATCAAAAATAATGTAAAAAGTACTTGTACTTAACTAATGCAGGGGTGCTTCTCAAAATAAAAACCCGACCTACCAGCTGAGTAAAAAGTGATCTTTGTGGATTTGTGTTTTCTGTTCGTGGCTTTGCTGCGAGCGCGGAAGTACAACCTTGAATCCATCCTGCTGACCGCGCCTGCTGTTTCTGTTTGAAAAGCTGCACAAAATGAAGCCGAAGAATGTCACCGAAACGTTTTTCATTCTCTGTCTGTGATGACTCACGCTGGAAAAGCATCAAAGTGAAAGCATCCGATGAAACCAAAGAGAAAGAGAGCGAGAGAGAGAGAGAGAGAGAGAGAGAGAAAGCTATTTATTGTGTGTATGAGAGAGAAACTTCTTCTTCTCTTCGCCAAAGGCATCAGAGTGCCAGCAGGACCTTGGGCAGTTACTCAATATAATCAATCAAAGCAGAGCTGCTTACACACTCTGTTACTCACAGATGGTGAAACCAGATCTGAACAGCAGATTAAAAACTTCACTCAGACAGCAAAAGCACATGTTTTTTCTCTTTGTCATACTGCAGTATCCAACACACACGAGTTCAGCCAGCTACACGAGTGGATTCAAAATATATGTTTGTTTTAAGACAGCATTCTGATATATTTAATGATGGTTACGATATGCTTACTATCTACCAGCATCAGTAAAACCTGTTGTTTCAGGCTGTTTCACCCAAATTACAAAAGAAGCAGATTCTCTCACTTTCCTTTTGGCTCTTAGCCTGCAGATATTCTTGCTTTTTAAGTTCGCGAACACGACCGCCTGTGTCAGGAATTGTTCACATACTTGTCTATACACTATGCGTGTTTCTGGAGGATACCTCTAGAGGGCTCACCAGAGAGCTCAGGCCGTATGCAACTACCAAATATGGATGTAAAGATCCGACCTGGCGACACTCGAGGAGGTTACTGTGATGTCTGATCACGGCAGCTTGTGTGTGTCCGGTGGACAGAACACACCGTCGGCACCGTCCCCACTCCTTCTCTCGAACATGTTCCTCCGTGCACGGACGTAACGGTCCCGGTGGTGTGTCCATTTAGTTTTGCAGGTTTCCACGTCGACTTCTAAAAGTGATCTTATCTGTCTGCAGCTGTTTGACAGGCATGTTTGTCTCTGTGCAGCGGCAACAACACATCATACAGATGTGGATCATTTAGGACTTGGTCTATCAGCTTGTCTTCAGAACTTTCTGCCATTGTTGTCCCTGCTGCCGTGTTGACCCTGTCACATCCCCTCTGCCTGCACACTGCCCCTACTGTTCATGTGCGTACTGCATCTTGTGCTGCGTAGCGTTACTTTTTGAGGACATGCACAGCCGACATGCAGGGAACGCGTGGCAGCCATCATGTGCACATAAACGCGAAGCTAAAAGCAAGTATATGTTCGGCTTTACTGTTGAAGGCCATTAGAATAAAGAAGGAAACATTTCTTTTCTTATTCAGGTGAACCGACCCCTTAAATGTTCTCTGCGGTAGGGATGCACAATATTAGATTTTTGACGATATCTGATGTGCCAATATTTTACAATACCGATACCAATTTGCACTTTTTTTTTCACCTAATTGCTTCATTTATCCTCTGATGGTGATGGCACACAGGAAGATGCAGAGAGTAAAACAAATAAGAAAAGTACTTTAAACCAGGTTACATAAAAAACATGTTCATTTTATGTAACGTTTATAAAGTGGAATACTGCCCCCTACTGTATGGGAGTGTGTAGTGAAAGGTTACCTAAAGTTTGCGCACCTCCGAGGACTCACAAAATTCATCCTACAAACAGAATCTGACTCGGCAGCAGCTCGGCCCATAAAACGAACTGTTCCGCTGCTCTTAAAGTGTCAGAAACAACACATGAGGGCGCCTTCCCTCACAAACAGAAGTACACAAACAAACACACATAAATACATTCCTGAACTTATAGACGCTTCACATTTTCTACTCCGTTCACATGAAGGACTCTGCTGGACAGAATCCACCTTCGAGATGTGCTGGAGGAGATTTTCTCCTCTCATTGTGGGTTTGGAGCGTGATGTGGGATCGTTTTACTGAATGAGCGGTTTCTCTTGGAAATGTCCAGGGCCGGTCTGACATTCATATAAAAGTGGGGAAAAATTAACTGGAGAACAAACACACATGTATCTACACACACATACACACACACACACACACACACACACACAGAGAATAGTCCGACCGCAGAAGAAACTGTAACACTAACCAGGAAACGTTGGACAACGATGACAGCTTCTGGAAAACACATTCAGACCGGCCGTGCGGCTCTTACATAATTCTCCCACAGATCTATTGTGCATTGTAATAAGCATCATCCTGAGTGTGTGAGTGACCAAGTTTAACACATCTCTGGCTGTGCTCTTGTTGACTTTCTGCAGAGCCTCATGCTGCTTCTGCCACATAGAGCCTAATCACTCTTATCATTGGTCTGCGCCGTCGACAGTGGACAATAAAACCACATCCATCTCTAAGTCAGCTCGCTTTGTCTCTCTAACCCTCATGCACACTCAGATGAGTGAGCATAAACACACACTTTGCACAGGCACAGACACAGCCGTGTGTGTACACTGTCTCTCTCGCTGCTGGGTTCTTAGCATGTGGTAATGTTTAAAGCTGAGTCTTAAAGACAAAACTCAGGCACACGCTTCTCTGTGTACGTGTGTGCGATTCTACCTCTCCTCTCTCCTGGATGCCCCAATCTGAAGTCTTCACAAGGTATCCATTTCTGTACATTCCTGAGCAACAGAGAAAGCAGATATCTCAGGAGAGGTCCTGCTTTATAACAAACACTATCCCAGGCATCAATATTGAAGCTCCCAGTAAAAAGTCACATAAACCTCCGACGTCTGCCAGGCAGCCGAGTACTTCAGCAAACTAAAAGACAAAGAGGTAGAAGGTGTTTTAACTCAAAGGTGCCTCTCTCGCTCCTTCGTATCCGATTTATAACACACAGAGGGTTTGTGCAGTGTGTTCTGAGATACTGACGACAGAAGGTTCACCCAGTTTATTCAGGAGACGTATCTGTACCATCGGCTCCTGCCTAAGTGTGTTCGCGATCTGAGCCTCTTTTGTGGAGCAGTTTACAGTTTGGCAGAGGGTAACTGAGCTAATGAGTTACAATCGCTTCCTCTGTTTAGGTCGATCCGGCTCTCTGGTGCCTTAAAAGTCTACATTTCTCGAAGTGATGGCACATGAACTTGTTGCAAGCGATTTATTTGGTCCCTAACCTGCAGAAGATTTAATAGATGTTCATTAACTAGCATTTGAAAATGTGTCCAGCCCCCCTTTTTGCATCTTATATAGACAGAAAAGGCAGCACACATGTTTAGCATCTGTTTTAAGGTACCCTTTAGTGTCTGTTTCTGTGCATCTTGAGCATCTGTTTCAGGTATCCTCTATCTGTACACTTTATTGTTGTTTTAAAATACCCTTTAGCATCTGCTTCAAGGTATCCTGTATCTGATTTATGGTACCATTTTCAGTCTTTAAAGGTACCCTTTGCTGTCTATTTTAAGTTGCTTTTTTAATCACGCATTACTGCAACTCCCTACTTGCAGGCCTTCCTGCATGCACATTCAAACCTCTGCAGATGATCCAGAACGCAGCAGCGTGACTGGTCTTCGATCAACCCAAAACGGCATGTCACTCCACTGTTCATATCCCTCCACTGGCTCTCAGCTGCCGCTTGTATCAAATTCAAACCCTGTTGCTCGCTGACAAAACAGCAACAAAAGTGTCTCCTGCCTACCTGAACGCCCTCATCCAGGTCTACACTCCGTCCCGCCCACTACGCTCTGCCAATGAAAGGCGCCTGGTACTCCCATCACAACAGGGCCCTAAGTCTCTAACTAGAATCTTCTCCTCAGTCGTCCCCCGGTGGTGGAATGAGCTACCAGCTCTTTATGAACACCACTGCACTTAATGATACTGATGCTTTTGATGATGAGGACATTGAGGATGTAGTTGATGTTGATAAAATATTCATGATGATGATGCTTCTTCACGCGCTGCTCACTTCGTTCCCTCCTGTCTTGATCGTTGCTTGTGTTGTACTAACTCTCAGATGTACGTCGCTTTGGACAAACATTGTAAGGTTGTACTTTTTAGCATATTCTTCAGAGCACCCTTTAGTTTTAGGCTACCCTTAAGTTTCTTCCTTTCTAGACATGGTTAACAAAACCTAACCGTCTCCAAGTGGACTGAATCAGTCTTTCTGCCATTGTCCTTGGATATGATCATTTTAGGTGGGTATGAGCGATATTCCCGTATTTGAATGACATTATCAAGACTCATCATTCATTAAGATATTGCCGACTGATGCCCAGAAACAAGACGGCCAAACAAGACAAAAAGTACAACTGATGACACGTTTCTACAAAGTTTGGACCCAAAGTAGCGGACACGGACAGAGTAAGCAGGATCAGAACAGTCTTTAATTACCGTAGGCTAAAAATACTAAAAGGTCACTAAGCACAAAGTAACAAACAAAAACTCCAGGTGTTGTGGCAGGAGACGTGCTGACCAGGAAGGACTGGAGCATGCAGCGGTACAAACACACGACTCAGGAGAAGCAGCGAGGCACACACTAGAAGAACAAGAAACAAAGTTAGAAATCTTCTTACAAAGAACCACACGGGAGAAAACCATAGACTGTATAAAAAGATGGACGACATGACAGCTCCCTAAAAGTGAAGCCAAAGCCTCTCTATGGCCCCCTGCTGGCTGACTGCAGTATAGGTCACAAAGCCCGCCTCCTCCATGTTAACAGATGAGTCAAACTATAAAATCAAAATACACGCCCGATACATTTTTCTCAAACATGGTAGTTAGTTATTATCATGCTAATTTACGTCCAAGTGTTCATTTTTCTGATAAGTTTATTTTTAATGAGTTATTTGATGCTGTCAAAATGATGATTGACAGCTCTGTTGACAAATTTGGCTCCTGCAGCCAATCAGTTCCGGGTGAGCAGAGCGGAGGACGATCCACGAGTGGAAACATAACAAAAAAAATCACTACAGTCATTGAAGTTTACTTACCTGTGAACGTTAACCTCAGACCAACACAAGAAGCTGTTCTTCTGTTAAACACGCTGGCGTGCGGGATCCTTGCTGTTTCTTCGCTAAGTTAAGTGTGTGTTTGGGTTAGCGGAAGTAGCTACAGCCGCTTCACTCACCGGTCTCTACTGCGCAGACTCTGGCTCCATATGACGCCTATCACAGGGGCTATTTTGGCATCAATTTCGTACAATGGGAGCAGATGGAGACGCGTTATCCATCTATATATACAGTCATTGGAGAAAACATATGAGAAAATAAACTAGAAGCACGAAAGCTCTATTGAACAGGACAGAATTATCTGGCAGCGAAGTGGAGTGAGGACCAGGCTTTAATGGGAGAGTTGATTAGCAGTGGATGAGACTCAGCTGCAGCTCAGGGGACAGAAAGTAGGTCAGTACGTCCCCTGCCACACCACTGCAACAAAAGGAAGAGAAAACACAGGAGACCAAGCCCAAACACAAGCGACATAACTAACAACATGACAACTGAAATAGTCTCTGAGTAAGAAAACAGGTTTTCATTCAGCTCCTGGCCTGTGAATTTATATTTCAGAGCCCTTAATCTACACTCTTAAGAAACTGACATCCAGTAAAGATAAATAAGAGTCTGTCTGCCGGATTGAGCAGCTAACAGACCAAGATTGATGCTAGAGACTAAGTTCTTAAAGCTTGAAGAGGAGAGGCAGTGCGGCTGCTCCTTGCTCCCTTTAATCACACTGATTTCCTCCAAAAGCCAAACCCTCAAAGGAAACAACCGGTCACTTTATTCCGAGCTTACGCCTCCACCAACACTGAGCCGAGTATTTTCATCTCGGCTAACTCCCCTGATTTGTTTATGAATATTAATGAGACGTTTGCGGCTATCTGATAATCAGGTTTTGGAGAAAGCTACCGAAACATCAAGGACACAGTTTGTTTCTCTTGTGGAGTTGAAGTAATTGATGTTATTTATTGTGCACGTGTGTTGTGAGAGCGTTGGGGTGTACGGCCTCTCTGAAAGGAGTCGGGCCAGGAGGAGAAGATTGCCTATCTGTTACAGCAAAAGCTCCTCCAATTCAAACAAACACTTGGCAGTTCACCGCTGCGGCAATTACACACAAAAAAAGGTTTGATTTGATGAGGTGAACGGGCCGAGTGTGCGGCCAGTCCGAAGGGCTCGGCCAACATGAAAGATAGACGGAAAGATAATAGCTTCAAGAGAAAAGGGAAATGAGAGACAGGATGAGTTTATGTATCATGAGGATAGATGCAGTCAGCCACCTCTTTGTTGTACACCGGCAGTTTTTACTTGTACACTGCAGTTATTCACTGTAGTTTTCCCTTAAAGGGACATATTTTAAGTATGCAATCAATTTTCTATTATTCTAATGTGTTTTTTAATCACGTTGGTAAAGTTTGTTTCTTTTAAACAAAATTGTTTTCGCAGCCTCCTGAAACGAACAAGCCGTTTTGCCATTCAAAGGTCAGATCTTCAGACAGTATTTGGAGCGACCGCGTAGCCCCTCCGCCACATGTGCGATCCCACGTCGGGGAGCGGCCGCGCTGCACTGTCACTCCAAAGTTGTAGAAAACATGGCTGCTCTTGGATCGGTTGTTCTGCCTTATATATACGAGCCAGAATGGCCAGGAGGTATCTGAATGGTGAGTTGAAATCTTGACGACGACTTGACTACAAGCGAGTGCGAGAAGGCAGCCTGAGGTGAACGACGGTGAATAAACACCCAAAAATGTGAAACCCATGAAAATATGAGAATATCCATTTAAAAGATACGGCCCCTTTAAAATAAAAAAGTCACCACTGAGTTATTAATAAAACTCACAACGATATATATATAACTGAAGTAGTTTTACAGACAGTCTCATGTTAACTGTATTTCAAAGGAAGAAAAAAGACCATAAAGAAGACACCTTCCTTAAAACAGATGCTATGCCCTGCGAAATACGGCACTTTGAGATCCGTGCTAAAGACGCTAAAACGTATCTTACAACAGATCTTACCACATGTAAGAAAGACAAAAAAAGAGCTGAATGTCACTGTTAATATGCTGTGTTTGTTGGTGTTCTCGCTCTCTCCTCTACTCAGGTGCTGCTCTCCCCTTTGTGCAGCAGGTGATTAAGCTCACCTGTGCCAACTTGCCAATCAAGGAGAGAGTATAAAAGGCAGCCAGTGCCAGTGGGCCAGACGTCGTTGCATCAGCGCTTACTCCTTCTGTTAAAGGAGGGTGATTTGTCCTTGGCGCCGTCGTGTTTCCTTAAGTTTTACTTTGCTGTTAACTGGTTAAAAGTCTTTGGATTGAGAAAGATAGATCATCCTCTTTTGTTTGTTTTTGATAAAAGTTCATTTTCTGTTTGCTTTAGTTTGTAAGAAGTTGTTCCTTCTTTCTTTTCCTTGTGTTTTATTTTATTGTTACTCCCCTCATCCCCTAACCATCTCCAGAGAATGTAACAGTCACCTTGACACGGAAGCCTAAAAGAGATCCTAAAAGGTACCTAAAGACAGACCCAGCTAGCTGTTAAAGAGGGAAATAAAGCGACCTTAAAACATAGGCTAAAGGATACCTTGACACAGGTTGACAGGGTGTACTATAACAGACTCACTAACAAAAAACCCATGCTAGTGCCTAAAAAACAGACCTTTAATCGTACACTAAAAGGTACTTGACATACAGTCAACACTAAACTACCTTAGCACAGAAGATTATCGATCTATCTACCTTGAGATGCTCAAACTGAAGCTACAGGGTACCTTAAAACAGACCTAACCACGCATCAGAGAAAAAAGAGACCTTGAAACTGAAGCTACCTTGTGCATCTGTATGAGACCCTGACGGGGGGTCTGATTTGTAAGATTATGCACAAAAAATGTTCATCCCTTTTTTCTTAGATGTAACTTTTGTTGTAAAATATAACACCAGTGGTTGTAGGAGTTTACATCGCTCAGTTGGAGACAGCAGAAATCCCAAACTGGTCTGTAAAGTGGAATTTGTACCAGCCTTAGAGCGAGCACAGTGTACCGCTGTGTGCCTGCCAGCTTTCTGACTGACTGCCTGAGTGTGTGTGTGTGTGTGTGTGTGTGTGTGTGTCTAATGTCAAAGATGCAGAATCTGATTTGGACATCAGGCAGGAAATTAAGCCCAATTACACGACTAAGATTGGCACAATCTAAAAATCCAAAGCACTTCATTCAAGTCATGTGTTTACAGATCACGCTGTTAGCAAATCAAATGCATGTGATTATGAGTGTTTGTATATGAGATAAAAACAGAAACACGCCAGAGCACGTTCCCCCTCGGCCTGACGAAGTGCCATTTACTGCAGGAAAATAAATCAGCCTCTACAGAACATGTGATTGAGAACAGAATAACAAAGCTACAGTAAAAGCTCCATCAGTGGCTTATAAATGCTGCCGTATACGTAGAACCGCTTCAGGTTCAGATGTTTGGGTTCAAGGTCCTGCGTGGTACAGAGCCGGTGCCAACTGGGCACCGAGCAGAGCGGGCTGGCAGAGCGGGCTGGAAATGTGACTGAAGAGGTCACAGGTTCAAATCTCAGGTTAATGTAGAACTTGGATCATTTAGAGCACACAGACACACACACACACACACACACACACACACACACACACACACACACACGCGCACACACACACACACACGCACACACACTGTTACACAGCCAGTTAAAGGTTTGTGTTTGCCAGAGTCTTCTTTTTTTTTTTTTAGAGGAAAAATGTCTTTTTCACGGCCTTCTAGCAGCTTGTTTATGAGAAAGTTGCCTTGCAGAACTTTTTGCTTACTTTCTATCACTCACTGCAAACAATGCAGAATTCACACATATGGATGTTCTGGTGCTGAGCCATCTTTCTCCCCCATGATGCAACAACAAAATGAATCTCCTGCTGTGCACCACTGGAGATCATTCAATTAGTGAAAGTGTGGCACTGCTGTAGAAATTATTTTGTTATTGAGAAGAACTGGTTTATTACTGTGTCCACACTTGTTTAATAAGAAATATACAAACTGTGCAGGACTGACTAAGGGACAAAAGGTGCCAAAAGAACAAGTAAATAAGATACGTAGCAGTAGCAGTAGCTTGCACGGCCACCAGCCCCGGTTTATGACATCTTATTGCTGCAGTTTGTTGTATTAGTGTCCCACAATTAGTGTCAATAATGAGTATCAGTATGGTTTTTGCTGTGCTTCTGCTACCGTGCACCCAATTCACCAGTCAAGTATCGTGGTTGTGCGAGCCACTGTTTTCCATGTATCCTCAACGGAACATGAAAACAACTTCCCACTCAGTAACCGTAAAAAACAGAATATATGACGCAGTCTGTTTTTGGGGGATTTCCCAGAGGGAAAAGGGTTTTCAATAGCTATTTATTAATAAAAACGTTTGTTGTTTCAACACTATTTCAATTTATTTTCTTTAAAACACAATCAAATACACAAATCACAGCCTATCATCTGTTTTCCCCATGTTGAGTTTGTAATGCTGCTAGCTACCGGTGCTGTAGCTAGCGGTAGCTAGCAGCTTAAGATGATTGCTGTGACTGTGGTGGCTGCAATCGCGATCATGACAGTGCATGTCGATGACGAAGCATTAGCAACAATCAAGTTAGCACTGCAGCATGTTGTCATTAGGAGACGTTGTAGCGGTGTGACGTCACCACTTAACAACCAGCAACTTTAGCTAGATTATAGCGCCATCGTCCAGGTAAAATACCATAACACAATAACATACCTCTCAGCATTTTAAACTGGTAGAGTTGGTCGCACAGGTATATACTGTAGGACGCAGCCCAATTTTTAGATGAAAGCAAAATTACTAAAAGTGAACCAATTATACAGATAATTTTACGGTAACTGTTGCTAATTTTCAATTGGGACCTGTGGTCAAAAAACTGTCATCAAACTGACAACCTGCACACAAAAACATCACACCTAAGATAGGCAACAAGTGACAAAGAAAGCAATTCGCTGATGGGAATCCCATTTTTCGGCCCATCCAGTCGAGGCAGATGTCTGTTCAACATAAGTCCTGCTCGAGGTTTCTGCCTGTTAAAGGGAAGTTTTTCTGCCAATGTGCTGAATGTTGCTAAGTGCTACTCATCATGATTCATTTTGGGTCTCTCTCTAAATAACATAAAGAGTATGTTCTACCTGCTCTCTATGTATAGTGTCTCGATAATTTTGGTTATGATTTGGCGCTATACAAATACAATTTGATTCACTAATCCAGAAACACGGATGCAACATGCCAAGAGGACTCGATCTAGAGACCTAAAGCAAAGCAAATTCTTGCCTTGTATTCTTCCTGCAAGTTGACTGCGGGATCATACATGTTTGTTTACAAATGTTTGCCCTTACAGATACGTAGAAAACTAAACACTGTTTTGTCTGAGATCATTCATTTATCTTTTTTTTTTCATGATTATTTCTAGATTGACTTTACAGCCGCCTCCAGCTACTTCAGACTGTCCAGTTTGATGACCTGTTAGCTCGGTCGACGCTTGGCTCAGATTTACATGATTTGTGTCGCCCGTCAGGAGTTTGCATATATTTAAGTCTATTCATTTCTTTGTTTTGACTTTGTACGTGTTATACACTAATGAAAGCATATCTATTAATACATTATTCTACTCTGCCAACAACTCTCATCAATCCCTTGATGTTACACACTGGACCTTTTAAAAGGGTCATTGTACCTGAAGCCAGTTCAAAAGTCCAGAGTTCTGGTTTGGAAGAGGATCAGAGGACAGCTCTAAGGAGGTGATCATGGCAAGACTTGCTGGTTTATGGCTTCCCAATTTTGGCAAACTGATGCATGTTAAAATCTTTGTGCATGCTCATTCCTCGAATGCATGAAGATCTTTGCCGAGAATGATCAGTCAGCACAGAATCACATCCAAGTGTCAAATCAGTGGTTTATATCTCAATCTGACGCCTGCCAGCGGTGTCATACTGAACCCTTTCTGCCCCCATTCAACACTCTGGGTTCGTTTCACTCAAACATAATCTTTATCTATTAGTTTGACAGCAGAGCGACTATTATCTCAGCTCCAAGAAGCTTTTGGGAAATCATGGGCCCCAAGTCGGTAACTTTCCAAGCCTGGCTCAGTGCTTGTACTGCAGTGCGAGGAATGCAGTGGTTGTTTTAACATTACAATGGCTTGGCAGGACTCTGCTGCGGTCAACCACTTGGTCTCAGACACCCTCAGACATGCCCTGCAGGGTGCCTCCAACAGCCAGCCTCGGAGACCGGAGGCAATCAGCAATGTATAATAAGATATGTTTGAAAATATCCTGAGAGCAGGTTCTGTGGAGAGTCTATACCGGAGAGCGCAGCAGGGCGTCGCAGAGCTTGTTACTTTGAGAGAAAATATCTCAGTGATACATCAACTGCTTCTTATGTTCTGTATCAAATGGAGGATCCACTCAGACTCTGCAGGGCGTTTGGAAGAAGGAATTAGAGAACCTGAAGGCTGTCTACTTGGTGGAAAAAGATCAGTCAAGCTTCACATACTTACACAGCAACAATAAAGAAACTTGTACTGATGCTTCCACAGAAATTCAAAAAAAGGGGATGACGTAAAGGTGTGTGTGCGTGTGTGTGCGTGTGTGTGTGTGTGTGTGTGTGTGTGAAGGACGAAGAAAAAACTTCTAACCTTCTCACCTCTGCACTGCTTGTCTATGAGGTGATTAGAGAAACTTACAGCCTCAACTCTTTGACGATCTACGAGCACTTTGTGTGTAAAATGTCTCTAAACTATTTTTATTCAAGTACGCTCTTTCTGTCTCGTCTTCATTTGTTTATATCCTGCTTGACCTCTGACATGACATGGCGTACCAATGCTGCTGGAACCACTGCAGTTGACTTACAGTAGGCCTGTTTGGTGCACATGCACACAAACATGCAAATACATAAAACACATGCAAATAATTAAAACTAAATACAAAAACGCTGCATAAAAAAATACAACAGCAGAAGTGGTTCAAGCGACGAGGGAAACTGCGGTGAAAAGCGATGAACCCCACCGGAAGCAGCTGGGAGGTGTTCGTCGCCACGGTTATGTGACTCATTTCGGCTGTTAGTTTGCCGGGTTAAGTGATCTTGTAACGGAAATGTTTTTGTCTTTGCTGCGTGTTTTCTAAATGCTGGGCATTGTTGTAAAATCGATGAGATTTTTTAAAGGAGCTTGGATTAATCAGAAATGAAGACATCATGCCGTAGTTTTAGTCAAACAACATATTTAACAAGCCATTAGCTACCATGTTGGTATTGAACCACTTGCTAGCTAACATTACCCTTACCCCCCAACATTCACCTTTCCTTTTGAATAGTTAAGTTTAGTTTATTTCGGTCATTGTCTGACTTACAATAGTACAATGCGCTGGTAGATGAATAATAAATAGACAAAACAAAAACTGAATGAGTTGATGCTCCTCGCATTGACAACAAACCATGAACAAACAAAAAAACAGGACCGAAAAGGTGCAGGATGAAGCCTTAGCTTATTACACCTGCCCTTTTAACAGTTATTGTTTTTTGTCAGCTCCCATTAAATTATACAAAGCAATAAAATAATAATAAAAAAAAGTAACAAGCTAAATATATAGCTAAGTGATGCAAACCTATTGTTTACCTAAGATCCTCAACACATTTCATGTTCAATCTTCATTTTTAGATTTGTTGATCATCTTGCTTTTAAATAATTTTTTTAATCTTTTGTGTGTATTACACACTTTCATTTCCATTTCTAAGCCATTCCACTAATTTACTCCACATACTGAAACACATCTTTGTTTCACATTTGTTCTGGTTTTTGCGAACATACAGTTCCCTCTCAGTTCATACTGACATTCTGTTATTTGGAACAGCCTCTGGATACAGTCTGGTAACATGTTGAATGCTTTGTACATGAGTGATGCTATTTTAAAATCTACAAGCTCACTGAATTGAAGTGCCTGTGAATTTATAAATAATTAATTTGTTGGTTCTTGATAATCAGCTCTGTTTCTAATTCTGATCACTCTCTTCTGTAGCAAGAAAATGTTGTTCCCCAAACCTCCACACAATATGTAATGTATGGACGTATGAAAGAAAAACACAATATACACTACCAGTCAAAAGTTTGGACGCACTTTCCCATTCACTTGTATGAGAAAATGTGTCCAGACTTTTGACTGGTAGTGTATGTAATGAATTTAAGTTTAGAAAGTCTTTTGTCTTAATGTAATATTGCAATGTATTGTATCGTGTTTTAGCTTTCAGCCTTTTCCTAGCTAACAGTTATATTAGCCAGGAAGTGGTTGGATGCTAACGTTATCTGACTAGCTAATCTGCAATAAAAATATGTTGAAATATGTCCCGTTGTCCCTCTCCATTTTTACTCCTACTTGTCTTTTCAGCTGTTGACTTAGGCTACGGTAAATGGACTGTAGTTATATAGCGCTTTTCTCATCTTTGCGTCCACTCAAAGCTGCTTTTACACTTCATGTCACATTCACACACTGATGGCAGAGCCTGCAACCGAAAGGGCCCAACTGTCAATCAGTAATAAGAGTCATACCCCGAGCAATGTGGGGTTCAGTCTCTTGCCCAAGGACACTTCGCCATGTAGACTGTGGGAGCTGGGGATTGAACCTCCGACCTTCCGATTGAAAGACGACCGACTCCACTGAGCCACAGCCGCTATCTGTTGTTATGTTCCTTAAATCTTTGTGGCTTACAACCAATAACTCAAGAGTAAGACATAACAGCATGACGTAAGAGCAAAATGATCCTGTGTGCAAATGTTCAATTGCTAACCTGTTGACCATTTTGGGACGCTGTAATCACTTATCAGATGGGTTGTTCCAACATCAAACACAGCTGGCAGGTCAGTTTCCCCCCTCCTGTTGGTGACTTTGTGGCCCCCTTGATGAACCGGCCCATCTGGGATTTGCTTGAATTTCCACATCGCCATCTGGCTGTAATTTTTAAACCTACCTGTAGAAATATATCTTCAGATTCTTTTCTTGTGTCATTTCTGGGATTTTCCTCGACATTTATCGACCTGCCTGTCTTTGTCTGCAGCTTCAGGGGATTCCGGATTCTGCCGGCCCGCAGATGCCATCACGTCTTAAAGTATGTCCAACCACAATGAGTGATGACTATTATGAGAGTGACACAGCAGAAAACCAGCCAGTCTTATGAAATAAGTTTTATCAAAGCTCCTCTTTATAAGCACTTTTTTCATTCCTGCTCCTCCCACCTCCTCCAGCCATTTCTCCTTCACACAAAAATATATCATCCTTCAGATGAGTTATTATTCAGGAGTCTAATTTACAAATTCCAGCACAATTGAAAAGAGAGCAATCATTCTCAGTGCCCCTCATTCTCTCTCTCTCCTCTCTGATTTCCTCTCTGCCTCGGTGTTGCATTAAGGCGTCTGTTACAAAACACAGAGCTGATGAATGATTGATGAAACCCTGACATTAAATCTCATTCTCGCCAGCACAGCATGAAGAAACACAGGCAAAATAAAAAACCATCAGACTGCATTTCGTAACATCTCTCACAGCAAGTTATGCCAAAGAGCACTCTGGGTTAGTCATGTCTAGACAAACAATCTCAACATGACATACTGGCAGCGGATTGGAGCCGGAGCCAAGATTTACAGTATGAATTAGGCAATGATTCTCCATTAAGAGGACTGAGATACATTATTTCAGCTAAGAGAAGGAAGGAAATCAAAGGTTTGGATTGCTACAGTGTGGCTTAATGTCAAAGTAAGACAACAGGGATTTGGTATGCATCCTTAAAGTGTAATATGATGTTGGAGAATAGTTTGATGCAGAGATGTGGACTTGAGACTTGGTGACTTGGACTCGAGTCGACTCGAGTGACTGTTTTGATGACTTGCGAGTTGACTTGACAAAAAATAAGTAATAATAATAAGTATGTACGCGGCGCAAACTGAGAATCATGATTGGACGCCTCAAAAAGCTCCCTGGTATGTGATTGTCATGATTGGATGACTGGCTGTCAGTCAAACTCCTCGCTATGGAAACACACAACATCAAAGCCCCCAAAGAGAAGCCTCATCAGTCGTACTCATTACTACTCAATACGGTCTCAGAGCAGACCATCATCATGGCTGCGTCTGTGCCAATTACTGATACAATTCACTGTCATACTTTTTGAACAGGTTATATAAATTGGCCAATAATATCATTATTAGACGGGATACTAACACCTTATCTTTTCTCTTTATAAAGACTAGATACTACAGGTCAGAGGATCTTGGGTGGAAAAAAAGTGACTTGACTTGGAACTTGACTTGACTTGCCCAAGAAAAAATGACTCGAGACTTGCTTGAGACTTGGACCAAATGACTTCAGGCTTACTTGGGACTTGAGCAAAGATGACTTGGTCACAACTCTGGTTTGATGTCATAGTTGCTCAATTCATTAATTCCTCATTTGTAAACTTCGGGGTTCCCTGGTGGGTTAAGGTACTGACTTTGAACTGCAGCTGCATGGCAGACCTTTCTTTCCTCTTTTACTGATAAAGCATTATAGTGCTAATAAAGTAGTTAGTAGTTTAAATTTATCTGTGTGACATTTTGACAACAAAACCAAGGAAAACAAGTACACCATAAGAGGACAGGTAGATATTTAAACATAGGTCATTTACAGTTTAACATGGCTCCACCTAAAGAAGGTCACTTCAAATGTGAGCACATCATAAGATAAGAAAAGATAAGATAATCTTTATTGATCACACATTGGGTGAAATTAACTTTTACAACAGCTCAACAAGATATTGAAGAGGATAAACAGTGACAAAGAGTTTACAAGCACTAATAGATAATAACATCAACAGAAATGATATTAATGACAATAATGAGAGTAAATAAAGAAAAACAAGTACACATATTTCAGTCAGACTCATGTTTGTAATAGTTTGAACACGTAGGAGTGTGTGGAGGCCAACAACGTTTCCAACATGTATCATTTATTAACTGGAAGGGCAACCAGAGGCCACTCTATCATACATGGCGATTGCCCCTCCTGAGTACACCACTGCTCCTTGCTGATTTATTTTACATGCAGAAATCCGAGGCATGATGAGATAATATCTGAAACCCCCCTCGCCGGAGCCTGCAGGTGGATGCTGGGGTGGTGGTGGGGCTGAAAGTATGAGCGCAGTACTGGTGCAGGGCAGAGCAGAGCAGAGGGAGCGACCGGAAATGTTGCAGCTTAATTAGACGCCAACCTGGGAGGAAGTGTTTGTCATGTATAGTATGAAAACACATATACACACATACATACATAGATATATATAGTTAGTGAGTGAGGGGGGGTATTGGTTGGTTGTTGTAATGCTGGTGTTATAAAGTCCCACCACAGATGGGATGAATGACCGTTGGGAGCCCTCCATCTTAAATCCATTACGTGTTTGGTTGCAGCGAACTAAAAGGCTCTTATTTTCTTTGAAGAGGCCAAAGTAACACGATAAGTCAACATTAAAATACTGTCAGCAGTATAGCTTCAGCTTTTCACCTGCACATGTTGGTCCATGCAGCCGCTGACTCTAAAGGTCCGTGTGTAGGTGGTAGTGTGTGTGTGTGTACAGTGACCAGACTGCACATCTGTTAAACTGTAACAGACACTGGTGAATGTTGAAATCAGACAGACTGCACTCATAATCCTGGGCATGCAGAGGGGATCATCTGTTGGACTGTGATCTTCTGTCCCCGCTCCCTGTGGAACACAGTTCTGGGTAAATTAACCTCAGACAGTTATTTGAAGTGGCTCAGTTACATAAGGAGCAGGAATAATGATTGATGTGATAAATCTGTCATTCAGCTTCCCGATTCACTTCTTGCTTTCTCTTTAGTTTACTGGTGTCACATATTTTATGGAGCTGCCTCCGAAAAAGTCGAATCACGAGTCAATGTTTCCCCGTGTTACCTCGCATTTAGTCAGTCAGACCTCTCCACTTTTTCTTTGTAAGCTACACTCCTGTGCACAGAGCAAGAGCAACAGCAAGGACCCTCGTGTTTCTCTTTTATGATGGTTTTTACCAGAATCTGAATCACATTTGAGACACAAGACGTCCTGAGGGGAGCTTGTTTCAACCAGCTCAGCTTGATTTTAGGTTAAGATTTCTTCACTGTTCAAGTAGTTTTAAGTCATTAAAACCAGTTCAAATACTGAATAAAGAAGCGCTGAGTCAAAAATCAACGTTTCTTCAAGGCTCTTCAAAGGAGTTCAGCCTTCGCTGACTTTAGCTGGTTGTTTCTCTGATGACTTTAAGTTTTAATTTCGAAGATTTCAGTTTGGTTCTCTTTGGCGGCACCTATGGCAATAAACGGTGATTGTGGGAGCACACTTCTCAGATATCTAGACAGTGCTGCATGTGTGACGTCCACGGTTGGCTCCGGTTGTAACTCTTTGTTTGCCTTCATCTGAGCGTCAAATTTGTTTTTCTCTTTGGATTTTCACTTATTGTTGAAGTTGTATCTGTAGTCATCCATCTTTTCTTTGTTTGTTCAGCCATAGTAGATTACTGTTTACTCACAACACTTGCAGAGAGCGGAAAAACAGCCGCTTAGCTCCGCCTACCCTCTCTGGCAGACCAACCACTGCTGGCTGATGGAAAACGCGTCACTAACTGGGTGCCGCTTGGGATTCTTTCCTGTGAGAGTCGCACCAGACAGCCAGTCTGTAATACTGCAAATGCAAAGGCTTTCATCAGTGGGCCATAGTCTCAATCACCATTGTGTTACCTCATTCGGGGATGGATAGAGACTTAACAGACATTTATTTACTTTAAGGTCCCTCGTCTGGTAAAATTATATTCGAAAACGTTGGTAACATGACTTGAAAAACTAGGAATGAAGCCGGCGCTTGCAGAACACAATAATTTAGAGTGTCTCGTTAGTATAATATGCAGGCTGGTATAGAAGTTTGATGTGCTGGACTGAAAAAAAGGAACACAAGCCAAATCTGATTGGATTGAGTTGGGTAGAGTCCTTTACATAATGCCTTTAAATACAGTGTGCTCGTACATTTAAGTGTGTTTGAATGTGTGTGTGTGTGTGTGTGTGTGTGTGTGTGTGTGTGTGTGTGTGTGTGTGTGTGTGGAGCAGCAGCAGCAGCGCTTCAGCAGATGGAGACAGAATAGCTGAGAAATCCAAAAATGAAATAAAAATATCTTTTGTTCTCTGCTGAATTAAGTGTCCGCAGTTTCCCATCGCTGTTTTCTTCTTCTCTGTGGTCGATGCCAACAGAGGATAGAGGCACTACAGTGTTGTCATTCTTCTCTTGGGCTCTCTCTCGCGCACTCAGAAACAAAGGCAGAAAAAAGCTCGGCTGACGAGAACCACAATCACCATCCTCTCCACACAGCACAAATAGAAACCAGATGCTGAATGTATATAGTATTATAATGGCAGGATCTACGTATGTAAAACAGAAAGAAAAAACTGTGCGTTGCCATCGTGGCAGCTATTCAAGACGTAATTTACTGTTGCTTTATTTTTAATGACTGGGCTTGTGTGCAGTTGAAACTGAGCCCAAATTCTGTTTAGAACAAGGAGGTGATGACTTTCTAATCAGTCCCAGTCAGATGCTTTCTTGCCTGGACGTTTATTTAATTCAATGTTCTGCGATGTTCCCAAGATCCAAAAACATGGAAGAGGTTTGTGAAACAGGCAACAGACATGTGTTTGTTCTGTTTGTGGCTCTAGAAGAACAGTTATGTTGTTAGTTAGATTAAGGGGGTTTATGTCTCTGGGGGAGTAAAAACTGTGCTCAGAAAATGTCTTGAAAATCTGCGTAGATTATGAGCTTGTGTGCATCTCTTCATGATGGCACAAGAGCAAAGTTTCACAGAGCGTCAGCATTTGTTTGGTGAGTTTTTGTGGCAATCAAACAATTAGATTTTGATATTTTCTTCAACACAAGTCAGAGGTTTGGACTCCTGATGGCACCAGGGAAAATGTGACGGGTGAAAAGAAACATTGTGATACAGCCAACAACCTTTTTAAAGTTACCATGGACTGAATGTTGGTCAGTGAGAATGTTTGACTTGACGAAGGGAACAATCACACCTGGAGACCATAGCCACATTTTAACAGATTGTTGGCACTTTATTCTGACTCGCCTTTCTGAATAAAAGGGACAAGAACAAAAGCAGCCCACCAGCATGTAGCCAACTTACCTCATTAGTGAGGGCGATGGCAGCATGGCATGTCCTGCTCTGTAACATCACAGCGACCAGCCGTCATTGTTCTGTTTTCTAGATTGACAGAAAACCGGCTTTGATATCTCGAGATAACGAGATGAAGAAGTCGAGATCTCCAGAAAACAACCGTAAATTACTCGTTATCACAGGAAAGTGGAGTAAATAAAATGAATGGATGCATGTCCGCTCAGGGCTTCCGTAGTCTCTCCCATGATATGATACTAATATAACACCATGGACGGGGTCATTCAGCGTAATGGCTACTATAACTTTTGATACTTTCATTAAAACCTGCAGGTTTACTCAAGTACAATTTTAAATGCAGCAATGGACTTGTAATGGGATACTTTTACATTATAGAGTGCTCACTGAAAACGATACCGATAACGCTCCCCAGTGGTGTTATGGTCTCCTGCACGGGCTGGGACGTGTTGTCCGTCAGAGACGACAGCTTGGCCATCAGGAAGTGGAAGTGGAACAGGAAGTGCATGCAGTCTAATGAATCAAATGAATCCTTCCAGAGAAAATCTGCAAAATCAAGACTGACTTTGTGGAAGTGCTTGAAATGATATTCAAACTACAGCCTGAGGCATTACACAACCTTTTTCAGATACAAAATGCTTGATATATTCCCAGTTTCAGTTTATGAAATATAATTGAGGTCGACCATTATGAGCTTATAAGGCCACCATCTAACTTTAACTGTTGTGTGTGGTGACGGTTAAACACCTTACGCTGCAGGGTGGAGCTGCACGTCAAATTCAGACTATTAAAATCTACCTGGGAGGCCCTCGGCTGTAAATGTGGGAAGAAAACCTGAAGCAGAGAAAAGAGTAGAAAATCCTGTTTGGGGATTTATGGACGCGGCGGGACGTTGGCGACACACTCTGTGAGAGCAGGACCTTTGCATGGGGTACAGCTATAACCCTACACACAAACACACACACAGAATGTCATGGGCTTCCACATACCCAGAAAGAACACACAGCACAAACACACACTAAAAGGGCGGGCGTGTTGTAAGGGTTTAACAATGTTTGAGGGAATGTTGTGCACAGTGTGGCGTGTGTGCATCCAGACACAGCCAAATAACTGCACCGCAGTGGAGTCGATTGTGGGGCTGATAACTAAATTGCGGGGCATGTTGATGCATAATGTGACACAGAGCAATTCTTGAAGACCAAGATAATCCACATCAGCTGCAGAGTGCACGCTGTATGTAAAACACAGAATGTGGTGCCAGGAAGTGTTTTAAAAGTTAACCTCGGGAAATCCTTCTACGTGTCAGTGCCGTGTACAGCGTGCAGAATAAAGCCTGGACACTAATCATAAACGAGTGTACTTCTGAGTTTTACAGTAGACCCTTGAGTCTCCTCCAGCTGTCATAAAAACCTCTGATAATGGACCCAAAGCCACAGAGCCTCTCTGTAAAATGCTCCTCGGTGCTGCTGCATATTTACAGTCTCGTTTATCTACTGAAGCCACTTCAAGATATTCTTTTATGAGCATTTAACTCTTCTGTACACACACATACATCACAGTAAGCGCTTATGGGAAGCTTGCACGCAGAATATAGGTGGGGCATGTAACCTTCCATGCTAAAGACGTATCTACACACACATGTCCATAATTCAGAGATGTTTCTGATAACAAAAGGCAGAATTATTTCTTTTAAGAGAACTATTTTCACAAGTTAGAGGCCTGGAAATAGGTTTTTAATCCATTACAGGAGTATTTTAGGGTCATGTACAGATATTAAAGTTACACAAAGCAGTGTACTCATCACTGCTTTGATCCATGTCAGGCATTTCTATTTCTATGTCACTTCATGTCATGTGTCATGACTGTTTAACCTTCCTACAGATCTAAACCACACTGTCACCATAGACGGATTACCGCATGGGAAAAGTGGGCACATGCTCAGGGCCCTGAGCCAATGAGGGGCTATAAGCCTCATGAATGAATGTCTTTTTTTTATGTGTAAGGTATTTTTGTAAATGTTATTTTGACAATGTTGTTTGAATACAATTGTTGGATGTTTTCTTTAATTTAGCGTTAAATTTTAAATTCCATAGAAGTAATGACGTGGGTTGTGAGGCACATTCACTTTCTGTTTCACGGTCAAAATTTTGACCGCAGAGAAACGTATGCTCAGCAGGTTGCAAACTGAAAAAGATGCTACATTTGCCGCTTTGTTACAACAAATATCCTCAATTTTGACATTTTTCGACAAAAAGCAAGTGGAAGGTGATTGTCATACTTTTAGCAGGGGGGCCGATGCTGCAGCGCTGCCTCCTAGGGACCTGCATGCTAATGCAGCCATGGTTGTGGGTTGCCCCATGCTAATGTGTGACCAAATGTTTGTGCTTGGTGAGGGTACATGCAGTGTGCATGTACTAGGCCTATTTACGTTTGTACAGGGCCTGTGGCGAGTTTGTGCCTTTCTGTGTGGAGTTTGCATGTTCTCCCTGTGCATGCAAGGGTTCCCTCCAGGTACTCCGGCTTCCTCCCACAGTCCAAAGACATGCTCGTTAGGTTGCTTGGTGACTTAATTGAGGCGGCTGTGGCTCAGTGGTAGAGTCGGTCGTCTTTCAATCCGAAGGTCGGAGGTTTGATCCCCAGCTCCCTCAGGCTACATGTCGAAGTGTCCTTGGGCAAGACACTGAACCCCAAATTGCTCCCGGTGGCATAGCCAGCGGGTATGAATGTGATATCTGATTGACAGTTGGGCACTTTACGTAGCAGCCTCTGCCATCAGTGTGTGAATGGGTGAATGTGACATGTAGTGTAAAAGCAGCTTTGAGTTGTCGCAAAGACTAGAAAAGCGCTGTATAAGTACAGTCCATTTACCATTTAATTGTCCGTAGGTGTGAATGTGATCATGAAAGGTTGTCTGTCTCTATGTGTCAGACTAGACTTGTTGGACGTCCTGCGTTGTTTGACTCTCCATGGCCCCGACCACCACCCCAAAGCACACATCTTTCGACTACATCACCTGACTTCACACAGACTGGCCACCAAGAGCAGCCTAATATAGCCTGTGTGTGCAAAAAGAAAGAAACCTACAAATTAGGTCAAGATAGCACGGGTTATGTTGGCATTATAGGGCACACTTTTGGCATGTATAAGTATGAACAGTAAATGAGAACAGCCTAAAGTAACCAAAGACAGTCTGCGGTGAGAAGCGATGCTATTAAATAAACGACGGTGAAGGGAGACAGAAATGAAAGTTAGACATATTGATATTAATCTATGTTAATATATGATGTGGCCCAAGAGTGACATGCACATTCGTGACAGGAAATTTCCTGTACTATATCTGAATATGATTAATATGTTCAGTGTGTGTGTTGGCAGGCTTGGGTTTTATGGAAACGTTTGCTTTGTTTCATCAGTAACTGGCTCCTTCTCTTCAGCCTGGCCCGAGTCCGGCTCCGTTCCTGGCTGCAGGACAGAGTCACTGACCTGCTGGTGGAAACAGTCCTCAGCCTGCCAGCCAGACCACACATGTACACACACACACACACACACACACACACACACACACTCACACACACACACACACACACAGAAACAGAAACAAACATAAGCATGTAGAGAAAAACACCTACTTTCAATATACAGACACAAGTACATGCAAAGTACTCATGACAACACACACACACACACACACACACACACACACACGCACGCACTTATTTTACAGGTGACGTTTTATCAGATGACTGTCTGCGTCGTGGCCAGCGCTCTGTCAGGTTATCATCACCCACTGTAGCTGACACCGACACACACACACCCACACACACACCACTTGATGTCACCACTACAAATAGACCCCTGTGTTTGTTTTTAAGCCACAAAGTTAAAGTGAATTAAGTGTTTTCACTTGGTTTAAGTCCTTGTTAAGTCCTTTGCAGATCACGTATCACGTATCATCAGTAATAAAGTAAACTTAAGCGGAACCATTGGCTAAACAAAGTGGAATCATTTAACTAAATGCATCACTGTTTTCTTGGATGTGACTGGTCTTTCTGGTAACACTAACAGCAGCTGTAGTCTCCAAATCAAAAACATGGACAGCACTGATAGTTACTAAACTACTGCCACTAGTCTATAAATGCAGCATCACATAGAGGATTAAGACCAAGGTTCTTCCACGAGTGGAACATTTGTGCAACTCCTGGTACAAGCATAACAATGGGCTTGGTTGTTCTCCAGTGCTTATTGATGAAATAGACCAAATTAACGATGTGAAAATCCAAAATGACCATAAAATTATTCTCCTGAAGTTTAATGTGTTTTGTAACCGTCACCAAAACAATCAATTTGACCAACCACACAGTTCTACCAAAAAAAAAAACCTCTGGGCAGCTTATTTGGCTTTGAGTTATGGCCCCCATTTTGGGTTTTTTATTGGCCAATGAGCAGATTTTTTCCGGAACAACAAACACACCAAAGTTTATGCTTGCTTGTAAAATCATTTGCATGATTCCTCTTAAATATTGATGTCATCTACAAACACAAGTAAAAACCTTAAAGTGGGTGAATTGTAAAAAACAGTCAAGGAAGAGTTTTAATTTACCTTTTAATGCCTCTTTCAAGAAACAAGATGAAGGCAAAAGGTCCTCCATAGGCCATCCAGGGACTCTCTGTATCACAGAAACACCCTTGTTGACTGTGACATGCTTTCAACAACCACACGGTGTAGCTGAGTGCAGATTACAGCATCACATCTACCAGAGAGAGGAAGGATGTATGTGCTTTACTGAGCAGCTGAAACCTGCTAATACTGAAACATTTCAGCCTTTCAGTTTCCGACGCTAAAGGTAAATAAAGCAGGAGCCGTGGAATCTAAAGAAAAAGGAAAACACAGCCGCTGCTAGCTAGCAGCTGCACGCGCCTGAAGCTATATTAGCTCAAGCCACACAGTCAATGACAGAACTAGCTTAATTTCCACTCTTGGATTTACTTAATGAAGCTCATTAAGACAGTTCTCGTCTTCATCGTCCCCGTTGTCTGGATTACTCTCCGTGTTTGGCATTAAAATGTCCTCCACCATGTTAGCATTCCTACACTAGAATGAGCAGAGTTATCACATGTTAACACTTGCATTAACTGCAAGACTAGAAATAGACTAACGTAAGTATTCCTGCACTTCCAATCAGACTTGCAATGATACGTACCAACCAATCAGATGACACACGATGCAATAGTTATTGTGAGCATCCAGGAGGGTTTACCTTGAGGTCCCCCAAGAAGAACTGGAGGATGTGACTACACGGAAAGGATGTCTGAGCTACCTTGCTAAACAGCTCCAACTTAAATAGTTACTTGGAAACAGATGACTGGTTGGGTTGTCCTGAACAGAAATATTTTGAGCTTATTGCTCAGAGAAATCTGTTTCTGAGTAATGCCACTGATCTCCGTGGAGACGACATGTACAGGGGTGGGCTGAAGGGTGAGGGAAGGAATTAACTGGAGCTCTGCAGATGACTGACTTCCTGTTTGAGTCTCTTCAAATCTCATTGCTTCCTCATAAACCTGTCAGCGTTTATTTATCTGCCACAGTCTTTGTTTGCATTTGAGTGTGTGGATTTCATACATACTGTACCCCGTCAGTAAATTTAGACTACTACTGTGTGTGTATACGTTCAGCCAGCCCGCAGACCCCTAATGGGGTTATGAGGACTGACTTAAATTTGAGATCCAAATAATGACCTTCATTATTGCAATTTCAAATAATTCTCCTGCATTTTGGGCTAAATGACTTCCAATAAACACCCCAATTATGGCTTGTCCACTTATGGGGCACAGCCTCACCGCAGGAGTCTCCTTACAGATCAGTCTTTGGTTGTACGGGTGTGGTGCAGCTCTTAGACAGACGAACTGTTGAAGAGGCCATTGAAGTTTCGACTGCTTTTACAAATGGTTCAAAATGGGTTATAAAACTGTGTATTGTTTGACATGTAAACAGGTGGGTGGCATTTTGGGATTATTATGCTGAAAGTTGCAGTATGAAAGTGCTGTAGGAGGGGCTTCTCAGCTTTAAAACCCTTTCAAGTCGTTATTCATCTCAAGCTACTCAACGATGTGTGTTTATCATCTGGAGTGCAAGAGCGGGACAGTTTTATGTTTCTGCAGTGTTAATGGAAACATCAAAGAACAGGTAACAATGGCTTTCAAAGAAAACAGCTTCAACCACGAAAACTCAAATTAATCAAGACATGACATGTTACTGACAGCTGATTGACAGATAGTCACTGATAATAATCTAATGGCAGAAATGACAAAGCTTTGGGTTTGTAATAAGTCCCATGAAGATTGATCCAGAAAGAGAGAGCAAAGAGAGAAAGAAATTAAGATAACTGAAGTAATTAAACTTTTCAGCTTTCAGAGTCTGTGTCTTTGATGTTGGTTTGCTGAGGATTAAATGTTGAGAGACAGCTTGCCACCGCTCATAAATATGTCACATGTTTGTGCCCCGGGCAGTTTCACACGTTTCTTTACAAAAAGTAAGGAACATTGATATATGCTATTGCCTGTTAAGGCTGTCTCATTCACTGTCCGTACTAATGGAAAGTATTGCATTATAATGGGTATTGAACACAGGTATTTGAGACACATCCGCGGCAACATTTAACACAGAGAAACAGCTCAGTATTTGGAATGCCAGGTGAGAAAGTTAAAAGGCCGACATAATTCCCTTTGGGTGGCAGTTTGGGGCAATGGATAAAGACCATTCATGTTAATGTTAAAGAGAAAACAATCATTAGAACAGACGCTAAAAGGTACCTTAAGACAGGCACACTAGGGGAACCTTGAAACAGATGCTAAATGGGAAATGGCCATACAGTGTACTTTGTCATGGACGCTAAAGGGCTTAAAACATGTTTAGAGGTACCATGAAACAGACACGACTATGTCCATGTATTATTCTTAGCAAGATAATCTGTTGGCCCGGTCTATCATATCGCATAATTTGACATGCTTTCCTGCTTTTGCAGTTCACCATATGTGTCTCTCCTGTCTTGCTACTTCATCATGACCAACAAAATGTCAGCACTTGTTGTGTTTCTCTTCAATCTGGAGATTAGAGCATCCTCCCTCTAAAGTAAAGACATGAAAGCGGTTCTTCACAGATGAAGGAACAAGTATCAGTGATGTAAGCCAGTCCTCATTAAACTGTTTTTTCCAATTAGCTTCACGCTGTGGTGCAAAATGCCGTATTTGGAGCCAGGACATTACATCTGATGGCAGCGAACCAGTTAGCAGTTTCCATTTCTTTTATCTCTCAGTCTGAATTCAGCCTCTTGAATCAGACGGATTCGCTATGAGAAGCAGCTTGAGATGATTCGCTGTGTGCAGACTAATCCAGCCACAGAGCTCTGTTCCAGTAAATCTGGATTCATATACTGTAAAGCAATACAAAATGTGCTTTTGTGTCTTCTCCACACACTGGCTGTTGCGGTGGCTTAGTGGTCTGAAATGCCAGCCTTTCTGGTGTCTAAATAAAGACCTGGGGGGGGTTACGGCAGTTTGACTGTGACATTTCTGTAGAACCAAAGTGCTCAGGAAACCAGTGCTAAATTTCAATGTAACTCCACCGAGTTACAGTAAATGACTGGGAGGTAATTTGAGTAGCGTAACAAAGTCGACCAGATGAGATCTATTAGGTAAAACGCTCCCTTCCTTTTACCCCCCACATGTGTCTGTGCGCGTGTGTGAGTGTTTAAATACACTGCCTGAGAATTTCACTCACCGCCGCGTATTCATAAAGGCACACACAGGAAAAGCAAACTTCCCAAGGTGTTCAATGAAAGAGACTTGTGTTTGACTTTATTTTCCACTACACTCGGTTGACTCGGTGAACACAGGCCAGCTCTCATGGAAACAAGCACTGCAGGAACTCGAGGGGAAAAACGACCTAAAAAACCTGATGTTGCAATACTTCAGTGATCCCGGAAGGACAATTATTTTCTTTCTCGTCCTCCTCTAAGCATCACCTAAGGTCAACTACAGAAAAGCACTGACCTCTAAGGGTGCATTTGCTGACATCAACGTAGTCAGGGCATTTAAGGTTTGGCATTAAGTTAGCCTTAATGTCGCCCAGTGTAAACAAGCTGCAGTCACAGTGTGTAAAACTCATCCACAGGTCAGTGGGATCAATGAGAGTCAGTATATAGCTCGTGAGTTAGTTTAAGTGTTCATCTTACATGTGGTCAAAACTAACACATACATGTTTTTACAACTCCATTACAGAGAGGGACACTCTGCTGTGCTAGATCAGACTGGCAAACTCGTCTTGTGGCTTGAACCAAGATTTCAAGTGCTTGTTGTCACCCAATTTGCCATTTGGCTCTTCCTCTAACGCTTCTTGGCTTTTCTCCTCTGTATGTGAGGACGTCTGCCAGAACCATTCACTAACATTTATTGAAACCTGTTGCACACGAGCCGACAGCAGTAGAACACACAATGTGTTGATCTCAAGAGCAAGTTTGAAAGTGCGGCTTCTCATTGGATTGTGTATTATTAAATAAAGGACAATAAGCACGGCCGTTTTAATGCACCGTCGGCTACTTTGTATGAAGGAGAGTGGGGACAAGGGGCAGGATTTAAATGCAGACTACACACAGCAAAATGACTTACTGGCAGGCTAACAGGTAGCCAGTACCACGCAGACAGGTAGGCAGACAAAATCTCAGAGTCAGAAACAAAGCTACAAGGCACACGAAAACTAAGCCTCCCAATCACTTAAAAATGGTTATGGTAAATGGACTTTACTTATCTTCCAACCACTCAAAGCTGCTTTTACACTACATCTCGCAATGGCCTAAATGCCAATCTCCAATCAGATCTATGCCCGCTCACCCCCGACGGGTTTTGCCCAAGGACACTTCGACATGTGACTGTAGCAGTCAGGGATCGAACCCCCAACCTTCCGATTGAGAGACGACCGACTGTGTCCCAGCTGGTGGCTCATTCCCCTCAGATTTACACGATGAAGCAGGTTCCATTTTTGTGGCAATGGAGCTGCAACCGTGCTTCGTGTCTATATAAAGCCAGCACATTTGAAAGTTCTTCCGAGACAAAAATGGCTAAAACAAGGAACCTAACGCAGGAAACACGTCTGAAGATACAGATTCTCAGCCAGGAAGGGTACAGCTGCCGCCAGATAGCCAGGAAGTGCAGATGCAGTCCTTCAGCAGTTGGATAGACTCTGCAGAAATACAGATGAACCAACAGCTTGGAAGACAAACCAAGATCTGGGCGTCCAAGGGTTTCTTCGGCAAGAAATGACCGCATCCTGATCCGCATGTGCAGGGAAAACCGCTGAATGACATCACAGGAGCTTCAGCAGCAGTGGTCAAACCAAACTGGTGTACAGTGTTCCACCCAGATGAGTCCAGTTTCAAGCTTTATCTTCCTCCTGCTAATGTGAGGGTATGCAGAAGGCCAGGCGCAGCATTATCTCCAGCATGTACAGTACCTACTGTCAAGCATGGTGGAGGCAGTATCATGGTTTGGGGATGCATGGGTGCTGCTGGTGTTGGTCATCTCACTGTCTGTGATGACACATTGAACTCTGCCAAGTATTGTGCCATTCTCGAAACCGACATGCTCCCTTCTGCACGTGCACTGTTCCGTCGAGGTCAAAACTGGAAGTTTCAACAAGATAATGCCCCTTGCCACACATCCAAGGCCAGTAGAACTTGGCTGCAGGAGCACAGTATCCAGGTCTTACAGTGACAGTTTCAAAGCGTAAACCAAAGAATTTAGAAGAATTAAAAGCAGTAATTCAAGAAGAATGGGACAAGATTACCCCTCAACAGTGTGAAAGGCTCGTGGGGAACACGCCAGCCAGGATTAGAGCTCTACTGCGTGCTAATGGCAGGACTACTAAATATTAATTTGATGATGTGATGGTTTATTTATTTTTTGTTCAGTTTTGAACACATACTCTGTTATATGTTGACTTTGATACCGACAATGTTGAGAACGGACATATTGAAACTGTCAAGAATTTAGTTTTGTTAGTTTTTCTTGTAAACAATAAACAAAATCATTTGTATTTGTTTGTGTCTGTCTAATGCAGCCACACCTTTTGAAACATGAAAAAGATTTTTCCATAAATATTTCAGGATAATTTTGAGATTGTGTAAAATTTTAAGGGTGTCCGTTTTTTAAAATTGTATTTGCACAGAGGTTAGAAACCGAAAAAGGCTTGTGAAGATTCCTCCCCCAGTAAATATCAATGAAAGATAAAAACAAAAATGTCCTGAGTGATCAAAGTTTTAAGACTAAGTAAAACAACATTATGAAAGATTTATTGACTAGACTGAAGATTGTTTTTTACACAGTGGAACGCACTGAAATGATATCCATAAAGTGTTAAAAGTCTTGGCGTCCTTTTCAGATGTTTTTCTGAATGATGATAACGTAGGTGTTCACTGGAGTGATGGAGGTAGGTTATTCCAAAGAGATGCTCCTCTGTATTTCAAAGAAATATGTTATGATGTGGCATCAATGATGGGGAACGACCTGTACATCCAGCATGTTCTTATTCCGAACTTGTTTAACACCAATGACCCTGGTGTCTCATCCTGATGTTTAAGATACCCTTCAGAGTCTGCATGCAACGCCAACAAACTCAAAACATATCCTGTGTATATCAGACGGATTCTGTGTTTAGTGATGAAGTAGAAAGACTGATGCGGCCCGCTTTGTTGGCAGTTTGGGAGACCAGATTCGGAGTCGTGTTTGAAACACTAAATCAATGTGGAGATATTGTTTGAACCCATGCAATGATTTCTAAGCTTCACAGTGTAGTTTTTTCTGCCTTTCTTCAACCAAACAGATTGTTTTATGTGGACCACGTGTTATAAAGAAAGAAAATAGGTGTCATCTTGTGCGTCTGTGTGAGGCGCTGTGGCAAAGCATCTGTATTTAACGACCTAGGATTAGAATGCAATGCTATAAGGTATCTATAGGGTATAGAAGGGGAACATTAAAGAAAACATTGGGTTTTTTACATAATAATAACTGAGTAAATTGTTATTTTTTAATGAATACTTTTATTGAATTTAGTTGTTTTTTTAAGACCGAAGTGACCAAAGGAGGAAGTCATTCATGCTTTGTGTGATGCGTGACTGACACAGTGACAGACGTTAGTTTGTGTTAGAACTTGCTAGACCAAACCAGATGATGAAAGCTATTATGGGTTTACTTTAAAGGTCTCCTGTTACGTCCAAGTGTGTGTGCTTATGCTGCATGTCCGTGTGCTTTAATAGTTTTCTCAGTGTTTGTGCATGCTTATGATTGTGATTATGATTCACAATGGGCCTGTGTATGAGTAAAGTTAAGAAGCCTCCTGCGGGGTGCACGTGTGTGTGTGTGTGTGTGTGTGTGTGTGTATGCGACTGAATTTGTGTCACACATCTCTCCATCTGCACAACAGCACACACAGCACTAGCAAACAGCATTTCTCCTCCACCCCTCGCTGTGAATTCCTTACATTCACAAGACCTGAGGGCAAGTCGGAATGAGAGCTCTCTGCACAAGTGTGTTACACTTCCCCTGCTCTCCTTTTTACAGCGCTCTGCTGTGCCTTTCAAAGCGTGTGTGTGTGTGTGCCCGTAATTCATGGCTTCTTTTCTTAAAGTGCTGTTAGAGTGAGTGTAAATAAGTATAATGTGACCACAGAGCTCCTATGCAGCCGTAAATAACGTGCGGTAAAAGGTGGCGAGGGTGGAAGGGAGGTGTATGTATTGCTTTTTATATGGCTCCCATGTGCAGGAGTATGTGCGTAAATATGAAAGCCAATCCACACACACACACACACACACACACACACACACACGAACGTACATACACCCAGTACACATACACAAGATTACATAAGAGAGATGGAAAGTTTGTGTGTGTGTGAAACAGATAGTGTGTGTTGAGGTCAGGGGTCCTTGCTCTCACTGAGGCTACTTGAGACACTGCAGGTACATGCTGACAAAATTAACCCTTCCCACACCCCCCCCTAAAATCTCAAATATCCTACTTTTCCTGAACACAACTTCTTTGTTTCTTTCTCTCTCTGGCTCCAGCAATTCCCACGTACTTTATCTCAACTCATCAAGCCAGTCTTTATGTATTTACTTCATGTTTATTTGCACAGGGAGAAGTTTGTAGCCTGTAAATGAGTGCCACACATCACAGCATGTACTGCCTAGGCTACTTAGCAATGGCTGTCCATAGAGTGGGGGTCGGGTTACGTAAAAATCAGCTAGATTATACAAGAGACAGAACGAGACAAACAGAACAATACAAAGCCCGGACTATAAAATATCGTAAAACCATAAAACAGGAAGCACCAGATCATTCAAAACTACAAAAAACTGTTTCACATAAAGTTTAAAATGATCCCAGTCAGGATCCAGGATATTGTACATGTTGAGGTCCGGAAAAGAAAACGCTGTCAGTGAAATTTTACTAAGGACCTTCCCAATCACATTCGATTTTTAAGGATTCTTAAGTTCTCTTAGAACCACAAGGTCGCTGAGAACCTGCGGATCCTTTATGTCTATGTGTACTTTATGTTCTGCCTCTGCAGTGCCTTTCATTGGATGATGTAATGTGTGTACAGCATTTCTAAATCATTCTGCAATGGGCTCACTGTTTCTGTTTGTTGCCCTGGTGCAGTTCCTTCATAGGTAATGAACACACAAACAACAGTGATGCCGCCGTGTTGGATCAAAGCAAGGCCGGCTTTATCACAGCAACGTGCAAAGCAGTTAAATGCCAGATACAGGAAGGAAACAACTGCTTACTTTCCAATGCCAAGCGGATGAATTGAAGAGAAGACCGACACTCTGCATAGTGCTTCAACAAACAAGTACTCTTTATTATGCTTTAATCTATTCAGTATTTCATTGTTGCCCATCACAATTTCCTTGAGCCCAGGGTGACATAATCCAACGTTGTGTCCTGGTTGACAGTCCAAACCTGTTTGCTTCAAAAACAACTACTCCGTTATCCGGTAATTTGGTTGTATGGTCAATTTCAAGTCTGTTAATCCGGTATCCTAAGCAGCTCTACAGCTGATTCATGTTCCAGACTAGAAGGGCAGAACCAAGAGGCCCAGGATGTGTAAATATCAGATTTAAACGTTGGTTTCACCCTGGGCAAATGTTTAATCATTGTGGGGACATTTATTGACGTTTCAAAAACACCTTTGAAGATGCAATCTGCTGATAGACACCAGGAGTAAAGATGTTCTCACTCTGCACCAACAGTCGTGTAAGAAATGCTATGAGACCAAATCATGGAGTAACAAAAAGGTTCTGCATGCTTTATAAGTTGCTCCTCATACAAGAGAGGTAGTTGTGTGAGAAATATTAAATGATAGCTTGAAAGAAAAGTTCAAATCCTCATTATGTTTCATTGTGCTTGTTTAAAAAGTGACATAAAATGCTATTTGCTGACCGCCCCATTCTAAAGTCGGACAGTGTGCTGACGCCTTAACTGTAGTGATACAACGAAAATACGTAAGAGGTCAGACAGTCTGCATGGTCGGAGAATCTTGAGTTTTGATGTGTGACTAAAACAGACAAAACATTTTTTATTCCCCTCCCTTCTTTGTCCTTTGTTTTCATGGAAATCTGAACTAATAGAAACGTAATAACCTCTGACGGCAGGTCCAGACTTTCACTTTGAAGACGCCTCAGATTCATTTTCCTGCTTCATTGGTTCAATTAGGTTTCCCCATTCAGGCCGTCAGGCCAAACTCAGCTCTACAACACATTCTTCTTTGTTCCTTTTCAAGGGCTCAACACTTGGTAACCTCTCGTCCTGCCAACATGGTGGAACAAATAGAGAGGATAAACATCAATCACACAGACAAGTTATTATGTTGGGATTGAACACTGGCTGTTGTAAAGTCTCAGCCAAGCATCTTGACAGACTGTAGGCCTTGGACGGTGAAAGGGACAGCCTGCATTATTTCCATCCACAAATCAGCAGCTGTAATGGCAACTTATTTCAAAGGTTCATGTTTAAATCCTGGAATACCTGACCTCCGGGCCTGAGAGATGGAAGCGGGTTCACCAGAACTTTGCTGTACAGACGGACCATTTTGACCTGTAGAGCAAAGTTGCGTAACCAACAGGGATAGCTAAAATGACACTAAAGTCATACAACTGAACTGCTAGCATGCTTACCATATGCTGACCACTACTGACCATGCAAGCAATTACAGTTTCCAACTGACCACATTGACTTTGGCTTTGGCGTTTTGAGTTTATATTGGAAACATTATGCAAAAGACATCCATCCATCCACTTTTCTTCTGCTTATCTGGGGTCGTGTCACGGTGGCAACAGGCTTACCAAGGTGACCCAGACGCCCCTCTCCAAAGCAACGTTTTCCAGCTCCTCCTGGGGGATTCCGAGGCGTTTCCAGGCCAGACTGGATATATAATCCCTCCAGCAACTCTGGGTCTGCCCCTGGGTCTCCTCCCAGTTGGATGTGCCCGGAAAAAAACTCCAAAAGGAGGCATCCTAATTAGATGCCTGAATCACCTCAACTGGCTGCTTTCGGAGGGAGTAGCGGCTCTATGCCGAGCTCCCTCCAGATGTCCGAGCTCCTTACCCTATCTCTAGTACCCCTTTCCCACCGAAATTAGCACATTAATGCAGGTTTTTCATACCCGAAAAAAGTCACCGTCTGACGGCAGAATCGCGGCGGAGACAGGGTCAGTAAACAGTGAAGATATTACGGTGGTTAGGTCTTTATTGTGTCTATTACTCATTCAGTCTGTGTATCAAACTGGAACGATGTTTGAGCGCTGCTTGGATGGAGACTGGTGGAATTTGTAGCTGACATGACAAGGAGTCGCAGAAGTTACCGATGGAGCATAGCATCGCGCCGGATATGGGTAGGAGATTAGTGTGTCGACACGGGTTTTGTGTTCCCATCAATGCTGATCGGAGCTGAGGCGATAATTACCCAGGTCTACTGCAGAGTCATTTGACCCGGATCTGAACGCCAATTGTAACCTTGGGTTGGGTGTTACCAGGTTTTTAGCAGGTTTTTGACCAGTGGGAAAAGGGCTTAAGGCTGAGCCCAGACACCTTTCGGAGGAAACTCATTTCAGCTGCTTTCAGCTTTTGGTCACTTTCCAAAACTCCTTACGACAGGTTAGAGTTGGAACGTAGATCGACTGGTAAATCGAAAGCTTTGTCTTCAGGCTCAGCTCCCTCTTCACCACGACGGTGCGGTACGACGCCGTCTGTCAATCTCACGATCCAAAGCAATGCAATAGACACATTTCAGTGAACCATTTTTCTTTGGTATTAGAGCCGTGGTGTAAAAGAAACAGATGCAACAGAGAGAAACTGCAAAGAACTCTCTGGATCCAACACACAGCTACATTAAGAGGTGTCAGTTTTAAAGTGCCAAAAGAAACTTAATTACTCCAAACACATACGCACTGGTTAACTCTTGAGGTGAGGATTTCTGCTCCAGCAGTGACAGCAACACAACTGATGTTACTACACAGGCCAGCTGCAAACAAAGAATGTGGTCATCATGGTGTTACCTCAAGGGATATGACTCATTAGATAAACACATGATGCAGTGTTCACATTAGAAGGGCACTGTGTACTGGAGACAGAGATAATGATATCAGGACTTGTAAAGGACTGAAACCCTGCAGTAGTTCTTTTAACTCAGTTGGCTAAGTTTCCAAATATTGTAAACAAAATGGCGATGCTCTAAACGTGAGTTGATAAGAAAAGGTTAACTTTTTCTAAATCATAGTGTTCTCTGAACCAGATCATAATAAAGCCTATCAATCATGTCTGACTGATTCATTCACAGAGGTTAAAACCAACAGCAGGCTTGATGTAAATCTCAAAGATATCAGCTGTGAATGGATGACTGACATGGAGGGATGATCCTGCATACTAAAACCTGTTTACACGGTTCTTTCTTGGCAAGACTTGCACAACATCTTGTTATTGTAACTTTATATATGTTCTGACATGTTACTCAACAGCGCTGATTAAAGCCCTTCCTGTGGTTCTTTACTACCGTGTCCTTCAGTACAACCACAAACACACTACAGAGGGGATTACCCTGTTCTTAACTTATGATAAGACCAGGCTTAGCGCGTCTTAGCTGAGTAGAAAAGGCTACTTGTTTTAGAAATTCTCCGTGTGTTTTAAATATTGCCCTCTTGTTGGTTTGAAAGTAGGCCCAAAATATTTAACGCTAGCTTGCACTTTCACAAATTCAGTTGTACATAGCAGCATGCAACAAAGGCTAATGGCTATCTGCTAACAATTAGGCAGAATATCGCGCCACATTTTGGTATGTTTTTTGGCTAGGATATGACTGAGTGGAGTGGAAGTATACAGACCAAAGTTATGAAGCCAGTTTCGTTAATAAGTTTCTACATCTTACACATAAAAGGGCCGGCTTTTATAAACGAATAAAAAGTTATCAGCAGACCTTGCAAGTTTATGTTTTCACAGCCCACAACGTTGGTGTTTTAACGGCCTTATGTTCACCAGATTACCAGAAAAACGCTAATGTTGCTCTGTTTCAGTTCAGTTAATAGCAAGACGTCTGGACCACAGAAGTGAGGACCTCATAGGTTGTTTGTTCCTACCCTCTGACACAGACCACTGGAGCGTTTCCTTCCTGATTTCGCAATCAGAATCAGGTTTATTGGCAACTAGGTTTACACATAAAAGCAATTGGTGTTCTGGTGCAAAACAATGTAGCTAGAAAGCTAGTGAATAGCAGCATTTCCACTTTTATTTAACTTAAATCAAAGTAAACATATAAAAAAAACCAATATTATATTAAAATATGTACAATATGTGTAAATAAGTGCCCCTACTAATGGCAGGCAACAGTTTGTCACACTGACTCAAGCCATTCCCCGACAAACACATAGAACTAGTGGTTAATGTTGAGATACAGTTTAGCCTCCAAACTGCTCGGTAAAGTTTGGAAGAAAGATCTTAATTTGGATGGAGAAAAAGTTGGCTATAACTAACTGTTGGGGGGCTGTTTAGCTCAGTTGGTAGAGCAGGCGCCCCATGAACAGAGGCTAAAGTCCTCGTAGCACTGATAGCAGGTTCGACTCCCGGTCGGCTGATCATTTGGTGCATGTCATCCCACTCTCTACTCCCAACATTTCCTGTCTATCTTCTTAGTCTATCTTCAGCTGTCCTATAAATAAAGCCACAGGCCACAAAAATAATCTTAAAAAAAAAGGTTTCAACGTTGACTTTTAGTTTCACGGGAGTGGAAACTCGAATCTCCTGGGTGAAAGTTATGTGTTTGTTTGACCCATCCATCGGCTCTGACCGTCACCCGGAATGGACGTTTATCATTCTTCATACTATATCACCTGACTTTTGCCTTTTATCTGGCAATACTTGCCATGGCCACCAGAGTCATCGCCAGATTATAAACACAAATATTTGTCGTAAAATGACGTTGCATGGACGACTTTACAGTTGCACTTTTAATACAAGTAGTCTCATAAATTGGCAACCTGGTTACAGCTTTGCCATTTCAACAGCTTAGCAAATGGACTGTTATCGCAGGACTAAGTTCTAACATTTAATTTATCATTTCACACACATAGCTGATGAAAGGGGAACTAGATTTGGGATACCTATCACTGTTTTTAAGTAAAACTAGGATTTACGTCCCATAGATGCCACTAAGAATGTCACACCAGTTAAAAATGCTTTGAAAGCCAGAGTCATGGTGGTCACGCTCCAATCCCAACCTCATGAGTGCCTGGCCTCTCTGGCCTCCTGCTCGCTGACTCTCTGAGAGCTGGGGGGGGGGGGGATTTTAATGAAGCAGAACAAACTGGCAGAAAGAGAAATGGGAGAAGTGATTGATTTCTCCTCACTCCTCTGCTTTCCTTGCAAGTCAGTGGTAAATGCCTAAAATGTAAAACATATGTTAATGTGGAAACAAAAGTAGAGACAGAAACTGGTGACAACTGTTTGTTCTGAAAATGATTGCATAATGGGTAGAGGCAGTGATAAGAGTTTAACATTCTGTAGGTGGGTGTTTGCCTGCGTCTGGGGGTCACCCTGCCTTAAAGAGACGCTTATTGTATTTTTAGTCTGCACAGGTTGCCAGGTATGTGTGACATGAGGGTCTAATCACCTTTTTAAGAGAGATTAAATATAAATGAAACAAAAGGAGAAGCCAGGGAAGGTGGGGGAGGAGAGGTGAGTTTGAGTGCTTGGCGTGTCGCCTGAGGGAGATGAATGTTGAAGCTGACAGCGCACTGCTTTGCATACCACACTGCTTGGTTGGTCCTTTGACTTTGAACTACAGGTTTCATTGACTTCACTTCCCTCCCAGCAGGTGGGTGTCAATCATTTCACAAACTAATTCTCACCAGCTACTTCATGGAGAGTTTATGTTGGATCAGTGAGTCACAAACAAGCATTTGCACAATTATTAGTAATCCTGCTGCTCCCTCGAAGAGTGAAGGCATGAACAATGAACAAGCAGGGATGAAAGGAAGACAAAATGGAAAGCAAACAGTGGCAAAAATACTCACTGTTTTAAATGCTACTGGCATTTTCTTTTCAGTCCCAACTTGTCAAATTGGTCAGTGGCCCAGTGCTTCAAAATCTCAGGTTGTATGTATCCCTCTAGACTCATTTCTGGCAGCTGTCCTCTAGTTTAGTGTTTTCATGTTGAAACCAGGTGACGTAGTATGAGGAGCACAAAAATCCACTTGGGGATGTGGCAACAGATGGTTCAAACAAATACAGGACTTTAATTCAGGAGACGGCGGTAAGAGTCCTGTAGTAAGTGTTGAAAGCTTGAACAAAGTAGTTCCATAACCTACGCAAACATTTTTTACATATACAGTATGTATGTTAGTACTTAAATCCAACCATGTTCTTTTCCCTTACCCACCCAAGTGCCTTCACCAAACCAAACTGCATCAGTATCAAAATGCTAACTCGTTAAGTATCGTTGGATTATTCACATACAAAACTGATGCAAGAGGCGTACCTAAAGGGTCATATTCTAAAGGGTAAGGCCAAGGACCAAGCTGACGTGTTGGACTTGTAGGTAATGCAGGGTACACACTACAAGATGATCAAGCCCGATATGGGCCCGATTCCCCCCATGATTTTTTTGATGGCTCTTAAGATGATCTCTCCAGATGTTCCTGTGGTGTGAGGGATGTTAAGAGTAATTTTACTTCCCGAGATCTGCTTGGAAGAACGTCGTGGCCGCACCGATTTCAAATCGTGGATATTAAACCCCGAGGACAGCCGAGCACGCAGTCTGTGGATCGTCACGTGGAACAAAACGATCCAAATGGGAAGCAAGCTGAGTGAAGGACCACAACCGCAGCCATGGCGGCATGAAAAAAGCAGTCAAAGCTATCATCGCCAATTCTTTCTGCTCGTCGTCCACCATGTTTGTTTACTCTAAAGTCACGTTTGACCTCAAGAGACTTTGCGAGATTTCTAGTGTTGGTAGTCGGACTCTGGTTGTTGGTGTATGAATCTGTTAGTGTGTGTGTGCTGTCTTGGTTATATCGTTGCTGTCATGTGTGGGGTCTCTCACATTTTCAACATCTTTTAGTGTGGGCCAGGCTTAAGTCATTAAAGTAAGGTTAAACTGCCCCGCTGTAGATAAATCCATTTTGATAAGCTACCTAACAATCAGTTGCAACATTCAAACACAGCCTGTTCATGCATCAGCAATAATATTCCATTATCTAACATTGCCATGAGGGATTCTGCTGCATAATGATGACTTTCACTTTACACATTTTGATGACACGAGTATTAAACTAAGTCTGGTAACGTTTCAAATTAAATGTTTTGCAGCATTTCTACTTTCACATTGTTTTGGATTTAATCCACCAACGTTCATCTACTTCTCTTCAAGCATGATTTCTAGTCTCAATGGAAACTTTGTTTTTCAAACAAGCAAGCCAGAACTGCTCCTGAGTGGCTGATGTGGCTCCTGAAAATGACTCGAACAAGCTTCCCTCAGGCGTCTTTCCATGTTTTGACTGCATGACGTGTAATGCTGCAGCAGAGTTGTGCTTTTGATTGGGATCATTGTGTGTATAAACGAGCACAAAATAAGTGATGAACAGTTTGGTATTAAATTGCCTCAACTGGGATCAAAGCCGTGGATGGAAGGAGTGGCAAACCTGCGTTTCACCAACTGAGCCAAACTCGTGAGCTTCTGTTTGGTGCTGATGATAGAAAGGGACTTCTTTTAAGTGTTGCTTACAACTAAAAACCCCTCTCAGACAGAGAACAGTTTCACTACTCTTTTAAGTCAGTCAAGTCATGAAAATGCCACAGCGAGATTCCTGTCAGCTACAATGGTGTCCAACACATGCAGACTCTGTGAAACACATGAACAGAGAAATTACCAGTGAGTGAACTGTATACTTTCCTGCTGTTATATATTTGGCTCTCTGTTGGCTGGTCAGAATTTCTCATTCATGTACATCAAGTATATTTCTACCCATATGCCTGGTGTACTGAGTGTGGTGTGTTGAGTGTGTCTTCTGTACTGTACGTGTTTGTGAGAGGGTTTCTCCTGCATGCAAAAACAAGTACCCCCTGTGTGTAAATACAGTATTTTTTTTTAACCAATCCCATTGTTACAGTCTAATGAAGTAAACTATGTTGGCATGTCGATGGACCCAGGAGACCCATCTCAGCACACTTTATGATTGTGTGTGAGTTTCAGCCCAGTTTGGACCATGAATAAGCGTCCTAACCAAGCAGCAGGGGGAACATTGTGTGCCTGAAACTTGGCCACAACTTTTTCTTCTGCTTTGATTTCTGCCTCTGATACTTTGACTGTGACCCAGACAACATAGTGTTTGTTTTAAACATGTCTTAAACTTACCACTAATGTTTACAACACCTCAAATGTATTGGTACAGCGCCAAATCATGACCAACGTTATCTCAAGAGACTTGATAAAAAGAGGTGTGCTAGGACCAGTGTGCTATCACTCTAGGTTTTTGATGCACAATGCAGAAGCTAATAATGTGGCTGGTAAGCATCTAAAGATGCGTTTCAACTGCAGGAACTTTTCCCCTGTCAAGGAACTTTATGTGTAATCCTACATTTCCACTGCAGGGACCAGAGTCTAAAAGTTCCAGGGACTTTATTTTAAACCCCATAAAGGTCCCTCTGTTCAGGGAGTACCACCCCCAAAGCAGGGACTTTTTTACTCCATCCATCCATTAAGAGACTCCATCACAGCATTGAATTCTGCTTTGTGATTGGTGGAGTACTCCGTCTTAATGTGTTGCCATACCATGCTTAAATATTTAACAATAGATTTGCATCTCTCTCTCTGGTCATTTTCACCCTTATACACCAGTAAGCTCAGTTTTTACAGTATTACAGAGTAAATGGGATAAAATTAGAAACATCCAAATACTGAATTGTAGTTGAGGAGTTAATGAATTAAAATAGAGTTATGCAGTTTTTAAAAAAGGCACAGGTCTTCCCTCTATAAACCAGTGAAAACAGATCTGGCTATTCCCACGCAGCAGACTAATCTGCCTAATCTTCATGGGTCTTAAGACTTTGGTGGAAACACAGACAACTGTCTTGAGGAACCTTTTACTTCCTTGAAACGTAGCTGCTAGTCCCGGCCTGTGCCTTTACAGCTAAAGATGTTTCTCTCAGGAGTTCGTGGAGACCTCACCATAGAGACAGGAGAGTAAATGTTTGACCAACATTCATCAGGTGGTCAGAGACATGACTCTAACGTGCTGATAATATTCCACTGTTACTGCTAGATGAAAAGGTAAGGTGTAGTTTGCCAACATGTAAGCCATACGACTGCATGAACGGGTTTTATCGTCATTGCTTTGAATCTATCAGCCGGAATTTTCTGATATTTTGCCCCCTAGTGGCCAAAAATAGATACATGCAGCTTTAACATCTTCTGTTTTCCTGTCGTCAACAAGCTAAAAAAAGATCCTTGATGATAAAAACTCTGATGACATGTATGTTTTTCGTTAACGATACAGGACAGGACTAAAATGTCTTTCAGATTTTGGAAAAGAAAAGAAAATTCATCAGCTGACTTCAGAGTCAAAAGTAGCGAGTAACAAGGACATTCATAGAAATGTAGCGGAGTCAAAGCAATACGTTTCCCCCCCAAAAAAACACTCAAGTACAGATACTCAAAAAATGTACCTAAGTACAGTACTTAAGTAAATTTGACTTTTCTTCCGCACAAAAAGGAGTGACCACCGGCTTTCTGCTTCAGTCAGACTGTTTGAAGTTTTAACGGTAAACACTGCTGCTGCAAATAATGCGAGATGAACGTGCAGCATGTGCTACTATAACTTTTGGCTTTGTGCGGTTGCTTTACATGTGAAACGTAACGTTAAATAAGTTTCCATATAACCTCAGCTGAGGATCATTATTACCCCTGGAGAACACTGTCAGGAAATAATTAATGTAAGGACGGATGAAAGGACTCTACAGCAGATTGAATCTGTATCAGGCTCATTGAATTAGTTTAAAGAGACTAAAGTAGCTGCCAAAATGACCGCTGATATCATGGAAATAAAGACAAAAAAGAAAGCAGCTGGGTCATTTCAGTTCTTCAAAAGTTACTGAGTGACCACCAGCTGCATGTACTCGTCACACTGTGTGTCAATATGTTTAGAGAGCTGGAGAAACAGATACTGTACACAAATCTGAAGGTCAGAGGCAAGTTACCAAGTAGCAATCTACGCTGCCCATGTGCTGGTTTGACATGAGGGATCAGATGATAACTGTTATGCAACTGTGTACAAGTCCCTGCCAAGTTCAGACCCAGTGTGTATTTGTGTGTGTGAATGAGTGCTCGAGTGTGTGTCTGAGACGGGAGAGCGGTTAAATTGTCATGAAAGAACAAAAGAGAACACATGTAACTGTTTGTGTTGCAACATCAGAGAAATATTACGTTCACAGCCCGCCTGATCTGTTCTTTCACACATTGCAACACGTTTTCCTTGAATCCCGTATTAACTGTGTTGTGCGTTCTCTGCACGACTACCAGGATTTGAAAAAGGACAAGCAGGTTGAATGAATGTTAAAGATTATTTGAAAAGCCTCTGACAGCTTTGTTGTGTTTTTGTGGGGTCTTCAGTCAGTTGCAGTTTATTGACGCTCAGTTTAAATTTAAATTTTGTTCTTGAACAAGAACATAAAGTAGCTCTAGATTGTAGCGTCATTGTCCATTAAACGTGAGTACATCATTTTAGGGATGCTAGCACTATGTCGATGAATATCTACTGCATCCCGAAGTGCTCTACTTCTTCTCTTAAATGGCTGCAAACCATCGTGAAACGTGCATCATGCTTCATATTGAACACAACATTGTGACTTCATGAGTTTATTATTAGGTCAGTAATGATTTATGTCTCATCAGTACTGGAATATTTTTATTTGGTCTTGTTCTATCAAAGTGAAACTTTTGTTTTTAACTTGTGATCTATAACTACATTAATTTGGTAAACCGTAATGGCATGTTTTTTTTTTTCACTTTTAAAATCAATAATTTTTCTTGTCTGTATTTTCAGAATAACATTCTCAAAGACTTTGGAACAGTCACCAGCCCGTATAATGACCGGAGCTATTAAGGTCAACAATTGGGAGTTTACCGTAAGAGACATGAGGCCGATGGACATTTACATTTGGAGACTGGCCTAAAAGACCTGCAGCATGTGGATGATGTCCACGTTAATGTAAGGGAGGCAGTAACCTCTCTAAGTTACTTGAAATGTTCCTGCTACAACTCTCAGTTTTAACCTTGAAATGTTTGTATTCCAGCGAAAACCGCTGTCACTGAAACAGCTGTTTTTGTACAACAAAAAAGTTTTGTTTCCCGTCCCGTTAGTTGGATCCAGTCCAAAAATACAGGGAATGCAACGACCAACGATAACTCTCTATAACAGAGGTAAGGAAACGCATAAAAACTGTTTCTTTTAGGTGCTTTTTGATTATGTTTTGATGTAAAATATTGCATATTTTTATTCTTTTATTGTTGTAGGACAATGCGTGTTAACGGTAAGTCAAATTTGCTTCTCTCCAAAATACAACTTTAACATCCACCCTCTTCGTCATGGACTCATCCTCTAACAGTGGTCAGGCAGGTTGAGAGCCTGCGGACTTCACTAGTTTCTTCTAAGTTGCTGCTTTAAGATTACAAGATTATTGTGACCTGGGTAAAAAGAAATGACTGATTTGTTAGGATTGACTTTCTGTGTCACAGTTACAATAACACCCCCATGGTTGTACTAAGGAAACAGTCACGGTTGTGGTTAAAAGAAACCAACGTTGGTTTCTGCCAGGAAACCAGAATGGATTACACCTTTTCATTTCTGCACACCTGTAGTTACTGTCTCACTTCCTTCCTTTGTAGTTGTAATATTGAACAGTTTAAAACCTTTTCTCATCAGGGATTCCTTTTCTCAAGTATTTGGGTTACTTTGATTAAGACGAGCCAGTAAATGTGGAAATGCATAAAGTCAATCGAACATTTTATAAAACGTGAACTGCATGTTTTTCTCTCATCATTCAGAACATTTCAGGCAGAGGTTTCAGGTTCAACCAAGAGTCGCTTGGGATTGGACTTCTTGAGAGACTCTTTGGCCAACGGACGTCAACAGAAAGGTGGAGCCTCGATGCTAATCCTAAGCTGAGCAGCCAATAGTGTAGTTCAGACCCACATGTGTTGAATTAAATCCTCCTGTTGCATCCCAGAATGTCTCTGAGACCGGACTGCCTCATAAATCACCATGATATACACCCAGAACAGACACACACACGCAGCCCGCTAGGTGCTACCTCTTTTTTAGCAATCACGGCCGACCTCTCTGCTTTTCACACAATGACTCAGCAAACACGCTTCAGACCAGAAAACATGCAGAGGCATTCTTTAAAAAGCTGTGAAGACAGGGGGATAAGTGGTGGAAGAGCAGAGAACGGGGGTATAATTTCCATGCAAATTTGCCATGTGGTAAAAATCTTGCATTGACGTGTCTCATGTTTTCCAGCTGTACGTTTCACATGCAACTTTACGGGAAGCAAACTCTTTTGTCCTGCTCCCAGAGCTATATGTGGCTAAGAAACACAAGGACACTATACGACTATATATGTATGCATATGGGGGTTTTACTTTGACTTTCAAAATGCAATCTAGAAAACATCAAGAAAAAACAACCAGACACATTTAAAATGCTGTTTTTTGATGTGATTAACAAGCCTGTTTCACACGTGTGCACTTCTGAACATTTCCCGACATTGTCTGAGAGAGGAGCAAAAACCGTAAGTGTTTCAAATTCAACGCGTGAAGTCTCCCGAGGTACTTGTCTAAAAGCCATTTCCAGGATTTCATGACCTGAATGTCCTCAAATTGTCTCGAAGTTGTCGGGCGTTTATGTGTGAAATGGGTTACAGACAGTGATAATTCAAAAGCCAACAGCAGTTATATCGAAATGTCATCGAATCTTAAAACACCAAATCATTTTTTATGATCTCTGATGGATCATTTGGCCTGATATGACGTAATCCCTAAAAGCAGTACAGCCGTTGTTTCCATCCTGCTCCTTGTGAAAATGTAAAAGAACAAACAGGAGCAGCTTTTGGCCACATCTTCTCCTGTGTGCAGTCGCCTACGTTATCCGCGATGGTTACATGTACGCTGGGTTAGCATCATGAGCTAGCAGAAAAACAACAACAAACATTCTGTATGTTTTGATATTTTTATTGTCAATATGTTTTACGTAAGAACAAAAGCAAATATATAAGATTTTAAGCAACTTTCTTTGTAAAGTGTTTACAGGACACAGAACATACTCATCACGTTTCATTACACTTTACACTATATTGCAATAAGCACCTGACAAAGTGGCTGTGCAAGTCAAGACAATGTGATATAAACTCTCTGGGTGTATTTTGAAACTTTTCATGAGCATGTTGTTGTTTGTAAAAACCTGACAAAAAAAAGTTCCCACATTTTCACCATATATTCGAATTATCCTGATACATATTTACATATTAAAAAAAAAATCTTTCAAAATCAAAGAAATCACTACAAGAATATTTCACTTCTCCTTTTATATGCATATATACAGTATTTACATACATTCATGGGCTCACGCGTGACACCCATTCAGAAAAGTCTTATTGTATGGAAGGAATGCCTGACATACACAAGATAACACACTTCCTCCATACAGCGTCTCATGTGGGTGCTGCACTAAACACTCCAAGCGCTCATCAATCATTGTACGCTTCAGCAAATCAAACATTTCCAAAAACAACTTCCAGTTCAAACTTTAACATCCCGTCTTCAGACTAAATCAACACTGACAGTCAGCTGAGCTTTGACTCTTTGGCACCGGAAACCATCTTTGGACTCTGTGCAGCTTGCATGTTGTGTGACTCATTTAAGTCCACTAAGATGCAGAATGACACTAAAGCAATCTATACATGTTTATATTTTGTATGACAAAAAAAGCAAAACAGTCACTGTTCCCTTACAGTACAACACAAAGGCATCTCATCTATGGCAAGAGATTTGATATGTTCAAGACCAGGGACACAAAATCTGTTTTTAGTTGCTCTTTGATTTCCTGATTCCCTTTGATGGCACACGATTCCAGTCTCAACAAATGGGCGACATGTATATAAAAAAATCCAGTTATATTTGAAATGCAAATCATGTCATGAAAGAAAGAGGAAAACATACTTGACTTGGCAAGAGACGCGGCTTCACTGGGAGCTAGCTGAGAGCTAAATTGTACCTGATGGTACGAAACATCCCTTATATTGAAAAGAGGCCATGCACTATGTAACAAAGCACATTCATCATTTTACAGATGAAAAGTTTAAGGTGTTTGGCTGCTACAACTTTACTTATTCAGATATGAGCAGTAGCTTATGGCAGCTAATGTTAGCTAACATTTAGCCAACACTTTTGTCTGTTCTGTTCTTATTCACTACTGTTGTTATTGTTATTTGGGGCAACAGTGGCTGCTGTTCATTAGGGATTTGTACTAGCAGAAATATTGCAATACTATACGTATCACAACACAGGGGTCATGATGCTATATATTAGGGGTGGGACAAATGATCGATATTTCAATATATCGCGTCCCGACAATTTTCGTATTGCTGGTGCCAAATAGCTAAACAGATCTCCCTGCCAATTTGAGTCACTGCATTGTTTATCTCCATTTGTGTCGAAATCTGTGAAACTGACACCCATTGGCAGTGAAAGATTAACATTCATTCTGCATTCACCTTTTGATATCGTGATGCATCGTGATATGATTGTCTGGCAATATCTCAATTATCACAGAATCGCTGTATCGTGATATTTCTGTTATTGTGGGCCACGTACCGCATCGTATCGTGAGTTACCCTGCGATTCTTACCCCTACTATATATTGTTATATATTGCAAACAAGGTGATATATATTGCACCCTTTATCACAAAACACAATATTGTATTGATGTCTTCTTTCACCCTTATTCAGAAGAAGTTAACTATGTTCCTTCTGATAAATAAAAGGTGGTTATATCAGGACAAATAGGGGATCGAGCCCGGGGATAAATCAATGTGTTTGTGATTCTGAAGCCTTTCGTTGTGTGCTTTGACTTTACCCTCTATTTTAACAGCAGTGACATGATGTGAATACGTCGTTTAAAATGATATGGCTTCTCATTATATCTCAGAAAAACAAATTGTGAAATGTCGTGGGCTGGAGACAGAACAACAGACATACGGACTTCGGTGAAAATCTTGTTTTCAGCTTCGGCTTGAAATATTTTTGGGTAATCAAAGGACGTAGCTGTTGTGCCTGATTTGTTTGGTTGTTTGGATTTTAAAAAAAAAGGCTGTGAAATGACAAATATTCAGCTAAACAGTGTGTTGACCAGATGTGATGAAAATGTGTTACAGAACAGCGAGTCGGGTCACAACAGAATACAGCTACACACACTATGTTCTACATACTTAACATGGGCAGACAACCAGACGTTTCCTGTGTGCCAGTGCAAATTAAGTCGTGACAAGACTTGAGCTTTGTTTTTGTGTTTGAGGTTACTACATTATTTTCCTGTCATGGCACTCAAAGGTAACAAAGACAATACTTATTAAAGCTAAAGGAATGTTATCATTTCTCTGCCGGCTAGTGAGATCAAACCAAGGCTCCAACGTGTTAAAGTCAAACCATTCAAAGCCCTGGCTTTTTGCTAATATTACCTTAAAGCTAAATTTGGCTGTACGAAGGTGAAGAACCCCTTAGTGATGCAACTTGTATTGTTATAAGGCTTTTAACTCCAACAATAACACACATCTCAAAGTGTAAAAATACTCTGAATAGCAAATCTTTCATCAAATAATAAAAAAGATTTGAGTAAAACAAAAATATACAAGAAGCTTATTCCACCTGTGAGGGTGCTGTGTCAAGTAACAGTTTTCTGTTTTCGTTTTACAGTCTTTTCCTCGCCACCCAATAAATTATCACAGTACCATGAGCGTACGTCACGCGTACATATTTGAACATAAACACACACAAGTCCTGCACAGACTCCTTTTAAAGGTGTTTGGACTTTCACCCCAACCTCCTCCTGTCCTTCGTCACACGCACATACACCAACTCAGCCCCCCCCTTGCCCCTCTCTCTCCGCTTAGCGTCAGTCTGTCAGAGCGGGGTCACAGGAGTCAGTTTGCAGAGCGTCCTGTCCTGCTGCTTCGTGGAAAGCGATGGACTTTGAGGTGTTTCGACAGGTGATCACTGCGGGCAAACTTCTTCTCGCAGACGATGCACTGGTATGGTTTCACTCCGGAGTGGGAGCGCCGGTGTCGGGACAGCTCGTCTGACCGGGAGAATCTGCCGGAAGAAGACACAGATTGTGATTTATTAAACTTTCCTGAACATGAAGCATCTCTTTGAAAATATTTCCCTTCTCATTCCCTCATTTATTGCTGTTTCACTCCCTAATTGCATGTCAAAGTCAAGGAAAACACTGAAATTGCACAAAGAAAAATGGACAAATTCTCACTTCAAAATACTCCCACCCTTGTGCATAAACTAACCACTCTGTTAGTATACAGCCTCTGCTCGATAAAAATAACCAAATAACATACAAGCCATGCCAAGCAGTTTTACATGAGGGTAATCTGAGAGGTGTGATAGTTGTGTATTGCCCTGCGTCTCCTCTGTGAAGTTAAAGAGCCGTCCCATATTTAGCTCAACACATGAGGAGTGAAAATCCAAGCTCAGTCTATTCCTGGCCGCCTCTGCTCTGGTCTCTACGGGCTCCAGTCAGCTTGGAAACCCTGACAGTGAAGGGTTAAGTGGATGATAGGGTAGTCTCCTATGTGCGTGTGCGTTTCCGTATATATAAGTGAAGCTGTTAAGTTCAGATTAATCTGTAACACAGATTGATTTCCCGGAGCATTTCCAGTAGCAGGCAACAGCGGCAAACTCAAAGCATGAAGGCGATAATTCAGAGAGATGTAAAAACGTCACTCGCAGTTATTTCAAACCATTTCCACTCTACAAGTGGATTACACAACCGGCCTATTCATCACTTTAATGGCCCTGTAATAAAAAGAAGATAACAGACAGGGCTTATAAAGCTAAGCCGTGGAATATTACAAGCTAAGAACCTGAAAACAAACACTCGGCATTGAGGACTCATCTGGTGACTGTTTATTACGGAGATCTTTCTGACCTGCATCTTTGACTTTGCTTACGTCAGACACAGGGAACGCCTTGTTTAATAACAATTACCGTCACACCTGAATGCACTAATGATTTGTTTGTCCTGATAGCATCAACGCAGCCAGTTCTGCAAGGAAACTGATTGGCAGAAAAGGTGAAGACGTATATTGTGCAACTAAAAGCAACAAAACGCTGTGGTCTCAACGAGATCGATTTTTCTCCTTTTTTGTGAGACACCACAACAGCTTGTAATTTCAGATATGCCATTATTGATGAGGCTGATGTGTCTGTGAAATGTTATATTGGTATTTTCATATGATTGTGCTAATCCTGCAGTTAAAATGTTACGATAATATGACTTCATGGATGTTAACAAGATTGTGTTTTGATGCGTTTGCTGATAACTATGGGGATTGCTTTTGGTAGGTGTGTTTTTGTGTCACGATCGGGTGAGGCCTTTGTTGTGCACTGTGAATGGCTCTCCCACTCCCAGCTGATTACGGTAACTCGACAAAGGTGTGCAAGACACAGCTGGCATGCGCCCCGATGAAGACCAAGTTGGCTGCAACGCTTCAGCTACTATTAAAGTTTATTTTTGCCGTGTGCAATAAAGACTTTTTGATCCTACAGAGAGCCTTTGATTGTTTTCTGAAAGACAGATGCATTTTTTCACCCATGCAGTGTGACCCCTTCACAAGATGACTTCATAGATTTTCATTTAAATAAATGTCTGTTAAGTCTGTTAATCTATCACTGAATGAGCTAACACAATTGTTGATTGAGGTGATTGAGCCTATGGCCCACTGATGAAAGCCTTTGCATTTGCAGTATTACAGACTGGGTGTCTGTGGCGACTGTGGCGAAAATCACAAGCGGCGCCCAGTCAGTGACGTGTTTTCCATCAGCCAGCAGTGGTTGGTCTGCCAGAGAGGGTAGGCGGAGCTAAGCGGCTGCTTTTCCACTCTCTGCAAGTGTTGGGAGTAAACAGTAATCTACTATGGCTGAACAAACAAAGAAAAGATGGATGACTACAGATACAACTTCAACAAGAAGTGAAAATCCAAAGAAAAAGAAACAAACTCGACGCTCAGATGAAGCAAACAGTCTGAAAAGGAAAGCGACCGTCAGCCAGGAAAATCAAGAGTTACAACCGGAGCCAACCGTGGACGTCACACATGCAGCACTGTCTGGATATCTGGGAAGTGTGCTCCTGCAGTTACCGTTTATCGCCATAGGTGCCGCCAAAGAGAACGAAACTGAGATCTTTGAGATTACAGCTTTAACCACAAGTATCCAAAGACCTGTATGCACCTGTATGTGACTTGTTACTACAAAGATCCAGCAGTACTCATTTGTCTTCAGGTGAAAAATATGAGTTCAGGTTTACTGAGATGCATCACACATACAGGAAGTTCACTATTTTTAAAATGTACAGGGGAATATGGTAAATGTTGGTCTGTGGCCAAATCAGCAACACTGCACATGCACATGACGAGACCTGCACACCTGGCAGAAGTGAAATAACTCAGATCATCACCGTATGCTTCCGGCTCCATTTTGATCTCCACCAACTCCATGAAAGAAATCGCGCTTTTAAGCTGCTTAAAAGTCAACTTTGTTCACCAGCTAGCTGCTAACTTTGTCTTTTTAGGCAGGTAAAGAATTCTCTTTGGGTTTGACACTTCACTACACAGTCATTTGATCCATTTTTAAATAAATATATTGATTACTGCTGATTTACATAAAACATGAGCCCTCTACAGCAGGCAGCAAAATCCTTGAGGCATATGTGACCCATTCCAAGATCTGTCAGAGATTAAGCAGGTTTTTTTAATGATAAACAATTAAGTCATTAATAAGTTATAAATCAGAAAACACCGGTCTCTTTGTGTTCTGTACTCCATGTGCCTGTACATTTGTTGCTTATGATAATCTGTGTTTGACGCACATGCACACATCACACCCTGAAGCTGTGCTGTCGTAGCTTCAAGCCTGGGCATGATAGAAACCATGTACAGCTATTCTAATGGCTCAAACTGGGCCTGAGACCAAATATAACATACTGCACCGGGAGGGATCTTTCAACAGTGTATGTGTGGAGGACTCATGGAAAGAGACAGCCTGATTGTTCCTCAAATCCACTTTTTTTGGGGAAGACTGATCATGTGCCAGCTCTCCTTCACAGCCCCTCCATATCTGTCCTTTTCGAACTCATGCGCCCTCTCTCTCTCTCACTCTCTCTCTGCCTCTATTTCTCTGACTGCTAATCTAACTTGTGGATTTTCTGTCTGGGGTCACTGGGTTCAAGGCTCAGAGGGTGGAGGGCACTTCTGTTAATCAATTCAGAGTGTTTTTCACTCGAGGACTGCGGTTCTTAGAGCCTCGCGTCCCCAGGGCGGCTTGGCGTGGCTGCAGCTCAACACATAGTATACATATTAGTGTGAAAGCTGTGGGAAACACATACGCAGGCTTTGTTCTAGCTTGCCTCTAAACTCTGTGCTGCAGCCAACAGGGTATAGTGAAAACAGGCGGGGAAGGTGGGGCGGTAAGGCTGGTTACACACCTGGAAAATTACAGTAACAGACACTTACTGTACAGCGTTTTATCTGTCATCTTTATTTCCCTCACCTGCTTTTGTTTTGTTTATCATGTCAGTTAAAATCCCTCTGCGTCTCCTGTCACTGTGTTTACGAGTTGCTCAATTTCAACTCTGTGCAAGATGAAAGGAATCTCACATTTATGCATGACAGCACTATAATCAGGGACAGGAGTAACATGCAAAGCTAAACAAGCAACCATAAAAACCCAGTTTGACTGGCTTTCCATTTGTTTTCTTTAAGCTACTGAAGCTGGATTCAATTCCTGAATTTGTTGTTTAACCAGACACTTAATCCTTTCTGGCTGCACAGAGGCGGTTTTATGGATGACCGCAAACTCTCTGACCTCCTTGCAGAGGTCAGAGGATATGAAGATGGCCGTCACGAAGGAGAATCAGTAACGCAGCACATGTGGCCTGGTGATATGGAAGAATATGTGCATGATTATTTTATACTATTTTTAACTTTTTACTTTACCACGGCTACATTTTCACACAAACTCTGCACTTTTTGGTGCTTACGCTTTCAAATCAGGCTCATGACTTTGGCTTTGATGCATCTGCGGGGAATTATTAAATACATTTTGCATCATTTTGTGCAACCTTCCTGAGTAAGACCACTTTTTAGTACATATCACGTCAACATGAAAACGACGTTAAAGATGCATCAAAACGAAACAAAAGATCGTGCAGCCACTGCTGCCAGTTTGAGGGGCATCCTGAGACTGACAGAAGCCAGAAAAACCAAAAGGTTCATTTGTGAAACTTTAGGATAAAATGTATTAACATGCACTGAACAATGAAAAAACTAGTTTCACATTGAAGTCAGTGTCTCTCTCGGCTCTCTGGCGGTTCAGACGTCAGGACGGGCTGCATGCTGAGCTACCACTACTGACATAAGCTCAGTTTGAGGTTAGAGTTCCTTTAATAATCATCACTTCACTTTGTCTTGTCACTTACTCCTACTTGTATAACAGTGGTATATACCTTGTATTTTTATTTGTATCCCTCGTATATTTGTTATTTATCTATCTATTCTTATTTATTTTTCTTATACTGTATTTACTGACTTGCATTTTTGTCTTGGTACTGCTGTAACACCCGAATTTCCCCCCTCGGGATCAATAAAGAATTATCTAATCTTATCTTATTTTATCTTGTCTTATCTTCTATCAGGAGCCCAATCATATGCAAAGGTCTTATTTATCCCTGAAACAAGGAATATTACAGTGAAAAACAAAGAATGATCAGTGTCACGTTAGAAATCAGTGTTTCTCCTCGTAGGCCGCAGGCCGAGCTGCTGCTAACGTCAGCTCAGCTTGTTTCTTTCAGACGTCTGTGGCTAAATGATTCACTACAGACGACCAGAGTCTAACAAGTGACGGTGATGTGACTTAAAACTAAAAGACAGTGGTCCATTGGAAAGGTTTTAATGTCCAATGTGAAAGGTAAAAACTGAAGATTAACTGGCTGTTGTCCCTTTAATTTTTTTTTTCGTCATATCAGGTAAAAAAGATATCCTGTATCAAGGATCCCTTATAACCTAGTTGATGGATAGTAAGGTAAGTACTCTCTTTGCCTGCCAGTTGAGCTAAATCCACCAGTGACAGCTCCGTCATCACCATAGCTTTGTCGTGATGGTGAATGCATCAGCTGACAAGGACAACAAGCCGCTGCCTCGGTGACAGATGTCGAGTACACACACGTCACAGTGTTATTACAGCAAACTGTTTGGGTTTGAGCCCAGCCATCAAACGCTGAGAGACGCCATGCAGGTCTGAGCTAAAAAAAATACTGCATGCTCATGTGTGTGTGTGCTGCCTGCATGTGTACCTCTAAGTGTTAACATGTGACTCTGTGTGTGTGCATTAAGATCTGTACATGAGTATAACCATAAACTACAGCGGGAGAGAAGGCGAGCGATGAAAGCTTTAAAAAAGAAAAAAGTTTGGCAAAGGAAGAAATATGACTTTCACTGAGTTATATGTAGGAGCTCAGCCAATGAAATACCACTCGTCTCTACTTCAGAGGAGGCCAACACATGCATCTACTCTAAGGTTACAGAGGGTAAGAGATGCCTGACTCACAGATCAACTCCATTTCCTGGCTCAGAGGGAGAGGAGCAGCGAAAGGGCAACTGTATAATACAGTATACTGCTGCTGTCACATAAAGACTGCAGAAGAGGACTTTTGGGAGGACTGGGGGGTTTATTTTAGTAGTTTGGTTAAATAAAAGCATGGTCCTTGATGCCTGCATTGCATTACAATGTATTATACTATATGTCTCCATGTGTCTGCACAAAAACCAAAGAGATGTGGCTTTAAAAAATGATTCTTACTGACTGGAATATGATACATTCAGCATGTTTGTCGTGTGCATAAAATGTATAAAAGTAAGATACAACATTTTGTTTGAACACTTTTCTGAGTACTGTTCTCATTGTGCTTCTTTCCTGCAAGTGCTTAAAGCTGCCCAGTGTAGTCGGGTTTCAAAGTGCAAAAAGCAAACTTAACTTCTAAACAGTCCAACAGCCCGCAGGCTCCACTTCTCTGTGCTGTTTTTATTTAATTTGAACTTCCATGAGGGAAGGCCTGATACTGTGTTCCCACTGTGTCTTCGTGTCATCTGCAAAAACATTCACACGGACAAATTGGTGCTTCAGTGTGTTCAAACTTTTAGTAATCGATGCAAGCACGAAGTGTGACTGCGACTGCTGGGGAAAAACTTCAAGAGTGTTGCTTTCAAAAGAAACATAAACCATGCTTGTACTTAAAATGTCAAGAGCAGATTTTAATTTACTTTTGGTATGCCTTGGATCTACTGTCATCTGTGCATCAAGAAATTGTTTTGAGCCAGGTTTCAATCAGCATTAAGACTGCACATGGGGAAAGATCGCTCGTCTGTCAGTGTTACAAAGAGTTTCAAGGTTGTATTCACCTTTATTTTACACTAATGAAGAGGACGACAGGAAATGATGAAAAACAAGTTGATGATCACAACAGGCTTTGTTGTGATCATGTGGCATGCACTGTAACCACTGAGCCAACAAGGTGCGTGCAGGCAGGACCAGAGTGTCACTCTTCTAATCTAATTCACTGCAGGAACGCAACATTTCCAAAACACATTCCCAAACTGTTGAACCCTTCCTTTACATGCTCCATATGTATCATCACTTTAAGCTTAAACAAATCCATAAGGGTCTAATATCACAGATAAATAGTCATTTTCTTTTTACTGCAATACGTTGCTATTACATAATATGCATGTGTGCTAAAAAACGTTGATGCATTCCCTTACATAATGCATACTGTGCATATGCAGGTGGAGAATAGTCCTCACAGTGTGGTGTTGCAGGAGGACTGATAAAGCATGGACCTAAACTGCATGCTGAGCTGGTCAAACTTTTCTGATTAGCTATCTCTCAGACATGCAGGCACATTTGCCTTTCTCCACTTCTCTTTGCTAAATCGTACGGCTGATTTTCAGGATGCAACACTTATTTTTAATCTCCAACGATTCTAGCCTGCTCCTGCAAAGTCTTGGTTTTATTTAATGTCTTTCTCCTGTAAAGCACTTTGAAGTGCCTTGTGTTTGAAAGGTGCAATATAAATAAACTTGCCTTGCCAAAACCTAATACAAATTCTGACCTCACCCTTATACTCAAATCATTACCATAATTTAACCTTCAGGATAATGCTGGCTTCTCTTTTAACCTAGCTTCACCCTGCCTTCATCCATGTGTGTAAATACACACACACACACAAGCAGGACGTTATGTGCACCGTTGGGCAGTAACTGTATGTATAGGGGTGGAATCGCTTGACCAACAGGTCAAAAGTTGGCGTTTGTACTTTGGATGGGAGAGTTGAAATTGGGACTCTCTTGCTTGGATGGATGATTAAAAGAACTGAAATGTGATTATGCAAGTTTCCAGCCAAGTATTCTTTAAAAATGTGTCATGGATTGAAAATTAATTCGGCATATCCTGAGAGCTTGTCTGAAGTGAAAACTTTGAACTTGATTGAATCCAGCGTATCTGTCCTGCATTAATGGTTGCAGACAGTGAGCAAACAAGTGGAATAACTGGCAGGGGGCAAAGTCTGCCTTCTGAAAACTTCAAACACTTCTCTATCTAATCTACAACTTCACTGTGGTACAAAAACACACAGATAGTGGGGGCACACGGCCAGCATGCAAAGTAGAACACATTACAACCTGACTGAAGTTTAATGGGACCCTTCCCTTCATCCAACATAAGCCTTCTGCATCCTCTCATTGTATATCTAACACATATTTATGTTCCAAGTAATCCTCACCAATGACTCTTGGAATGATGTTCTGTTTTTCCAACATGTCTCAGCCCTGAAGAGGAAGTCAAACAAACCATAATACAGCTCCATCCTATTGCACTTGATGGTTTAGTCCCAGTCAGTAATCAGTAACAACCCCGCAATAAAGAGCAACTCTGTACATCTCAAAGTCACACATTGGGACAAGTCAATTATCCACAGTGTCTGTATATCAGACCAGAGCGGAAGTTTCAATCCCTGATAACCGTAATCTCTGAGGTTTGGATAAACATGTAGAGCACTTGACACTGCAAGTGCATTTAGCTAAGTGCATTTAACTGCACGATGTATTCGTTCATCTCCATGAACTTCTACAACCTTTGGTCAGTTTGAGGTGCAATGTTGTTTTCAGAGATGAACTGAGGATCTTCAGACAATCAGGAACGAACATTGTCTGAATCTGTGTTATTCGCACACAGGAACTACAGGAAATACTCTGTTCTAGGTGAGGGATGGCACCTGGGTGGAGCATGCAAGAGAAGGAAGACAACTCTTCAGTAACCGTGACTGATTTTGCCTTGATGTGACTACAGTATGTATGAGGGCGTACGTGCAATACAAATGCGAGAGTGGCAAACAATCAAAAGGCAACTGAGGCAAGCAAAAAAGAGATTGAAGCAGTGAGCAGCTCGGATAGACATGAACTGGGTAGTAACATGCCCACTCGCCAGCTTTGACTGCTGCGGACAATCGCCTTCTGTGTTCAAACATCTGCTCAATCAGACATTAAAAGATTCGGTATTTGGGGCCGACAGCTTAAAGATAGACCATCTAAATTCTGGATCAACTGATTCGGACAATTGCATTCTAACATGCAGTCCCTCCCGACCTCTGGTAATGTCCTGACATTTACAGGACTGCAGTGCAAGTGTGAAAGGGGCTTAAGTCTGAAGTTCTGCTCACCTCCATCCACAGCCGGGCCACGTGCAGGCGAAGGGTTTCTCCCCTGTGTGCCTCCTCAGATGGGCTTTGAGATGGCTGCTCTTGGTGTACATCTTATTACAGCCAGGAAAAGAGCATTTGTGCATTTTAATAAGGTCTGCGACTGAGCTCTTCTGGTACCTCTGACCTCCAGCGAGGACCCCTGAAGAGGAGCCCCCGATGAACCCGCCTTCACCAATTCCAATAGGCTTTGCAGCGATTGGCACTGGCGCGATCCGAACAAATTTAGAAGAAGCAGCTATTCCGGTTCCGTTTTTGCTTGCGTTAGCAATGTTTGCTGGGGAAAGAAGCTGAGGCACCAAGGCAAAGGTCTGACCCTGGATGTTGACCAGGAGTTGGGCGATTTTGATATCTGATGGGGCTGTCTGGGATTCGGTTTTCTGGGTGTCTGATACGGCACTAGGGTTGGGTTCTTGTTTGATCTGTATGGGCTGGATCTGTAGGATGACAGGCACACTGGAGGCAGCACTGTCGCTGTCTGATGAGGCTGGAGATGAACCACAGTCCTCCTGTTTGATCCCATCAAGTCCACTACTGGTAGAGCCAGGGCAAGTTATACAACTAACATCCACTGTTGATGGTGAGATGTCTATGTCAGATGGTGCACATGGTGCATGTTTGGTCTCTTTGTAGAAGGAGGAGGAGAAAGGAGAATAAGCCACGGGCACAGTCTGATCCGAGTTATGCTGCACTGATAAGAATTTTCGTTCTAATGTCCTCGAACTTTCTGCCTCAGCATCCTCTGATGTTTGTGACATTGCCTCGTCGCTCCCCTCCTCGTCTTTCTCCATTGCCACCACCATGTTCTCCTCCAGGAACTCCTCGATCTCCTCCAGTGTGGGCTGAAAGAGGAGCGCTGCAGGATCCTGCAGCTCGTCCAGGAAGACAGGGAACTCGTAACAGTCCTCTTTGTCCTGCTGCTGGAGGAGACTGAGGCGCTGCTCCTTCTTGGACTCCCAAGCAAGCCCCATGGGTAAAAGAGGAGCAGATGAGGTTGGGGAGGATGTGGACAGAGAGGCAGAAGAATGAGAGTTGCTGCTGAGGGAGGCCTGTGAGAGAAGGAGGTCCAGCAGACTGTCCTGACTCTCTCCACTTGAGGAGCTACAGCTTTCACTGCTCCTGCTGCTCCTGCTTTCGTAGCTGGAGCTGAGAGCGTGACACAACGTCGGCGACGACGACTCAGGGCTGGAGCAGAGGGAGGAACGAGGGCTCGAAGAGTCACTGAGGTCATCCTCAGAGAGATGAGGGGAGGAGGAGAGCGTCAGCCCTTCGTAGAGGTGGTGGTGATGACTGTAGATACCTGCGTCAGTCACCATGATGCCCGGAGACATGCCACCATTAGCGTGGCGACTGAGGCAGTTGTAGTCAGACCCCGGGGAGCCAGTGTAACACAGGAAGGTCTCCTCACCAAGTGGCAAGTGATCCACCATTCCTGTACGGATGAATGGCAGCTGGACTCTGCTGTCCTCTGAAGATCAAGATGTTCTGCTGAAGATCAGCTGAATGTACCTGCAAAAGACAAACACGAGCCCCCTTTAATAAAACTTGATGAGTAAAAAGCTCATGCACTGGGGTGGTCAACAGCAGCATGACAACACAGTAACACTCTGTGGTCAGTCTGACTCAAGGTTAATGTTTCACAAGACAATCCTTCGCGTTTAAACGTTATGAAAATAAGTAAACCAGCAGACTCACTGAAAATGATTCTTATGAACTGGCTTCTATGCACTACCTGATGATTCTTCAAGATGTCTGCAGCTGATGGCACTTCAAAAGGAAAGTTAACCACGTGTGAAGGAAGTGGAATTTGAAGACCGTGTTATGTGTGTGCGTGTGTGTGTGTGTGTGTGTGTGTGTGTGTGTGTGTGTGTGTGTGTGTGGACACTGCAGCTGCTGGTTCAGGCTTCAAGCTGACCATGTGGAATCAGGGGTTCCCATTTCTCACCACGTCTAACATTAAAGGCAGGTGGTTCTGCTGTCATTTAATGATGTGTTTCTATGTAGGACCCTGTAGTGGTCCTCAGAGCAGCTGAGTCTTAGTCATGAAACAATTGCAATGTGTCTTAACATAGACAAATTTTTTTTACTATTACTATAATAAGTTAACCTTCCCTCAGACTACTAAGGTGCATGGTTACAAGAAGGTTACGGTTGTGGTTAAGTATCTATTTTCATCATCGCAAACAGTGTAAACTCCATGCAAATTTAGACATGCTGCATTGTGAGACATTATCAAACAGCCTTAGACGCAGTAAGAGGCTTGTGGTGCGTGGTGTTAAAACCCCGTTTGAAACCTTAAAAGGCTACATGTGGATTGCATAAGCAAGAGAGTGAAAACAAAATGATTGTGCGCCCTCTTCTGTAAAGCCAAAAAGCTGCCGTTTCAATAAGGTCAGCACAGAGGATTCAGGTGAAGCTAAAATCAACAGATTAATTTGATTATCACTTCACTGACTTTGCTTCAGGCTGATAATCACAAGAAAGCTGCGATAAGCAGTTGTGTAATTTGAGATCTAACGCCTCAATTCGACTCAGATACGGTTTCGTGTTTGATATCATCACATGACATCGAGGACTGGTGGTCTGCTGCTGCTGTGCCCAGGCGATGCCTCATGGAAAAAGTTTTGGAAGACAGTTTGCGAACAGCTTGGCCAAGTCATTAGTTATTTGCCCGAGAATAACCCTGCTGCCGTGAAACATCAGAAAGGCTTTGACAGCGTGATGCGCTCCTGCTCCTCGTCACGCTGCATGCATGACTGATCGATGATGAGTTAATCTCAAGACTTTCTGACACATTGAGCTCTGCGGGCTGTGAAAGCTGGTCGGGTCGGCAAAACAAACAAACAAACAAACAAACAAATATATAAGTAAGTAAGTAAAATATAAATTTTACATGATTTAACATCAAACCAAAGATTCCGCAGATGCCATGCGTCCTTGTAGGGATTTTTAAAGGCTTTTTAATGTGAGAGCAGCTGCAGCACAAATCACATCCTGTCGCTGTAAACTCGCACATGCATCCGAGTAAAGTGCCTCTCCATTCACTCAACAGAGCCACGCTTCCAACTGCACGCCACAATGAGAAACAGAACACACGGGCACAGATAAACAATCATTTTAAATCACAACCAGCGTCCCCTCTTCTCGCGCACTCACCTGTATTTGCGAGGAATATGAAATTCCGCTCCGCTGCGCTGAGCGCTCTCTACTTGAAAGTAGCTTTCAGTGCGTAATAGTGCGTAGTGGCAATATACCTCCACGACACGGTCTTTGCATAGTTGTACGCCTCCACACTCTCTCTCTCTCTCTCACACACACATACGCACACACACACTATCGCTCACTCTCTCTCCAGAGGGCTGACGGCTCGCATAACCCGTCACATGATCGGAGCTGGGTATGTTATAGCAGGCAAATGAAGGGGGTCGGCTCATGAAGGCTCGCCTGCTCGGCGCGCCGCAATTGGCTCTCGTTACAGAGAGGCCGGCCTCAGGGTCTGGCGTCAATTCAGAGAGGGAGTGTGTGTGAGTGAGTAAGACAAGATCATTAAGTCTCTTCCATGCCCCTGTAATAACAACAGTGGAATAAGACAGGCCATGCAGGTTTTTACATTCTGTTTTTACAGTCTTTATTTTCATTTTGCTTCTTGAATAACATTCCCATCAGGGCATCCAGTGAGTGTGTTCTACATGTTTGTGTGCGCCCTGTGGTTTCACTTAACATGATGGAAGGTATTTTTTCAAAACATTTGTTTTGAAAAAAACCTTACAAATGACTGTAGCCTATTTGAGACTGAAAATGTCTGTGGTAATTGACACGGGCCATGTACACAATGGGAGGCCTATTTGAGCTTTAAACGGTTTGTCCTGCAGCAGGATAAAACCTGGAGAGAAAATATGGGTTGGATTTCCGTCCTGAGTCCTCTCTGCTGCTTAGAAAGCACACTGAGCTTTTTTCCTTTTACAGATGACCACGGCTGAATAGGTAGGGAGAGACTGAGTGAATGAGTGGGCCTTTAAGTTTGTCAGTGTGTTTACATGCTTCCTAATAACATCAGTTGCTTTCACTGCCGCTGAGCAGACCTCATATAAACGCCTCCACTGGGCTGAAGTAACTTTACCGGCTCTGAACTTAATTAGATTTTCCTGCGTAGGTTAGATTCACTGTGTTTGGATAAATGATCCACTCTCAGTCTGCTTGTAAACATAAGTAGTGTTTCATTTGTATACAGTAGAAAGTCGGTGGCTTTAATGCCGTGTGACATAATGGACACAATTAGGTCTGTTTTGCAGACATCACTAATTCTGCTGGTGACACTGTTATTGTCACTAGCGAGACGTACTGCCCATTATCAGTCTCCTTCTTATCAATTATTAACTGTTTCTTGGACTCTGGTATTTTTCAGTCCTATTTTAAACTCAGAACGCTTTTTAATAACCACACAATATTGTCTCCCCCCACCCTCAGAAATGAACTACTTCAAAATGATCTCTTTATCTCAAGGAATAAGTTATTTCCTCCCAATTGATGGCGAGTATGAGTGCAAAAAGCATGTTTTATAACCTCCAGTCTGGTCTCAGAGCCTTGTACACAGTCCTGAGATGTCTAATGACTTACTCTTTACAGCTTATGAAGGTGAACGCTCTTTTTAAGTCCTGCTAGACTACAGCGTGGATCACTCCATCCTTCATCAGCTTCTTGAATCTTGGGTTGGTCTCAATGGGTCCACTCTTAACTTCTAAGAAAAAGTTTCAGTTTTCTGTTTCTGGAAATTCTCCATCCTCTGTCCCATTCCGCCCAAGGCGTTCCTCAGGGGTCAGTTATCGGTCCGTTACTCTTCTCCGTTGATATGCTACCCCCTGGACCGAGTCATCCGTAAACATGCGCGGAAAGGTTGTGATGCAAAACAACTGGAGCATTTTCAACTGAAGAGGCATCCCACGAGGGCACATTGTCTCACACGTAGGAGTGTGTGGAGGCCAGCTTATTTTCTAACATGTATAATTTATTCATTAGTCGGCCAACTGAGAGGGCACTTGATCAATTTTTATCTACGACATCGGCATCCATGAGGGCGCTTTCGCAGTGTTTTTCCAAACCGGAGGACACCACTGAAACCAACTGCAAAACACATTGTTGTAGTATCTGATTCTGGCCTCTTTTTTGATGAGCAAAATGGATGCTCTCTGATCACCTGATAGTACCACTGTGCCACTACTTGTGCCAGTACTGTATCTACTATCACCACTGCTACTTCTGCAACTATTTCCATTGGTGGATATTACGGATAGTGGTTCTGCCAAAGCTACTGGTACAACTACTGCTGAGACAAAGCTGCTATTATTAGCTTCATCTCATGTTGGTGCTACCACGACAACTACCATGACTGCTCCTAATAATAATACATTTTATTTATAAGCGCCTTTCAGGACACTCTAGGTCGCTGTACAAAAAACACAAACAAGAGTAAAAAACCACAGTTTCAACTAAGTGCAGATTCCACCAGTAATACTACTTTTACTTCTTGTACTAGAACCACTGAATGTAGGAATACTGTTAAAGCAACAAAGAATGTATGTTTCCTCTACTTCTGCACACAGAAAATGTATCATTTAAGGAAAAGCCGCTTTGCTTTCAGTTGCTGCGTTTGTGCATGCTCACTCAGGGTCAGGTTCCACTCAAAGCAACGACCTTGTATGACACGTTTTCAGATGTTTTGCGAAAAGTGCCACAAGTGATAAAATGCTGTTTTTTTTATCGCAACACTTTTGCTTTCCCCACAACTGAAATGGACCATATCCTATTAACCAAAGTCTCAGCCTCTCTCAGTTGACACCAACCTGAAGTCAGACAGAGGGCCTTTAGGGTTCTTGGTTCCAAAGTGCTTTGAGAGAAACAGGGCGGCTGCTGTTCACGGCTTCCAGTCAACACTTGTGTTTCCCCACACAGATTACATCCTTGCTCTTATCAATAGTCAGTGTGTTAGTTATATAAGGAAGTCTTGGTAATCTCTCGAGGAGTCATCTCTGTGACCCATTTTAAGTCCCAAGATATTTACGTCTCATTTGACGTCTTATTTAAGGAAATGTTTGTACTGGTTTTTGTTACCTGCCCAGATCGTCAGGATATAAAGAACATACTTCTTCACACCCTTTAGTTTTACACGTATGTTTATTAGCGTGCTCTGTCTCTATTAAATAAACAAATAAATAAATTATATATTTTTTAAACTTTTATTTGAATGTGTTTTTTTTTTTCTAGTGAAACACACAATTAAACATAAAAGCACCAGAGTTAGCTAGCAGCTAATTTACACATGTTGTGTCTGGGCAGGAAGACAAAAAAACAACCAGAGAAAAGCAAAAACACGACATGAAACAACACAACAAAGTCCAACCTCACACGCTCACTCAACACAGCCATGGATGTTCTTTTCTTCCTGCCCCACAAACTAATTGGTTTCGCCTGCTCTATTCAAACTCAAACACCTACATGCATATTATGTAAGCCTCCAGATGGACCAAATGAACAAAAGTGATCTATTTCCTTTGGTGATGTGTGCGACGTGCCAAAAGTGAAATGGGGAAAATGTGTGTGATTTGGGTGCGCCTCTCAAGGTTGTAACAATTACCAACGATAGTCTTTAAGAGCGCTGGCCCCCTCACCAAGGAGCACGGGAGGGGGAGTGTGGGTAAATACTTTCTGGAAAGATTGGCAACCATTTTGGACAAGCTGGTTATCAAGAACATCAAACCAGAAATGAGAAAAACAAACATAAAAGTTGTGATGTGACCCCTGTGTCATGGGAATGGGGATTCTAGATTACACACATTGTTGTTTACCCCCTCTGAGCTGTTTGTAACCTTGAGTAGAGTACCCAAGCTGTAACCGGCTTTAGCCTCTCTGACCCCAGACCCCTGCAGCTTTAAACCCTGCCATGTAAACAGGAAGCTACCGTCCACTGGGTGATTGGAGCAAGATTGTGTTTTGCATTTACACGGCTGTGTCAGAGGTGATTATTTCCCCTCAGTTGACATGATACAAACCTGACACTAAATACACCAGAGTCAGGGATTACCATGTGCTGAAGGTTGTGAAATGAGCAGACTAAATGCAACTTCGCAACCTTTTATGTCTTCTTGCTTTGCGTGTGTTGCCAAGAAAAATAGTTCCTGTGGGAGTTAAATTTATTGCAGGACGCTTCACCCTTTGCCTAAAGTTGTTGTTTCTGTCAGACTATGTTCTATTTTCAGATGCTCTCTCGAGACACTAACATTAGCCAGCTTGTTGTTTGGAACAAAGATTCCCTCAGAGAATTACACAATGAGTTCTTAATAAGCAGAACTTAAACCCGTCCAACGCTCCAACAGATCACTACCACAACCGCTGACACCAACACAAACACTGGCACAGACACCCCTCCTGTGTCTAATGCACTTCTTAGACAGCTTAGTTGGCTTTTAGTTACACTGGCAAGCCTCATCCTATTTGATGGATTAAGTGTCCTAGCCTTTTGCCTACATAGCAGCTGACTCGCATTCAGAGGTATGGAATCATCTCTACTGAGCCACAGTGCAGCTCTAAACCTCTGTAGACTTTTGCAAACAGAATCTGACTCTTGTTCTGACATGATAATGTTTGTGTGCGGCTTTAGACTCTGTAAAGTAAAATCTTCTCTCTTTAAACTAGAGCCTCAGCTTATTACAGATATATCATTACCTGCATGCAGTTTATGTTGGCCAAGAACTGTCTAGAAGATGCAGTGCAGACATGTCAAATAGAGCCACACATTTTCTGCTGTTATTCCTGGGGGATCTTGGGACGTTCCCAAGCCAGATGGGATATTCCTACTAGATCCTGCCAACCAAAGTTTTGTGCCTGTACCTGCACAGGGAGGAATCCCAACTAGATGCCTGAACCACAATGAGTCCCTGATTGAGGCAGAGGCAGACAAGAATAGACTTTTCAATCTTGCAGTTTAAACTGGCAGAAGTTATTTTATCCGTTATTGTTCTTGAGTTGGCTAAAAATAATTTCATGTGTAAAATACGTGATATGATGCTTAAAGACGACAGGCTAGAGCTACATGTCCAAGGCAAAAAGGAAACAAACTCATGTTTCACGTGTAAAAGATGAAAGTTAAAAGAAAGTAAATTTAAAAAACATCTTTGTTGTTTTAATGCAGGGTAGTTAGTTATCCCTACTTAACATTAGTGCTGCAATTTCATTCATTATTTAAATTGTACCAGACCCCAGCTGCATGCTTGCTTTTTGGATAGATACAAATGTACCACTATCAGGTTACTAGTTTAGTTGGTGTTAGAGCACAACAATATGTGTTTAAATATGTAAGTCCTGGAATTATATATGTGGAGACACTTTTCTGTATGTTGAGGGGAGGGGTGAATGTCATGGGGATGTCTTCTGTAAGGCTGGTCTGGGATGATACGCTGAAGACCGGGCAGAGGGAAACTCAGGGTGTTGGTTCCATCTTAGGCATGACCTACCCGAGCAGATTTCGGCCTAGACTGTACCTACGATGGCAGAAAGGGAGGGTGGATCGAAGAATCTGATACAAACAGAGGTGAGTGGAATGACTGGGTATGATAGGCTTGTCGGATGATTGTAGGTGTGGTTTTGGGCGTGGTCCTGCTCCCAAACCTAACTTAAAGGTATAATAAGTAGGATTTGTCCTTGCATTTTGTCAACAACACATTCAAACTGGGCCCCTCCTCCTGGGCTCTTCGTCACCAGAAGCTCACTCTCACTCTCTTGTGCGAGAACATGCCCACCCCGCCGAGCTAACACATACAGCATCACGATTACCTTTGTGCTAGCATGCTAACCGCCACTTACCTTTGCGCGAGCATGCTAACCGCCGATTAGCCAGGCAGGGTTAGCCACACCGGTTAGCCAGGCATGCTAACATTGTCAGGTTTTGTCAACTCTTTAAAAACCTCTTTTAATGCTCCTTATTAAATTCTCCTCTTCTTTTTATCAGTATTTTTTTTCTATGTCGTCACACTGGTTATTTCGTCACGTCTGGGTTGGATACACAAATGAAATGATGTAAGACTGAATGTGGCAATGAGTGAGTGTTACAGTAATATGAGGCTCTTGGTGTAAGATGGCTTTGAATTTAGAGTGAAGCAACAAACGACACTTTGGTCAGAAGTGAGTCCAGGTATGTTTCAAGGTTAAAGAGAGAGAGAGGAAGCCAGGTTAATGAACCATGACTTCAAACACAATGACGCACATGATATCTAACAGAGTCCACTGTTCCACACCACATAAAAGACTGTTTCCTATTTGTATCTGTTTTTGTCATCATTTCTGCTTCTGCTCTGTTACTCTTTAATGATAAGGGAAAACACAGACTGAGAAAAAGAAGACAGGAAAGTTACTGACCTGTTTCACCCGGAGACCAAACGTCCTGCACTTGTTTACTCCTCTTTACTCTGCGTTTGTTTAACCTATAAAAACACGGCCAGGTCGGAGTTCAATACTTGTCTTCCAAGGTCATGAAGCAATTCTGTCGTCAACACATGTTAGGAATCTAGTTGTTACTGGCACACACACACACCTTTGTGGGAGGCAATGTTGTGACATGCTTCTGTTACTGATATTTTTTATACCCTTTAAAAGTTATTCTGATTGTTGATATTGTGTGAATTGATAGAATCATGGCTGTAAAACCATTCACAGATGCTGTACGGACAAACACCAAGATATACAGTATTATAGAGCATATAGCCTTGTGTCAAAATATCAATAACTTTAGTAAGTAGCTGTGTAATTGGATCCTAATAGAGGAGTTGAGAGAAGACCTGCAACACCCTTTCAAGATTTGCATTTGTTTAAACAAATTGCTTGCTGTACAGTTTCCCTTACATACGTAATGCTAGAGAAAGTTAGCTAGCTTACTTGACATAGCAAGTAATGTAATAAACTTTAGCTCGGCTTTGGGTAAGCCAGCTGTAGCTACAGTTGCTGCTGCAAAGGAGAAAAGACGGCTTCCCATTAGCAAGCAGCCAACTCCAGACAGCTATAGTAGCAGGTGAGTTGTTAACATTGTTAACATCACAACAAAAGCATATCTAAGTACACCAGAAAGCTTAGGCGTAGTTTGGGGGGGTTCACTGACAGGGGTCAAAATCCTGTCAACACTTGTTAAGCTCATTGTGTTACTAGTGCCTTAAAAAAGAGTTTTTGAATGGATAGACGTCGTTTCTTGATAAGAAACACAACACCAGCTCAGCCCAGAGAGAAGATTGACAGTACCGAGACAAGCGGCTTTAGTGAGAAGTTTTACAGCAACTGCTGCTGATGTTAACGGTGGTGGCATTGTCATTGCTGACGGCAACAGCGCTGAAGCTGCACCTCCTCCCGTTGGCCACCAGATCTCGGTTTCTTTAAGGAAAGTGGGGAAGAAATACTAACAAAGAGAGGTGCATGTACTGGAGCAAATGATCTGAGAGGCTCACAAACTTAAACACTTAACTTGCATGCAGCTGTGATGTGGCAGCTTATCCTCAGTTATAAATGCCCTGCGATCCCACGACACTACAGACCTCTCTGTGTTTTAACATACAGTATAGGCCTACTGTAGGCTCAGGTTTATATTAGCCATGGAGTCAGACTATGAACAAGCCTGCAAGGCTCATCTCTGGGGAAATGCTACTAGCTTTACTATTTACTATTGGTGTAATGTCTGCCCGTTAAGTTAAGTTTTATTTTATTTTTTCCTCATGTGTCATTGGTCATTTTGGTCGCCCTAGTAAATATAAAGCTACTTACTTACAAGATCAATGTTGTGCTTACAACTTTTTTCTGCGGTGTTGGGGGCTACTCGGAGTACTTTTTGTTCTGTTATTTTGTTGCTTTTCATAATAAGTAATCCATTAATGGAAAATAAATCACCGTATTCCCTTTTGCTTTTGTCACCACAAGAAAAGATCTCGGTTTCTCCTCTACTTTTTGGCAGGTGTGCCTACGCCTGAGCTGCGTACCAGCAGAAGGTAGCTGTGTCAGTGCGCATGTGTAGCTAACTAATTCAGCTAGCAAGATGTCAGAGAGGACAGCGTTTACTTTGTGGAAATATTCACATTATTTTGAATGTTTGTGTAAAAGGGACGAGAACAACATGACAGTGAAATGTAAGCTGTGTCTGGAGGAGAAGTGCTCGTCAGCTGTGAAGAGCTCGACTTCAAACTTCAGACTTACTTTTCCCAGGAGGTAACAGTAACGTAAAAAGTAACTTTTAAAAGTAACGTTACCCAACACTGCCCACAAGTAGCAAAAAATCAGTTAATATCGATATAAGTTTCCTGCCATCTTAGGGATACCTCAGCTTCTTTGCAAAACTGTTTCGCTTTTACAGTTTTAATCCTTCAAATTCCAGTCTAGTTGATTTTGTACACATGTGGTTTGTGGCGGTAATGGCTGATTTGTTAAAGAGCTGAGATCCAAGAGTTTCAAACTGACAGGTGTATTGTCCACACATGGAAGCAAATGCTCATAGTAACTTCTCTGAAAAGGACAATCAGTTTTCGGTTCTCTATGAGAAAACCAAGGGCCATGAGTGGACTCATTTAGTTTCATGAATTGCTAAATGGCATGACCTTTAGCAGCTTGGATCTACTTTGCTGTAATAATGAAGTCAGTAATCACCACTATTGTTTTCCAAAACTCCTCAGGTCTCAGATACTGCTGTTTTTCCAGGACAGAGGCTGCAGTGTTTGGCGGTGCTGTCATGGCTACTGCCATGCTCCGCAGAGAATATAATGCCTCCAAGTCCTGGATCTGTAGTCCTGATCCAAACCGTTTACAGACACAGAGAACAAAGCTTTGCCTTCATTCAAAGTCCAAAACAGGGGTATTATATATCCCCTTCCTCCTCCGTCTGTTCTGATCTAAAAATGGTTTAGAGACATGATGGTGGCCAACTTGTTATTTAATGGCTTTAAGTTCTGTCTGCCTATTCACAGACTCCAGTGTCGGGATTCTGAGGGTTTACGTGATGGGAAGATATGCGTCGTCGAAAACTCTCTGTACCGGACGGCCTGCTCACTATGACATAATATGTTGTGAGTGGATTTAAGTGAATTGACTGAAATGAGAAAAGTGCAATATGTAAGATGAAAATGTCCTCCAAGTATGCTGTTAGCATAATTGTAGCTGCACTGGTGGCAGAACATACCAGCCTTTTAGAGGATGATTTTAGCCAAGCCATCATTTCACATAACAGTAAGGGAATAACTTCTTTAGTAGCAGTGGGAGATGTTTTTGTGCTCCAGCATCACACCACAAACTTTTATCCAATATATCCATTTCACTGTTCACAACAAAAGAAATGTAGACGATTAAAAATAGCTCCACATTTCAGGATATGCTTTGCCAAGCCTTCAGTAAGAGGATTGATGCCACTCTCATTTCTCTATGATTCATATGAAGCTAGGATTCCTTTAGCCCAGGGGTCTCCAACCTTTTTTTCATCTGAGAGCTACTTTAAGTAAATGAAAGTGGCTGATGAAAGAGGTACTTGCATTACATTCTTGGCGTGGCCACCTTCATCGTCCATCATAAATGTGGCTAAACAGGCTAACAGCACCGAACTCCTCACTTTAGCTCAACTAGCGTACAGCATAACTGACCCGACCTGTTGATGGAGGTTGCTGCAACATTGCTGTGATTGGTTAGGTTCAGACGTTGACAAACCTGCCAGGAGCATCACCGTGTTTTGTTGACAGCTGATCGGTCTATCCTATTATTTTGTATTCGAGGGGGCGGGACATCTGTGTATTTGATGAATTGAAGTGGGAAAAGGCTTTCAAGGTGCATTTATTGTCATTGTATTTTTTGTACCGTCTGTGAACCTCTTGGCGAGATACTAAAATCCAGGCCGCGAGCTACCTGTTGGAGACCCCTGCTTTAGACTAGCTTAGCATACAGCCTGGAAGCAATGTTTTCCATCCAAAAGTGAAGGAAATTGTAAGTAAAATCACATCATTTTGGAGAGTTGAATCGTTATGAACTGTTGGTGTTGCTGTGTGATGAAAGTATTGCAGAGATTGTCTTTACGTCCTGCAGATGCATCAGAAATGGTCGATCCGAAATCCAATCAAAAACATGCTATTTAAACGTTTTTTTTGCTTGAGGAAAGACCTGATCAAGCATGGAATCAGACGTTTTACAAATCTTCATGTGATGTTTTGTTTTCAGCATCTTTTTGCTTTTATTGGATGGACAACTGAAGAGAGACAGGAAATGTCTGGAGAGTGGGGGAATACATGCACCAAATAATCTGCAGAGACTCGGAGTCGAACAAGCGATCAGTGCGTTGAGGACTGTAGCCTTTGAATATGGTGTGCTAACTGAGTTAAACCAGCGCCCCTTTGCTACATACGCAAACATATGCAATAACAGTGTACAGCCTACCAAACACATTTGAAGCAAGTTATTTTTCAAAATGCATTTAAAATAACATCTTATTTGCTTACTTCCTGGTCTGAACAGTGTGTAAGCATGGCAGCGGAGGAACAGGTAACAGACAGTTGTATATGTTCAACTATTTCTTTAACTTTAATATGTTTATCTTTGTTAAACAGTTCAAATCATGCTATGCTAACACTTAGCACAGACCTCCCACCTGGCTTGATTTACTGAAAGAGATAAAGAGTGCTATGAATGAATGAATGAGGCATGAAAACAGTCTTCCTGCTTGTACTTTCATTGAGAATCCTGAGGTCAGATTTCTGCTCATTTTGACCGGCTAGATTCAGTGGATGTGCCCCTCACAGGAAACAGGTGGAAGGGCGCTCTGCACCTTGAACTGAACTCAGCGTCTCTATGAAATCCTGGCACCTACGGGTCATCAAAACTGGACACTGGTCAACCTCAAGTAGCTGAAAGTGGCAGTAAAATTAATCCAGACACGGCTCCCCGAGAAGGCGGTGAAATTGACCAAGCTGCTCGCGCCCTCAGATGATGTCATGAGCTCAGACATGACAGCATTTGTTTCTTCGTCATGTCTGAAGGGGAGAATGTTTGCGGCTTGTTTTTAACCAACGCTAATAAACGCGTATGATGCTATTGTCAAACTGTGTGTGAGTCACAAGAGGTGAAAACTTGCTTCCATTTTGGTCTGAACACCTCAGAAGTTATTAAAGTTCAGCCTCCAGCAGCCAAAACAACAAGCTGCTGCTTTATGAGGGGTTGAACTGGACTTTTTCTTAGCAGGAGCAGTGAGTTTATTTCTATTTTTATCTGATTTTGTGCACCTTTATTAAATAAGGTAATGTATATTAATGAAGCTTAAAAAATGTACTGATAGGTGGATCTCTCTACATCAGACGAAGGCTAACTTTCCCCCCCATTTCCAGTCTTTATGCTAAGCTAAGCTGCTTCAGTGTAGCGTACAAACACCTACCCTTCAGCTAACTCTCAGCAGGTGAGCCAATAGTGGTTTTATGTAAAATGTTCAACTATTCCTTTTAAAGGATCAGACTCGGTGCCTCTAGAGAGACATTACATGGCTTTACACAGCGTGTGATTGTGCCGACGTTGGCTCGGCCTCTCTTTGGTTTATAACTGCGTCCACCTCTCAGCTGTGACAGCATAACAACAACAAAAAGCTGTTTTATAAAGCAGCTCGGCGGTGAGGTAAGTGGAAACACAGAAAGGCCACATTGTTGGTATGGGTAGTACTACTGGTTCTTTTATTGAGCCTTTAAAAATTCAACACGATTATTTACTCAGCGTTAAACTACAAACGTGTACAGTGGAATCTGTCACTTCTAATTAAGCCCCGTCATTCTGCACCCTCGTAACTGATCATACAGTTTTCCTGAGCTACGTTTAAACTTGCTTCCAGTTCATGTTTGAGGAAACCACTGTGATGCATGCACAGACCCCTAATTGGGCTGTGTTTGAGACCACTAGTTAAAGCAATTTTCTTTAAAGTGTTAGACTCAATCTTACAGTATCGCCTGTCCAACTTCGGTCGCCCTCAAGCCTTTCACTGAAACTTCAAGTGTGCCTCCTTTTCCCTTTTTTTCAAGCTTGAAGGCTCCATTTATATTTGCCCAAAGTTTCCCTGAGCTAAGCCTCTCTGACCTATTACCCAAAGTCCCACAAAACCTGGTTTGTTCGAGTCCCTTTAAAAAACACACGTTTCTGCCAGATGTTGTTCCCTGTTTCTTTCCACACACTCATAAAATATTATGTTTAGAAAGAAAGAAAGAACATAATGACCTCAGGATGTGCTTGTTGTACAGAGCTGCAGGAGACCGATGTGCAGTGAAAATGAAATAATCTGTGCTGAGTGAACAGATCAGTCTTTCTGTCGGCGTGTTTAAGGCCTCTACAGTGCAGTCCTTCTCTCCACGAGCTGCCTCTGCGTCTCTCTGAATGAGCCCTCTTCCTGCCTGCTTCAAAACAGCTCCTTTAGCAGCATGTTTACATCCCCGCAGAGCTTCTCCTCTGCCTCTTTAAGTCATTATGTGTAATAGGCTGTCACAGCATGTCCGGAACTGACTGTTCCTCTGTGCAGATGCAATGAACTGTTTAGTCACTTTTTCTCCCCCTTTGCGAAAGTCTACATAACAACATACTTAAAAAATAAACAGCCTGTTTGCTGAGCCCCTGTGGAGAGACTGGTATGTATTTTTAAGTACATGCTTTATGCTGTGACTAAGCATTTTCTAAAGTAAGCAACATTTTTTAGAGTAGTTTCCCAGTTTTTATAGAAGTTAGTTTGACCTGATAATGTCAAAAAGTGGCAATATTGCCTGTCTCATGATTGTCATTGTCACCATAATGTGAGTAGGGACTGTTTCTTTGTCGGTGCATTCACGTACAGACGGACTCACTGTGCTCTGTTCAGAAAACTGTTCAGGATGAAGTCTGAGGATTATCTTCAGTAACGAGAGCATTTTGCTTCTAAGAGACATTGCTGTCAAAATTCACAATTAGAAATGTTAAACCATTTGAGCTCTACAAAAACAATTATAACCGTCTCTATAGGAATGGGGGCGTACTCAATTAAACCAACTAACGCCCGGCCCACACTCAGATCAGAGCCCACACATGACGACAAATACTGATAGATTGAACAGTTTTGTTCCTGTGGTGTGTGGAGAGCAACGATTTGACCCAAACAGCACACCACACACTAACATTGAGTCCGACTCTCACAACTGGAATCTCATAAAATCTCTCTCGGTCAAACTTAACTGGGGTACACACTACAAGATAATCGGGCAGATTTGGGGCCTGATTCCCCTCCTCCGACAATCGTAAGCAAAGTCCTGATTTTTTGATGGTTGTAAAGATCTCTCCAGATGTTTCTGTGGTGTGAGGGATGTTAAGAGTGATTTTACTTCCCCTGATCTGCTCGGAAGAACATCATGGCCACACCGATTTCAAATCGTAAATATTTAACATGTTCAATATTAACGATCTGTTATCCTGTTGTGTGGGGGGAACCCCCGAGGATAGTCACGTGGAAGGAAACAATAGCCAGTAACAAGTACAGTCCATGTTCACGCCGTCTCCACCACTTCATCCACAGTTCTTTTTTCTTCCTGAATTTTCACTAAAAAGTCCAAAAACTATCATCACCAGTTCTTCCTGCCCGCCGTCCACCATGTTTGTTTACTCTAAAGTCTCATTTTACCACGAGAGTTTTGCAAGATTTCCAGTTTGGAGAGTCAGGACTGTGAATGAGTCTGTTAGTGTGTGGTGTGCTGTGTTGGCGTAATCGTTGCTCTCACACTAGAGGAACAAAACTAAAATCTATCATATATTCTCATGCGTGGGGTCTTGCACATTTTTTACATCTGTTAAGATTTGAAAAATCTTCAGTGTGGGCCAAACTAAAAGATTTTAGAGATTTTTCTCAATCTTAACAGATGTTGGGAATGTGAGCAAGCCCACACATGATGACATATAATGATAGCTTGAGCAGTTTTGCTCCTGTAGTGTGTTGAGAGCAAGGATATGATCCAAACAGCACACCGCACACTAACAGATTCTATTCATGAACAACTAGACCAGAGTCCGACTCTAAACACTGGAAATCTCACTAAATCTCTCGCAGTCAAACTTAGCGACTTTAAAGCCAACGAAGGTCGCAGACGGGCAGTTGGCTCTCGTTTGGTTCCACGTGACGATCCACAGACTGCGTGCTCGTGCTGCATGTTTGATATTTGAATTCGGCGTGGCCACGACGTTCTTCTGAGCAGAAGAAGAGCAGGAATATCTGGAGAGATCATCCTTAGAACCAACAAAGATCAGGACTTTGCTTACTTTTGTCTGAAGAGGGGAATCAGGGCCAAAATCATCTTGGTTATCTTGTAGTGCGTACCCCGCATTAATGAAACAAACAGTATGTATTTTATATTTGGCTGAGCCGGCTCTTTAAAATTGCTAGATTTTTATATAGATAATATATTGTTGCTCATACTGATGAAACCTACAGAAAGGATTACCCAACTCTGCAGCTCCTCTCTGCAGCATTTTGTTTTGGTCTTGTGCCTGCACACGTAATTGTTTTTAGGTTCACCTTTTTAGTTATGAAATATGAAATAATGCTGGCCCAGAAGGGAATGCACCAAACTGCTGAAATTATTACTCAGGAGCCAGTCCCCACACCCTCTGCAACCGGTGATCTAAACAACCCTCCGATCACCTCAGACCTGACTGGCTTCTCACTCAATTAACTAGTGGAAATGTGTTGCTAAATCACCACCTCTTGACCTGAATGACCTCTAATGAGAACAGTAGAGCCGGTAAAAATATTTACCGGTACCGAAAACACCTTTTCCTTTGCTGCCAGAGGCATAAAACAAACAGGAAAGATAAGAAGAAGCTGCAGAAATGTGGGGTGGAAGTGTAGAAAGTGTATTCAGAATAAAGGAAGGGAAATAAAGAGTCAGCTGACGATAGCACAGGCAACACCGCGTAAAGTTTTCTTTCTTCTTCTTTGTTGAATATCTACATTTGAACACACACGTGACTTTTTCTCCTTTGAATTCAAAACAAAAAAGTTGATGTGAACATTTTGGTGCAAGTTACTGCTGATATCAATGCTTTTGCTCTACGCACGGTCTGTTTTTCCTGCACACGCCGCAGCCTGCTGATAAAGAAATCATAATATATTGAAGCTTCATTCATTTTTCCTCAATACAATTTCTGACTTGGTGCGACAGTACGTTTATACTTTTGTCACAGCTCTCAGTCAGGCACGTTATTTATCCTCACCTTTAGATGGGACAGATATGAGGCAACATTATTTATAGTTCTGTCTATTCAAAGTGTTTTAATGTGTTTACTGAATCAGCCAGAGTCAGACCTTAGAGTCCCTGATCGTGATTAATGACTCTACTTCACACTGTCACTTTAAATTGTTCCTCTGCAGATCAATAACAACAAACAGTGATCGCATAGTGCTGCTTTATGTTTGGTATTTATGTTGTAGAGTTTATGCATAAACACAAACAAAATCAATCCTTATATACGAAAACACATTTATCAAAGCCGTTCAAACGTCTTCGTATGTTCACATTCATAGACATGACATAAGCAACATTTCTCCCTACTTCGGGATAAATTATTCTCATTGAGGTCTTTTATTTGCAGAAAATGACGACTGATTAAGAAAAAACAAAAGATGCAAAACAGATGTTTTTCAGAGGTCGAATAAAGCAAAGAAAACAAGTTCATGTTGAAACAACAGAATACTAATGTTTTAACTCAGGAAGAGTTCATGAATCAATATCAGGTGGAATAACCTGGTTTTTAATCACTGTGTTCATGCATTTCTGCATGCTCCGCACCGGTCTGTCTCAGTGCTGCTGGGTGACGTCCATCTTCCTCTTGATCACATTCAGGAGGTTTTCAGTGGTTCACATCTGGATTGGGCCGGCCATTACATGAAGACAGAGTTACTGATTTAAGGAACATTTGGAGTGGTCTCTACATTTATTCTGGAGCTGTATGTAACATATGTTACGTTACGTTACGTTACGTTACGTTACGTTACGTTACGTACTGACGAAAATACGACATGGCTATATTAAGAAAAAAGATATTGTTAAGGATAAATAAGTACTGACATCCATAAAGGTGGAAAATACTTTGCATTAAATATCACATTGTATTAATACAAAAAACTACTTTGATTATGTTTAGACCAAGATTGTGGTTTGGGTTCAATTAATACTTATTAATAAGTTTTACAGTACTTATTGTACATTACATACATAGGCCTAAATGTCTTAATATAGTACATAAGTAACATTATGTATAAGTTAGTGGTTCTCAAAGTGGGGTCCTAGGATCCCCGGGGGTCCGTGAACCATAGCCTTGGGGTCCGCGAAAAAATTATAACAAATTAATAATACATTTTAAAATTGTGCTGTATCATTAAAAACTGCATGTGTACAGATGAGCACCATCTGCGCCAATGAAACAAGCATATTGAGTCCATTACTCCCGCCCACGTGAGCTTTGGACCAATAGAAACTGATCTGATTGTGACACATGACGTCAATCTGTCATGAATCACTCAACTCCCTCAGGTCGCAGTGAACCGTTCCTGCTGCTGTTAGTTTTCTGAAAGCTTTAAGATCCCTTGAAAAGTTTAAATGCTGTCAAGTTGAGTCCACAAGCAGTTTGAATAAATGAGCCTCTGTTTTAAAGTCTATAAGTGGTACAAACATGATTCAAACTGAAATATTTTTCTGCTCATCACTATGAAACAGGTCTGAAGTATTTAGTTTGATATGTTTTACATCGGTGTTACGATTATGAGGGGGTCCTTGGAAATTGTTCTTCTCTGTGAGGGGTCCCTGGCCCCTAAAGTTAGATGTAAGTGACAAAGAGTAAGCGTTGCCTTTCAGGACTCAGTCTCTGGTCTCTTTGGTGAGACCCCTGTTTTTGTGTGACCCCTCCGTCACCCCCGGCCACCATCCAAGTATTATCGCTCTTTTTACTCCTTCACCGAACTTTCAAGAGGATTTGTGTGTCCCATACGAAAAAGGATCTTTACTGACTCTCCATTTGTTTCCTTGGTGCCTGTAAGTGTCTAAAATAATTTTGTGCATGTGGTTTTAATACGTTTTTCATTACACACATTGCAGTGAGACCACACTGAGTGGGAAAACATATTTAATCGTGTACTGTAAATACAATGAAACTCATTCTCATGTTTTAAACACTATGACACACATTTTTACAACCCTACGACAAAGATAAGAGACCGACAAACAGCTCCTGTTGTACAAAAATCTAACTACATTCTTTAAGTGCCTTCACAATCCAGTTTTATACCATTGGTGTCTTGCAGAGACCTTACATGTCTATTTTAAATGACCTTTGGGACCGGCCATATCATTGCAAAATATCAAAAATACAAGTCTCTCGATGGGGAAATTACCAGGTTTCTGCAAGACACTGCAAAGAGCAGGAAATCTACACATGAAAATATACACTGACACGAGAAAAATGCATATAACTTTGAGAGATATGTGTCTCTCTCTTCTTTTTTGGAACAGTTACAATGACAACAACCTGAACACTGCGACGCATTTATTCCTCAACATGCAAGTTTATAAAAAACAAATGTACTTACACGACACATAAAACGGCATCAACAACCCTCTAAGCCACCATCATTACACCGACAATAACAAAACATCTTCAGAGAGTCACAGAAGAACATAGACCAGTTGTTTCTCTATAATTAACACATTATTTTTAAGGACAGTTGCATCAGGTCATGCATCTGTACTGTGTGAGTTATACAGTAGTATATGAATGTACAATTGTCATGCATATTAAAAGATACCCTGCTATACATATGATGAACACTAGGTGGCAGATTTGGCTCACTTTGTACACAGCTCCAGCCTGCCTGGGAGTAAAATGTCAAGTCATGGCAGGGGAGAGGCAGAGGAGGAGGGGGGCATGCATAGGGCAAACATTAAGCTGGGAGTCAGGTATATTGCTTTTTGAAGAATGTGCATCATCCCTCTTTGAGAATTCTTTCCCAACAAATATGCATACAAAGACTCATCAGATAGAGAAACTAAACACTGAGCTGTCCTCTCCGACGGTCTCTCATTTCTCTTTCCCTTCTTTGTGTCCTTGTCATCTCCGTCTGTTTCCTTCGCTCTCTCCTGGCTTTGATTTTTTCCCCTTCTATTCCACCCTCCCTCGCTTTCACCTTCATCTCGCTTCCCTTTACTCTGCCCTCCTCCCTGTCTCTTCCTTCCTCCTCCTCCTTCTCCTCCTCTCCAGAGAGACTGGCATTTCTCTGACAGCAGGAGGGGAATCGGCACCCGGCCTCAGCCCACGCTGGGAAAAGAGAGTGTGGGTGTGTCATGGCAGAGAGAGTCGGTGTGTGTTTGAAGACGTGCATACCTGTGTGTGTGTGTGTGTGTAGGTCTGTGAATGGTAATGATGAACATGTGACAGGAACCCCCACACCAGACCTGCCAACACTTGTCTGCCACTCTCTGCGTGACGTCCACATCAGAAACTCAAAGACTCCCTTATCACTCCCCTTGTAATTAATTCATCTGCTAGCTTTGTTGATTACTAAGCAGATTTATGGTCATTTATGGAGCGTGATATAATGACATCTTCCTCAGAAAGTGTGAGTCGCACTGATTTGATTATGATTTAGAATTAAACGAGTCCAATCATTGTGATGGGAAGTGCAACAATAAGACATTGAACGTATCTAGTTTGCTCAAGTGGATGGTAGCTTTGGGGGAAGACGGGAGCCGGAGGGTGGCCGGTTGAAGTCCCCGCACAGACCAGCCAAAGAATTGGGGCTGGTAGCTGGAGAGGCGCCAGCTCCTTTCCTGGGCTCTGTCGAGGCATGTCCATGTGCAGCTCCCTCACTCTGACATGTCTCCATTAGTGCATGTCCATAGGATCCTGCTTGTACACGTGTCTATTTCGGGCCTTTGTGTGTGTGGCCTGTTTGTACTAACTAAGTGGGAAAAAAAAAACTTCCCCTCGGGGATTAATAAATGTGTCTTCTTCTTCTGCCCTTTCATGTAGGAATAATTGAAACACTAAGAAACATTTTTTAATGATTGAAGTGAAAAATCGGTCTTGTCTTTTGAAGAAGTTCCATGTCTGTCCCTGCAATGGACCCCATGCATCAATGCTGCCGCTAACCCAATCAATGTAGGTATAATGAATTTAAATAATTAATACAATCTGAGGACATTTCATTATTGCTGTTAAATAAATCTATTAAAGAGTACATTTTATTATAATTTTATATGAAACATAATAACTAGGGCTGACTCTGAAGCCACTTTCCTACTGGTCCAAAACCCCGCTAACAGTCAGCTTTTTTACTTGATGGGAAAGGTTACGGTAAGCATTCAGACCGGATCGAAAGACTCTGCAGTAGACCCGGGTAATTATCGCCTCGGCTCCAATCGGCACTGATGGGAACACAAAACCCGTGTCGACACGCTAACCTCCGCCCCCTTTCCGGCGCCATGCTATGCTCCGTCGGTAACTTCTGCGACACCTCGTCATCTCAGCTACAAATTCCGCCCGTCTCCGTCCGAGCAGCGCTCGAACATTGTTCCAAATTTGTCAGCGCCGAGTTTGATACACAGACTGAATGAGTAATAGATACAATAAAGACCTAACCACCGTAACGTCTTCACTGTTTACTAACCCTGTTTTGTGACGTCAGACGGTGACGCAGCAGAAAAGAGATCAAAAGGAGTATACTTCACTGGCAATGGGAACAGTGACAATCTGCATTTATAGGCAGGTCTTCCCGGGTCTGAAAAACCTGCATCACAAGCTAATTTTGGTGGGAAACGGGTAAAAATGAAGGCCAGACAGGCAGAATTTACCCTGTGGTGCATAACTTCCACTGGAATGGACAGATTGATTTTCAGTCACAGAAAAAAATGTGAGATAAAAATAGAATAAAATCGGTAAAAAGTTTACCCTTGCATTTTGGATGACAAAGATCCAGAGGGACTGTTCCCAGGTTGGGACATGGTGCTGCAATGTTAATGTTTCACCATTGACGCCATGCATTAAAGGGTTAAAGTACAGTTTTAAAAGTACCTAATTGGCCATCATCGGCTGTACCAGTCACTGCTGCAGCTCTAACTGTTAACTGCATTGATGAGTGAACAAAATCAATGGCAGAAACAAACTTTTATTTCTGTTAAATTCCCGGCACGTCCCTCTAACCTCCGGCAATTTCTGTCCCTCTGCACTCCACTTCAACTCTCCTGCATCTCCTGAGGGAGTCACTCCTCACAGTTTGAGAGCTTTAGGATCGCACTAATAGTTTGGCGGCCGAACTTTCAGTTTCACAAGATTTGGTACCGCCCAAGGATAATAGCGGTATTATAAGTATAAATCACCAACACCTGTCCGCATGGTGACCAATTACTCCAACAGTCAGGACAGCCCCAAAGCACCTGAAACAAGCTGCTGTACACCGCCCATCCACGGTGTGTTTGGGGACTAAGCTTCAATTTAATCTACTGTCTGGCACTTCCTGGGACTCCTGCCAAATGTGACTAGTGTCAACACTTGGTCAGGACAAGGACAGAATTCAGAAGAAGGTGTCTGGTGAAGGGAGTTCAAAAGTATAAGCTCTGCATGATGGTGAGCAGAGAGGAGGGGGGCGGTCATGGTTCAGTCTCGCTGCTCTGCCACGCAGTAAATGTGAAGTGTAACAGGGTGAGTTCAGAAGGAAAGCATGAGGAACATCAGCGGGTGAGTCAGGGATGAGTGCCCACTGTGTCGGTGTGATGTGCCTGTTTAGCTTCAACGCCGATAAGAGATGAAGAGGGCAAGTCACGGGTCGATCCTTCTGCTTCTTTAAGTGACAAATAACTGTAGCAGAAGTGAGTATGGATAACTGGAGGGGGGAAAGAAAGAGAGGAGCAGAGACAGGTGGATGTGACTGGCAGTGTCGGGGGTCAGATATGCCGGTGCAGCTCCGGTAGCGGCGAGGAGGAGAGGGCCGGTCGCGGTTCAATTCCTCGGCTCTTCATAAAAGACAGCAGCTGGTCGGGGATCTCTGCCAGGACGTCCTTCGCCAGCCGGGCCATGCTGAGGACCTGGTTTCCAGATCTGTCGATGTAGTCTCTGAATGGAACAAACTAGAAGTGGAGACAGAGTAGTTCAGATTCTGGTATACATTGTATTTCATAAGACGGGTGTGTAGGAGAAGAAAAAATCAAAATCATCCGTCAAAACTGTAAGTCAAATTCTGCACACTGTCCAACTTGCAGAAACTGTTTGCCTGATGACGGTCACGTACCGAAACATTGCAAGCAAATACATGTCTGCAAGTTGGACAGTGTGCGAGAGTTTACTCGTAATCTCTCATTGGAGGCATCATAAAGAAGGGATGAATCTAGATATTTTTTCTTATACTGTTAAAAGGGAATTCCATTAGTTTTAAATGTTTTACATATTTCTTTTGGTTGTAATGAGTAATAAGTACAAAAACTTTGGAATTGCTCCAATCGATTGTCGGGATCTAACAGGCAGGATCAACATATTTCCACTAAACGTGTTTGTTTTTGTCAATGACATGTTGAATTTTAGTCAATGTGTGTTCCTCTGTAAAGGATCCTTTACAGAGGAAGACCTTGGAGTAGTGGCAGACTGGCTGAGCAGCAATCCTTCTACCTTTATCCCCATTCAATATTATTTTGGGCTTTAAAGATGATCACACCATGTTTTTGAAAATCATTATCGTGCTTGGCAAAGTGTATATAATGAAGTCAGTCCAAAAGTTTCCTTTGAGAACCTTTATTTGAAGGATTGAGAATCGAAAGCGTGTGATACAGAGGAATGATTCTCAGGATAGTCTTATGATATACATAATGTAATAAGTTTTGGTTTCTTCTGATTTTAAAAGAGTAAAGAAACTTTAGACCTGAATTAAGGTACAAAATATCTGTTTTTAATTTAATTGGATATTTTTATTTATTGTATGTATGTATGTATGTATGTATGTATGTATGTACTGTTTGTTTGTTTATGTGTAAAATAAAATTTAAAAAAGACCTTGGACAGCAATAATCAAAAAGATACGTTTACTCTAAACTTATCTTTACTTAAGAACTTTAGAAGTTGTTTCTAAACCAGAAATGGTCATTAATTCAATCTCCCCACAGCAACCAGACTTCATTGAGAAAAACAGCTATTGAAACCAAACAAGCTGTTCCACCACTGCCTTGATCTGTTTGTTTATAATATTAATACTTTATTTGTATAGCACTTTTCAAGACAGGAGCACAAAGTGCTTTCCAGGAACAAGTTAAAAGACACAATCACAAATGTAGATGAAAAAAAAACTGCAACATACAAACATGCAGCTTAACGGCTGTATAAAAGAAAATGTTAAATAAAACAAGCGACAGGTAAAATACAATAACGTTAAAGTATGCACAACAGAGCTCTAATAAAATGAGCTGTCAGATAAAAAGGTAAGTTTGTAATCACTGTTTTTGTCAATGGACTCTGGTGGCTTTGAAAAGAGAAATGCAGTGGCTGTTTGTGTCTGTTTGAGTTACTACTCTTGTGTAGCACTGGCACCAGGTGCATGAGGGAAGGTATCAGTAATTAATGATATATATATCAAACAGAGTGTTTTCTGAGGGACTGGTTTAGCTCAGTGGATAGAGCATATTCAGAGGCTACAGTCCTCGCACAGCGGCTGCAGGTTTGACTCCCGCCCTCGTTCTTTGCTGCATGTCATCCCCTTCTCTCTTCTCCCAATATTTCCTGTCTCTCTTCAGCTAACCTATCAATAAATGCGGAAATGGCAAAAAAATAATCTTGAGGAAAAAAGAAAACGCTTCCTCACGCTCTATCAGTGATGGATTTTAAAACGTATCTTGCCATTAAAGCTTTAATCAACAACAGTTATGAGCCCCATTTGTCACATTGAATCCCTGCATACATTTTCTCATCATCTTTTCATAGATGCTGATTTGTGTTGCCCACTTTATAATTTGCGACAGTGCACTAACGTAACTGTTCTCAGTACTGACAGACAGTATGTTAAATTCTTTGTAAAGACGTCTTTTAAGGTTTATTACCTCCTTTTATTTCCTTTGTGCAAAGGAAAGGATTCAGTGACATATTAAACAGTTTTAAAAAAGTAAATGGACTGCACTTAAAAAGCTTCTTCATAGTATTTCGAATAATCAAAGTGGGTTACAGTCGGGGACGACAGTAGCTCGGTCTGTAAGGATTTGGCCGGTGGGTTGCCGGTTGCAGGTTTACAGACCAAGTATGGAAATTGGGACTGGAAGCTGGAGAGTTGCCAGTTCATTTCCTTAAGCTCAACTGTCCGTGTGCAGCCCCTTAACTCTGACATCTCTCCATTAATGCATGTCCATAGAGTCCTGTGCATGATGTGCATCCTAATAACAGAGTAAATTTCCCCTTCATAAAGTCACATTGCATACCAACCCCATATCAACCCCATTCACACACACAAAGCGGTTTCGGTGTCTTGTGCCTAAGGACACTTGGACATGCAGAGAACGAACCACCCATCTTCAGGTCAGTGGACGACACATTAAACCACGGCCACCCTTCTTAAGGAGGCAGAACAAGACCTGAATGTAATCCCTCTGTTTGACCTTGTCCTGCTTGAGCCTGACGTTAATCTGAAGACAGCGTTCAATTTAGATTGAGGTGTCGTAAGAATCTTAATATAGCCGGCTGTCCGAGTAAGATTGCTGTCATGACTTTTAAATGAGGTACTTTATTCGGACATGAGATGGATAAGTCATTTCGTGTACGTGTACTTTTTAGAGTGTTTTTCAAAGTCAGTAATTTTACTTTTACTTGAGTGTGTTTTAAATGAAGTAAAGTAATTCGCTACATTTGTACATCCATCCTTTAGTGAGTAAAATATTTATCTACAGATATTGTGAGCTAGAAAGAAAAACTGACTTGGACCAGACATCAGTCAAATGCATCGCATCAGAAACAGCCGTTAGATCGCTCTCTTCAAAGCCACCAGACTCCATTAACAAAAACATTCATTTTACGTCATAGAACACAGGACTTGCTGCTGGTCTACCGCTGCATCATTATGCGTCAAAACACATGTTAGTTCAGAATGGAGCTAACTCTTTGAAACACCACACAATAACAAAAACAAGCTAACTGATGGAGGCAGCGGTAAACCACCAGCAACTCTGGTGTTCTCTGTGGTTAAATTACTGTTTTTGTCAATGGAGTCTGGTAGCTATGAAGAGAGCTAGATAACTGCTGTTTATGCTTTTTCTGTGGTTCTTACTTTTTGACAAAAGGTCTGTCTCTTGTCTTTTTGACACCAAAACATATTTACAAGGTTTGAAAATAACAACGTTTAATGTTACTTAGGCTATAGCTGGGAGCTGATGGCTACAGATTACACCCATTGGTGTGTAGACCACAATTTTCAAGGCTTAAAGTTTTGCATTTTGGCCGTTGCCAACTTGGTTTTTCGGAACCAGAAGTGACCATATTTCTAAGAAAGGGTGATTACATATTGCCTTGGTAACAACTTTTCAATCCAGGTAGTAAGCCACTTCCTAGAGCATTCCCTGCACTGTCGTCTATTTTACTCAAAATGGACAATAATTGACAAAATGGACATCATGCGGTATTGAGGAAGACCTGAAACTATTGAGACCATAAACTCACTGGGAAAATGTTAACGAGGATAATAAAACAAGAGAGAAGTAGGTTCATTTTCTGGTAGACTTGCATACATTCAGACTCTTTGTGCAACCAGTGAACACTCCCCCCTGCTGGTCATTAGGAATAATGCAGGGTTTGAGGCACTTATGCATTAGATTCACTTTTCATACTCGGAGGCCACATCCATTCTTTTACGCTGTCTCCACCTGAACAGACCATTTATATGGAAATAAAGTCGATACAGAGCTATCAGCACTCTCTTCAGACAGGAGGCCACTCTGTACATCTGAAAATAATACTTCTAAATAACCCTCCATCAGTTTATGGAACATAAGTAATCGTCTAATAAGAGCTCGAGAAAAATAATCAATCATGCTGCAGTGAGGGAAGTAATCATATTAAATCAATAACTAAGAATATATGGAAATGTAAAGGGATTGAATTTCTGCCACACGTGTAAACATCCTGATTGAATTAATGTCGTAATAAAGTTAAAGGCAATCAAAGGATTACTGTGAGCAAGCAAATGTGATTACTGCTGTCAGTGAAACAAACTGCAGGGACAGGACTGTGTACACATGATCGCAACATTAATACAGCTTTACATGAAAAGTATCAAACATCCAGTTAATAACCTGGTGTGAGTTCAAGCTACCCCTGCTCACTGATAGCAAGACAGTGGAGTTAATCATAACCCTTATAGTATTAAGGAACATCTTATGAATATTTATCTTGCAATATAAAGCCACTGCCAACTTTGCTTGTTATCTTAAACTCTCACAGGCCTCCTCTCAACTTCTAGGCACTTCACATTTATCAAAGTAAACACTCATTTATCACTGTACCTCCTGCTGACTGGGCCATCTTCACCACACTGTACAAACATTGTTATCAGGAGCACTTGTATTTGCCTCCCATTTGTGTTCCCGTATCTCTTAAAGACCTTCTGAAAATTGCTGTTTACTGTTGCCGGATCCGTTTTCTTTGGTCCCTCGTGAGGTTTCCGCTCGCTCCTTATGAAACTCACTGCACAACTTTAAAAGAAAAAGCTGCTCTCTCTTGTTGAGTTGGAAAGTGATAATGAATAAAGTGTCTGAGAGGGCAGACGAGGTAAAGAAACGTCTCTGCTTTGTTTGGACAGTTTTTATAGTGATCATTAACTATGTGTCAGGCTTTAAACTCACCTCTTAAGATTAGTAAACAGAGTTTTACAGTGGCGACCTTAAACGACATATATTCAGAATTTAGTTGTGCAAAAGACAATAAGGAGTTCTGTAAGAACATTTTATTTAAAGTGGTAATTTCGATTTCGTTCTCTTTGGCGGCACCTATGGTGATAAACGGTCATTGCGGGAGCACACTTCCCAGATATCCAGACAGTGCTGCATGTGTGACGTCCACGGTTGGCTCCGGTTGTAACTCTTGATTTTCCTGGCTGACGGTCGCTTTCCTTTTCAGACTGTTTGCTTCATCTGAGCATCGAGTTTGTTTCTTTTTCTTTGGATTTTCACTTCTTGTTGAAGTTGTATCTGTAGTCATTGATTCTTTCTTCGTTTGTTCAGCCATAGTAGATTACTGTTTACTCGCAACACTTGCAGAGAACGGAAAAGCAGCCGCTTAGCTCCGCCTACCCTCTCTGGCAGACCAACCGTAATACTGCAAATGCAAAGGCTTTCATCAGTGAGCCATAGGCTCGATCACCATTGTGTTACCTCATTCCGCGATGAGTAGAGACTTAACAGACATTTATTGAAATGAAAATCTTTGAGATTATCACTTTAAAGTATTTTTTTTCACTAACCAAAATGGTTAACAATTAACTTCACAGTAACAGTCAATTGCGGGAGAACCTTGCTAACTAAGCTAGTACTAGGGATTGCTGACACCTTGTGTTTGCTAACCGCCGGCACCTCTCCAGCTTCACCCATCGCGTCCAAATAGTCATTTGTGACTGCAAAAAATCAAGATGGTGACGGCCAAACAGCCAAACTCAAGGATTTAACACGGCAGTCCAAAAATATAGGAATGACTTAACTACGTCCACTTCTTAAGCCAGAGATATACTTGCTTTTAACTACGTGTTTGTGTGTGCGTGATGGCTGCCACGCATTCCCTGGATTTGTTTGAAGTGTCGGTGATCTCAGAATAACAGTAACCACCTCGAGTGTCACCATGTCTGTTGTTTACATCTTGCACATACAGTAGTTGCATATGGCCTTAGCTCTCTGGTGCGCCCTCTAGAGGTGTCCTCCAGTAACACGCGTAGTGCAGAGACAAGTATGTGAACAATTATGATCATGACAGTCGGTTGTGTACGCGAACGCAACGTCAAAAGTTTATCCCCGGCCATACAATCTTTGTTACACCCGGCAACTTTCAGCCAACACTGGTCAGTTGAAAATATATATATATACATATATTTGCAGACTACTTTTATCCAACCACAGTGGGGATATTGTTAAGCAGAATACTGATGTACACTCAGTGTATTATAAGATAAAAAAACAATATGTAAAAGCATTATGTAAATACCACTTCATCCTCGAGTAGTGGGAGTATAAAGGAGTCTTTAAATATTGGTTTTAGCTTGAGGAAGTCTGAGGCGGCTCCAGATGGCAGAGACAGTAGATGTAAAGAGTGGGAACAATCAGACGGATGGATTTTTTTTTTTATAACTGTCTGTTGTAAAGATTCTGCAGACTTCCTATCCGCTGCCAGCTGTATCACTGCAAACATTAACCATCTTATTAAATACATTCCTGTTTGACCTTGAGTAATTGATGTGAGCAGATAAAGGAAGCAGTGAGCACAGCCTCTTAAACATTGTCATCAGGTTCCTGTCAATCTGGAACTCGACACAAAAAGTTAGAGCAGTACACTTGGTGCGTACTTCCGAACTCTTTTCATACGACTGCAGTGAGTTTAATCAACTTATACCTTTTATGTTTAAGTGGCAATTGATTGGAATAAGGACACGAGTGAGTGGTCTGACACACAGATAATTAATATCCTCTGAACAACCGTCAACATCAGGTGTCTTTCTCTCAAAGAATTAATCCGATGTTATTACATTCCCTTCAGGCATAGCTGACATATCCTGCCCACAAAGACTGGATGGAAGTTGAGGTCAGAATGATCTTTGACCTTAAACCATCAAAATCAGACCTGTTCCTTGAGTCTGAGTAGAATTTTGTGTCCAGTTTAAAAATATTCCCTCCATGTGTTGTGCGTCCACAAGAATGAGCTCTTCTCCAGGTCAGCACAGTGACCTTGACCTTTGACCTTTGACAACCAAATGCTTGTCCATTGAACATTCCAGTGCAAGTGGAGCCAAATTTGAAGATATTCTGCTTTTATACTGGACGTCTGGAGATGCAAAGTAAAATAAAATCTGTGTATTGTTCTGTGAGAGAGCCTGAGCCCACTGTATATGTATATTGTATTATGTATTAAGTAGTTCCCAGTGTGCGTTTGAGTGTGTGTGTTATGAATGGAAGCCCTCCACCTCTGGGGGTAACTCCCCCACGCTGCTGCTGTTGACAGAAACACACTCAAGTGTAACCTGCAGAGTTAAGTAGAATTATGACGAGTACCTGAACAATGTCCCTCTCAGCGAAACGTCCTCTGGAGGACACTCGCACTTCATCTCCATCCAGCTCCTCCATCGCTGAAAGAGAGAATGTGACACAATACTTAAACCACTGAGGGCGGATAAAAAAGGTTACAGGGCCTTATGTTTCAAAGTGTTTTCATAACATTATGACTGAAGAGGAACAGAATGAGAGTAAGGACAGGTATTCAACAGCAGCCTGTTCTCACTCACTAGTCATCTAAAAGGGACAGCTTGGACAGTGGCCCCCTGCTTCAAAAGATGACTCTCTAGGTACCCTTCTAGCGCAATTTCTTGACTCTTATTGTTTAGACGGGCAGTTGAACTCAGCATGAAGAGTGCAGAAGTCTGCTTGGGTTGGCGTTCAGGGACAAATTATGGGTTAGAGGAATGTGGGACTTTTATGCAGGTGATGTTGTAGCTACGCAATGAAAATATGTTCCTTTGGTTTCTAAACATAACCCATCTTTTTAGCTCAAACCTTTTTATTATTCTTGCACAACAAAAACTGAAATGTTTCCAGGTAAGCTTTATGTAGAAAGACGAGCTGGATGTCACATTTCAGTTGTTGCTACCTTGTCCCTGTCGCCTGCACTTGCAAAACTAACTACACTAATTCAATGAATGAGGCTATTGACCAAGAATGTTTCAACACATGAGACACATTAGATTTCTTTAGCTAAAAATGATGCACAATTTCTGTACAGATCAGGAAATCAGAATCCAAAGCTCCATAGCTTTAAATTGTAGCTTCAGGAGAGCTATTTAACTACACCTACATGCTACTCTGATGGACATGTAGAGACAGTGTAAGTAAGTAGAGCTTTATTTATAGAGCACTTTGCTTCACCAACACAATGTACATCCTGCATCTGTAGTAGGGCTGCACGACTATGGCCAAAATGATAATCACGATTAATTTAAGCAATATTGTAATCTTGATTATTCATTTATCTATAGGGACAACTTTTTAAACTTTTTGACGTCGGACTTGACGCTGGACGAGGACGTGTAGCAGCTTTTTCTTCCTCTCGGCCTTCATACACTCATCATGCTGCACTTTCTGCTGTTTTTTCAGCTGCTTGAACAAGTTAGTTGTGTTGCTTTGCGGCGCAGACACAGATTTCATGACCTCCTTGCAGATGATTTTTTCTTGCTTATCATCATTTGCCCTTAACCCAAAACACCTCCAAACAACCGATAACGAGCCGTTGTGGGGGACCTGAGTTTCAGTTTAACGAGTGACTCGCTCTCTTCCTGTTTCAGCGTAACAACAAGCAGCGTTCAAAACGCGACTGAGCGTCTGCAGCCTGCACGACACTTTTGCACAAACACTTCAACAAATCGGCGCCAACAAATTTGGAACGATGTTCAAGCGCTACTTGGAAGCTAAAAAAAATTGGGATTAGTATTCGATGAATTGTGCAGCCCTAATCTGTAGCCGCTCTGCTTAAGACACAAACCAGACTGGATGTGGGGCAACTGCCATGGAAAGTTGGCTGAGCACAACGTGAGGTCAAATCACTGACAGACACACACAGAGCCGGAAAATACTGCAGGACAAACACGAGAACTGACAACAAAATACTGAAAGTGACGTGCTAGGAGCTGAAAACACTCACTCACATGTTCACAGACTGAAGACAGAGAAAATAACAAACAGAGGCAATTCTGGCTGGAAAGAAGGTCGTACACACACACACACACACACACACACGCACGCACACACACAAACAAAAACACACACCGAGGTGCTATATAACCAGTTTGACCTTGTGACCCCCAAACATGCATGAGTGCCTTCAAGACCAATCCAACCATTGGATTTCTTGAACTGAAAATGATGGATCATCCAACACCATGATGAGGTGTAAGTCCTCACACGATGCTGAGCGGTTAGAGGCTGCACACACACGCACACGCGCACACACTTCACTCCCATGACCGTCTGAATGAACTCTCCGGGGCAGGGGTGCAGAGTACGGCTGTATATAAAGAACCAGTTATGACCCAGCTGCCGTCACAGCTTCCTGTGTGCTCAAAGGGTTTCATCAAGTCGAACACAACCTTCAATGTCAACATCACACGTTTTTGCCTCGTCAGTGGGAAGGTCGTCGTATCTAATTCAAACAGTGCGCGTTGCTTCCCACAAAGAGCACAATTAAGTCCCGCCCACACACGAGTGGAAAACGATTCAAGCTCTCATTGTCTTTGTGTTGTTTGAAGGGTCCTCCTTCGTTTGTCCTTGGTTCTAAACTGAAAAGTCTGAAAAGCCTTTAGAAGACTGAAGAAGACACAGGAAAGAAGATGTGAGGTATCAGCAGGAAGAGATCCTGTGAGACCCTGAACAGACAAACTGTAGAGGTTGAAGCTATTCAAGGCTGGATTCAAGATCTTTGTCAGCTTAAATGTTTTGGTGATTTTATCAAATAGGATTTTCTGGACATTCAGTTGGATTACTTCTCCAAAGTAACTAAAAGAGTTCGTGTCATTCTGAAATGTAATGTTTTAGTGACAGTCAGATTGCCATGTAGCTCCCTGCTGTGATGCTTATTGTCTTCAAGTGGATCTGACTGCTTGTTATTTAAAGTCATCCTACACTGCAAACGTTTTATCTTCTGTAAATAAAGTAACTCCTCCTGTCATGTTTACTCATGTTTAACAGACAAATGCAACATGCTGGACCAACTGAAAAACTCACCGTCAAACTCAGCTGGTCCAACGCCCACGATAATGATGGACAGGGGCAGTGATGCAGCCTGGACAGGAGAGAAAAAGGAGAGACTGTGAACAATCGTTTCAATTCAGCATGCATAAAAACACATACAAGCTTTAAAGAGAGTTAAACTATTTTTTGAATGTTGTCTTGTAGGTCAAGCATTTACACTGATCCAATAAACCCTTGCTTACAGCCAAGGGTGAATGGGAAATTAACCTTACACACGGCCTTAAAACCTTAAAGCTCCTGTGAGGAACTTTTGTTTTGTGTTGATTTTGGCGCCCCCTGTGGACAAAGCCGTACCTCTTATCTCGTTGCAGATTTTGTCCTGTATGTGCTTAAGACGAAAAATCTCATCCTGCTTTCTTTAACAGACATATGTATCACTCACTTTAAATGCCTGCCCTGGAAAATGTAAACAAAGGCAGCGTGCAGCTACACGCTTCGTCTGACACCTACCCCCCCGCCAGCAGGTTCAGGCATTAAAAATAACTTAATAGAAAAAATCGATCTTGTCGCTGATGGTCTGGTTTGCTTTTGTGGGTCATAGAGAGTCATCAGAATTAATTTCCGTCTGTTTCATAACCAGAGAAAAACTCCTCACAGGAGCTTTAACTGTCCTTGACAAAAAAAACAAACCGAAGAACACTGAGCAAAGAAGAATTTAAAGTAAATATTTGAGACTCGCTTCTGGGTTCAAACCTGCGAGTTGGCTGGTACAGTTTGTGTGATCTCCCTGTGCTTACTTCCCAGAGCACTCACCTCACCTTAACCTCACTAATCTGTCGCTGTGGCTTTGTTCAGACTGCAGACATATCAGTTTCAGTATTTGTTTCTTGATCTTTAAATCAGACTATTTTTTCAATGATGAGATTTGTGTGTCCAGACATCAGACATCATGGGCGTCTGTCTGAGTAACCGTCTCTATGATTCACTGGTGATGCAGCTGAGAAATCACCTCACCATCCAAAGAATCGCGCTGAACTCCCTTCCTCGACAATGTCCCCCATTGCTCCGCTAGGAGCGTCATGGATTTTTCTGTCACTCTGGATTTGATGTTGTCGTTCTTTTGTCGGCTTGCGTGTGAAACAGAGGACAATTTGAAATCCAATTCCAGCCTTTCTAGAGCGCCCAGACTTTGACCTAACTGCAAAAATCCCACTGGAATCCCATTTCAAACCCCGTCCAAATGTGGCTTACAAAGACTTCCAAAAAATGCCTTCCATGTATTTCTTTTTTTGCCTTTCAGACATCCTGAGATCAGGCTGAACATCAGTGTGGATTGACTCCAGCTCTGCATGACCCTCTAAGAATAAACGGTATAACTAATGATTGGATGTCAGATAATTAGGAGGGAGAACATTACAAATTACCTGCTTTTAATATTCTACACTCGCTGCCAAGAGAGAAATCACTCAAAACAGACCTAATCAGATCCGACACCTCTCAAACATTCATTCGACAGGTTATTGAAACACCAGTTGACCTCTCAACAAAGAGGATATTAGTCACAACTACAGCAGAAATGCTTTTTGTTCTTAAAAAGAAAACATGAGCTGTATTTTTGTACTTTAATTCTGATGTATCACTCATCACAGGCGGCTGATTGCTGCGACACAAAAAGCTGTTTTCATCCAAACATCAGAGAAAAATAATAGAGCTTTTGCCACCCACACACAAAGAAAACAGGGTGCTGAGATGAACATGAGAAGCTGGAGACACTGAGGGAGAAGCAGCGCTATCCATCAGACTGTGTGTGCGTTTGTTTACACGTGTGCGTGCGTGTGTGTTTGTTTACTCACGTTGACCACAGCCTCTTTGGTCTGGACCATGTCAGATATCACTCCATCTGTGATCATCAACAGGACAAAGTACTGAGAGCCATCTGTAATCTCTGCTGCACAGCTGGGGAACGTGCATACACACACACACACACACACACACACACACACAAAATGTATCCCAGTTAGTGCTAACATTCAGCCTATGCTGTGAGTGACTGACACACAGAAAACACAGAAACACCTGCCTGTCTCGTGCATTTTTATCCCATGTTCTTGGATGGCCCAGGACTGTGTCGCATTCCGCAACTTATTTGGTTGACCTTTTGACCTTCATGAAAAAGCTGTCGTGTTAATTCACTCCCATGGCCTTGCTATGTCTCCATTCTGCTCTCCAGATGCTGTAATGTGAATCATCTTTGAACACTCTGATCCAAATGTCTTATCTTTTAAAAGTTCCCAAACCCTGTTTGTAACGGCTAAAAGCCATAAACCACCACAAGCTGTCTATTCTGAGCAAAATAAACACATTGAAGCACATTGAAAATAATAGCTCGGCATAGATGCAAAATGGATTTGTATTCTCCACATTTGTATTGTTAACTATCTAAAGTAACTGTGCTGGGAAAAAGGCATCCGAAATATGAGTTCAGAGGATGTTATGGATGTGGATGCATTTTACAGTGTTTTGGTAGACGCAGAATTCAGCTGTATGTATTTGAGCCAAACTAATGTCTATTTACAGGTTCTACATAGAAATGTAGAATCTGTAGGCAGGGACGTGGATTTCTGAGAACGTTTGAAGCGTTTGAAGCTGACACCGTTGTAGCTTCTTATTAATCTCTATAAACAGACATCTGCAGCAAGTGCAGCTAACTTCAGATGAATTCCCTGTCGCTGTGTCACAAAAGCCGCATTCAGATTTCCAGACTTCCTCGAATGCATCAGATCGATCCGCCCTCCGTTCAACAAATTAGCATTTAAAAGTTTTCTTCTCCTCTTGAGGACAGACCTGACAAAGCTTTAATTTTTATTCGTACAAATCTACATCATGATGTTGACATTTCAACAAAGGTAAGACCCGTTAATAACGAGTAAATCACAAGAAAACGTTTTTTCTTTCTTTAACAATGCAGCGCGCGGAAAAGGAAGTCTTGACAGGAAGTCCTTTATCGCTTTCTGCTCTGCACATTCACCGGTGTCCCCAGAGGCTATATCGTCTCAGACTGTAGCCGATGGGATCCGAGATTGGAGATCCCAGATGCCTTAACTTGACTACATTTATGACTGGACACCCACAAGAAAGTGCTGTAGCCTAAACTATGACTCATGATGCTTAATACCTTTATCCATTTGGACTACTGCTTGACTGCATTTCACTTTTTACCACTATTATCCCAGAAATGTCCGTTTTAACCAGAGTGGCTGCTATCGGGTTATTGTTACGTAGTCTTGCTGGAAAATAATGATAATATTTGACAAATATGAGTCCTATACGTGGAATAAATCCCTCTTAGTTTAAGTGAACACTAAACTTCAAATTGATCCCCTTCTATGAACCGTGCTAACCTCTTTGTTCTGTGATGCTGTTTCCCTGCCAGAGACTTGTTTGTTTGTACCTGGAACTACAACCTTGAGCAACACAGAGACCCTTCAGAAATAACAAGCACAGAAAAACATCTCATGAAGAGGAGATGTGACCCCGCTTCTTGTTTTTCCACCACGCTTCATTCCCTTGTTTCCAGCGTGGGATTCGATGAGAAAAACAAGTAAATACATCCACATAGAGAAATATTAGCACCAGCCTGATGAGTTTCAGACACATCCACCCGGCTGAATTAATCTAGCTTACTTCAGCATTATGAAATAATAGATATTTATTTTACTTGATTGCAAAGAACAGGTCATAAAGGATGCCAAAATAACCCCATCATAATGCTTTAAGTAAAAAAAGCAGACTTCCTCCTCTGTCATGGCTGTAGGCAAGACAACAAGCTCATTACTTGTGATGTACACATTACTAAAATGCTTGTTTTCTGAATTGAGTTTGGTCTGACCGTTTCTGATTCAACGCCAAGCTATCAGGAGAGTCTCAACGCTGAAAGGCATGGAAAGTTTAGCATCGAAATAAAGCAATCCAGAGTAAAGCTGTTCCCCTCAAAGAACTTTGTAAATGTTCCTGCTTAAATCTTAATTTTGGATGCCTCTCCTTGAGGCATAAACATCAGTTATCAGCAGACTGGATGCTGAATCCTCTCTAATCCTGCACATATTGACTTGCCCCCCGCTGTCAAAGTTCATAAACAAAACAAATCTGGTTAAAAAGCTTCCCAGGAGTCTTGTTACTAATAAGCTTTCATCAAGGTGAATAAATCTTTGGTTTGGTTGCAAAGAATCTAAATTGGTACAGTAAGTGTGAAAGGTCAAACTTACTTTGCCACCTTGTTGATAACAGGTGCAAAGTTTGTCGGTCCGTACAGCTGCACCGTCCTCAGGCTCTGGAAATACGCCTCCAGAACCCCCTCAATGCCCACGCAGTTTGGATTCTCTTCACCACCCTGCAACAGACAACGTACAGCACATTAATCAAGGACACAGTGTACGTTCAGAGATCCCCAGTACACTATGTGCAAGGCCATACTGTCTGTAAGATACAACACCTCGAACGAGAAGATAAGTGAATAAATAGATAGGTGTTAAAAATTTGAAAAGCTCCAAAGAAACATTCTTCAAGTTCCTGCCCATCCGTCTGTCTATCTAACTAACTATTCAACTAATATAATCATAAGGAGGAAAGAACAATGTTAGACCTAAACAACACTGGGTAATATTTAATAAAAACTCCACTGGGTGTGTTTTATTTCTCACATTACTGCTACAGCTGCAGTAAAATTAGTCTGTCAGCATTGCAAAGGGTGTTTCATTCAAGCCACGTAGATTTCATTTGGATAACACGGCGAGCGAGTTGGCTTCATTTCAGCCCAGCATCCAGCAGTTTCTGACTGGTTGCCCTGATCCCCCAGGAGGATGCAAGGAGGAAGTGGAGGATGCTGGGAGATTCCCGCTGGCAGGAAGATTAGCCAACTTCTCAACTCGTTGGACCAGCTGTTGTCGCAGCAACTACGCCTGGTCCAAACCACACCCAGCTGCAGGTGGACTGTGTGTGTGTGTGAGTGTGTTATATGTGTGAATAGACACGATTGTGTGTGTGCTCACATGTGTGTCTTACCAGTGCAAAGGCGTGGGAGATTTTGCCATCAGGGGGCAGCTTAGCTCCGAAACCATAGGCAGGGAAGAGCTTGTCACTGTCGTAGTCCTGGATAATCTCCCCCACTGCTTTCAGGGCCATGGCATATGCATTCATCTGGTAGGGGCTCATATAGTGGAGGGAGGTGGGCTGGGAGGGGTTGCCTTGGAGGAGGACACAATAAAATAAAGTGAATCATGATACGTCTCCCTCCTTCTCTCTTTGTGGCGTTCATGTGCGAAATACAAGGTGCAGTGAGACATCAATGAAACACATGAGAGGTTTAACAAAAATAGCGTCTAGTATTCGCATTATTAATTCTAATAGAGACATGTTAACATAGTTCTGAGTCTCCCCTTGGGTTTAGCCTGTCTACACTCCCTCCTTCACTATGAAACAAATGCCCTACTCTAAAGGAAATGACAGGAGGGGGCTGATTTGATTAGCCCCAATATGTGCCTGCTCCCAACACACCTACTGATAATGTATTCCTCCTAATCCCATCTAGCTTCCAACTGCCCCCCAGGTGTACGCTCCTCTTGCCATCAAAATACCAAACACGTTCACCACGCCCTGTGCGCCTTGCACGGTCGATTGCACTTTCCACCTTGTCAAAATAAGAGGCTAAATGTTACAGTCTCTTGAAGACAGCTGTGTGTCAGCCATCACAGGCACAGCGTAACTGCCACAGAAAGGGAAGAAAGGTCATGTTACATTACACAGGGGCAGAAGGACCTTGAAAGTGCTTATCACACTGAAGTGTAATATTGTAACAGTAAAACATTTCTGCATCTAATAAATAAAAGCAGGTTGTGTCACCTTAATTATCTTGTGGTTGTATGCGTCCGCCAAATAGAAGATACATTTCTATCTGTGTAGACTCTAGATGTTGGAGTTATTAAACAAAAAGTATCAAGTGTATGTTTTGGAGAAATGGAAGTTACTATAGCGACATGTATGATTCCAGTGAGAAATATGCTGCCCTCACTATTTGAGGAGGAGAGAGTACTGATAAACAGCTTTGACACATGATGCAATTATCATAACCTTAAGTTCAATATTAGCAAGATCATAAAAATGTAATGTAAAAAAGTTTTTTATGCAAACAATTTTCAATTGAATCACTTAGCACTCTGTTGCATTGGAAAGGAACTTAACATTTTATCAGAAAGGGTCATTTGTACTACATGGTCATCTAAGAATTTTGTTGAATATGCCTTAAACTTATTTGCACATTTACCAACAGCTCAAGTATAATTTGGAGTCCTAAATTATCTTTATCCAAGCTTTTTTCAGGCTCTACTTTTCGCATCAGTAACTAAATATTGATACAAATGTATCCACTACAATATTCTTGGTATTTAACCTGACATTCAGACCTCTGCATATTACATATTGTACTATAATCTGCATACAGTAAATGCTAGTTTGGAAAAAAAAAATTGAAAACATGAGTGGGCCAAATCAGCTACCTTGTGGAACACCCCTCTGCAGTCGTCACACAGTCGGACTGATATTAAAACAAGTTAGGGCAGTGGACTTGCTTGGTTGGGATGTAAAACTAAACTGACCAACACTTATTATAGGTTTCCTTTCCTATCGTGATCATAGTTGTTAAGTATATATAAAGAACATACATATATGACCAATTTAAATAATGTCTATATACAAGTAAAGTGTGTAAAAATGTGGTAAAAACAAAATCAAGATCAAATGAATATCAAGTGAATGATTATGTACAAAAGAGAATGCAGGATTATTGTCAGTGACGGGTAATTATTGTAAAAGTCTAAATCTAAGAAAACAGCAGCAAGTCGATTATTCTTTTATGTGACAGGGTTATTGACATTGAATGACTGCGGGAACTGTGCGAAGAAACTGTTCTTGTGTCTAATGAACTGGAATACACTTTGAAAGCAGCTACTGCTTTGGCATTGCCCAAAGCTCAAAAATAAACCCACTAACACCTCCAAGGCGCACTAATGAGGATGTTGTATCTTCGTTGTTTAATCCATAAACAAACAGAAATTTAAAACCATTAATTAAGGCTCCGACTCTGAATAATGAATAAGCGTTTTATCCCAAAATGATCCCTAATCTATTAGTTGATGAAGACAACTTGTGTATCACCTGCAGTTGATAAGGGCTTTCTGCACAATGCCAGTTTGATGTTTGATATAAGTTTGAGAGAGTATGAGAGACCACATCTGGTCTTTCTGTGTTTTAATGTAATGTTGCCGTGTGGTTAAAATTGGGTGTCTGTAACAGAAACAACGGCAATGGAAAGTCACGATGGTTCTTTTAGTTGAGGAAACATAAATCCTCTACAAAGTCTTGTGGTGTAGTTAATAAGCAATAAAGTCTGCTATTGGTGGCAGTCAGAAGCTGTTGATGCGTCACACAAACACAGCACTTTCACCATGGAGCGTGAGTTTAAGCCCCATACAAAGTTGAAAGGCAACGTCAACCTAATTACTTTTTGTTCCTTTTTTGCAGACTAGTCATCTGCATACAGAAAATGCTACTTTGGAAAAATGGAAATATAAATGGGCCCAATCAGTTACCTTGTGGTACTCCCCTCTGCAGTCGTCAAACAGTCGAAAAATAGCTACTGAGCCAGGTAGGTTTTTTTTTTACAACCAAACAAGTAGTTTTGGTGCCTAAAGATCACAAAACTATAATCTATTCACTGTGTTGATACTGCAAAAAATGTTTCAGGAATGGGTTGAGGAACACGACATGACACGACAAGTTCAAGGTGTTGACCTGGCCTCCAAATTCCCCAGAGGTGTATGCTACGAATCAAGGTCAACATACCCAGGCTTTCATGAAGGCAGTGGTGGTGGTGGTGGTGGGGGTTCATATATTCATCACTAACTGAATGCATAGGCTCCGTGATACAATGCATACAGTGCACGGCTTTCTTCTGTGTCTTTACATGTGTAACGTGAGAACATTGTCAGGAAACTCTGAATATAACCTGGTACCGACCAGGTTAGCTATGCAGAGTAAGTAACCATGGTGATTTAGCCGGGTTAAAGGAAAGCCAGCTTCATGACACGGAAAACCCAGGGTTTAGGCTCAACAGACCTGGCTAAGTCTCTAATCTTGCTTTGTAGTACACCCCTCTGATCTCAATCCAATCGAGCATCTGTGGGATGTGCTGGATAAACAAGTCCGATCCCTGGAGGCCCCACCTCGCAGCTTACAGGAGTTAAAGGATCTGCTGCTCATGTCTTGGTACCTGATACCTCAGCACACCTTCAGAGGTCTAGTGGAGTCCATGCCTCGATGGGTCAGGGCTGTTTTGGTGGCAAAAGGGGACCTACACAATCTTTGGCAGGTGGACATAATGTTATGGCTGATCAGTGTATCTAAAAAAGAACCAGCAAGTGACTCACCATTGGATGCTGTGAAGTCAATAGCCACCGTGAAGTTCAATTGTGTTCTGTTGCAAAGAAAAAAGGAAATCAAAGAGGAACAGAGGACAAAGCAAAGATCACACACTCCAGCATACTGTATCTCCAACACACATACTCAATATAATCTATTTACTGGTTCACTGGCTAATTAGTATGGTGGGACATTGCTCCCTTCACCATCTTGACGGTCTAATTAGACAAACAAATAGAACCAGTAATGGATCGTGAATAAACTGAATAATGAGGTATTTACAAATTAGATTTACTGCTGCAAACTTCCTGCAAAACTTTGTCCGTTCAGAGCTGATATGAATTCAGTCTGGTGCCCAAAAAAGAGCTTTTGGGAAATTCAATCTAGTATCTTCAGATGTATCACACCCACAGAACCACACACACACACACACACACACACACACACACACACACACACACACACACAAAGAGACAAACAACCAGAATGGAGGCTATCGACACCGACTCTGAGGGCAGGCTTATTATTATTCCACTCACCCTCCTCGGATGAAATCCACAAAGGTATACTCGGACTCCACTTTGAAGGACAGCAGAGTTACCTGGCACACACACAGACACAATCACACACACACACACACATACCAACACACAAACAGAGTGATAAACAGAGAGGGGGGGGGGGGGGGGGATCAGGGCCAGGTAGCCGGAAAGGAAAAGAGAGACAGGTGGCCAGACAGCAAAGGAGTTAGTGAGAGAGAAGCAGATGTAAGAGGTGATGACACCTTTATAAATATAACAAATACATAAGATGGCTTAAAATACCAACACATGAGGATAATATTGCCGAGGTGGGCGTACTCACAGTGCCAGAATTGACATATTTCTTCTTTTTGCCTTTCTTCTTGGGATTTAAAACCTGCCAGTGATTGGAGAACAGCACGTTAAAGACCCAGAGAGTGCTTGTAAAACCACTTCATACCCTGAAATGATGTTTAATAATGAACATGAATAATTCACCATATTCCTGATAGTGCTGGCAGCCCATGAATTGAAACTGATATTATGTTTAACTGTGTGAATGTCGATGATAGAGAGGATAGAAATGGAATCTCAGAGGTTAAGAGATTAAACTATTCATTCATCCGTCCATTAATCGACCATCCATCCGCCCGATGTCATTAAAACTCTGATAATTAAACATTCTCGTCTCTTTTAGAGAAGATGATTATTACAGACTTTGATAAGTTCTGCAAAAGGCGCATTAATTGCTTTGCCTTGTAGAAAGTATTCCTCTGTTGACTAAGTGAGAATTAAATGTACTGTATGAGACAATGTAAACGGTACATTACATTTATATATTTGTATTAACCTGTGTACTCAGAGTTACCTGGATTAGTTCTGAGCAATAGAATACAACACTTCCTCTCTGTGAGGCCATGTTGTTTTCATAACATGAAGCTCAAGCTCAAAAACACACCAAAGTTAGAAGAACTTTCCCAACTCAGGACCAAAAGAGGAGTACATATATGAAGGGTTACTCTCTTACATCCTGTTTTATTTTGGTGTTTCCTGCTGAGGGTTCAGGTGGATCCTGATTGCAGGCACCTGTGCTGACAATTTTGAGTCAATTTAAGCAGGGCCTTTGCTCAGCTCTCTCTCTTTCTCCTACTGCAGCAGCACCTTCGGGTCATTGATATCAGCTTTTCAGTTAATCATACGTCTGCTCTCCTGGTTTCGTGTCCATTATTTGGTGTTTGAGCCAGCTTCAACAATATGCACTACAACTAAAGCATTCTTCTAGGTTAGATTTCCTTTCGTAAAATGTGAGGAGAATCTAAATTACAGTTTAACTTAAAAAATAAATGACATCTTTGCAAACAGTACAGTTTGCACCATTTTACCACGACAGCCTCCAGAGATTGATCATATTTAAGTTTTCCTTTTAATTTAATCTGATTCAACATTTATTTTTGTCATCCTGTATCCTAACGCCTGACCCACACCAGAAGATTTTTCAAATCTTAACAGGTGTTGAAAATATGAGAGACTGCACACATGACGATATATAATAGATTTAACAGTTTTGCTCCCGTAGTGTGTGGAGAGCAACGATTATGCCAAAACAGCACACCGCACACCAACAGACTCATTCACAAACAACCAGAGTCCGACTCTCAAAACTGGAAATCTCACAAAACTCTTGTGGTCAAACGAGACTTTAGAGTAAACAAACATGGCGGACGACAGACAGGAAGAATTGGCGATGATAGTTTTTGGGAACAACGTGTGGATGAAGCGGTGGAGACGGCGTGAACATGTGCTGTCCGTTTTACTTTATGCTTCACGTTTGCTTTTGCTGCATGGCTGCGGTTGTTGTGCTTCCTTCTTGTTACAATGTTACAATTTCATGTAGCAGATGCTTTGGTCCAAAGCGACGTATATCTGAGAGCTAATACAACACAAGCAACGATCAAGACCGGAGGGAACGAAGTCAGTAAGAGCCGACAAACAGCTTCAAGTGTGACCGGACACTGGAGCTGACAGGAAGTGTATAGGGCGTTTTTTTCCTTTTTTTATAATAATCATCATCAGCAACATCAACAAGATCAGTATAGTCATCATCATCATCATGAGAATCCTAATCAACATAAACCACATCCTCAATGCCGTCAGCATCAATAGCATCAATATCATTAAGGTCAGAGGTGTTCATAAAGAGCTGGGTCTTTAGCTTCTTCTTAAAGGTGAAAGGGACTCTGCGGACCGAATGGAGTTTGGTAGCTCGCTCCACCACCGGGGGACTACTGAGGAGAAGAGTCTAGTTAGAGACTTAGGGCCCTGTTGTGATGGGAGTACCAGGCACCTTTCATTGGCAGAGTAATGGGCGGGAGGGAGACAGTCAGCTTGCTTCCTGATTGGCTATTGTTTCGTTCCACGTGACAATCCAGAGTGCGTGCTCGGCTGTCATCGGGGTTCCCCCCACACAGCAGGATAACGCATCGGAAATATTAAACATGTTTTATATTTACAATTTGAAATCGGTGCGGCCACGACGTTCTTTCGAGCAGATCGGGGGAAGTAAAATCACTCTTAACAGACCTCACACCACAGGAACATCTGGAGAGATCATCTTTACAACCATCAAAAAGTTGTGACTTTGCTTACGATTGTCGGAAGAGGGGAATCAGGACCAATCGACCCGATCTTGTAGCATGTACCGCGATTAATCAGCAAAGTCACAGTTAAGTAACAAAATGATGTAAAACTGAACAATCAAATCTTCTATTTAAATATGATGAATTTCTCTGAAGGTTGTCAGGGGAAAATAATTATATCTACAAAAGTTTTCAGCTTTTTCACTCTGAGAGCACCAATTTTCATCACATTACTAATATTTTATAACTACATTTTGAAAGCTTGTATAAACCTCTGCGAGGGTTGTCGAGTACTTTCACCATTTATAGAGCGAGCCAGCTGAAGTTAAAATATCCAGCATCACCCAAACTGTAGTTATACAAGGTTTTTATATGACAAAAACCACCCCCATGTCATGTCTCACCTCGTACACATTGAACTGGTTCTGCCCCCGAGACAGCTCTCTGTAGCTGGTGGTGAACTCGCCGATGAAGTCATGGCTGCAGACAAATAACACCCACACAGACAGGCAACATGAACACACGTTTTATAATCCCAGATAAACGGTCATGTCTCTGACGGTTTCTGTCCACATCTCTCTCCATCCTTGTTCCTATTAATCTTTCAGTTTCTGCCTCGCTATTTTGTTATTTTGTAGCACATCAAAACAATCACAAGTCGTAGGAGACGTGATTTTACCTTCCATCTCGATCCCAGTCATACACATCTACCTTCACAGTCCTGAAACAGAAAAGAGAACATCTTATTTCTATTTGCTTTTCTCAAGAACATCCCCATCAATAAAAAAAGAGAACCTGAAGTTCGACTTTTTTCCCAGAAGAAAAACTTCCTTTTCACTCAACAAAGCAATTACACATTCACCAATACAATAGAGGCCCACTGAAAAGACGTATTTGAGCAGCAGCTCCATGCTGCATTATAAGCCCTATCCTGGCTCAGACTAGTTCCACATCTAGGAGAGAATAAAATCATTTTAAGTAGCTCCGTGAATTCCAGCCAGATATTGTGTACTGTATTTGTTGTTGGGCTGTGTTACAATGACAGTTGGTTAAAATGCCACAGGTATGCTTATGCAAAGTCATTAGCATAGAGAAGAGGGGATTTACAGTCGTGCTTTACAGACCCACTAACTTTGGCCCTATTATTTACTGTCTTTATGCAAATGAGCTGTGATTTGCCAAAAAATAAACCCTGGAAGTTTAACCTTTACATCAAGTGGATAAGTGTCTGTCAATGACAAGATCATGACTGTAATTTCCTTCTTGCCCTCGTCTGTAAGTGCGGCTTGGCAAGAAGTCATATTAGCTTTTGGAGAAGGTTATAATGTGCTCATTGGCACCATGAATAGTAATCGGCATGCTACTCGCTAGCTTAAGAGCTTGACAGAGGTGATGCACATCATTTCCTTCCCAGAGGATGTGTTTGGTATGGAGCCCCTGAAGTCCCAAAAGGTGAAACATTTTATGTTGTTCGCACAGGATAATAACTTGTTCCCACAAGATAGTAAATTATCTTGACAAAAAGTGAAGCACATTTTTTATCAAGATATTTTTGAGTATTTTTGACGAATGGAACGTGTTTGTGTTTATTGCATTCACTGCAAAAACATTAGCTGTGAGCTAGCTAGCATTGTACGCAGAAACTCTAAGCTCCACTCAGAACTCACCAGGGACTCAATTTACTTTCCTCTAAATCTCAACTATTGTTTTTGCAGAAAGTGAACCATTCTCAACTCACATGGACACAGCTGTTCATGCTGCACTCGGTGGAATCTCTAAGTAAAGATTTGTGCTGCATGCTACAAGTACAACTTGCACTTCTAATACTAATAAGGATTCAAAAAATGTATTGATTCTACTGGTGCTAAAGCCTAATATCATTTAATCCTATTGCCTCATCCATTATTGTTGAGGTATCATAAAAACGTGTGTGACGACAATGCACATACACACACTAACAAGTGCACCAAATGTTGCATAAAATGCATCTAAAATTAGTCCCAGGCATTTGGAGGAGATATTTTTATTGGACTACACTTTCTAAAAACTAAACTTCCAAAAGCCATCATGGAAATTTTTTTTTTACTTAAAAAAGTTTCTTTTGGGCTCAGTATTCAGGTAAACTTAAGTCATAAAAACCTACAAAATATCACAAGTATAAATGATGATAAAAGTTCCATGTTTGCATTTGTGCATGTATGTTGCAGTTTGCAGCAAGTGGCTAATTAGCTCAGTCCAACCTGACTTTGAATGCTGTGTGAAAGCTGAGTCAGTCTCAATAACACCAGTGCTGGTCCCTGGGACACCATGACCGACTGCTGGCATTATTCTGACCGCCCCAGCAACGGGTGATGTCATCCTCATAACAGCCTGCCTGTGCCTTCAGTGTCCCCCTACCTTATTCATAATGAAAACTGTGCGTGCTTTCCCGGGACACAGAACTGTATGTAAACAGTAATGTCATCAGTCTGCCTTTAACAACTCTGCTTTTTATGTTATGTTTCTGTAATGCAATGACACCTTAATTCACCTTTAATTTAGACGCAAACAAGCCGTGCAACATGTTTTCTGACCTGTCATAGTCTCCGTTGCAGAGAGCTCTAACAGGGATGGTGAAGGACTGCCATACCGGGTTCAGTGTGTTCTTGATCACCTCTGTCTTGTGGCAGATGGTGAACCTGCCGGCAAAAGAAGAACAGATGTGAGGCCACTAAAGGAAGAGCACATCTACATTGCTCATATTGTACCTGTGAAGATAATCCCACGTTACTTATCTGCAGCTTCCTCTGCAATGCTACAAAATGCTTTTGCAGGTTGTGGTGTCTTTTTTTATATTGAAATGCTTAAGACTGTCTGGGAGGCACGACAGAATTGCAGATCGAGTTTTATAGCTACAAATACCTCTCCAAGGCGGAGCAGTGAGAGATAATAACCTTAAATGTGTTATTTGCATTGAAATATGTACTCATCACTTCACAATGCTCGTGGGATTATTTTCTTCCCTTGTTCAATAATAAGTTTAAGGACTGCTCTCAGCTATTGTTTGCAATCTGTCCTTGATTGTCTGAAATATCCTTTACACTCCACACTCAGAGGGACAGCCCAGTGAGACCACAGCTGCTGCGGCTGGTATCCACTGAGCAGGGCCGATAAATCTATAGTGGCTGCAGTGCAGGTACATTTTACCCAGTAAGAAATACTGTAGCTCGTAGCAAGAGCTACCCCCTGGAATCTGCAGGTATAAGAGTAAAGTCTTACAACAGTATTGCAGTGAAACTTTTCTTCCAGCAATTGGATGTAGTTTAAATGTCTGTAATGCAAGTTTTTTTTAATCTATTGATACATATTTAACTTTAACTATTTTGTTGTAGTAATTACGGCTGAGGTGCCGTCTGTAGCTCATGTTCATATCTGTATTTATTTTTGTAGCAGAGCTCGATAGATTGTGTTGTGCCATTTATACTCATATAAGTATACGTATAGAGGCCGACAAAAAAGTTTCCATGACATGATAATTCCACCTGGTCCTGAAAAGAACCATCTTGGTGAAAATTGTGTCACTCTGGCAGCAGCCTGTTGCTGCTGCTTTCTGCAATTTCTGCTAGGCAATAATAAAGTAGTTTAGCCTGTCTAAAGCAGACAGGAAGGTGTTAGGGAAAGGCATCAGGAAAATAAAATAAATAAATAATAATAATTTCAGAATAAAATGGAAATGTCAACTTTTTTCTTGAAATGCAATTTAAAAAACAACTTTTTCACTCATTTCATCCAATGCCTGAACCTTATGTTAGAGCTATTCTTGTTGAGGTGTTTCATTTGTATTTCGCTGCTCATATCATTTCCTGTTTTATTTTGCTGTTTACTACCCTTGTGATGTTTTACTTTCTGCCTTTGTGTGTTTTCCCGCTTGTTGGATTGTATTCTCACCTGCCCCTCGATTGTCTCACCTGTGCCTGATTACACTCTCCTCCTCATTTAGTCTGTCTTCCCATGTCTCTCTGCCAGTTTGTCGTTAAACCACCTTTGGTCAACCCTATAACCATGTTTTCACCGATGTTTTTTTTCCTGGGATCAGCCTACTTAAGATTGTAAACTGGACTCTTTTGGATTCTCCTTGTGTTTTCACTTGCTTTATATTAAATTAAATAAGTTTTGTTGCCGGGATTCTTTAAAGTGATAATCTCAAACAATTCAATTTTGTTCTCTTTGGCGGCACCTATGGCGATAAACGGTAATTGCAGGAGCACACTTCCCATATATCCAGACAGTGCTGCATGTGTGACGTCCACGGTCGGCTCCGGTTGTAACTCCTGATTTTCCTGGCTGACGGTCGCTTTCCTTTCAGACTGTTTGCTTCATCTGAGCGTCGAGTTTGTTTCTTTTTCTTTGGATTTTCACTTCTTGTTGAAGTTGTATCTGTAGTCATCCATCTTTTCTTTGTTTGTTCAGCCATAGTAGATTACTGTTTACTCGCAACACTTGCAGAGACCGGAAAAGCAGCCGCTTAGCTCCGCCTACCCTCTCTGGCAGACCAACCACTGCTGGCTGATGGCCGCTTGTGATCTTTTTCACGAAAGTCGCACCAGACAGCCAGTCTGTAATACTGCAAATGCAAAGGCTTTCATCAGTGGGCCATAGGCTCAATCACCACTGTGTTACGTCATTCAGCGACAGATTGAGACTTAACAGACATTTGTTTAAATGAAAGTCTTCGACATTATCACTTTTTGCCTTGTTTTTTTGCCTTTTGTTTTATTTAATGAATCTTAGTCTGCATCTGGGTCCTCTCCCTTTTTGTTTATACCTGAAAAGTGACACCTTATTGTTCCATGAATGCATGATTAGAAAGTTAATTCTAAACTGAGTCGATACTAAAACAAAGTGGAGAAGAGCAGTGGAAAGAGAAAATTATTTCGGCCTTATCGCAAGATTGTAGATTTTAAAGATAAGAGAGAACTATGTCAAAAATGTTAAAAGCTCTTTCAAACATTTAAGATGCACTTTGGTGACGGTCTCTAACTTCATGATTCATTTTCAGGTAATGAGATAAAAGTTCTCAGACTCACGTTCCATCCTCATTACTCCGATAGAAAACCAAGAAGGGGTCCGACTTGCCAAAAAAGTCCTTCTTGTCCAGCTTGTTGGCACACAGCTGCATGGTGGCAATATCCTTAGAGACGAGACGAGAAGTTTTAGTTGAACATCGATACAAACTTTGTGATGCAATTTCACGTCGAAGGCAGCAGCTGGAAAGGTTTCTGCAGTGCAACGAAGCTCCTTTTGAAAGTAATTGGCAGTGGAAAAACCTCAATGCAAATGTGGACCGTAATCCTGACTAGCAGCAATCGGAAAGACTTAATAAGTGATGCATTCATTGATTACAGTGATTGCAATCCAGCCTTTCATTTAAATTACAGACTACATAAGTGGGAGAAACAGGTATTATTATGGGTGAAGAGGAAGTAGAAACAGCTTCATACATATGAATGAACGTTTACAGCAGCTATCCCTGCGTCTGTGTTGACATGCCTGGATGGATATCTGGATGGATGGATAGATAGACAGATTGCCCTTAATGAGGCCTTTTAGTCATCGCCTCCAGTAGGAAGGAATCATGGGAATCCTAATCTTGTTATTGACAGATAGGGGTTGTCAGCCTACACACACACATTCCCACACACATACCAAACACACCTATCAAAATATCTGAAGAGCATTTGGTACTTGTCAGGAGCAAAACCTCCCAGAGTAACGATGGTAAACACCACCACGATGGTCTCTGGAGCCGACACTCACACAGGCGTAGGAAGTTCTGTTAGTACCTGCCTGCCGTGCTGGAGTTAATATATTATTGTGGCAGGGGAATGGCAATATTGGAAGTGAAAAATGACTTAGTTCATAGGAGGAAGCCATCTGACAGTTCATTCTAAATGCATTTAAAGATCTATGGAGAGGTCTGATAGAACAACGTCAAGCAACGCAGTGAAAATGTGAAAATTCTGTTTGAACATCCAAAATCACTTTTTAGCTGGTTACAACACAAGTGTCACAATAAGTTTTATTTATAAAACCTAAATATTTATTTTTAAATATAGATAATGTTGATTATTGTCCAATATATGTCCAAAGGTATAGTGCTGTGGCAGGTGCAGTGGTCTTTATGAAGAGATACAGGCTACGTTCACACTACAAGTCTTGGTGCTCAGTTCCGATTTATTGCTCACACCCGTTTTTTTTCTCTGGCTGTTCAGATTATTTGTAAAATGTGGCCGATATCAGATCGCAGTGTGAACTGGTCATGGTCCTGAACTGACCCACATGCGCAAAAGAACAAGGCTATGCACAGCACGCTGTCATACGGAAACGAACACGAAGCCATGGAAGTCAACAAATTCGACAGCAGATGATAAGAAGGACGAAGATGAGGAGAAAGAGAGCCACATTTTTAATAATGACTTTTTGTGGAGTGATGGCTGCTACGTCACTACGGAGGTGTGTGTGGATGCGGAGTCAGAGCCTTCCATGTTTATATTTACAGTTTGACTCCCACCTGCGCAGAATTGTGACGAATTTCGATCGAGAGTGACGTACAGGTCGGATTGAATTCCGATATGACAGTTCAGACTCAGGTCGCGTTGGAAAAATTCAGACCTGAATCTGATTTAGGAGCACATGTGAAAGTGGCCCACATCAGATTCGAAAGGATCAGATCCTTGTGATATGTGCTGTTCACACTGTCATAAAAAAAGGCACATATGAGCAAAAAGAATCGGATTGAGGCCAAGTTTGCCTGCAGTCTGAATGTAGCCCTGCTTACATAGATGGAGCTTTAAAGGCTGCGTGCTGTCAACAAAAAAGCTCCCACGGCAACGTTGCAAAAAGCAGTTGGACTCTATAGAAGTCTATGGGAAAATAAGCCTTATTCTCACTTGATTTTTTACCGCACTAAAAATGTTCACAATGAGTTTATGGTGTCAATCTCTAGTTTCAAGTCTTCTTTAACAAAGCATGATGTTCATTTAGTCAATGATGCTCCAATGAGACCATAAAGCAGGGAAGGATTTAGGGCGAGGCTTCCTGTGAGTGGCCGGTGCTTCCATGGTGACTACAGACTTCAAAGTAATAGTTCACAAGCCAATGGTTGACATCAGAGTGGCTATGTCCACTTCTCTCTTTTTTCCTATGATAAGGAATAAGCTCATTTTATTGAAGATAACAGTACAGGGGGTGAATTTCTTTATAACTCACCTGTTTTAATTATATTAAGCCTTAAATCACAGGAGCCGGTTCACTTGAGTGACAGGTGGATACTGGGGGGCTGTCTGCTAGACGTCAACACAGACACACGGTCACTGAATTTAGTTTAAGTTCTGAAGTTATAACATCGCCTGTTTGTGTTGTTGGAGCCTTTTGGGGATTCTTTCACTCAATGTTTGGACAGATAATCTGTCTCTCTCTCTCTCTGTGGGATTTATGGAACTTTCTGGCCGTGCAAGAAGTCTGTGCTTCAACTTTTCAGTGAGTATAATTGTATTGATATATTTTTAGCACTAAGTAGCAGGTATACTGTGCTCACTATGGCTGGCTTGTTAGCCCTTTCAGTGTTTATCAAACATTTATTTAATTGTCGGCCAGTAAACAGGAGTCAGACGTTGTTAGCTTTTCCCCGGAGAGATTACAGCGGACCGGAGTGATGAGAGGATCGGTTATTTTAATCATCCGCTGCTATCTCACTGGGCGAGCGAGCGGCGAGTCAGCTACTTCTTTAGTCTGATAAATAAACACCTGCAGTCAGTCATCATCACAAACAGAATCTCCTCTGTGGGAAACAGGAAGTTCAGCCCATCGCTCCTCTGCAGCTCCATCCTCTCATCCCAACTTGTTCACTTCAGGCTCCAGTAAACTAACATGGCAGCGGCCATATTTCAGCTTCATGTGAGCAGTTGAGAAACAGATGGGTGACGTCACCGTGGCTACGTCCATTATTTATCCAGTCTGTGGTTTCACCTCACATATGATGATGTATGTAGATTATTTAGTAAAATTAAATCATCCTCATTTTGAGAAATAGGCTCAGAGAGTTAGACGAGTGTGTTCAGTACAGATCTAATACAAGTTAGCCTAGCTTGGCATGAAGACTGGAGGCAGGGGGCATAATATGTTAACTACTTCCTGTTTTTGGGCAGGGGGCAAGGTGTGCGGATTAAAGCCTCTGGGAAATTGGCTGGAAATAGTCAAAATCCAAATATGATATCAAAGTTAGAGCCTCGTTAAGAATCCACAACAATCATGTGGAAGTTAAATTCTGCAACTACCCAAACACCTAGTTAAAAATAGCTAATTTTCTGTTTAGACCATTTCTCAAGATGAAATAATTATTTTGTTTTCGTTCTTTAATCTCTCTCTAACCTCTTCCCAACACGAAATGTGTTCTGTATATTAGTGTGTGGCTGTTTTTGGAGAGATGATTGCAAGTTATTACAACAGTATCAGGGGACAAAACAGGACAAAAATAACATTATTCTAGCAAAACTGCATTTGTGTGCATGTTTTAGCGTGCATGTGTACTGACCCTGCAGTTACTGAGCTCCTCTGCAGTAAAGATAATGACTCCACACTTCTTCCCTGGAATCCCACTGAGAGAGAAAGAGAGAGAGAGAGAGACAGAGAGACACGGAGAGAGAGAGATTGAGAAGGAAGCATGGCATAAATAATACACCTGCTAAGCAGATGTCATTCAAAGCTATAAGTAGTTTTTATGATAGGTCACATGTTCAATCCTGCACTTCAGAATCATTGACATTTAACCCCCAAAAAGTTAAATGAGGCAGCATGTTCCTGTGGATCTTAACAACAGTTTGCTCTCACCTTTGTAATGCCCATCAGACCTGTTCTACAGTCACTTACCATTTTAACATCTTCCTCATCTTCTCTAAACCATAACAGCCTGGAAAGCAATCGTTATTAAATTAAATGACTCACTTTTTACAATGGGTAATTTCTCTGAGTACGCCTGCAGCTCTGCTTCACAAATTGGACAATAAGGAGCAGTTGGAAGTTTAGTGTCACGCTCAAGGACATCCTGGATGTGGTAACAGTGGAAGAAGAGGTTCTTTACCATCCTTTTTTTATCCTACCAGTCCAAGATATCCAAACCAGGCTTTTCTAGCTATCTGGGACAGGAAGTGTAGTGAATAATAAAAGGTTTGCTGAAGGAGCAGAAGAGTCAGAAAGGAAGTGCACTGATTCAGTGATTACTTGAACTAACAACTACTGCATGAAAATGTAGACGAAAATGTCACGAATGTGATAAGGTCGCTCGTTACTTTAAGGGCGAGTTCACACCAGCCGTTTTAGTCCAATTGAACTGAACCCTGGAGCGTTTGTCCCCACGGTGCGGTTCATTTAGGTAGTGTGAAAGCTGGAAAGAAACTCTGGTGCGGACCAAACAATTTTTCTAGCGGACCATGGTCCAATAGACGGGTCTCGGTCTGTTTCCAAATGAACCACAGTCCAGTTTGATTCTGGTGAGAACGTAAACGGACTCAAAGTAGGACCAAATACAGGAAACAAACCATAAAACTGTGCAGTGTAGTTTACGGGAGCTGACATTTGCAGAGACACGCAGTGAGACAAGAAGAGGACAGACGTGGGGGAGCAATGAGGAAATAGAAATAGGCGCTGACCAAACAATTTCACAAATGCATGTGGAAACGCAGGAGAACACAGAGGTGTTCAAACTGTTCAGTGAAAAACTAAAGGAGAGTGAAACTGATCGATCTGTGGAACAATGTCGGTTAAAAGTACAAAACACAACAACAAAACATTAAAGTCTGCGATCATGCTGAGTGTGATTGATCAGTGTGCTCTCTTGCTTTGTTTACTTCAGCAAGTTTTCCCATGTGGAAATTCTGACCAGCAGTTTCCCCGCGCATCAAAACTTTTGGTCCGCTGGTAAAAGCTGCCGTGTGAACACAAACCAAACACGAGGCAGAATACAGCTTTGTAAAATTTTGGTTTTTGATTCAGACCAAACAAACGGTGTGAATGCGCCCTAAATCTTCTCTGAAAGAAACATCATTTTGTCACAGTCGGCCATGTTTTTTATTTACGTTTGGCGTCGTGCACCTGGAATGTTCTGAGGTCGGAAGTCGAAAATTTCTACCGGGAAGTTCTCAAGTTCCCAGTTGTCTGGAACGCATCATAAGTGTACTGTTTCCTGATTTCCTGATTTCCATGGCGGCTGTTACGCTGGCTTTGCCATTTTACATAGGACCAAGCAACGCTGGCCATTTCGCCTCTGTCACTACCTCCGATGCCAGCTCAGAGGTGGAATGACTTTGGCCCACCATTCCGCCTCGAACCCGCCTTGCCACCTTGAACTGGCAGTGTAAAAGGGGCTTGTGTTAGCTGCTACAGACTTAATAATAGACCATGAAAATATGATGGCTTACTAGGACACAGAAACAATGTTAGTTGTATTGGTAACACCTGTGCTACAGCCTGTGCTTTTCCTACTTACACAGAGAAAAATGTCTGCTGTGAAAAGGCCTATTGCACTAATCCTTTGGCAGTAATGTGTCGCCTGCGTGATTGTGTATCCCCATGCAGCTGATACAAACAAAAGTGGACCGGCTCATAAAATCTACATCGAGTCAAAAACTCCACAGGGAACTTTTAGTGGAACAAAACAGAGGACACAATCAAACATTTAAAGCAGTGTTTCATCTCTATTGGAGGTTGAATGAACAACAATAAACACTTAGCTTTAATAAAAAACAGGTTTTATCGAGCAGAATGAACTCTCAGGTAATACAAGTTGTGACTTAATAAAGAGATGTGAATCATAAAGCCCGAATCATTTTTAAAGTAGCAGTACGTCTGAACTTTTGAATACTAAGTGCATGTTAAAGTTTGTTGTTCATTCATTGTATGCATCGCCTCCAACATGCCATCAATCTTTTCCATTACACAATGTATCCAAGGTTAAAGCCTGTAATTCCTTTTTTTTGTTTCTCATTTAAACTCCCATTAAATGTGAAGTCGTGAGACTGAATTCGCGGCGGTGAAAGAACAATTCACTGAGCCATCACAAAGGAGGAAGAAATTGAACAAAGGCGCGGAGAGTTGACTCAGAGAAAATGAAAGGGCGAAAAATTGGGATTGAAAGAGGAAAAATGAGATTTAACTTTCTGACATGTAGGGGCAGAAAAGTGCCAAGCTTGGCTGCTGCTTCATAATACTCTGCTGAATCACACCATGAGGTTAAAAGAGAGGAAGAGGATGAGCAGAAAAGGGTGATGAGAAAGAGAAGTAGACAAAATTATAAATTAAATTGCTGTGTGTTGAGCTCTCGGGGCCACCATACTTTTCTTCAAACTTTAAAGCCCCCCCTCCAGTGAAAATCCAGTGTTTAACCTTGTAAACATCTCCACGTGTGTTCTTCATGTGCTAGACAGACATATACAAGACATATCAGGGACAACATGAGCAGTCATCACCATGGCTGGGCCTGTCTGCTTTTAACCTGCAGTGTACCAAGGACAGGCTGAACAACACGTTTTCAGACTGGCAGGTTTGAGACGTCACAAACCTAAGGAGTCAATCCCGTTAATGGACGGGGTGACGCTGTGAATATCATTATGTGTAACCTATGGCAACCACTTCGGCGATGCGATAACTGTCATCATTTTTGCAAGCTCACTACTGACTACTCATGTTAATGTTACTACTACTAATTACTACATTTCAAGCTAGCTAAGTTCCAAAAAGTTGCCACTAAACGACGGCAGAGACGTGTTTTGTTATCGTGAGGGGGGGGGGGTCAGTGTTTTGCAGAAATAAAAACATTGGACACAATTTATTATTTCAAGCAGAACATTTTAACGCGTCTTAAAACATGACTGGAGCTGCTCTTTAAATCCATCTGTACGGTCTCAGCTTATCACATGGAAAAACACTTACTTTGGTTGGTTAGCATAGCATTTCTGATAATGTAGCCTTAAAGCAGAGCTTAAATTTCTTATCTTTACAGAACGGAAATGTTACAATTTTTAATGCAATATATATTCAAACAAAAAACTATCAACACTGTTATAAAAGTGCTAAACAGTTTAAATGATTCCCTGGCTTTGATTCCTATCAGGGGATTTATAAGTACACAAAGTTGCTGCTCCCGTATCCTCTATAATTACATGTTTATCTCAAAATAAGTACCTGATAAGTGTTTTCTTAGATACTCGTGATGTACAGACTTAATAGCTTGTAATTGCTCGGCTGTTATCTAAAGTGTTACCTAATTTCCTGTTCACTTGCATCAATCATCGAGCACAACTTCAATTTATGCAAAACTGTGCAGCCAGACAATCAACCAACACTGCTTTTTACCACATCTATTTAGAAGTCTGAGCACTGACTCAAAGTCTCTTTGAGAATACATTCAGAGTATTCTTAATCACATTCAAAGCACAGCGTGGTCGTGCAACTGATAGTACAACATTTTAATTCTGACTTCAGTAACGTAAAATTACTGAGCCAGCAAATCCTGTGAGTCGGCGGGACAGGATGCTGAACAATCTGAAGCCTCTCTACAGAAAGTCCAGCTTGATTAAAAGCAGTTTAGTGCAACGATAAAGTCTTTTTTCCCCTTTCATAGCAGCTAATATCCCATCCCATCAGCATCAAACAGTGGATACTTTGTCATCCAACTTCAGTCTAGAGCTAAAGAACAGAGAAAACATTACAACCATTTATCCTTTTGAAAAGTACATTGAGAGACATCCATTGTTTCCACAGCCGACAGCTCCTGTGACAGCTAAGTCAAATAGTTTGGTACCGTCACAGTGTGTCTGCGTCTTGATGTCCACATTCACTTACTGAAACCTCTTCCTTCCTGAACACATTTCTCTACGTGTTTCTAAAAAATATGAATATTTGCTTCCAGCAAAGACGACCGAATAGAACAGAAGACGCCTTCCTAACGCTCATTTGTAATTCATTCAGCTTGCTGTCGAGTATGAAGGTGAGGCAGAGCTCTTTGTATGTTTGTAACGTGTAATATCTGCCCCTTTTTGTGCTTTTTGGGATAGATTTCATCTGCCGGCCGCCTTGTGCCACGGCGGTGTCCACATCCAAATTTTTGGAAAGAGGAAGCCTGAGGCGAAGCCAGGAGGCAGAGCTGCTGTTCACTGACCCTGAATATTTCAGCTGTGTCCCAGCTCAGTGTCACAATAACAGCAGACTGCATAATAAGAGCCCCATCAAAGCACCGCAGACTTATTTATCTTTGATACTAAAGAAAGAGAAGAAGGAGTTTGACATCTGACAGAGGATGAGAGACAAGAGAAAAGAAGTGAGCATGTAAGGAATATTGATTTAAGGACAGAGAGGAAAGAGGGAGAGAGAATAATGAAAATAAAGTATAATCCAAAGACTGTGTCAGTCTCACGAATCCACAGCCTTCTTCTTCCATGACGTAGTTTTAGAGTCGATGGATTCTCTCGTTCGTGCTGCCTGCCAGCTGTAGCAGGCAGCTACAACGAGAGAATTATTTATGAATTTATCCATACAGTGTGTCCAACCCGACAGCGGGCCCGTCGGTTACAAGAAAAGCCTGGAATCTGGAGTATCTGTGCGAGCCTTGACCGCTCACTGACTACAGAATAACAAGGACATTGTGTTCCTCTGCTTGATATTACAAGTATTAAGCCTGGGCTGAATTTGAGACCACAGAGACTTGTTAGAGCTCTGCTTTCAACATGTGCTCACATCTTATAATTCAAGCTTACAGCAATAGAAAGAAACTGATTTGGAATTTTCGCGAACACAAAACCCACGCAGAACACCATCAAAGTGAGGCAGCTGTGAGCTTTTTCATAAGCTGTAAACAGCTCGTGGGAAACACAACAAGGCTAAGCTGCCATCTGCTATCAATGAAGTGACATGAAGAACAGAACACTGGTTAACCTCGGGATCAGAGCTGTCATTTGAAGAGTTCACAGAGTGCCATGCACGAGCTCAGCCGCCCGCTTTCTTTGTCGGGAAATCTGCACAATAATTTCTCTGACTCGTGCTGAATCAAACATGGAAGCTTCTGTGTGCAATTATTCCCTTCTGATCAAACAATGCAGTGTGTGATCTCACTGATTAGTTGAGAGCAATTATTTCTCCAGGTGTGTATGGATGAGATAATCGCAGCACCGACCACGTTCTAAACCAGCAGCTTCTTCCTCTGTGCGGTGTACGTTGAACAGAAACTTTGGTTCCCACACAGTTCATCTTTTTATAACTGTGCTTTGAACAAATCAGTTTCCTTCCTTATTATTCTGTCACTGCAGACTGGGATGTGTACAGCTTGGATTACTTTTGCTACTGCATGATGTAAAATCTCTGTCTCTTGGTTATATGAAATAGATTAATTGGATAATAAAGACGATGGAACAATGGAATGATGGAACTTTTGTCTAAACATCGTTGATCCGTTGTGAAACCTTGTTCCCGCTGTGGACTCACTTGTGCTTTCTCCTGTTTCAGTTGAACTTTTAGACCTTTTTTAGACTCTTGATTCCCTGGCCTCTCAACAGGACGCCTTTGTTCTTGCCTTGTCTTGTGTTTTTTTTGTGTTGGAATAAATCATCCATTGTCTGCACCTGGGTCCTCTCCCTTTTTGTTTGAACTCCATCTTGACAGTTAATAGTATAATGAGTTCATTTACTTTCATTTAGCACGTTTTCAGAGCGTCAAAGTTATCAAAATGGATGGATGACCTTGATGCTCCTATCAGGAAGCAGAAACATCAGCTCACCTTGGAATTCTAATTTCTCCTTTAATTCAGTTTACCCCGGTTTTCTCCCGGTGTTTATCCCCCGACCACTAAACTCATTCATTCTGCATTTTATTCAGTCAGTGCAATTCCCTCCATCCCTGTAATTACTCCTGAATCAGTTAACCTATCTGCTGGATGTCCTCTTTCTTTTTTTCAAGGCCACACTTAAAGCAATTATAATCTCCTTGTGGAAAGTATAAACACTTTATCCCCACCATCGTACTGTGGTCTTTAAACGTTCTGCGATGCTCCCCATCGACCACACCACCACGAGGGTCCAGGAGCTTAAAAGTCCCCTTTGGAGTGTTTTAATAAACAAACTCTCTGATACGACCTTGATCATAAAACATTTTAGAAATCTTTAAAAACAAATTGTTTTTTCCATGTTTCTATCATATTATACAATTATTGAAGGCACAATATTTGAACCAGATTATTGATTTGCATTAAATAAACATCTTGGTCAAACAATCACAGCTACAATTTAGTGCCCTGAAGTAGAAATTCTATGTTACTAAATTTGACAACTGCAGCCTTAATTACAAATAATATCTTCTACATGTCCTTCACGTGTGGATCACGTGTGGATCACATGTGTCCACGTGCCGTATAGATCTTAAAAAACGTCACACAGTTCGCCCCACATGGAGTTTCATTCAATAAGTGTTACATGCCGAGTTCTATTCTGCCTCTCACGCTGGATATCTGCTGAGACAAATGTCAGCACATCATCTACAGCCGACAGATTTCACGTGTGTTTACATCCTGAGGGAAGATATTTTGGTATTTGTTTATTTGTTTTTGAGTATTTGTATTGCACATGGGAAAAGTCGGTAAATCTTCTTGGACCATTGGTCTCCAGGCTCTGATTGACTCTGTGACATGAGACAAGAGGCCATATGTGATGGACTGTTTGGCTTCCTTGACTTTCTTTCTTTTTAAAGGAGGTGGGTTGTCTTGTATAGGAGCAGATATGATATTTTAGGTACTTTAAAGTACAAATTAGTTAGATTAAAACCTCCACCAATCAGCATGTTATTGCTTTGCTTTAAACATTGTATAAAAAAGAGTTAATTTATTATCTGTAGTCTGCCAGCATCTGAAGTTCCAGTAACTATGATGTTTTTTTTAACTTTTCGTCTGCTTTTCTAGTTTCCACCAACATTTCTGGCTTTCATTTGATTTTGTTTTAATGAATGAAACGGCATGAAACGGCTAACGACATTTTATGCGCTGGCAGGGTCTATTTTCTACACAAAACCAATGCAGTTCAATGTTTTCAGCGTTTTCAACGTGTCGTCAGCATAAAAACGCTTACAGTTGAAAATAGTTCAACTTTTGGAACACCGCCTTGCTCGTCAGTGTCATTTCTCCCTCACCGACCAATCACAATCAAGAAGGGGCGGGACTTCTTATATCAGCTTTGTCAATGACAATGGCGGAGGAGAAGCATATCGTTTCGTTTTTTTGTCGGTACAATTTCCAGGTGTAGAGCCGCTGCTCACGCCAGGACACGATTCCTTTACGTTGTTTTTATGTTTTCTTTGTTAAATTTCCTTGAATAAAAACAAATTTTAATCATACAGAGCGATTTAAAACAGACTTAACGGTCACTAACAAGAGAAGCGGAAGTGCTGCCAGACAACGTTCGTAGCCTAGCAACAGTAAGCGGCAGTGAGAAGTGCTCTGAAATTGAGGTTGTGGGTGTTGCCAGCGCAAAACAAACGCTGATAGTGGACATGGGCTCTAATGTTGGTGTTAGCCAGGACGTCCTCTCGTACAGCTCATGTTTTAACACATAGACGTAAGTGAGATCAAATGTCCCCCCTACAAGTCTCCCTCAGCATTTTGGGTTTTATTGTTTGCCAACAAATCATAAAATTGTCTAGTTCCATCCTTTCTCTCTGACCTTTTGAACCACACAATTTATATAAGCATGTTAGGTCAGCCTCTACACTGCCTGTTTTGAAATCCTGTCTTGGCTTTTAGCTCAGTATGAGAGTATATTTATGGTATTATCTCTCATGTTTTAATATTTCTCTTTAAACCGTTACCTGTGTTTTATTATATTAACATAGTTTTTGATTGTAAATCTTTTATTCTGCTTTAGAAATGAATTTGACATGGATTGGATTTTATCTTCCTGCTTCAAATCCTTTTTGTTGTTTCAACAAGTGGTGTGGCTAACAGATTAGAGGTGTTGCCTGCATTCCTTACGGCTACAACATTGTCACATTATTTGCCAAGACGCTCAAAGCTGGCAAGCATGAAACAAGCTCCAAGCTAATCCTGCCTCCTCAAACAGAGCCAACTGCAAACGTGTCTTTGGTTTACAGGATAAAAGTCACAACTAATCCGCGCCAGTTGGAGGATAAACAGTTTTCTGTGCTCATTCATCTGCTGTACAGTGGAGGCCAATTCGTTCATGGGAATTTAAAATAGATAACAGAAAGAATGTTACCTTTTGTAGACATTTATTTACATTTACAAGTTGTTTTCTGAGTCAAAGATGTAACACAGGTGATATTAGCTAGACTTTTACAATCTGCAGTGGGGGAAAGATTAAATGTCTCAGACTGTTTTTAAATTTGGTTCTGATGTTTTTTTATGGTTTCCAAACATATTAAGAGCAACAGCAGATGAAGTGTTGGTACCTGCAGAGCAGAGGAGGCCCAGTGACACCTGCACGGCCACACCAGATGGCAGTTCAGGGACACAGACAGAGACCAGAGGGTACAGATAATAGAGAGACGAGTGTGTGTGTCCATCTTCATCAAATCTTCACACTATTGGACGTATTTCAATGCAATCATTCAGAACTTTACTTGCTGGTGGCACAAAAGAATATGTCAGGTGATCATCACTGGTTTATCCTCTCTGCACCATGACTATATGATCCAGATTTCATGGCAATCATTCCAATAGTTGTTGACACGCGAGTCTGGGACCAAGTGGTGGACGGAGGTTCTGCCTAAACTTCTTTCACTCACATAGTGTTTTCAAAGAGATATGGTAAAATTGCCATTGTATACACATTCATATGGCGACATATTGCGACCTCTGCACTCTTGATACTACACAACCTGACTTCAACAGCACATCAAAACATTGAGCTAGAGGACAAGCTGCCATATGTAAAAGTTTGAAGTATAAACAGACTGGTTTATACGTGTTGCACTCTCTAAACCCATTGGCAATCGTCCGGCATCGATGCAGCCTCTGGGAGCGACAAACAACCTTTTAGGGCTTTTAGACTTCCTACTCTGTGTGTTGATATTGTTTTATGTCCGACAAGCAGCCTGAGAAGTGAGAACGGAGTTGGGGTGAAAAGCCGACATCTAAGGGCCCAGTCAGACAGAACGTGTTTTAGCAGCTGCAGGCTTTTTTGTCATTGTTTCCAATGAGAGGGACGCTTTTTGCACGCTGCTTTTGCGTTGCTGAGCGCCTCGCGTTTTTCCGCTCTGTGCGCCTCGCGTTTTTTCGTTTTGTGCGCCTCGCGTTTTTTGGGGAAACGCTCTGAGCGCGTCGTGATGAAAAAACGTCAACTCATAGCAGGAAACACCCAACATCATTGCCATTTTTTCTCATTGTCTAATCGGATGAATGTAGAGGTGGGCCTTCTGTCAGTTTACAAAATAACGGTTAGGTTAATGACAGCCAATGATTCAGTGGTTGCCTTAACAACGGTAAAAAAAAGGCGGAACGAGCTGCTCCTTACTTAACCATAGGCTTCAACAGAAAAGGCAGTGCAGTGCGTCTCGCGTTTTACAGCCTGCAAAACGCGTTCTGTCTGATCGGGGCCTAAGGGTGGATTGTGAGCTGCACTTGCATGCAGATGTTTGTTTATAGAGATTAATAAAAAGCTAAATGATCATCAGATGACCTCCAATGGGAGCCTGGGTTTCATAACGGCGGATTAAATTCTGCCCCTTTAGCTCTCCACACTAACTGTTTTAATGTATACAGCCAGAGCTGAAAAAAAGCTGGTGGACAAACCTACACGGACTACAAACAGAAACCAGAACGGATCCCAAAAACCATGCCTTCACTTGCCTTCAGATTCTGCATTTATATGCAAAATTATGTTATTAGACATTATACTGTATGTGTTGCAGTAAAACAACATCTGCAGATGCATCAGACGCATCCTGCACAACCAGCAGCTCAGTTACAGGCACAGTGCCTGCAATCTGCCGCTGTTTGTTACCTCTCACAGAGCAGAATTTTGTGTGATTTACAGGAATCTTTTCCCAAAAATGTTAGTACTATATGTGTGTGTTGCTCTTTGTCTCTATGACATCAGCGAGAGAGCAGAAGGCCTCCCACCAACTGCCCCCAATTACTCACCCTGCCCTCTGACCGATGCACTGACAGACTGACCGATGCCTCACAGCCAAATCCAGACAGGTATAATTTAATGACACACTGGCTGGTTTGCCGTCATACACCCGGCAAATATAAGCATCCATGCGGACAGCTTGTTTAGTCTGCTCCGCACCTCATCAATCTACATCTGGGCGACTGGCAGCGTGTGGGATTGTTCACAGATCAGCCTCATTTCTTCAGTTTACCGAACAAATGGGTGATCCGTCTGCTTTCTGCCTGCTTGTCAACAGCGAGTTATGACAATGTGGGAAAGTTATAAACTCGTAGTCCATACTCAGACTGCTGAGTTAAGTTAAATTTAAAGATTATATATATATGTGAGAATAAGTGCATCACAGGATTCTTCAGGCAATCATCACTTTAGTTTAAAAATACCTTCAGAAAGTAGTCGCACTGTACGAGTATCCATGAAGTGCATCCCACCGAGCTCCCCATTTATAATCTCAAAAGGGTGCATTTTGGATCATTGTTGTACCTTTACCGCCTCGGCTAATAGCCCCCCTCTGTTACCATAGCAACACACAGGTAAGTGGAAAGGAGTGCTTGGTTCGCCACGCAGCATGAAGCCCGTTTCTAAAACTGTTGACCTACAAAAACATACACCCACCGACATGTGGAGGCTACCACAGCCATGTATACGTTTGGACTCTGTAGTGTGTGTGTGTGTGTGTGTGTGTGTGTGTGTGTGTGTGTGTTTGATGGCAGAGAATGCAGGAAAAAATCGATAGCCCAAGTTTTTTTTATATACTATGATGTTTTTGTCCAAGGTTTTTTTTAGTTATTTGTGTGTGTGTGTGTGTGTGTGTGTGTGTGTGCTTCCTCCACTAGCACAGAGATTACTCGGGATGACAGCACATATAGAGAGGACTCTGCAGTTGGAAAAGTAAACACAAATCCGTCTCTCTCAGGAGTCTTGTCCTTGCCATTGCATCTATCTTCCTTTGTCTTTTGCACCAACTCCCTCGTCCCAACTTCATCATCCTCTCTTCTATCTTCTGCACTCACCTTCACATTTTTCGTTCCATAACTTTCCCTTTCCTGGTCTCCATCTACTTCTTTTTCTAGCCTGTCAACCTTCCCTTTCTCTCTCTCTGTTACCCCTCTTCCTCCCCTCATCCTCTCTTGCCCCCCCCGGGCTCTGCTGTGTCTGATCTAACAGAGGCCGCAGACAGCTGTCTATTCCCCGCAGGCAGCCATCAGAGACACTGACCATATGGGAGGAATAGTGATTGTGCTCCGTTGGTCTTTTATTGTGTAGTTTCCCTTTTTATTGTTACCCTTCTCCCAAACACTTCTTGTATTGCTCATCCCTTTGCTTCCTTTTATTTTGCTTCTTTTAGGCCGTCAAGAGTAAAACTGCTCGGCTGGTGTCGGAGAGGGGAAGGGAATAAGGTATTTTTGTGACAAACCCACGGACACGAGGTGTGTGTAGGTATCATTAGGGAAAAAAGTGACAGTTACGTTCTCAGCTGCATTGTTTCGCTTGTTTGGGCTGCGTTTTATATTCAAAAGTTGTCTTTAAAGGGAATTGAGGCCACCAGGTATTTTTGTCTCGGGTATTTTAGGATTTTTTGGCACAGCAGAGAACAATTGAGACACAAAGAAAAAAGCATTATGTTGGGAATATGGGAAACAAAATGTCAGCTTCAGTTTGATGTTTATCATATATTCAAGCACAGAAAACACTGCACCTGAATATGCCACTGTACAAGTGATCTGTTTGTTGGGGTGCAGGTTTCATTTTAAAGCTGCATTTATATTATGTCATACTATTCTAATTTTAAATAGAGTATATGCAACAATGCACGATATTATCGGCACATTAGATAATGGCTTGAAAATGACATATTGGCATCGGCGGATATGTAATTTTTCTGACGATATTTTTCGCTGATAAAACGCTTTAATTCTGCCTAAATGCTCCATGATTCCCTAAAAGAGCTTGACGTTATGCTTCGACATTAACTCGGTGTGAGTGTGCGCGTGCACTGCCTGCAGAAAGGTATCAACAATATACAAATAAAGGCTAAAAAGTCACAGAAACTCGAGCCAGTGAGGAGAAGTTAAACAACTCTTAACTAGCTAACAGTTAGCTCACATTCTCATCATTTTACATTTAACATCAAACACGCCGAAAATACACTCGCGACCAAAGCCGACACTAACAGAATGTAACATAAACATCAGTGCAAAACTAACCTACACATTCATGGACGCACACACGATAAAAAGAGTCCGTCTGCGATCACTGACGTCTCTGTAGTAGGTGCAGTAAACAAGTCCGGACATGTCTCCCTCACTGCCGCGTTTCGGGGGGATGCTGCATTCAGGTGCACTCAGAAACGTGAGTGATCTCTTACTGCAACTAGCACCTGAGGAAGACCAGTGTGTTACATTTTTGTGGCATTGAGCAAGTGTGGCGGCTCGTCTTCTTTTTCCTGCTGCTGTTTTTTGATTGCCCTGCACCTGCATGACGTGTGTATAACAACCCTTCTTCTACTTCTAGGTTTTGAAAAATGTCCTGGTTGGGCTACAATAATATGTCAGTGTTAAATTCTGGTTTCACATGAGACAACAGCAGTGTACTACCGGGGAAAAGAAGCCCTCAAGGCCTTTTGTGTTGCAGGCATGAAATATAGTCCCAGTTGAGTCTGAATTTCTTGGTGACTGGCGCAAAAGAAAAGGGAAATATGTGTCTGATTACATTTTTGTCACTCTCACAAAATACCATGAACCTGGGTTGTAATTGGTCATGCAAAAACTGGAAGCAGTCACACACACACATCACACCACTCTGCTCTCTCCTTCAGACGTCTCCATGAGTCAGATCTGCAAATTAGTTCTGCAATAAAACACCAGTTATGAGAGCAGCAGACTTCTTAAGTCATGTACAAGAGCAGGGAGGTGACACAAATGGTTTTAGCCTCCCATTCTTGTTGATTTAAAAGAATACCTTCAAGTCATAAAAAGTCTCGCATGGTGCACATATTTTTTCTGCAGTCATACACGCGTCTGATGAATTGATCAGCCGTTTATGTGCGGTGTTGGAGGGTCTCCTTGTCAAAGTGTTTAAGCTCTATTATCGCCCATTAATCACAGAACAAACCATTAAAAAAGTTCCCTCAGACAGAGGTCTTATTGTATGTAACCTTTCACTCATGTCACTTTTCTCATTTCTCTCCTCAAGGTGAATTCCATTATTGGATACAGTGAGGGCATGATTAATCACATGGAGCTTATGGCAAATTTGTGATGAGTGTGAGCAATTGTCTCTGTCTTTAAAAGTTCATCTAATTAAAAAAGGGGGATATAAATCTATGAATCTCTGCTATGTAACCATCATTTATATGTGTGTGTCTGCAGGCTTAAATGGAGACACGCTAAAGGCCTTCAAAAAGTTCACTGAGTTGTGGCTCGGATGTCTTCCCAAACTATTTCTTACGAGTTTCGTGTCAAGTTGTCGGGGCATATATTTACATTCCAGTGATGACAAAGTGAAATATTGTTCCCCCTCTGTCTCCCTTTCTGTTTTTCTCTCTCTTCGTCCAGCGTTTGCCCAGCACTGTGGTGTTTCCAGCTGACAGTGGACCATAACCGGACGCTTGTTTGGTCTGTCTGAGCCTGATAAGCTTTCTGAAACATGTCAATAGTGCTGCTGGCAGAGGCGTAAACTGGCCCCCAGCTGGCTGACTGAACTCTACACCAAGGCTGGCTGAAGTCATTGGCAGTGACTTATATACTATAATACCACTGCACACAAAAACTCTACATACCGAGACAGACTTCCTGCTGACAGGATGGACTTTTAATTATGCTGGTATTATTTAAGAGCCAGAGCTGCTGCTGTTGGTCGAGCTAAACCTTAATTACAACGGCCAAAGAAGCTCAAGGGAGAGCAGACTCTTAACTTGGACATAACCTATGGTGACAATATGTAATATAACAATTAAAACATAGTTTGAAAGTTAATTGAAGCAGTCCTGGAAATATAAAACTAACTGCCTTAAATACGTGGAGCTGTTCTCGGTCAGATTTAGGCTTTCACACCTAAAGTCTGTTTGTTTGATCCGAATCAATGACCAAATCGTTCCAGTGTTGCATTTTGCCTCGAGTTTGATTTGTGTTCACACGGCAGCTTTTACCAGCAGACCAAAAGTTTTGATGTGCGAGGAAACTGCTCTCTGATTGGTCAGATTGTTTCCTTCAGAAACTCCCTGAAGTAAACAAAGAGAGAGAAGAAGAAGAGAGAGAACCGGGGACTTTAACATATTGTTGTCGGAGTTGCACAGTTCGATCAGTTCCATTCTCCTTTAGTTTTTCACTGAGCAGTTTGAATACCTCCTGTATTTTTGTGCGTTTCCAAAATCATTTGTGAAATTGTCAGCCATATTTCTATTTCCTCATCGCTCCCTCACGTCTGTCCTCTACTCATCTTGCTGCCTGGCTGCGTGTCTGTCTCTGCAAGTGTCAGCACCCGTTAACAACCCACAATGCACAGTGTTTTGGTTTGCTTCCGGTATTAGGTCCTACTTTAAGTCCGACTGTGTTCTCACATTAATCGAACTGGACCATAGTTCATTCGGGTTGGTCCGCACCAGAGTTCGAATGCGTTTTCTCACCTGTCCAAACGACTGGTTCGTTGCAGAGTAAAGCCCCAAAGTCGGGACCAAAGCTGTCAGGTGTGAAAGCATCCTAACTCACTTGTTCGGTAGTGTTGCAGGTGGTGGTGACTCAGCACCAGCCTGCCCTTAACACTTCATACATTATATATTAATAATATTGTAGAAATATAAAAAGGTATATGGAAAGAATAAACAAGTGAATAGATGTATGTGAGGAAAACTTTTTCTAATGCCATTTATTCATTCTTTCCTTTTTTTTTCACTTTTACTTTCCAATATTCTTTTTTCTTTTCCTTGAAGGGCCAAGCTGTCAATCAACTTGCTTTGGGCGGGTCTTCCTGTGGAGGCCGAATTTTCATACATTTCTTTTCTCCTTATTTTTTCTTTTATGTATTTCTCCTCATTTATTTTCTTTTTCATTTGCAGATTTATGACTCCATATGATTTCTCATCCTTGCAAAAACAAGTTCAGGTCTGAGTGTGACCTCATCGCTCGCCGTCTCTCAGCATCATTTTTCAGAACACAATATGTTATCTAACACTTTCGAGATGCAATAAAAGAAGAGGTTTGTGGGTTCAATGAATGCACCATATTCTCTTTTTTACCATTTGAAAAAAACATCTACTATCCATAAAACCAAGCAAACAAATCTGTCAATATCCAAAGTTATATTTACTTTCTTCACAACAAAATTTTGTGTGCAGGCTTCAGCTGCTTTTGTGTAACACATAAAAAACTACACACACTACTTCAACAACAACAGCTCAGTGTGCGATGATGCATCCAGCTCATCCGGCCTCTCACACTCTGATCTAACAATATAATAGATGAGGCTATTTAAACTTGGTGAGTCTATACACATTGCATTAGTGGGATGGCTCATATAATGTTGTTTTCCACAGCAGCCATCAATAAATTTGGAACAAGAGACAGACGAGGATTTGTTTCTTTCTCACTTTGCTGCTTTCAAGAATTATTTATGTGCATAATTTGTGTCATGAAAATGACTCAACTCCTGAACACAAAGACAGAGAGACACAGTGTCTCATAATGCAGCAGACAGGATGTTAGGATGTGTGGGTGGGACTTACGAGAGGGTCTTCTCCAGCCGCCCCCCTGTGGAGCCGATGATTTCTCCCAGGGTGCAGAAGGTCTGGCCCAGAAAGTCCTTAGGGGCAGAAAAGATTGATTTTTGATGGATAATTGCAAGACATGGACCAAACCTGCGGCTGTAACGCCTCAATTTCCCAGTTTGGGATCAATAAAGTACATTTATTCATCTATCTAAAAGTTAAAACAAGACTCTAAAAGTACAGCAACTACAACCTGCAGATACATTTTATTCATGTCATCCTTGAACAAGACTCACATCCCCATATGTACAATGAAAAAGTGAAATGGTGATCGCTCTGTTCATAAAAGACGTTAAAGTATACCTTTCAGTTCTTTCTCTTGTAAGTGATGGGGAACAAAATCTGCAGACCTCCAGTGCAAAATAACAAACACGTTCAAATGTTCTGTTTTTACCAAATGCGGGGAACAAAAATGTCCAAAGCATCGGCCAAAATGCATTCACTGAACCAATGGGCTTCGGGCTAACAGAATTAGCTTTTTATTATTCTGTATAAACAGATAACTGCATTTTTCAAGCAGATTAAAATCCAATCGTAGGCGTCTTCTGTCAGCTCCACTCTCAAGTATGAAGTTTCTAGTCGGCCTCTAAACAAGGACCAGAGCTCGGTAAAGGAAGTCTTGGCTCAGGTCTCCATTATCAGGAACACCACAGAGTTCACACTCAGATGATCGGTTGGTTCAGGATTGGTTCAGAAGTTTTTCTGCCATTAGATTTTGAGTACCGTCACTAACTTTGAAATCACTTTAAAGTGATAATCTCGAAGATTTTCATGTAAATGATTGTTATGTCTCTATCTAACGCTGAATGAGGTAACACAATAGTAATTGAGCCTATGGTCCACTGATGAAAGCCTTTGCATTTGCAGTATTACAGACTGGGTGTCTGGTGCGACTTTTGTGGAAAAAAATCACAAGCGGTGCACAGTTAGTGACGCATTTTCCATCAGCCAGCAGTGGTCGGTCTGCCAGAGAGGGTAGGCGGAGCTAAGCGGCTGCTTTTCCGCTCTCTGCAAGTGTTGCAGTAAACAGTAATCTACTATGGCTGAACAAACAAAGAAAAGATGGATGACTACAGATACAACTTCAACAATATCTGGGAAGTGCGCTCCCGCAATTACCGTTTTTTCTGTTTGTTTGTTTTTTCTTTTTCAAGTTATAACATTAGAAGTCGGCACCAAGGGACCAGCCCATTAAAATACATGAACACTAGAATAAATACTCGACAGGTTTACTGGACCTCCTGTGATTTAATAAACAGGGTTAACACTAAAGACTCGATAGCAATTATGAAGACCATAAAATCACTGGGGATAGAAAGAGGGATATTAAGGTTGTTAAAATTATATTAAAATATTAATCTTATGTTATTAAAGTGTCATTTTAAATTAAACTTTAAATGTAGGGTTTAATTCCACCTTTTATATGAGCATGCATGAACTTAACTAGGTCGAGACCAGGACGCACCTGTGGGGGACTTATTGACTGATTGATTGCTCTTTAGAAGGACAGTAAATGCTGTCGCTTTAAAAAGGAGTTTTCCCCTTAAATCAGCAGTTTCATTGAACAACAGATTCTGAAGTTTCTAAAGAGCCCACACACTACAGAGCAAAACATATGGCAACACAAAAAGCCGAGCGATGAAACGACACAATAAACCTCCTGCACAACAACAAGGGCAGAGCACTACGTGTTTATCTGTCGTATGTGGGCACGAGCAGGTGTAGGTGTGAGTCCCCGCAAACCGATTGTGTGTAGCTCCTGTAAATGTCCTGACATGCACAATCTGCTGTACTACACTGTCTCACACAACAACAGCTGCCTGCACTTTGAAGTTCTGGAAATTGCTTTACCTGAGCGAATGATAAAACGCAGACAGACAAAATGAGGAGCAACATTACGGGGGAAGCTTTCCGGGTGGGAGCTGCTCGTGTTTGTCCTTGATGAAATGAGATGAGAGAAGAATGGGAGAAAAATACAATAAAATTAAAGTGGATGAAACGCACAAAAAAATCGCAAGTCTCTTCAGGAGGCCTGGAACATATTAGAAAATAAAACGTGGAATGAATGAGGACGTTATAATAGCATGAGGATAATACATCTGCATACACAGCACTCACCTTCTGCTCTCCATTGAGTTGATTAAAGAAAGAAGAGAGGATAAAGACTTTGTCAGAATTTACAGAGCACTAATAGACTAGGCTAAATAATCATCATCAGCTTCTTCACTCATTGAGCTTTAACAGCATGAGTAATGCTGCATGTAACGTGATAGATTCGAGGGCTGACGAAAGTTGTCAGCGCTGAGTCAAAGCTGTCGTCTGAGTTTGACATACTGTACTTACGTGTTTGGAAATGTTGCAGCTTCTGGAGTCCACATTGTATCTGCGAGAAACAAACAAAATAAGACTGGAGGAAAACGTGGCAACTACATGTGCCTCGTTTTTACATGTTGTAGTTAAGCAGCAGCAAGGAGTGGTTTACAATTTGATATGTGACAATTATATTGCAGTTAATACCAGAGAAGCGATCCGTTTCCCTTGTGTCTTTTGTGCCCCATCTCAATATCCTCTGATTATGACACAATGAGCAGACTTTTCACAGGATTCTCAGCAATGTACTTTTCAAGCCGCAACCTCTGGGGCTGATAATGAAGGCATCGCTCAAGTGCCAAAAACTGCAGTTCCTCGACTGGCAACTTGAGACTGGCTCCAAAAGTGAGTCGATCCCCACTAGGCTCCATGTTTACAGCAGAAGTAAGCATGTTTGAAGCCTGGTACAAAACATGGTTTTGGTCTCTATAGCTCATTTATCTACTCATGACAACTGATTTGTTTGTATCATAGACTGTATAAATAATACATGTAGTCTCAGTGACGTCACCCATTGCTTTCTGAAGAAGCGTTTTGAAGCCTGAATTGCGCCGGCGCTGGCGGTCGCCACACCGGAAATGCAAGAGGTCGGCAAAAAGGTGCAGTGCAAACGTGCTGAAGCCTATGGGTGAGGTCTGTGGGCGGGCCGCATGAAACAACCAGCACCGGCTATAAAGCTCAATGCTCCTCAGCATAGCTAGTGGTTATTAGCCACAGACTGTTTAAATAATGAATGAGCTACTTTCCCAGGAGGAGATTCTGTTTGTGATGGTGACCGCTGCAGGTGTTTAGTTATCAGTGTAAAGAAGTAGCAGACTCGCTTGCCCAGTGACATAGCAGCAACTCGACACTTAACGGGAAGCGTAAAATAATTGATCTTCTCATCACTACGGTCCGCTGTAATCTCTCCGGGGAAAAGCCAACAACTCCTGACTCCTATTTACTGGCGGACGATTAAATAAATGTTTGATGAACACTGAACAGGCTAACAAGCAGCTAAAGCGAGCACAGTATACCTGCTACTAAAAATATATCAATATAATTATACTCGCATTTAACTCTCCAAAAAGCTGGAGCACAGACTTCTTGCACGGCCAAAGTTCCATAAATCCCACAGAGAGATTATTTGTCCTCTAAAGGCTCCGACAACACAAACAGGTGAAGTTAAGTTCAGTGATTGTGTGTCTGTGTTGACATCTAGCAGACAGCCAGCAGGATCCATCTGTCAATTAAGTGACCCTGCCCCAATAAGTGTGTTACAAAAAAATTCACCCCCCGTACAGTTATCTTGAACAATAAAATTTGCTATTTATAACAATAACATGCTGTAATGTTATTTCTTGTTTTCTGGAGCCTCAAGTGGCCACTCGAGGAACTGCATTTTTTTTGCACTTCCGCATTTGCTTCATTTTTGAACACCAGAGGTTGCCGCTTGGTTTTTATATACCTCACTTGTTTAAATTATATTGTGTGGTGTGGTCGCTTTAAATGACAGGTTGGAGCTGCTAGCTGTGGTGCGTGAGAATCTAGTATTAATGTATTTCAATGTTAGCTTTAGTTAGCAGCTAAGGGTGTCAATATACCTGGTTGTTTGTATCCTACCCGCGGAGAAGACGGTGTGTCTTAGCAGCAAACTCTTTTAGCTTCCATAGCTTGATAAGTTAACACCAGCAGTCAGCTACCACCACAAAGAGAATCTCATTCTGTGCAAAATACAACGGTTAACTTGCTCATCCGCCAGCTAAAGAATTCGCCACTCGTAGCAACTGTGTAGCTTTGATAACTTGGCATTTGCTAACCTACACTGTTTAATGAACCCTTGCCCATAACCACTAATGCACTCATATCATAGGATGGCACTCCCACTGTTAGAAAGCTAGGTAGGTTGCTATATAAACTGAGATGAAGGCTAGAAATGCAAGCTAAAGTAGCGTGTAGCTCCTTAGGCTATAATCTATGTCAAATAATGGTGCAGGTGGCTGAAAGAACCGACTTTACAGCTGCTCTGAGCTGCACCCCAGAGACACGGAGAACATTGGAAATAGCTGCAGGCTTTTTTTAATTTATCTAAATCAGATTGAAAGTTTGAAAATTGGTAAACGATTCCTTAAAACCGCCTCACAGAAAGGAATATCTCAAAGCATTAATCCCCGCAGCCTCTCGCCACCTCAGTATGTGGGTTGTTTCACAAAAAGCTTATTATTTGGGGATTGAACATTGGCAATGACCTTGCAAAGCAGGAGGGATGCTCCGAGGGTGGAAATATGCATAACACCACCATAATAGCATCATCACAAACAATGGTCCTGTTCCATTTTCATGTTCACATTGTGTACAAGCTTCTGTCCTACACACCCCGCTGAGTAATAAAAGCACATTTCTGAGCCTTGATTAAAGCTACTGAGGCATGTAAGGGATCTTCCCCAGCATTGATTAAGGAGAGCAGGTAGGTGAGCTGAGCAGAATAGCCAAGTGGGTAAATAGACACTAATTCAATCAGAGGGGCTATCAAATGGGCCTGGAGAGGGTCCGTTTTTTTCTTTTAAACCTCTTCCATGATTGGACATCTAATTCAAGCAGTGATTGGCCTGTTCATTAATCCCAATCGGACAATATAATCAATTTACCAAGACCCCCAGGGAGAGAAATCACATGGCTTGGTTACAAAGCTCGACGATTTTCATTTATAGCCTCTGTGAGGAGTTTTTTGTTGGTTATGAAACAGCGTGAAATTCATTCTGATGACTCTACATGACCTACAAAAGCAAACGAGACCATCAGCGACAAGATTGGTTATTTCTATATAGTTGATTTTAATGCCTGAAACAGCTGGGGGGGGGGGGGGGTAGGTATCAGATGATGTGATTAACTGCATGCTGCCTTTGTTTACACTTTCCATGGCAAAAATTTGAAGTGTGATACATACGACTGTTACAGAAAGCAGGAGATTTTTTGTTAAAATCCACCACTTAAGCAGGTAGAGGACAAAATCAGCAGAAAGATAAGAGATAAAATCAAGAGTTACAACCGGAGCCAACCGTGGACGTCACACATGCAACACTGTCTGGATATCTGGGAAGTGTGCTCCCGCAATTACCTTTTTATCACCAAAGGTGCGAAACTGAGATCTTTGAGAATACATCTTTAAGAATTAAATTCATTGGATTTAGTGAGAAAAAGTGAGTGAAATACTGTCAGGATACTCACACATCAAACCTTAGATTCTGTTTCTCTTCAAAGAAGAAGTCGAGGACAAACTTCCTGACGAAATCTGGATTGCGAGTGTTATCGATTACCTCCGTCCTGCCAAACTACAAACACAGAGAGAAAAAGGTAACTGGTGGAAATAGCAGCATTGATTCATGAGTAAATATATCATAGTAATAATTAAGAACAATACACCAGAGAAAGAAGGTCCGAAAATTCATGAGATTCGGCAGCAGTTCATAATACCATAATAACATTTGACACAGGATTAGAATCTATAAATACGAATCTCCTTTGCATAACTTTTACTACACTGCACCACACTGAGCTTCACTGTGCTGTGTGCTAAATCTCACATCCCCAGAGAAATCATTCCGCTACATTAGAGCCAGCCCTCCAGCCTGCGAGCCCACAGAGCCCCGGTCCCAGCCTCCCACCTGGGCCAGGCCGTCTCTCCATCTCCCCGACAATCAGAGCAGTAATCCCCCCGGTGGACTGCCAGCCTCGCCTTCCGAGCCCGGCCCGACAGCACCGTGTAATGAGCTATTGATCTTGGCACTGCCTCACCTCAGCCTCAATACCGCTACTCATGTCTTTAGTGCCCAGTGCACATAATCCGTGCTATCAACTGCGTCCCCAGCCTATCCATTACCAAGGCCTCGCAGGGCAGCCTATTGGTCCTGAGAACCTACCTGTCTTATTGATCCAAAGGGAAAATCCCATGATATTTCCTTGTAGTGTTTCTATTTTGAGGGTTGGGGGCCCTTGGTTTAAAACCTCACTCAGGGGTGATTGGTTAATAAGACCTGGGGCATTGTGGGTGAAGGTTGGGGAATTGCTTTGTTATAGGGGAGATGTTTTTCTTGTCCTTGAGAAGACAGGACACTTGGCAAGACAGTTATTGGTTTCATCTTTGGGTATCTACGTTGGAATTTGAAATGGCTCCATTAAAATACCATGTTTTTTCTTTTAAGGTTGATTTATTGTTCTTCAGGAAACCTCTGAGAAGAAATGCAATGCTATTTATCACAACAGTGGTGCCCAAGAGAGGGGTTGCTGCTTTACAACTGTGCCGCCAAAGAGAACGAAACTAAAATCTTTGAGATTATATCTTTAAAGTTCTGAATTTCAGATGTTGCTTCTGGAAAACAACAAACGAATCAGCATTAAAACACACAATCTAAAATTTTTATAGTACTGACTATGCAGTATGGCCTGTTTCAGATTATAATTAGACGGATTGTACAGTTTGATGCAATATGTGTAACAATGTAATTTTAACCAGAGGGTCAGTGTGGCCTCACAGAAATATGTAAATGACCAGGACTCCTTAACGCTGCATTACATAGTAGTAGCTCGTAATGTGTTAAAATGTTGTGTCTGCACCACTGAATCAATGCCAAGCCAACGTAGGACACACAAATCCTCCTGAGAGTCTGTTGAAGTCGTATGGTCTCGGGGTTGCGGTTGTGGGTGACAGATGGATCACACATAACAAAGAGTCGGTCTAGACCTGCTCTTTTTGTAAAGTGTCTTGAGATAACTCTGGTTATGATTTGGCGCTATACAAATAAAATTTGATTGATTGATTGATTGACAGGACTTTGAACCTGGAGACCTGGTTATGAAAAAGACTGAAAATAAGTCTCATGCCTCTTTCTGAGCTAGAAAAGCAAACAAGACCATCAGCGACAAGATCGATTATTTCTTTATAGTTATTTTTAATGCCTGTTACCACTGCCAGAGGGAAGTGTCAGGCGAGGCAGTCAATTTGTGCTGCCAAATCAGCCTTTTTCTATATTTTATACGGCAAAGATTCACAGCGAGTGATACGTGTGAATGTTAAAAGAAAGCAGGATAAGATTTCTTACACATGTGCAGGACAAGATCACCAAAGAGATAAGAGGCACCACTTTGTCAACAGGGGGCGCTAAAGCCAACACAAACAGAAAGTTCCTTAAAGGAGCTTTAATATACAGTATAGTGTATATATATATATATTCTTTTAAAGATAATGTTTTTGCATTTGCCTATTTTTTGTTAGGACAGGGAAGATATACAGGAGATGTGGGGAGGAGAGAGGACGGACGCCATGCACCAAAGGGCCGAGGTTTTAAATCAAACCAGCGACCGTGGTGAAGACTTTGCCTCTGTATATGAGGCTTCTGCTCTATCAACTAAGCTAAACCAGCACCCCGATGTAAGAACTTTTTTGCCGAATGTTCGATATGATTAGTTCAGTCACGTACGTAAAATAAAGTAATGAACGTACTAAATAAACTGACATAAGTACACATTTTTACACAATATTTGTGTAGTTAGAAGTTTTAGTGTCTAACAAACTGCAAACCCAGTGTTCTTGTTCTTCCATGCACTTTGGCCTTGTTCACCACAACATGATGAAGGAAAGCACGAAGACAGTGTTATTTGTAGTTCTCCATGAGTATCTTGATGGTTTGTAGGAGCCTCTAAGTGGTCATAATAGCCCAAAGTAAAAAAATACACTTTTAATCAGAAATCTATTTAAAGTGAACGGGCATTAAAGAAGCAGAAAATAACCCCACACAGACAACTAAAAACAGACACACTCCACAATGATGGTCGGGAGGCAGAATCTTGTTAGACCTTCGGGATTTAACAGGATAAAACTAATTCCACTTTTGTGCTTGCTGATAAGGAATGCAATTGCACTATTTTCCTTCATTTCCACTACCATCCATCATTAGTTGAATTATTAAAATATACATCTAGAATGGCCAAAATGCACAACATTATGTTAACAGGAAAACAAAGGATTTGTCAGGTTTCCATTTAAACTCAAATTTCTGCTCCTGGTGTCGATATGTGTTCGGCTGACAGCGACATGTTTACTCTCCTGATTGCGGTGCAGTTCATGCTGCGTTTTTGATTAAGCCCTGCCACATGGAATGAGAAGGTGTGAGGTGTCTTGGAGAGAGGGGATCAGCAGAGACAAAGCCCTCACTGACACATTAGTGTTGACTTTGCATTTGTAAATGGGTAAATACACGGCTGGGAACAGAATGTCATAGGCAAATTAGATGAGGTAAAAAAAGGGTGAGAGATAACATGGAAATGTGTCTGTGTGCCGGAGAGACATGCTGAAAAAAAGGGAGGAAGGGAGGGAATTCAAACTGACAGTAATGAATGGAAGGTCACATGACCCAACCTTAAAAAAGAGTGACAGGGGGCGAGACAGCAAGACGACAAGGGGAGCAGACGGTGCATATTTGATGAGGCCGGAAAAGTAATCTCCCTGCTTTTTCTCCCGGCCGTTCGCCAGGCTGTGATTCTTTTTGTCCAACATCGGAAATATTGAGATTCATTTTCTTCATTCATTAAACAGCTCCCAGGTGTTTGCACGGAGTGGCCTCAAGATTTATCTTAATAAATCCCTGCAAGCCCTGACTGAACGTTTCTAGCGAGGTAAACTAGCGAGGAAGGATAATATTGATTACATTCCTAAATGATACACACATACTGCACGTGGCTAAAATGTTTTCACTCAGTGGCCCTGCATGGGCTTACGACAATCTAGGTGCCCCTTTTGGGTCATTTTTGCACATGAAGGGCTGAGTGGGCATGTTAGCAAATTAAATATGCAATTTCAAGTTAGACTTTCCAATTTAAGCAGCAAAGTTAGCTGTTAGGAATGAGGAACATACAGTGAGACTTTTAAAACAGGAGGAACATTTAAATTTTTATGGGTTTTGGACTCGACAATAAGTAACACATGGTGAGTTGGAAAATGCTCAGTTTTTTAATGTTTAATGCTTAATGTCGTCACTGTTTTTGTCACGTCCATCTTTTTGAAGGAATGCCACCTCATTCGTGACGCGTCACCATGGAGATAACGACGCACAGCCTGACGTTACGAGCCAAAAACTCTGTTGAACCCGTCTACATGTCTCTGCAGAAAGAGTCTTCACCTGGGCAGGGTTTTACAAAAATATCCGTTTTCAGCGTTTGTGTGGACGAAAGGTCAAAACGTAGAGAAAAAGCTACGTTTACGCGTGGACCCATGTACGTGTGGACCTGGCCTATAATCCTAGATTTTCACTGTGTATGGTTTTCTTTGTTAAACGTTTTTTGGGGCTTTTATTTTGAAAGCGGGTTTAGCTTACCTGCTGCCAAACCGGAATTAAAATGCCCGTCATAATACAGTTACGGTGTGCGTATGAGTGTTTCTCTCTGTCTTGCTTGTTTTATACTGCCCTGACGGTCTGTTCTGTGGAATTGTGTTTCAGTAAAAAGCAGAAGATAAAAGTTTCACAAACCATCAGTCACGAGAGTCTGATCACTGCTCTCGCTGGGGATGCTACACCTATAAAGAGAGTAAACCTTGACTATTGATTGTGCACAGGGACACTGGTCTTGTTGCTCCTGTTTGTTATATTAAATCAATCAGCGTGCCCCCTCTGCTGAGCGGTAACTCTTGCTCTTCATACTCTGAGTCACTTCAACACATCAGTGTCGAAACATTACACTATATGGGTACAGACACATTTTGAAGCTTAGAGCCTCTGACGAAGCTACTGTACTGGACGAGTTAGGAAGAACATGTTGTTATAGTCACTGCATTCCTGTAATACACAAATGAGCAAATACATAAATATTGCTGAACTTACCTCCCTCCATTCTTTGGTTCCAACACCCTGCAAATACAACACGACCACTGGCAGTGACGGAGGAGGAGGAGGAGGAGAAGCCGGAGAGCGAGCGAGATGAAAAGAAGAAGAAAGAGAAGAAGTTATTCAGCTCTGTTGGTACGTCTGATGGGTTTTACATGTTGGCACCTGCAGCACAGATATCAAAACACTCGGGTAACTAAATCAATGTGACCCACATTTATTTTCATTAGAGTGGGCTAAGCTAGAAGCAAAGTCAATAACTCCTTAATGAAAGCCATTACACCATTCTGAGACTGAGATACTCGGGACAATTAAGGGATTTCATGTTCTTTTAATCTATAAAGTCTATAATCACCTTAAATGAGGCTAAACATTTAAATCCACATCATTGACTTCCCTGCAGATCTGTTGTCACAACCTTCAGCCGGGTCTTATTATTTATATTCACAATAGCAAATAGCAGAATTGCTGTATGAGGCAATGTTCTAAGAACCAAATGAAACATAGACACCATATGCCTGTGTCCACAAAACAGGAGAAATATAGAAATCAGGAGAACACAACTGAAACATTCTCTGAGATTATGAATCTTAAATTAGGAGAACAAACTGGAAGTTCAGGCGGCGACGGATTCGATTATCAGAATTTGCTAAGACAGGTTATGTTGGTCTTTGCAGCTTTCCTGGAGATAAGAGAAGAAAAGTGTAGAACAACACTTATGGAACAAATACATCTTAACTGAACTAAAAAGACCCAAGGCTGCGTTCTCGCCGCTTCACTCCTGAGGCTTTGTTACATTTAGTTGATCACAGCTGCTTAAAGAGCTCACAGGTGCTGCTGGTTGTAAGCACAGACTAAAATCCAATGCTGTGCCTACAATTTGCCCACAAGGAGTCTAAACGTACTGGGATCGGGAGTGAAGTCTGTTGTACCATAATGGGAGGAGAGATGCAGTTGTTCAATGCGCTAATCTGTTTCTTATTGTGCTCAGACAGCAGGTTCATCCACTCAGGTCAAATCAAACATCAACCTTACGCCCCATTCAAATGTTTTTTGCTTGTGTTTTGACTTTGACCCTGTCCAAGAGGAAGACTTGATTTTTACTTGCCTAAACTTTTTGACTATAGTTTGTCTCCTGAAAAAACAAGCGGCAACCAATGCGGAAGTGCAAAAAACATCAGTTCCTCGAGTGACCACTTGAGGCTCCAGAAATCAAGAAGTAACATTACGGCAGATGGGAAAATTTTTACAGCAGAAATAAACATGTTTTTAAGACCTGTTATTTTACGTTTCCCGTATGTGTCGTTCCCTCGCCGCTATCTCACCGGGTGAGCGAGCATCGAGTCCGCTACTTTTTAGTATGAACAATTGACACCTGCAGTCGGTCACCGCCACAAAGAGAATCTCCTCCTGGGAAAGTTAAACCAGCTCATCCACGAGCTGATGGATCAGCCACAGACACAGACTGCTTGGCTTCGATAACTTAGGCTCCTGTAAACCAACATGGCGGCGGCCATATTTCAGCTTCATTTACGCTGTCGAGAAACCAATGGGTGATGTCACAGTGGCTACGTTCATTATTTATACAGTCTGAGCAAAAAACACACAGACGTGTTTGTTACAAATCTCTGCAAACCAAATCCAAAGGTCAAAACAACTCAAGGTCAGCCAGCTCGAGCATCTGTTCCTCTCAGACGAAGAACTCATCAAAGAGAGTCCGCCACAGTGCAGTCGATCTGATACAAGTCCGTGTATTGTGTTTTTTTTGCAATGAACAACACAATCTCACAAATGTGTTGGCATGGCTACAGAATGTTAAAACAAAAGTAGCCTCACTGAGTGTGATGTCCACAGCCCCACAGTAAAAGGCTGTCTTATGCCTGGGCCATGATAAAAGATTTTTTAAATCTTAACAGATGTTGAAAATGTGACAGAGCCCACATATAACCATAGATTTGCTCCTGTAGTGTGTGGAGAAGCAACAATATGACCCAAACAGCACACCACACACTAAGAGACTCATTCACCAACAACCAGAGTCCGACTCACAGCTGGAAATCTCACAAAACTTTCGCGGTCAAACGAGACTTTAGAGTAAGCAAACATGGCGTACGACGGGCAGGAAGAATTGGTGGGGATAGTTTTTAGGACTTTTTCTTAAAATTCAGGAAGAAAAAAGAACAAACTGTGGATGAAGTGGTGGAGACGGCGTGAACATGGGCTGCACGTGTTACTTTATGCTCCCCGTTTGCTTTTGTCGCCATGGCTGCGCTTCCTTCTTCGGTCAGCTAGCTTCCCCATGTTTCGTTCCACATGACAATCCACAGACTGCATTCTCGGCTGTCATTGGGGTTCCCCCCCCAACAGAATAATGGATCGTAATTATTTCATTTATATTTATGATTTGAAATCGGTGCGGCCACGATGGCCCTCCGAGCAGATCGGAGGGAGTAAAATCACTCTTAACATCCCTCACACCACAGGAACATCTGGAGAGATCATCTTTACAACCATCAAACAATCAGGACTTTGCTTACGATTGTCGGAAGGGGGGAATCAGGCCCAAAATCGGCCCGATTATCTTGTAGTGTGTACCCCGCTTTACACACACATCATAATCACGTTGTTCCTTTCATTTGCAGTCACTTAGCATCAAATAAAACACATTCAGATTGCTTGGTTTAGAATTAGTTTCGTAGCACTCTGAATAGTACATTCATTGGTTCTTTATTAAGTAAACACTAAATTCACATGTCTTTGTCATTGCTTCAATTAAGTTATACTAATTAATTTCTCTTTTCTTTTGCGTTACCTGGCTGCTGGGTCTCCTTCCTGGCATTGCCAAAAGATGTGTCTGAGGTCTGGCTTCATGGACCATACAAAGTGCTCTGACAGGATGGGGGTGGATTACACTTTAATGAAGTTGTATGTTGTCATCCCCTGCGTGTATAGTCTTTTTTGACTATAGTCTCAAGTTTTGTTAGCGAGTATAAATGCCCCCTCAGTTCTGATTTTGTTGGTATTATTTTTCAGTAGTTATGTTGTGATGACCTCTTTTAAAAGGCGCTGTAACCTTTAATTTGCCTGATTAAGTTATTTCGCTTTTGTCAAACTCCTAGTTTTCAATAACAAGTCAGATATTTTAATTTAAACCTTTGTGCCTTTGTGCTTTGACTGCTTGGTCCACGACACTGAGTTAACCTAAATCAAAGTGTGGGGCCCTGAGCTTTTATTACTGCTTCAATATTTATAAAACCCTGCTGGTGGTTTTGCTTTGAAAAGCATTAATATGCAATAAGGCAGAGGGAGGCCAATTATAAGCCAAACATGTATCTTGTTGTATTCGGTTAGACATGCAGTACGTCCAGGCATTAGAAAACAAACAACACTTATTAGACGCCCTTATTGGATGTATTCATAATTGGCCAAGTGTTGCTGTTTGTGTCTAGGCGGGCGCCGTCAGCCTCTGTAAAGTTTGGACATTAGCTCTAATGAACTTCAGACTGTCTCGACTGACAGACAATTAAAACCACATTTTCCCTCCTAATGAGCAATTAACAGAGGGGAGATAACAGAGAAAGGGCAGCAGGCAGCAAACCTGTTGGGCATTGCGTCTTTGGATAAAACAATCTTTTCTTTGTCAGACTGTTAACCATACAGCGCTACTTACAAGGACTTTTTAATCTGGGTATAAGACGTTAAGCAGCATGTACATGTCGTATAAGCCTCTAATTATATCACAGAAAAGAGGGCAGCAAAGGCAAACAAACTCCAGGGATTACATCAGTTTGTATCAAAGTCATACCCCGATGCATTGTCTATCCAAAACTAAAATAATGACGTGCAAGAAGCACAGCGTCTGTTTCTGTATGTGAGATAAAAGTCAGAGGATTTTAATGTATCCCCAAGGTTGCAGAGTATCAGCGACACAGAACGACAGTGGGCCTAGACTCATCTGCGTGGAGGTTATATCAGTGTCCGAAGACCCTGGCTGATTGCCTGCTTTATGGAAAGTGACTAAGGAAGGAAGGAGCTCATCTGGGAAGCCACCGAGCGACTATATCATGAGATAAAAGGCAATTCTTTTACACTCAGAACCCCTACTGCAGTTACAACTCCTGACAGCTGCAGGACGGCTACCTCAGGTGACTCCCAACATGAATGAATCAGAGCGCAAATGGTGTAATGCTCTCTCTGGGATCCACAGATTAACAGTACGGAGTAAAGAGAGAGCTGCAGAGACACTGAAAAAGGACTCCAGCAAACAGGAGTGAAAAACATTTTGAGAAGCAGTGGTCACATTTTTGTTGTGTTAGAAATTTTGCTACTTCCAGACATATTTTAATGGAGATTATATTTGCTATAAGTATATTTGCTGCCTTCAACAGCCCTTTCTCCCTCTGTGTGATGAGATGTGCATGTGTTTAAGGACTTGATCTGTAGGTTGAGTCACTTTCCAGCTGAATTGGTGCTAACACACTTTTTTGTGTGCGTGCATTCATTGTGGCAACTTATCCTCCGATATCTCAGATAATTTTTGCACCCAACTTGTCTACGACTGTTCAGTGGTTTCTCAGCCAAGGTCTTCAATACTGACCCTTTCAATCAATGAATCAACCTTTATTTACACTCAAGAAATCACTGAGGGGTAACCCTCATTCACAATGACATCAAGTCAATTACAGAAGCAATTAAAAGACAGACAACAAAGCATTTGTCACGATGCTTTGGCATCTCAATGAAGACGCACAAGGTCTCGTATGATCAGCGTCAGTTTCAAGCTAATCTCTATTTACAGATTCTACATAAAAGCGTAGAACATGTAGGCAGGGACGGGGATTTTTTGTCCGGAATGTGTTCTGGTTTCCATTTGTCATCTTCATCTGATGACGATTTAGCTTCTTATTAATCTCTGTAAACAGACATCTGCATGCTAACAGCTAACAACCTGTTCTAGATCTAAAATTCAACTTGGGAACAAATTTGTCATGTTAAGGTAGTTTTCTCCTCCTCTTGAGGACAGACCTGATAAAGCTTCATGTTGACTTGTTCCTAATCTGCATCATGATGTTGTTATTTCAGCAAACTGAAGAGCCGTTAATTAAAGTCGATCACAAGAAAATCTGTTTCTGTTTCAGCTTCATCCCGCTGGACTGTAAACAATGCTGCGTACGGAGAAGGAAGTTTGGGCTGGAAGTCCTTCACGCTCACCGCTGGTTAAACCGGACATGCCCGACATGTTCACTGTTGTCCCCAGAGGCAGACGATAGCTGATGGGTTCCAAAAATGGTTTCAACCTAATATAGTGTCTGGTTTCTTTCTTTTTTAACATGTAGTTAATGTGAAACCATCCGTTTGACCTTGTTGTGGGTTGAATAACTCAAAATTTTTTTCTTGTTTCACAAGGAACACAAACCCCGTTTACCTGGGTACAAATACTGCCTCATTCGATGAATCCATTGGCCCTGAAAGCCATCATTCTATGTCTACATCGGCTGTCTGTCGCCCTCCACCACTTACCAACTTGGACAAGATATTTCTCCCATGTCATCACACTTCCCACAAGCTTGACAGCGACAGCAGTTGCCTGAAAAGAGGGCAATTGCACTTCATTTAAGACTTGGGAATGGGCTGTAATGTCTAGCATTACAAGGGACTCCAGCCTCCCTCTGCCCTGGTAACACCTCCGAATTGACTCAAGATTATGTGGGTTATACAGAAATATAGTGCTTCAGTACTTTTCAGGACAAAGGTGCAAGCACAGTAAGAGACATTTCAGTCCCCTCAGTATTAATATTCCCATCAGTATGTTGAGTGTAATTGAAAATGCCAGAGTCAAGCTCATTCTGCTAATGCCAAGTGACCTGTGAGAAGGTTTTTCTGACCGGGGATTTCTTGCTGCCTGCCTCTTGGATTTACGCTGCAGGAAAATATAATCAGAGAGTATGCAGACGTCGACAGGATGCAACAGGCTTACTTACAGGCTGAGGGCACAAGCTGCTCACTGCGATGTGAGACAGGGAGGTAGGAACGTGAGGCGGTGGGGGTGGAGCTGGGAAGAGAGGACTGACGGAGGACAAAACTGAATATTAAAGGCAAGGTCAGGAGGGAAGGAGGTATAAGAATTTTTTTAAAAGTTTGGTTGGACGAAGGACACGGAGATAGATGACGTCAGGGGGGCATGGATGAAGAGGAGGTAAGGTGTAGAATAAAAGAGAGGCAATCTGAGTCCGACACAGTCCGGTGGTGGCAGATTACAGCCGGAGAAGATGGGGAAGGTTTAAAGGGTTTTTCTGTCAGAAATCCGTCACTGATACACCTCTCACACGGCAATTTAGGCGAGGCATGGTGGGCATACAACCCTGATAATCTCTTGATCTGCGGCCAAGACAGGGATGAGGCAAAAGAGCACCGATCCTTGGGAGGCCAATCCTTGAACCTCAGTGGAGGAGCTCTGACGAAGCTGCTCAGCTGGAAGCCAACACAGGGACATACCCTGCAACAGGCAAGGGTTCTTTCTGTGAGAATCCAGGCTTCTCAGGAGGAGGCTACGTCACAAAGAGAGCACCCCATCCACCGTGACTGAGATGGCATGGATTGCCCCTCATTCTCAAAATCAAGCTCTGTTAAAGTGGTGATGTTTCTTTGTCTAAAAGAATGAAGTTAATTCTTAAACCTGCAGTAAGTGATGCAGTTTCTTTCTTTACTTATCATGAAGGAACAGAGAGACGTAAGCATTTATTTGTCTCTGTGGAGGAATCTAAGTCCAATATTCACAGTCCTTTTTTGTCACGTCAGAAGGTTAGAGGTCGAGTTTCAAGCCGGAAAACATTCAAATTCAAGTGGGGGTAGGCGATTAGCCTAGCTTAGCATAAAGAATGGAAGGAGCTTGCCTGGCTCTCTCTAAAGCACCTTTAAAGGTCATTAACACACTCGGGATACGTTTACACTGCTTTCATTTTAATATGCAGAACTTTGGCTGCATTTACGCCAAGCATCCACACTTCTCCAGCGTTTCAGAGTCCCCTTAAAATTCAGACCTTAATTCAGCAGCTTAATTTTTATCCAGTTGAGCTTTAAAGTGTATGGGCAGAAACAGAGACCTTTGTAAACCATGTTGCAAACACGCGACCTTTCTTAAACCGTCACGCCCTTATCACATGACCCTTTCCCATCACAAAACAAACCTCGATCTCATCCCGACTCGCAGCCGTTAACTCAACATGAATAATTAACTAAAGGCGCTGCAGAGCTTGTTGTGCATGCCAGCTGCTGTTGAGTAGTTATATTCTGCATTGTCAAGCTAATATTGGAACGATACCCATGGTCCAACAGCTTTATGAGCCCAACATGGAGCACCTTTGTTTATGATGAGAGAACCTGTACCTGTACTGCGTTTACACCGACATGGCCATGCCTTGTGTAACAGAATGATCACGTGATATATGTGTTTGTGTTAGTATGGATCGAGATCAGCTGTGGAACTGTGCTGACACACTCGTCTGGATCAGCCTCAGCCTTGTCTCTTTAATCTGTACACAATAAGAAATGTAAATTGACTGTTTGCAGTTTTATTCACAGTTTTGTGTTGCGACAATTTCTTGTAACAACTTCCAGTCTGTACTCGACCGGGAGCTCCATTTCCGTGTTTATTACACGTACGTGATAAATGCAAACAAATCCCATTAAACAAGCAAACTGCAACACTAGATTTTACTTTAGGAATTAAAATAATTTATTTATTGATCAGTATTTGGTTGTTTGTAAATGGGGGTATCCAGCATTAAAGGAGAAGTTTGGTATTTTTAAACCTGGGCTCTACTTTTACAAATTTGGGTGTCGAAATGACTCCAAACTTTTGGAATCGGTCCAGTAGATGTCCTCCGCCGTAGCTGCGATATGGCCGCAATGGCTGCAACATAAACCCCTGGGGCAACTGCGCCCGATTAAAGTACGTCCACTAAAAGTGCTTGTTTTTGCCGCTGACAGGCTTTCAGAGTGAGACTTCTCCTTGAGCGAGACTTCTGTTTCCTGTTACACAAAAAGGATCTTACTCTTTACAAAAAGGACGATCTTTGTAGGGATCATTTCCGTAATGTTGTCGGAGTAACAATCTGAGCCTGTCAGTGGCAAAAACAAGCACCTTGTGGACATACTTTGATCCGGCGCAATTGCCCCAGGGGATTATGTTGCAGCCATTGCAGCTGTATCGCGGCTACGGCGGAGCAACTGGACCAACTCCAAAAGTTTTTTGTTCCTAAGAGTCATTTTGATTGTAAAATAGAGCCCGGGTTTTAAATTACCAATCTTCTCCTTTCAAGCTAAAACAAGGGGTTACATTGTTATTTAAAACGTACCTTTGCTCAAAATAATGCTTAAGCTCAACATTTAACAGCAAAATGTTTCATATCTTTGCCACCTGTATACGATCCACTTCCTGACCTAAAATAGATTTCTGTTTTGTTTTAAAAATTCCCTTTCTAAATAAATGCATGGCCATTAAATGCCACAGGTGTGGGATGGACGGCAGTGAACGTCTGAAGCAGCAGGAGCTGCTGGCTCTTTCCTCAGATCTCATCAGGAGGCCAGGGGGGTAATTAGAAACCAGTGACCTTTATTTGGATGCTATGACTCAGGCCCTGCCTTTATTCTCCTCCATCACTGAGTCTTTATTCAATTTCAATTGACCTGCTCATGGTAGTGGAACTTGTCGACATAATAAGTATGCAATGGATGAAGAAAAATGTAATATAATTAAATTCTTTGCCTTCCATCATTTCTTTCATCTGTTGTCTTAAGTGCCCTGAAAGCAGCTCCGCCGACTGTTAACAGCACTTTTCACAAAGTGCTGGAAAAGTAATAAAAAAGGAAAATAACAGGATTCTAAATCATGCAAAAAGCTGCATTAATCATATACGTTATATAGCAGAGCCTAATCTGTCAGATGAGTCATTTTCAGATGAGGCACTAAACAGATTTTTAGAACAAACTCTCGACACTAAAACTGCACCTGCAGAGCTATAACAAAACATTCACTCCTACCTGCAAGTGAGTCACAATCCTTAAGCACATACAACAAAAGGGATGCACAGGAAACACCACAATGTGTATGAAAATGTAATAAGCATGACTCACTAACTTGGCGATGAGAAAATTGATTTGATACACATAATTGTGTTTAATTTGGAATACTCCTGGACCAGTGGGCAGCCGTCTCTCCTACAGATTTAAACAGAGTGAAACACCCATGCATGTGGATGGAAACTGTCAGCACTCCACCGGCAAATGGTGTTACATAAGAGAAGTGGGATGTTTCATATGGGAGACTGATAGATAGGTGTTTAGATGGTGCTGGATAGAAATAAAAGAGCCACATAAATCATGAGAGTAGTGTGTAGCTTCAGGAGCTTCACAGGAAAGATTTCCTCAAGTTTTCTCTTTCAACAAAAGTAAAATGTGCGTAGACAGGTGCGTAGGAGAAGACGGAGCGGGTCCAAAGGTGCGAAAAGACTCATACATACTTTCTAATTTGCATTCAAATGTTTATTTGCGACATTTCTGTGGTAGACATTCATTAGGCAGATGGTTTGTGACAACGAGAAGCCGAGCAGTGGCTGAAAGTCTGCACTCAAACACATTTCCTACATGCAAAAAGTACATCAATTTGCTACTGTATAAATGTAAGTTTCCAAAACTCATACACAGCGCTAGAAATGTGAAACATTCTTCAATTAATAAGTAGATTAGTATATAAATGAATGCTTAAAGCCACAATTAGAGGCCTTACAAATAATGTTCCCTGATATAATGTTAGATTTGTATGTGATCCTGCAGGGACACATGTAAGTAGCAAGCGAAAGACAGCATCAATTAAAGAAATGTAATTAGGTGCATATTTACAGCATCTCCATAAAGATGGTCTCCATCGTTACACAACTTGTCTGATGATCTAGCACCGGAACATTGTGAAGAAATGCATGAATGCAGTGTTCACAGTGTGCTGAGTCTGTTGCATGTTCTCTCTTCAACTTCCAATGTTTTGATGAGCCAGTGTCATCTGTGATTTTCTTACTACTATGCAACTGAAATGATATCGATGTAAAGCCGGAAATTACGCTTTTTGAAGTCCAGAAGGGCCACTTCACTGACAGAAAAGCTTTGCCAACCACAAAGCCGTACAGTTATAGCTGTTGGAATGAAAGCAGAATCTCATGAATTCCATTATTTCCATCTGGGTCCAAAAGAATGTATCATACAGATGAATTTGTCCCTGACCAAATGCAAGAACTTCTTTTTCCTTCCAGCCTATAATCTCTTCACAGATTTCACTTCGTCTTATTACCGCAGTTCAAATGGAGAGGAATTTTACCCGCTCGGGGAAATGCATGAGGGCTGTTTGCATCTCTCCAAGGGCAACGTCAATGTGGTTGAGGTCACACATGCCTGGAATATGTTAAAGCCCCGTCAGGAGTGGACTGAATAAGACTGTGCAAATGGTCGGCATGAGCATCCAGCTAACAAACAACAAGGCAGAGCGTCGTGTATAAAGAGCTGTGTGTTATAAATGAAACATCCCTCATTTAAAAAACTGACACCTACTCTAAGACTGTGACTGACAGCACAAATTAGTACACAGGGTGCATGAATACATGCCAAACAGGGTTACATAACGTCCACAAAATATGATTGTAATATCAACTGGAGATGGATTGTAAGGATTATTACAGCACATGTTGATGTCTAGATCACAATCCCAAACGGGCCTGAGATGACCCGCAAGGACCATTAGACAAAAACAGGCCCCCATTGGATACTCTTCATACGTCAATCCCTGAAAAAGTACAATTATTTCTAATAAGAACACTTTAAATGGGACAAGAGAAATAAAAAGCCTATATCACTGATTACTTTTATTGTACTACATACTGTATGTGGGAAATCTTGGCTCCTAAATCTCTCTCGTGCTATTGGCTAGTAAATCCAAGGAGCCAATCACAGTCCGTCTTGGGTATAAAATGGCTGAAGAGCTGCAATCCATGGCCTCTTTTGCTGCCTACTTACATCCGAGTATGAGCTATTTTTCATTTGTATATTAATTCTTTTGTAGACACCAGGGCTCGTCCAGAGTGTCTAATGAGAGAACTGTTGTTGTCTGTGACTGATCAACAATGTCCGACCGACAAAACTATAAAGAATGCAATGGTCAGTAAGGGGCTTCGTAATAAAATGAGATGCATCGTATTCTGAATCAAGGTTTGTAAATTGGACTAGCATATAGCCTTCAAAAAACCAGACAGAAAGGTAGCTCCTTTTTATTGGCATGGAAAGTAAAGCATGATTTATTCCGAGAATAACAGTCACGCTTCGCTTCAAGCTTCTCAATAGATCAGCAATATGTACGTAAATAAAAAACTGTTTTGCATCCATATAACCAGGTATTTCTGCAAAGGCAACCTTTCAGTGGATTTACACTCCAACATTAAATTGCTGAAAACATATTAATCTGGAGCCAATCTTTATTTTATCTTAGCCAAGCAATAAGCAATCACTGAAATGCAATATAAATATCACGCACCGCCTGAACTATTGAGAAAGCAATCGTATAAATCCCAGTGTGATCAGCACAGAAATGTGTTTTTACTTGAATGTCATCAGCCAGGATTGGTAGAAAACAGAGAACAAAATTGGTCCCAAAAGGGAGCCCTGTGGGACACCGCTGTCTCAAGTAAATCTGATTTGTGTCCCTGTACCTAAACACACAAACACAGTTTGATCTACCAAATAATTCCAAAACTAATTAACAGCTTCAGGACCGAAACAAGTATCCAAAGTTTGTTTCAGCAGCAATTTGTTGTCCACTGACTCAAACGCCTTCGATGGATGCACTTATAAGGCAGCTCAAAGCTGTTTTCTGTCCAAGGCACCAATGAGATCGTTTGTCACAAACGTAGCGGCAGTTCTGGTGCTGCGGCAAGCTCAGATTGAAAAAGTGCTCAGAATATTTTCATCAGATCAGAAGTATGTTATCTATAAATTTACCTGGGAATCAAAGATCTCATTTGGTCTCCACTCCTGAGGGAAATATCCAGCTCCTTTTCACAAAATGATGTGCAGCTGTAACCAGCGAGTCATCGACTGTGTCTGTAGGTTGTGGGTGGTGTAGGTTTAGTGTCAGCTTTTGGAGGGGGGGATGAAGTCAGAGGTCCATCAATCACAAACTTGTGAATCACAAACTGGTGTCATAGAGAACTGATCATTTGTGACAAATACTGTTGGAAATGAAAGGCTTGTTTTAGTGACACTGTCACTGAATAGGATTTTTTTTTTAAACTAAAAATGGATGTAGAGGATGTAGGAACACTTCTTTCAGCCCTGAACAGCGACTGCAGTCTTTCTTCAGGTCTCAACAACCTCTGTGAATCAACTCGGCAGGCTCCATGCCTTCGAGGCAAAACCCAGGGCACATCATTTACTGCTGCTCATAAACCGTAATTGTAGTGAGGGTTGTTGTGAGTTGTGTGTTGTAGGTAAATATATCAAAATGCCGGTATTTGTCACCTCCTACTGCATGGCTGGATTTCAGTCTTTGAAAAATGTTAAATAAAAAATAAAAGGCAAACGGCCTGTATGAAAAGTGAGGAAAAAATGGAATCGATTTAATAGTTATAAAAGAATACGGAAAGTAAATAGAAGTGGAAACTTTCCTCCGCACAAAGGGAAAGCTCTGAAATGGAAATACGTGATCTCATATAGGTTTATCCTCAGCCCTCTGTGCTTCATATTATTCATGTCCATTAAAACATCAATAACAAATCACTCTTTTCAAGCCAGCTTTCAAGTTCTCCACTTCAAACAGGCGCACGTTGATTGCAAAGGTATACATCCTCCGTGTGGGCGGATACTAAGAGGCTTCAGGTAATTTGATTGTTGAGTAAGAGAAACTCAAATTTAATTTACACAATGACCGGGCATCGTGATACAACATCCGCAAGGACAAACTCTGAGTCATCGACATATTAGAAGGAGATGTGCTTCAGAAACCTGCTTTGGTATATTGGCACACTCTTGTACCAAGCCACAACACACAAACGACACCAGCACGCGCACACACAAACTTTCCGCTCAAGGGCTGATGACTAAAACTCTGAAGAGGGAAACACAGGAGAAAAACACCACTTCACATCCCAGTTTTGAATTCTAGAGGACAATTTGACGACAATCTCAGGTGTAAGAAACAAAGCAGAGATTCAATACCGCTCTGATAAAGACAGTCGATATCACTGACAGCATCTCTGGGTATCATAAAGTTTCATCGGATAACAAGTAACATCAAAGTGTTGCAGCCTTTGGTGATCTTTCTATATTTGTACGACCCAAATGTAAAACCATGTTCTACCACGTTTGATGTCTGTGTATCTGACAGTGATCACCGACTTTGATCCCTGACAACCTCACAAGATAATAAACACTTTTATGATCATAGCCTCACGGGTGTTTGGACTCTTTCTTTCTCTCCCTGTTGGTCTTATTGTAGAAGGCTTGAGCTTGGGAACAGAGTAAGGTGAATGAAACGCAAATGTGTAGATATTTATATGGAGATCTTTAAGTCTAAAGGCAGTCTGAACAAAGTCACAAGTCGCCAACACTCTAATCTTCCCATCTATAACGTGAAAGGACTATCAGCCTCATTAAACTGGAACCTACCACATGCTCAGGTAAGGGAAGGGTTTACAACACAGATACCGACATTAATAAAAAATGTCTTCTGCTGGGTGCATCAACGTAAACAGATTATTTTCTAGAGATTTGACCTTTGTCACATAATTGACTGCCGACGCTCAGTGCTAAGAAGACCTAATGATGCAGACCAATGACTGTATGTAAAGATGGATGACGCGTCTGAAGCCAGAACAGCCCCCGCGATGGGCGCTGCCATCCTGCGCTGGTGGTGTAATTTGGAGCCAAAGCTGCGCAGTAGAAATCGGAGGGTGAAGCCGCCGTAGCCATTTTGGCTAACTCAAGACACACTTTACTTACTGAAAACAAACGGCAAGGATCCCGCACTCCAGCGTGTTTAACAGCAGAACAGCTTCTTGTGTTGGTCTGAAGCTAACGTTCACAGATATGGAAACTTCAATGAATGTAGTGATTGTTTTAGTTACGTTTCCTCTCACCGATCCTCCTCTAATCTGCTACTCGGGAACAGATCGGCTGCAGGAGCCGGATTTGTCAACAGAGCTGTCAATCATCATTTTGACAGCATCAAATAACTAATTAAAAATAAACTTGAATGAACACTTGGACATAAATCAGCATGATAAGAACTAACTATAATGACAGAAACCATGTTTGAGAAAAATGTATTTGACGTGTATTTTGATTTTATAGTTTGACTCATGTCCCATCTGTTTACATGGAGGAGGCGGGCTTTATGACCTATACTGCAGCCAGTCAGCAGGGGGCGATAGAGAGGGTTTGGCTTCACTTTTAGGGAGCTGTCATGTCGTCCAACTTTTAATACAGTCTACGACGCAGACCTGTTTTCACCGTCACTGATCGAGCAGATGATGAGCTCTGTCCTCACAAGCAGAGCAAAACCAGGAAAGATCAAAACATGAATCATAAAATCAATCAGTTGAATCTTTGCGTTTGTTGTGTTCAGCTGCATCATTGTAACAGAGCAAAGCAGAAGCAGCAGCACGGCAGACAGTAAACTTTACATAACGAGTTTCAAAATGACCCTTCAGTGTTAAAGTTCCCGGTGTTTAGTGGGAGCTAAAGCTGTTTCATATTTATGTCCGTCTCTTTTGAAGCTTTCGGCGGGACTTCAGGGGATTCGAGCGACATGAGACTCATGTTGGATGAAATCAGGAGTTGGGAGTGGTGCAGAACTGAAAATAAAAAAGCCCAATCAAGTTTACCTGACCCATGGGTTTGTTCAATTAAGATTTAACTCCTGCATTTTTAATAACATCATCCCTTTGCAGCACCCGATTGGAGAATTAGCACCAAACAGCTGTTTATCTCAATCTGCCTAACTTTTTATATTTGCGTAAAAGTAGTCGAAATTTAGGTTAATTAATAATTCACATTTTCTTATCTTTGATTTGATTAACTTTCAAATGTGTTCTTTATTAATTTTCTGTCACCTTGTTAATTGATTAACCAATAAATCCTTCATTAAAAAGCACATCTGTGGTGCGTTCAGGTGACCTAACATCAGTCACAGTTATCGAATTATGAAATTTGTCATCTATCATAACTTGACGCGTGTTTAGCAATTTGGGCCCTGTAATGGACCTGGACAGCTTGGCCTGACGTGCGTGTTGATGGATGCCCTGCTATACTTTATAAATAGTCCCACCTGCCAGCTTGTAAACCGACTGTAATGAGGAAAGACACGTCCTAAAAGCCTCTCAAAAATAGATCTTATTGATAGAGTGACAGCCACCGACTCCTTTGGGCCTCTGTGATACATGGAACAATCCTTCCGCACAGGTGAATGCGATGGAACATGTTCGTAGGTGTTGTGTTTCTTCCATCCTGTCTTCTGCTGTTGGCTGGTAAATCCAGGGACCTTTAGCCGAACACAGTCCACTCGGGTATAAATGGGCTGAAGAGCTGCACTTGTGGACCTCTTTACCACTTTCGCTGCCTACTTACTCTCCGAGTACGAGCTATTTGTCAGGACCTTTATTTTTATACTAATTCTTCTGTATGTTGAGGATGATATCAGGAAGGTTTTGCTGTTAAAATTTTAGTTACTTTTACCCATTGAGGGGGTTTAACGACTACCTCTCCTGGTCGTAACGTTCCTGTGAAATCACTATATGTATCATTTACACAACCAGCAGTCTACAGTGATTCCTGTCATACAAGCAGTTCTAATTAAATCTGCATAATTTCATTAATTCATTTACATGAAGTGGAAAAGGAGTGACTGATTGAGTGGGTCAATTTCATCTCTGTTTTTGGTTCCCACACTGGTGACGTCTTCCTTCCTGTCGTTAACTGCAGCTCATGGTCTTTGCTTCCATGTTGCTTTTCTGTTTTGACAGTCGTAAAGACTTAACACCAAACAGCAGGGAGCATCTGTGACCATCATTATATCAACTGATGCCAAACCTTTACTAGATTGTGTTCCAGAATAATGCATAAAAGTTAAATGCTCTTGTATCTTATGACCATCACCGTTCTGAATGTTATAGCGTCTCTATGGATCATGCACTTTGCTTGGATTTTAGCCTTTTGGTCATTTAAACTTTGACTGATAGCAGTTCACGGATAGCAGTACGGACCAACCATGGAATTGGGACTGGCAGCTGGAGAGGTGCTTGTTCCTTTCCTGGGCACTGTCAAGGTGTCCTTGAGCAAGGCACCGAGTCCCCCAAGTGCTCTGGTGCACATGTCCATGTGCAGCCCCCGCACTCTGGCATCTCTCCATCAGTGCATGTCCAAAGAATCCTGTTTGTGCATGTCTGTACTTCGGCCTATGTGTGTTTAGCATGTTGGAAAAATTGCTTCTCCCCTCTGGGATTGATACGTTTAAAAAATCTCAGATTGAAAAGGAGTACTATCAGGACACTATGTGAACACAGGTGTAGATCACTATTAAAGCCGAGTCTCTGTTATGCTCTATTGGTCACCTTTTACTTTGACTTCCCAGTCAGCGCTCACAATAACATGTGGGTCCCCAAACATTTGCAAGTGTGTGCACCTGTGGCAGATAACATTACCAACAGTGTCATTGTACATGATGCAATGCAGAAGCAACAGCTAGCAGGGTGTAAACTTTACAACGTCAACAAATGACCACAACACTTACTGTGATGTAAAGCTTCATATTGAACATTTTTTAATGCAATGCAAATGTTTGTCTGAAAACAATCTTAGTTCTTGTGTGTGTGTGCAAGAAAGAGGCTGAGATCAGGGTTTGTTGCGCTGCATTGGCCAAGTACTGCCATGTCATCTTCTAGTTATGATATCCCTTAAAGTTGTTTGCAGACGCTTCAGCAACTGCTGCAATGCTGCATTAAACAATATTAGTTTCCCCATCATTAGTGCGCACATGGCTGCACCACATCTATACTACTTAGCATAATAACTCATTTAAACCTTTGGGGAGAAATGAAGCAAGATGAATCGTCTCATAGTTAAGGAACATTTGTATCCTCTCCTCCCTCCCGTGCACAATTCACTTAACTTTTAATAATGCAACTGCTGTACCTATCTACCACACACCAATTAGACTGAACAAATGTTTGTATTATTGCCGCACACCTGAGCAGCAGATGTATGCACGCAGTTCCTACCCGACTTCAAATGTATGGTTTGTATCCTAACGTTCTCTTACTTTTATGGTTTTATGTCTTTCTACTTATTTAACTTTTGCTTCTGTTTATCAGAAAAGATTTTCACAGAGTCAAACTGGTTTAAGCTGCACACACACATGCACACACACACACACACGCACGCACACACACACACACACACGCACAAAGCTCTGAATCTCTCCTCTTGCCTGTACTGTCCATGTTACCTGAGTCCTTTCTTTGCTAATCCAGCTGTGCATTTAGCAACAGGCACCTTCCTGCGCTGCTCACCACATCTGCTGCTGTATTGACTGAAAGAGAGGCTCATGCACCACTTCTGCCTGTCTGTACTGATTGCTGCCCAGTCGCTCCTCCGGCTGCCCTCACATCTGTGTGCCAGTCTCACACATTATCATTGGAGCCTCAGCAGCAGCCCGGGTGAGGCTGGACAGCTGTGCTCTCCAGCTGTGATTTGTGATACCCATTTGAAGCCTGACTGTTCGGCTGATTTGGGGTAACGTCTGTCTGAGAAAGCTTTGCCCTTTGGGCTCTCAAAAGTTACCTCACCGCTTTTCTGTCCAGAAGCTGCTGGACTTGTTTTAGTTGCTGAAGATAGAAAGCTTTAGTGTCAGGAGGGCAAAAGGGATAAACACTGAAAACTTTTAACAGCAGTTTGGACTGAGAGGCTCACAGAAGATGCACTCTCTGTAAATATATTTCCACGGCTCTTTGGCTTTTTGTGTTCTATATTCAGAGCGACAAAAGCTCTCAGTGTTGTTGTCAGAACATTTATAATAAAAATGGTCCGCCAGACTTCTTCTGCTATTATGATTCAAAGACTGAACTTCTAAAGACCTGAAAGGTAAAAAAGGTTATTATTTTATAAGTATTAAACATAGCAGGAGCTGAAGGCAGTTTTCGCCCTTATAAATGCCTTGGTACTCGGCAGCTAAAAGGGAATGTTAGGTATTTTGAAACCTGGACCCTATTTGTTTTTTTCATACATTGTTGGGCTCTAAATGACAGATACAAAACAATAAGTCACACATCAATACAAACTCTCTTTAAGGCAGAGGCAGACCAGCAACTACCTTGTTCTGCAAGGTTAAAATACCGTTCTGGTCAATGGAGACTGGTGGCTTTAAAACCCCCCTCCAGAGAAAATCTAGTTTTAACCTTGTAAACATCTCCATGTGGTGTTCTTCATGCGCTAAGACATATCAGGGACAACAGCTGTCTTGGCCATGGCTGGGCCTGTCTGCTTTTACACTGCAGTGTACCAAGGACAGGCTGAGCAACACGTTGTATAACCTATGGCAACCACTTCGGCGATGCGCGATCCAGCTGTAACCGTCATGGTCGTTTTTGCAAACTCTCTACTAACGTTAACGTTACTACTACTAATTTCAAGTTAGCTAAGTTTCAACAAGTTGCCACTAAACGATGGCAGAGACGTGTTTTGTTTTCACAGTTGGAAATTTGCACAGTTGACAGGACTTTTTAATGAGGGGGAAGGAGGAGATGCCTTGGGAGGATTTTTACAAGGTAACTAAATCAGACACAATTTAATATTTCAAGCAGAGCATGACTGGAGCTGCTCTTTGAAGCGATTAAAAAAAAAAAATCTTACCTGAGCAAATAAAGGTACTCTGTAGTGGTTGTTTTTCTAATGTTGACAGACTCAGTCTGTCAATGGCTAAAACGAGCACTTTTAGACCCTACCTTTCAGAGCATGCAACACAACTGCTGGTACAGGCTTTCATGATATCACGCATTGATTACTGCAACTCTCTACTGGCAGGCCTTCCTGCATGCACATTCAAACTTCTGCAGATGATCCAGAACACAGCAGCGCGACTCATCTTCAATCAACCCAAAACAGCACGTCACTCCACTGCTCATATCCCTCCACTGGCTCCCAGCTGCCACTCGCATCAAATTCAAACCCTGTTGCTCGCTTACAAAACAGCAACAAAAACGCTGTCATCCAGGTCTACACTCCGTCACGTTTTTTGGCTCTCACTGACGTCGTTCCCTCCTGTCTTGTTCGTTGCTTGTGTTGGATTAACTCTCAGATGTACGTCGCTTTGGACAAAAGCGTCTGCTACATGAAATTGTAACATTTAGTGGACGCACTTTGATCAGGTGGATTCTCCCTGAAAATTATGTAAGCGCCAGTACAGGCCGTCTCAATGGCCGGCTGAAACAATGTACTTTTCAGGCAGTTAGATCCCAAAATATGTAATCATGCAGCTTGTGTTCATGTATATGTTTTAAAGCTGCATCACGTGACTGGAGCACTGGAGCAACATTTAGCCTGTATCCTGCACCATTCCCTTTTTGTGTGCTGGTTTTAGATTCTGTGCTTTGACAATAGAATAAATATTTGAGAGCCTCCTCGTGGTGTTTCTGTTGAGTCGTTAGTGGAGTGACAACACAGACTTCTTCCTGCAGGGAAGGCAATTTGTCGTGAAGCCTCCACAGCGTCAGTCGAAGGCTCCCATCATGTAGTCAAGATTGAAAAACTGAAAAAGTAGTTCTCCAGTTATTAACTTGTCTATGTGCAGATGGGTTCATAAATCCAGGAAGTGCACCCAGCAGGAGGGAAGAGGACACATATCCATCTCGTAACAATTACTCATGGAGATTTGTACTCAAAATGCAGTTAAATAAAACCTGCATGTTTAAATCCCACTGTTTCCTAACAATGTACCAGACGCTTAATATACACCAGATGTTTCATTATGTAAAACCACATATTTAATGACTGCAGTGTATACAGGCAAAGGCCTCTTTACAAAAAACTGTACCAGAACTGTATAAAATATGAGTCTTATTTATCAGCAGAAGCAGAACACTGAAAACTGTCGCACCTGTTTGATTTGTTTTTCTCTGGAAGGTGATAACGTGATGCGTTTTCCACCCGAAGCATCAGTCTGAAACTCTATCAGCTTTCACCGAGTCGCACACACACATCAAACTGTTCACCAAAGCGCTGATCACAGAAGCCGACATGTATTGTCTTTCAGCTCGTACACACTACTTCTCTGTCAGCTGCAGCTCAGCCGACCTCACGACCTGACCTTTCTTCCACGCTGACTTTTAACTCCCTCCAAGTCTCGTCCTGGTTTTTTAGTTTACCTTCTCACACTTCTACTTTATCCGTCACCCATCGAGTGCTCTGACCTTCTGGGTTATTTAACCGTGCACGAGCCAGAGGGGGCTGCGATTCTTTCTTTCCTACTGCTTTCCTCTCGATTTGAAGAGTAACATGAAGATCAGTTTCTGCCACAACAACAGCTTCTTCTTTTCTTCCCCTCTGTTGCCAGCCTCAATTATAATGCTCCCGGCCGCTGGCAGTAATAGCAAAAACGTATTTTTATTCTAGTTCTATGTTCATTGTTGCACCAAAACACCGAAACAAATTCCTTGTCGGCCTGTGTGTAAACCTACTTGGCAATAAACCCAGATTCTGGTTCTGAAACAATGCAACAAAGATCATAAATATGAGCTCATATTCAGGTTAATATGCAAATTAGCAATAAAAGTTAAGAAACTCTGATCAACGTACCAGGATCTGACTTGGAGAATGTGTCCACGTCCAGCAGACTCCTGTGGAAACAGCAAACAATGCAGGTTAACATGAATCCTTGGATCTGAATGGGAACACACTGCACACTGTGATGTGTTCGCAAGGAGGCCAAATTATCATCATTTAAACTGGAAGATTTTATCTGTATCATCGCTCCATTAAAGTCGAAGTGAAGTGAAAAATGTCATTTTAATCCTAATTGTAATAATTAGATAACATCCACGGTAATATTGTGCATCTATTTGACAGTATAGGCAAAAAAAAATACAGAAAATCAATTTCTTCGTATTCTTATATCAAAATCCGATTTTTTCTTCCCGTAAAACAAAATATCACGTGTGCCTACGTAAGCTAGGACCAACCAATGTTTTTGAACCGCACTGCACTGTCACTCCAAAGTTGTAGAAAACATGGCTGCTCTAGGATCAGTTATTCAGCCTTATATGTACGAGCCAGAATCGCCAGGAGGTAAGTTGAAATCTTGACAACGACTTGACTACAAGCGAGTGCAAGAAGGCAGCCTGAGGTGAACGACGGTGAATGACGATTGGTCGATTTCAGCGACAGCACGGTTCTACGTAGAAACCTGTAGCTGTTCTGATCGGCCCATTTCAGAGGCAACCTTTTTAATCATGTAATGCAATTATGCAGTTTTCACTTTTTGACTGTAGACAATAAACACCCAAAAATGTGAAACCCATGAAAATATGAGAATATCCATTCAAAAGATACGGCCCTTTTTTCTGGGTACCACATCTCGTAAAGTCTGGATCACATTTGAACACTGAGAATATTTTGGACACAATTTAAAGTGGAAATGCTTCAGGCTTTCAGAGTCCAGGTACGGCAGGCAACAGAAGAATGAGACTGGTCCAGGAACAACAATCAGAATAAACAGGCTGGGGTCCGGCAGCGTGGCAGACACAAACACACACAACGAACTGACACATAAACTATGACAAGTGGCGGGCTGTATGCTGAGGAGCTGACAAAGGCAAGGTAACACAGGTGTGTGAGAAGAAGAGCCCGGGCTGAACAGGGGAAACTAATGAGGGCGGGGCAGACAATCAAACTGGAGGGCAGCATGCTCGGTTTTCAATTTCCACAGGCGCCTGAAGCCCCTACATATGAGATGAACCACTGTGATTGTCCTGACCGGAATCAGCCAGAGCAAATGAAACAAATTCCCAGGCTGCACAGTTGCTGCAACTGTGCCACGTGGTCGGTGGAGTCTGACTTTTTTCTGACATGGTAGTGAGCGAGTCTCTGAGTACACTGGACACTCTTGCTTCTGTGGGATCAAGAATCTTGGGATTAAACAAGATAGGTCAAAACCTAGTATGTGGCTGACCGCATCATGTCAGCGTGCGCTTTTGTGGGCAACACTGGAAGCGTGGCGTCCGGTGACGGCTGCGGGACGACTTCGTTTTCATTTGAAATGCATGAAATTTTATTTTATTTTTACCGCAAGCCGTGCGCGGTTCTCGATCAAACTGCACGGTGAAAATGAATTGTGATGAGTCCTGTTGATCTCTGACATCAATATTAACATCTGTTCCTGCAGTAAAACAGGCATGGAGGGTAAAGTAGGTCAACACTTCCGGTATGCTTTTTCAAAGTAAAAGCCCGATCTGGAATTCTGACTCCCCTCATCAGTACACGATGCTTTTATTTTTAAGTGTTTACGAGCAGCACCCAGTTAGAGACGCGTTTTCCATCAGCCAGCAGTGGTTGGTCTGCCAGAGAGGGTAGGCGGAGCTAAGCGGCTGCTTTTCCGCTCTCTGCAAGTGTTGCGAGTAAACAGTAATCTACTATGGCTGAACAAACAAAGAAAAGATGGATGACTACAGATACAACTTCAACAAGAAGTGAAAATACAAAGAAGAAGAAACAAACTCGACGCTCAGATGAAGCAAACAGTCTGAAAAGGAAAGCGACCGTCAGCCAGGAAAATCAAGAGTTACAACCGGAGCCGACCGTGGACGTCACACATGCAGCACTGTCTGGATATCTGGGTAGTGTGCTCCTGCAGTTACGGTTTATCACCATAGGTGCTGCCAAAGAGAACGAAACTGAGATCTTTAAGATTACAGCTTTAATTAAATGATTTGACAATAAAATTAAACCAACAGTAACTCTGAATGCCATTATGCAGGACAATGAACAGGCCTTTTATTCTATTTTGCCCCAATAATTAGACTATTTAGATTAGACTGTTTAGACAATCCTGCACATAATCCCCTCCAAAAACATCAATTTTATGTTCATTACAAACCTGTGGAGGCTTGCTGATCTCCCTGCTTTGAGTTGTTATATTAAGCTCAGACTCCCTCACTAAACCCCAATAAATGAAGGCAAAAAGGAAGGAAAAGTAAGATACATGTACAATACATTCCTGAGCAAAACCAAGGTTAAATCTCAAAGGATGTCTGAGAATGAAATCTTTTAGCTTTTTGAGGGGCGGGGGGGACAAGCACAAAACCTCCCCACTGAGCTCCCCCTCCCTCCCTCCCCCAGGTTCGGGCTGTCTAACTCAGGTGTCTGGCCACTTCAAGTCTGGATGATCTCAGGAGGGACAACACAGCAGCAGCGGGCATTCATTATTCAGGAGTGGACTGGAAAGACGGTCAGCACACCTCAAGGCAGGGAGACAGGCGGGCTGACAGTGTGCTAAACCCTGACTGAGTTTCACTGCCCCGTCAGTTAGTCAGACGGCCAGCCAGCCAGTCGGTAAGCAGAGCAGCCGACCATAAGGCAGCCTGCCACCAGACAGTAAACGCAGGCGTATGTGGATGCTGACAGTGGATGTCACTGTCTTTACAGTGCGACCCAGACACTTTGGCAATCTATAATCGACTATTTATGTCTGAGAATATCAATGTTAATCTCCTGGGTAATTAGCTCGACTTCATCAGTGAGTATCAGGAGAGAATAAAGGATTTTTGATTGCTGTGATTCATATGAGAGGACTAACTCACCTGAGGTAAAGGTCAAGAAAGAGATAGATAGATAGATAGATAGATAAAACATGAAACAATCTGAAATGTTCCAAAAATGTAGGATGATTTAAGAGGGGATGAGGAAAAGGTATCAGAACTTGACTTCATACTTTGATGCTGCTTGCTTGTAAATCTCAATTACAAATCAGACACATGATACCTGATGCAGGTGAAATTTCACACTTTTTAATCAGTGTTTAGACTGAAATATTTCTGCATGTGTGTGTGAGAGTTTATCTTACCGGCAGGACACGGTAACTTCTATTTTAGTTGCAGGGACTCTGGTGTTGAGAGGGTCGAATTCCCCTATTGATGCCATCATCTCGACTCACAGCGCTAACGAGCATCCGCTAAAAAGACCGAAGATCTGATCACTCACAACAGCATCGGGATCGCAGTAAATCCATTGTGGAGATCTTCTTCTTCTTCTGGTTTAGAGAGCAGCGGAGGACGGGAAAGAGAGGAGAAGAGAGAGAGAGAGAGAGAGAGAGAGAGGCAGCGAAAGTTGAGAGGCAGATTTAAAGTTCATTCATCCTTCGTGCGTTCTCGGTGCGCTCCAGGAGTCTGTCCGGTGCTGAGGAGGAGGAGGAGGAGGAGGAGAGCGCAGCCAACCGGAGGCAGCGGCAACGACACGGTGCTCCCCCCCCCTCTCTCTCCCCCTCCCTCTGAGCGTGTGTCATACATTCACTTACCTTAAGTCACCTGTTACATATGGCTGTTAACGCCAACGTTCATCGAATTCAGTTATCCTTTTGAAATGGCAAATTAGCAGCCATACAATTCAGTTTTCCTCTCTATTCTCTTCCCTCTCTGATATATTCTGGGGTGACGTTTTTCAATTGTTGCCGTGAATTCAAAGGATACTCTGGCTCCAGTGAATACGTTTAAGAAGTTTAACTTTAAGTTTTACGTTGTTAAATCATGTTTTTGAGGTCGCCTATTTACTTGTTTCTTTGTCACTGGTTATTTGACTGTTGTGTCTCCATGGTGACTTAAAGAAAATGTTTAAGCAGAGGCAGTAACAATAAGAGCAATGATTAACCTCTAATTTAATGCGTTAAGCAGTGTTGGATGAATCAGTCCTGATTTGATGCATGAGTCTGCAATGACCCTTTTTTATGAAACTTAAATCCTGCTAATTTATTGCAAAACAAATTAATGCATGAAAAAACTGAGTATAAAAAAACACCCTTATTGATTTCAGTGTTCCATAATCACAAAATGCTAATTGTGATGTGATGATGAGCAACAAAACAAAACTTTGACATCCTGCGACCTGCATGTTTGCAAGTGTTTTCGGTAACACTTAAGGTCCTTGTAATGAGTGTTAGTTAATAGGTAATAAGACCCCTTTAAGTCCTTATAAAACGCTTATTAATAGGGATGCTTTTTGCCAATATCCGATATGCCGATATTTTCCAACCCTTTTTGCCAATTGCTGATTTTGATACCGATATATTAGAAACATGGACGTACCAATCTTCCCTACTTATTAACATTAAATATATGTTAATACGACTATATAAGTGTTAATAACAGTATCATAATCATGTTTATTGTTAGATTATAAGACATTTATAAGCACTTATAGACAATGTATAGACAGCTTAAGAGTGTATGTAATACTTAGTTTAAATCAACCTTGACCGCCCCCCCCACGTAGTGCTCATTACAAACGGCAGCTGCAAAAAGCAGTTAACTGTTAATAAGTGCATAATAAAGGATTTATTAACCTTAATAAGGCTCTGTTCTCGCTTTAGATCCAATAACTGCAATAACTAACTGCTAATAAGCACATAGCTAATTGCTACTTACTGCATAATAAAGTATATATTAATCTGAATAAAGCAACTGTAAAGCTTAGTTAAGGTTTAACGTATAAGTGAGCGAGACTCAATGAATGAGTTTGTAATGCTGTAAGGCTTTTATTAACGCTCTTAATCGTCTATAAATTGTTTACAAGTTTCTTATAAATGTCTTATAATCTAACAATAACATGATTATTATTATTAACACTTACATAGTATTAGTAACATATATTTAATGTTAATAAGTATTTTATCAGTACATAAAAGGGTCTTATTACCTATTAATTCTTGCGTATTACAAGGACCTTCATATATAGCGTTACTGTGTTTTCTATTCATGCTTAGCCCTATTTTATTCTTCGAATAATAAATAAATCATTATCTTCAGATATGCTGCTGTTCAGTCTGTTCCAAATCACTGCATATTTATGTCGGCCTTTTGGAGGTTTGTTTTAACCCTTGTGATTCACTTTATTTGGGCATGTGAGACAAGATAAATGCGTATGAGCGATGGGGAGGAAATGCAGGATCCATAAGAGTTTATTGTTTACCGAGCAAACTAAATGATCGTCTTTAACATTAGATGCATTTTAAAGCTACAGAGAAGCCATTCACTTTGCCTTTTTTTGCAGGTTTATGCAGGTAGGCCAGTAATAAACACCGTGGCTCTGCGGACATACAATGAATAACTTAAAGGGAACTTTATAGCGTCTGAGTGCATACGCAGCAAATAAAGGTGTTAAAGGAGGGGGGTGACTTTTTTATGCCCCCTTGCTCACTGACAGTTTAATCTGGCCGTTGCAGTTAACCACAGGGCCCCCATGATGAAATAAGAACAACAATGTGACTTTTTGCAAATGCAGAATCAAAAGCACTGGAGACTCGTTCACCTGTGGAAACCCTGAACAGGAAACACCCTGCCGTCCAAATGTAAACCTCCCTCCTCCTCTCGCCTCTAGTCGAGCCTCGACCGCTCACCTTGTGATAACAAAAAGGCTCTTACATCACATAGCAGCTTATATTCAGTGAAGCAGGTAATCAAACAGTCGGGCGTGCACGCCCATGCTCAATTAGCTGAACAGAAGGAAACAAGCTGTCATCTTCTAATGAATGTCTGTGCTGCTATATGTGGACGGGCTACTCTGTAATTTTCCATTAATCAGCTCTCCTGACTCAACATCACACACTCGTCAGAGCCTCCCACTGCGGCCTCATCACCTGAGCTACATCTAAACTCCTGCAAAAATAGATGCGGTTTGATGGATTGTATTTTTGGAAAGCTGCAAAGAGCCTGAAGAATGAGACAAAATGAGGATTAAAAAGTGATATAAAAGACAATGTTAGCATTTAGTACAAGACTAAAGGTGATGCTGTTCAGAAGAACGCTGTCAGGAGGCCGTGAAGCTGCTGTAAAATGTCGAGTCTGAATCATTTAGTGTCAGAAATAGACTCATTTGCGGATGTTTCAGAGGTAACAGACAGTGAGCGTCACTGTATCACTCCTCTCTTGCTTTTCTCTACACACCAATAATGACAAATTGGCATCACTCCCAGCTATGTGTGTGTCTGTGTGTGTTTGTGTTTGTGTGCGTGCAGATCCACTCAATTTTGCAGCTGATCAGGCAGAAATTGAAATTTTTTATGGACTGAAGAAAACAGCGAGCGAGAGAAATGGGGAGTGAGCCACAAATGGAGGGAGGATAAATGGTCTGCAGAGGAAGAAAATGTGAGACAGAAAAAAGGATGAAATGAAAGAGTAGTGATCTATAAATAAAGCGATTGGACGATAAAGTGGGCAGAGGATTGGTCTGTGTGTCTGTGTGTGTGTGTGTGTGTGTGTGCGTGTGTTTGTGTGTCATGTGGCAGCTAATTACTCAGGGAGGAGAAATCCTGTTTAGTTTCCATATCGCTGCAAAGCAAAGCAGGAGTCTGAAAGGAAGCCTACAGTAATTAGTGAAAAAAACACATTTTCCATTCCACATTTTCTTCAGGTATTTTTGCTTATTTCCTTTTTCCATTTCTCTGTTAATGTGTCCTCCCCTCTGAGGTCAGAGAGAGGTGGCGATAAATACTGATGCGGGCTAATGTAAACAAAGTTTGAGTCATATTTTTGGGTCTAGAAAAAGCAATGAATAATGTTTAACAAGAAAACAGCAACAACAATAAAAGCCTGTTGTCCTTTTCCCATCCAGTGATTAGATTTACCTCCAAACTAGTTGTGACGTCACAAAGTCAGACTGAGACTTCAGATGGATAAACAGCCTCTTAAAGTCACAGAACAGCTTAAACAGCAGCATCATGAAAGATAACTTGAGTGGACAGCGACCTTGTTTACCTTGTTTATTGAACGCTTTCAGTTGTGCGTGTGTTTGGTGTATTTGTGTGCGTGTCTATGGGTGTGCACTCTACATTTGTCCATGTATTTCAAATATTCATGTCGTGATAATCTTTGAAATTACTCTTTTAATTTGTTCTTAACTTCTCTTGTAAAGTTATAAAGAACGTCGCTACAAACCCTGTGTGTTTAAAAGCTTTTTATGAATACTTTTCATGACACATGACCCTGACTTTCATTTCAATAAATGTCTGTTAAGTCACTATCTCTCGCCGAATGAGGTAACACAATGGTGATTGAGCCTAAGCCTTTGCATTTGCAGTATTACAGACTGGGTGTTGTAAGCAAAGTCCATTTTTTGATGGTTCTAAAGATGATCTCTCCAGATGTTCTTGTGGTGTGAGGGATGTTAAGAGTGATTTTACTTCCCCCGATCTGCTCGGAAGGCCGTCGAGGCCGCACCGATTTAAAATCCGTTACAGCCGAGCACACAGTCTGTGGATCGTCACGTGGAACAAAACAAAAGCCAATCAGGAAGCAAGCTGACTGAAGAAGGAAGCACAACAACCGCGGCCAAGGCGCCAAAAGCAAACGTGCGGCATAAAGTAACACGTGCAGCCCATGTTCACGCCGTCTCCACCACTTCATCCACAGTTTGTTCTTTTTTCTTCCTGACTTTTCACTAAAAAGTCCAAAAACTATCATCGTCAATTCTTCCTGCCCGTCGTCCGCCATGTTTGTTTACTCTAAAGTCTCGTTTGACCGCCAGAGATTTCCAGCTGTGAGAGTTGGACTCTGGTTGTTGGTGAATTAGTCTGTTGGTGTGTGGTGTGCCGTTCTGGCGTAGTCGTTCCTCTCCACACACTACAGGAACAAAACTGTTAAACCTATGATTATATATCGTCATGTGTGGGCTCTCTCACGTTTTCAACATGTGTTAAGATTTGAAAAATCATTTAGTGTGGGCCAGGCATTAGTGACGCGTTTTCCATCAGCCAGCAGTGGTTGGTCTGCCAGAGAGGGTAGGCGGAGCTAAGCGGCTGCTTTTCCGCTCTCTGCAAGCGTTGCGAGTAAACAGTAATCTGCTATGGCTGAACAAACAAAGAAAAGATGGATGACTACAGATACAACTTCAACAAGAAGTGAAAATCCAAAGAAAAAGAAACAAACTCGACGCTCAGATGAAGCAAACAGTCTGAAAAGGAAAGCGACCATCAGCAAGGAAAATCAAAAGTTACAAACGGAGCCAACCGTGGACGTCACACATGCAGCACTGTCTGGATATTTCAAGAGTGTGCTCCCGCAATTACCGTTTATCACCATAGGTGCCGCCAAAGAGAACGAAACTGAGATCTTTCTTTTATATATCATTTCATTCGGTGACAATTTATACGGTTTTATATTTTTATACATTTCTAAAGCGACAATAATTCTGTGGGCAAAAGATGAGAAGTAAAAAACCTATTTCTATATTTACAGGGTAAGGCATAAGAAAAAAAAAGAATATTTTGGATTTCGAGAGTAAAGATGAGATATAAAAAATGAATAAACGGAGCGACGTCTGTGAGCTAGTTCAGGCAGGCATCTCAAGCTGCACTGATTTCACACTTGATGTGCATCACTCTCCACAATAACCTGACAAACACGTCCTCCCAGTTTGGCGTCTACTGAAGCTGCAGGACTTCAGGTCGCTCTCTCTGCTCTGCATTGCCACCGCTGCCGTGCACCAGTACTGTGCTCATACTTTCAGCCCCACCACCACCCCAGCATCCACCTGCAGGCTCCGGCGAGGGGGGGTTTAAGATATTATCTCATCATGCCTCAAATTTCTGCATGTAAAATAAATCTGCGAGGAGTGATGAGGACGGAGCCTAGGAGCCAAGCAGTGTGCTGCTGCTGCAATAAGCATCTTGTGAGTCGTCTGACTGAACTTTCAACATTAGAGGCAGAAACAGGGAGAGGAAGAAGTTATTTCTTGGTTAGTTTGCATGTGGAAAATAAATTGGAAATGTCACCAGCAAAGATAAAATGTCGAGAATAAAGTGAAACTTTCAGAATTGTTGGCAGGCATGAGAACAAATCTTCTTGCTCTAATATATTTTCCCTGTACCTGTGACTGCTGCGGAAAAATGTCCTCACGCCTGGTCTGAATACTCAGTAGATAGTCGCCCTTGTAGCACGAGGCAGTTAATTGACATACTTGTGATGTACAGTATGTGCAGCAGCATCTGCATTCCTTTAATTTAATAAATATTCTTAAATTGACGTCATCACTCTGAATATGGGTGCATGTCTCATTTCTGCACATTCACAAGTCTCTCTGATTAGGACCCGATGAGTCAGTCTGAGTGAGCTCAATGAGACGCTTCATATCTAAACTTCCCTCAAATATACAAACAAGCACATGCTGATTAAAGCAACGCAAGCACTTACAAGTTATGTGTGGGCGTACGTCTAAAGAGAGTCGAGGAAGTGATGCGGGTAGCTGTAAAAGATAAAAAAGTAATGAAAGTGAAAAGAAATGCGTGAGTGCAAAAAATATTCCCCCACAGTTTTCTGTGAAAGAGCAGCTGAATGATGTTCCTGTGCTTTAGTTCAGTGTTTCTGAGTGTGTCCGGCCTCGCAAGATGTTTCCATTTCCAATTTCCATTTCAAGTCGCAGTCTGAGACGCCTTTGATGATGTGACAGCATATTTGATTTGAAAGCCGTTTGTCCGAGTGGCCTAAACTCAGCACAAACCACAGCCAACATGCAGGACCAGCGTCCCTGCAGAGGAGACAACAAACAGAGCACCACACCGAGTTCAATAAACCATCTGCGACAAAGAGAGACGAGGAAATATGGAAGGTCCATCCATAGAGGAGGCAATATACTCGTGATTTACTGCCAGTTATTGTTTCAGGGTCGAAGGTCAGACTGTGATGAGAATTTTAATGATCCCGCTGCGTGATTTTGTCCAAATCTCACGGTTCTTTGGGTGAGAATTTCTGTGGGTGTCTCGACTACGGATTCTTATTTTCTACAGCTTTTTAATGCATGTCGGGATAAAAATGTTTTTTCCTTTCATTTGTAACAGTGACACAAACAGCTCAGGGGAACAAAAAGAGACCACTTCATTCATAGGTTTATGTTTGTGTAAAATGAGCTTTAGTTTCATTGTAAACAACATTTCTCCTGCTTCCAAATAAACTATTTTCATTTCCTTTTCAGACTGTTAGACTTGGATTTTCACTTATTGTTGAAGTTGTATCTGTAGTCATCCATCTTTTCTTTGTTTGTTCAGCCATAGTAGATTACTGTTTACTCGCAACACTTGCAGAGACCAGAAAAGCAGCCGCTTAGCTCCGCCTACCCTCTCTGGCAAACCAACCACTGCTGGCTGATGGAAAACGCGTCACTAACTGGGCGCCGCTTGTGATTTTTTCCTAGAAAGTCGTCACTGACAGCCGGTCTGTAATAAAAGCTTTCATCAGTGGGCCATAGGCTCAATCATCATTGTGTTACCTCCCTCAGCGATAGATAGAGACTTAACAGACATTTATTTACATGAAAATCTTTAAAACAACAGAATACTAATGTTTTAACTCAGGAAGAGTTTACAGATCATTTGGCTGTATCACAGAGAGACCGTGTCACATAGTTGTAACTCTATAAAGGGAAAGGATCCGCTGAAGTGAAGAGTCTGTGCTGTGTACCAGAGTTGATGAAATGCTTCCTTCTAGTGTTCAGTGAGGAACATTGCAATGCAACTATTCTCTAATAAAGACATTTAATATATGTGAACACATTTTGTCTTTCTTTAGCAACAGGATGAAACATTTCATTTGAAGACGGGGAGGATAATGGTCTCATACATGAATTTACCTACAGAGCTTTAAGTATTAACATACAACAATCAGCCATAACATTATGACCACCTGCCTAATATTGTGTAGGTCTCCTTTTACCACCAATACAGCCCTGACCCGTCGAGGCATGGACTTCACCAGACCTTTGAGGTACTGGCACCAAGACGTGAGCAGCAGATCCTTTAAGTCCTGTAAGTTGCGAGCTGGGGCCTCCATGGATCAGACTTGTTTATCCAGGACATCCCACAGATGTTCGATTGAATTGAGATCTGGAGAATTTAGAGGCCAAGTCGACACCTCGAACTCAACGTTGTGTTCCTCAGACCATTCCTGAACCATGTCTGCAGTGTGGCAGGGCGCATTATCCTGCTGAAAGAGGCCACTGCCATTAGAGGATACTGTTTCCATGAAGGGGTGTACCTGGTCTGCAACCATGTTTAGGAAGGTGGTACGTGTCAAAGTAACATCCACATGAATGGCAGGACCCAAGGTTTCCCAGCAGCACACTGCCTCCGTTGGCTCGCCTTCTTCCCATAGTGCATCCTGGTGCCATGTCATCCCCAGGTAAGCGACGCACACGCACCTGGGCATCCATATGATGCAAAAGAAAATGTGATTCATCAGACCAGGCCGTCTTCTTCCATCGCTCCGTGGTCCGGTTCTGATGCTCACGTGCCCATTGTAATCGCTCTCAGCAGCAGACAGGGGTCAGCATGGGCACCCTGACCGGCCTGCGTCTACGCAGCCCCATAGGCAACAAACTGTGATGCTCTGTGTGTTCTGACACCTTTCTGTGTGTTCTGTGCTGTGGACTGACTCAGAACTTAGAGGAGACAGTGTATAGACGAGAGTGCGAGGTGGAGGTGGGGGGCCAAGAGCCTGTTTTTGCCCCCAGCACTCCCCAACAGTTTAGTCGGGTTGTGGCAGTTCCTGTTGGCGCACAGAGGTCACATGATAGATAGTTAATATGATGAATGATATATGAAGGGGGCGACCCGTTCTACCTCTGAGCCGCAGCCACCAGTCAGAGAGCACCATGTTTGCTGAGGCTTTGGTTACGAGTTACAGCAAGTTGTTCTTTTAACATTTATTATTCAGAACACTTTTCACAGCAGACATCAAGGAAACATCTGTTGATAAATCTGAAAAAATCTCTTTAAAATCTTCAACCAACAGTGATTCTAACCTCCTCTGTCTGAGCCTCTCAGCTCCACTGTTGCTATTAAAAACACATCAGTGAGCCACACTATCACAGTGGGTAAAATGTCTCTTCATTACCACTCATTAGGTCGATCCTAAAGACCCCATTTAGCTCTATAAATACTCACTAGTGTGTATTAATCTAAGATAAAAAATAGTCCCCAACAAATACACCATTCCTTCTGGTCTGTGGAGAGTTATTTTAGGAAGCTAATGATGCTTTTTTAAGTTTGTGACTTGTTTTAAATATTCAAACTGATGTGTTTGAGGCTGAGATCCAGACCGGGTTGGGCAGTCACAAAGTAAGAGACAGAATAATGTCTAAAGGGCTTTTTTTTTACAGGATTAATTGGAAATAACTAAAGCATGTCAATATGTTTGATCAGACACTGACACAGATATTCTAACATATTGTTTTAAATGTGTAAATATTAAACTTAATATTAATATTATTTGGAAACAACCACAGACTTTTGCACACATGTAGTTCCCTGCTTTCCCAGCAGATGGCACCCTAAGACAAGATCACATGAACATCAGTGTAGTACCGCGGCGCGTGCTGAGGTGGAAACATGCACACAAGTTACGAGGTCTAAAAGTGTGTCATGTATAATTGATACAGTAACACTGTAAAGTAAGTTTACATGAATTCTCATGAACTCATACACGACTTCATGCATGAAAAAGCAGGAACTCATTCATGTTGTACGGCAGGATTTAGCACCATGACAATAATTGTATCATGCATGCACAAACTTAAATCTATGGTAATTTAATCAGCTTAAAACTCGACTTCTTAATGATGCTCATGCAGCTAAAGGGAACATGACTCCTAAATCTGTTTTGATGTTAAAGTTATAATGTCATAAGATGTTATAATGTTATAATTTTGGCTTTTGCTCTACGTTTTATTTTATTACATGATTTATACTTAACTGGTCTTTTTAATCATGTAATCCCGTGTTGGGCAGTTTCTTTCACTTCTGCTGTAACAAAAAACACTGGTGCAGCTCCTGTTGGTTTTGAACGTGCTCTATAAATACAGTGTGCTGACTTGACATAATAATTGAAGTGGAATCCAAAATTAGAATCTAATTTGCATTTGTAGCTTTTTCTAAAATAAGTATTTCCTAAAAGATAGAGGGGACAACTTTACCTGAAGTGACACAAACGTGTTAAAGTCACGCACAAGTGATGTTCAGATAATCATGAGGTGAGCACTGATGTGACTGGTCGTTATTTTGAAGTTCCATTAATTTACGTTTGTCCTCGCATGAGTTACTGTTTATTCTAATGTATTCCTGATAGTTAAAGAGGACATATTCAGCCCATTTCCAGCTCTATATTTTCATGCTGGGATGCCATTAGAGAACCTTTGCATGATACAGCTAAATAAATAATCTTTCGATATCTTATACTGGCCCTCTAAGCCCTTCAGTTTAGCCCAGTGACTGTATAGACGAACTCATTGTACGGAATTGATGCCAATACAGCCCCTGTGATAGGTGCTGCCATCTTGTGATGGTGATGTCATTTGGAGCCAGAGTTGCGCAGTAGAGATCGGCAGGTGGCGCCGCCGTAGCCACTTCCGCTAACCAAAACACACACTTAACTTACAGATAAAAACAGTAAGGATCCTGCACGCCGACATATTTAACAGCAGAACAGCTTCTCTGTGTTGGTCTGAGGTTAACGTTCACAGGTATGGAAACCTCAATGACTGTAGTGATTGTTTTAGTTACGTTTCCTCTCGCCGTTCGTCCTCTACTCTGCTAATCCAGAACTGATCGGCTGCAGGAGCAGGATTTGTCAACAGAGCTGTCAATCATCATTTTTACAGCATCAAATAATTAATTAAAAGTAAACTTGTCTGAAAAATGAACACTTGGACGTAAATCAGCATGATAAGAACTAACTATAATGACAGAAACCATGTTTGAGAAATATTTTTATATTTTAATTTTATAGTTTGACTCATGTCCCATCTGTTAACATGGAGGAGGCGGGCTTTATGACCTATACTACAGCCAGTCAACAGGGGGCGATAGAGAGGGTTTGGCTTCACTTTTAGGGAGCTGTCATGTTGTCCATCTTTTTATACAGTCTATGGTTTAGCCTCTGAAACAAGCAGTTTAAGATCCTGTCTCTTTAACAGTGTTGGGTAACTTGTTACGTTACTGCGTTACCTCCTGAGAAAAGTTAAATCACTTTTGTGTCACCAAAAATTTGGGATCTGTTGACACATGTCTGTTATATTTGTCAGGGCGGCATGTGGCCTACTGTACGTCCAGCTGTAAATGTATTGCCTCTACTGTCATTGCGTAGCCTAGTTTACGGCTCTTCATCACCACCAGTGTTGTGGAGCCGTGTTTAGCTGCAGATGCTTCTTTACATTTGAAGTGGAGCTCTTCACAGCTTACGACCACTTATCCTCCAGACACAGCTTGTTGTTTTCGCCACTTTCACCCAAACATTCAAAATACTGTGAATATTTTCACGAAGTAAACGCTGTCCTCTCTGACATCTCGCTAGTTGAATTAGCTAGCTACACATCTGCACTGGCACAGCTGTAGCTCTGCTGGTACGCAGCTACCTGCCAAGGAGGAGGAGAGAAACAGAAACAGAGCTTCAGGGATTTTCTGTTTTTGTGGCGACAAAAGGAAAAGAGAAATACAGCAATTTATTCCCAGTAACAGATTACTTTTGAAGCCTGCTGAGGGCTTACAGTGGCTACACACAGCAGCGCTTGCAACCTCCTGCAGTCCAAAAACTTAGACAGAGTGGCTGGATGGGCATGCAGCAGATGACAGAGACGAGCATGTGAAGGAACATGAGAAAGCCTGTTTTCAGAGCAGTCCAAAGGCTAAGCGATTTGCTTATGGGGATAACCTCTAACTAACCTATTAATCTAATGAGATAAAAGAAAAAAATACATGCATGGAAAAACACAAATGCACACACATTGTGATCACCTCTTCTTCTCATGGGGTGTGTCACAGCCAAATGAGACTGACATCATCAAATCAGCTATATATGCCGACCTGTGACTATCTTTAACACACATACACACACAAGTGCAGCCATGCAAACACAAATGCACAAACATGCTCTTCCTCTCTGTCTGAAACCCCCCCCCCCCCCCACCCCCCCCACCCCAGAACTGTGTACAAGTCTATTTTCTTCCACTGACATGTCCTCACTTCCGCAGCAGCACTGTACCTTTAGCTGTCAGTCTGCCAATTTTAGCACACACACACATAAATCCCCACACACTCACACATGTGCACATGTGAAAACACACACACACACACACACACACACAGCTTGTCAGCTCCCCTGCTGCAGCTAACAGATGACAGGCGGCCTCGGGATGAAGAAAGATAGTCTGAGTGCTGTGGAAGTGGTGGGCAAAATAACATGCTTGTTTGGACAGCATCCACATGTGCTACGTGTGTTCTGAACGTACACAGCAGCCAGAAGATATGACAGAAAAGTGAAGCCAGTGCATTATTAATATCATATCTATATGAATCACAATGCATGGGGAGACATGGAGGGACTTCCTGTTTATTTAGTGAAACTCAAACACAACCTGCTTGAACACCAAATTTGGGCCCAATAGTAAATCATCTTACACAAAGGTCTTTGTATGTTCCACCTCTGAAACATACACACTCTCTCTCACACACACACACACACACACACACACACACACACACACACACACACACACACACACACACACACGCACACACACACACCACTGTCTTGGCCTAGTTTTCCATGAATGTGCTAGCTTGAGGGCAGATGCGTTTCTCCCCAGAGTGAGTAACAGAGCTTTTAATGGACGGAGAATGAAGGCTTCAATAGTTAACGCAACATCTGGCCCTGAAGAATAAAGGACTGCTGAATAAAGAACACACACATAAGTGAGTTCTGTAACGCACTCAGCTGTAGAGCGCTACATTCATGCTTTTCATGTGGAGAGGTTCGACACTGTTCACATATTATCCAATAATCACTGTGTTCTCTAAAGAGAGGCGTTTGTATGCCTGGAATTATGAGTACATCAAAAACAGTACAGTTAGGCTGTGACCTCTCGTGGCTGTGGTGAGTATGTACAGAGAGAAGGCTGAAGGGGGCGCTGTATAAAGTACATTAAAGTCTGTTTGCGGTGGTGGTCTATAGTAGGGGTTCAAAACTTTCTGGGGCCAGTTTGGAACATTTTCCAAGGACACCTCATGATTGTAACACATATTGTAAAACATATCAATCTAAATACTTCAGACATGTTTCGTAGTGATGTTTCAAACTGCTTGTGGACTCAACTTAAAGCTTTCAGAGAATTAACAGCAGCAAGACAGCAACAGGAACGGTTCACTCCAATCTGAGTGAGTTGAGTTGATCATGACAGATTGACATCATGTGTCACAATCATGTCAGTTTCTATTGGTCCAAAGGTCACGTGGGCGGGAGTAATGGACTCAATATGCTTGTTTCATTGGTGTAAATGGTCCTCATCTGTACACATGCAGTTTTTAATGATACGGCAAAATTGTATAATTTATCATAAATGTATTATAGTCATTTTGCGGAACCCCAGGCTATGGTTCACGGACCCCAAGTGTTCCTAGGACCCCACTTTGAGAACCACTGGTATGTAGGATAGATCAAACATACCATCGGCAAACAAACACAGGACTTGCAAGCTGGGGGACCAGGGTTTTTCGACTCCTGTGTGAAACCAAAAGTTACCTTTGATGTCTTTTAAGGTACATGCTTAAAGTCGAGCTGAAACGGCATTTCGAGAGTATCTAGCTTCCGTATCGTGACGTATTTCCGAGTGAAACAGGACGTGCAGGCGGGACATATCATTAGAGGGATTTGATTTGATCGTTGAGAAGTGGGCGTAGACAGACGTTCTCCACAGCGCAGTAGCTAGCTAACTGACCGAGCGTTCTTGGTGCTCTGCGGCTAAATGTTGCAGATTGATTGGTTGAAATTGTTTGGTGCTAACTTCAGAAGCACGCGTGAAATTTAGTTTTACCGGAAGAAAAAATGATCAGATTTTGATATAAGAATACGAAGAAATGGATTTTCTGCATTTTTTTTGGCCTATATTGTCAAATAGATGCACAATATTACCGGGGATGTGATCTAAAAGGATTAAAATGACATTTTTCATTTCACCTCGACTTTAATGTCACAAATGTCATGTGAAACATGTACCGTAAGAGGCAGTCTGTTTTTGGGGAAAAAGGTTCTCTTTAGCTATTCATGAATAAAAAGGTGTATACAAGTTATTTCAATGTATTTTCATGTGAAACACATTCAGAACAAACTAATTACAGCCACCTCCTGTTTTCAACTTGTCGAGTTTGCAGTCCTGCTAGCTACTGGTGCTGTAGTTGAGCACAGCCTACGGTAACGTTGATAGTTGTGATGATAGATGCGATCATGGTGGCGCATGTCTATGACAAAGCTTTAGCTACATTATAGCGCCATCGTCTGTGTAAAATACTGTAACACAGTGACATACCCCTCTCTGCATTTTATACTGCTATATTGGTTGCACCGGTTTAAAGGACGAAGCCCACTTTTTAGATTTAAAAAAATGTATTAAAAATGCATCTTATACACAAAAAGTTACGGTATTTAATTTAGCTAATGTAGCTAGCATACTTATTCAAACTAAAACCACAACCATTTCCTGAATTTAACAAAGTAGTTTGGTGCCTGAACCTGATGTTTCACATCTTTAACTACATGACCCATAGGTTTGACATGTCTTTGACATGTTTCCTGCCTTCTGTAGGGGCACTAATTAAGGTCCAATCCTCAGGGTGTTGTCAGAGGGTAGAATGAACATGGGTTCTTATAGATTGACAGATTTTTGGGATGCTTTAAGCCAAGCTAGCAGTGTAGCTCCATGGATAGAAATGTGGGTTGGTTCATCCATCACTTTGGTGTAGACTGATATGTCTGAGCAGCACTGATGGACTTTTATCACATTTGTAATGTGAGTAAACTCCTGCACACTGTCTAACTTGCAGAAAATGCCTGATGAAGGTCGCACACTGAAATATTTTGTGCAAGTTAGACAGTGTGCTGGAGTTTTCTTGCATTTTTGATTGTTTTTTTTTCTCTCCTACGCACCTGTCCTATGAAACAGATGTGCGAAGTATTTTCTGGACTTTGAATCACATTTGTAAGGGACGTTTTTGCCCCATAGAGATGAATCTTAACAAATCTGGTTATTCACTTTTTGATAAACTCTTTCTTCGTGCCATAAAAAAAAAGTACTTTGTCCTCTAATTTGGTTTATGAACAAAATCTTGTTAAGCTTAAAACTTTCCCACCAGCCTCAGATGTAGGGTTAGAAAATGTTAGCATGCCGGCTTAGCACCAGCATGTTAGCAATGTCATTATGGGCTTGTTATTGTGCTTTTAGTTTACTTATAGGTTGATTGCAGAATACTATATCAACATTGCAACAGTCAAATTGTAATTTCCCAAACTTGAATTCTCTGCCAATGTATTGTACCCGAGTGTGATTATGATAAACTTTTGGTTAAAGATAGATAACAAAAAATAAACTTTTATTTAAATGTTTTAACGGTCCAAATGTCCCTTTTTTTTTAACGTCAGATTTCCGTTTCCCTTTTTGTTGAGCAGCAGCATTGGCTAGCTTCTTGCCTTTGCTAATACAACAGTTAGCTTGATGTAGCAGCCCAGAGGGACTATGCTAACGGCACGAGTAGAATAATAGCTCCATTCCTTTGGCACAACTTCAGGCTTTTGTAGTCTGGAAGTGGCCCATCCTCAGACCTGACACCTAGTGGCCATTTAAGAATATGCACCCACTCTTTAAGTTTGGGCATTGAGCAGAAGTCTGAAGCGGAGCTGGTGTTTATTTAGGATAATTAATTTTTTCTTTTAACAAACCACACACTGCTTAAAACAAGCCCGGTTGAAACTTATTTTGAGAAAACAATAAAATATTGAAATTGGAAGTGAGCTTAGTTTTTCTGAATGGAAAGAGCACCTTGAATTCAACCAGCGACCAGTGGTCATCATCAGCCACCACATGTTCAGAGGCAACATCTTCCACCCTCTCTGTCCCCTGCATGAGGCCTGTATGACTGGTGTGGGGACAGGATTGATTAACAATACTCTTTTAATTAGAGATAAGAACTGAAGTAGCATAAACAACATGATACTGCGGGTTGGTTTTCTTCCTGTTTTCCCTATTTTCCAAAACACCGGCCACCAATGATGCTAAAATCAAATGGACAAATTAGCATCACTGCATTACAGAAGGACTATACATGAGCTGGATTCTAATAGGACCGAGAGTCAGACTGGACATCCTCCACTCATTCCAACTCACATAATACAAAACATCCTCTGTGGGGTTCCCTGAGTCAGAATGTTTGTTACATAGCGGTCCATGGTCCTACATGTGTCTGTCTTATGAAAACGCTCCCTCTCCATCCAGACGTGAGGGAAACGTGTTGGTCTAATTTCTTACTCAAGGTGATCAGAGGCGGGGGCGCGCTTTGATGCAAATTTCCTGCTGGTAGCTGCTGTGCCCGCGTACGTGAACGCGCACCATCGCTGTCATCAGTACAACATCAGCATCTTCCGGAGGGCGCGCGCAGAGAAACGGGAGGAGGAGGACGGAGAAAGGGAGAGAGAAAGAGAGGGGGGAGAGAGAGGGAGAGGAGACACACTGGATAAAGGCTACGACAAAAACCGTGATGATAACGGAGGCGAGGCGGTGGAGGATGTCGGATTTACGAAAAAGGACTGTTGAAATTTGACAGAGGGTTCGTGCTGAAACATTTCCCTTGATTTTCTTTTTTTATTCATTCAGCTTGATTTCCACATGCTGCGTGGACACTGAAGGCGAGCGAAGGGGGAGAAGGGGAGCACCCTACGGATGCCTCGGAAGGTAGAAACGGGGTCCACCGCTGGCGCTACAGGCAACAAGACACATCTCATCTCACGGATGCTAATAAAGGACATCCCGAAAAAAGACTGTGGACTGATGGACGAGGATGAAAATCAGCTTTAACCCACCTCCACCCGACCACTGTGAAATAAAGAAAACCACATTTTGATGGATTTTTTACATCATTCATGGTGTAGCCCCAAGGAAACGAGCCTTAGACAGCAATGTTGAATCACTGGTCTTGGTAAATTATTCATTAGTGGTGTAGGTAGACTATGATTTTTTTGTATTGCTTCAATGTAGCATTTTCCCTCATTCATTTTTACAATGTTTAGTCTTGTGATACCACATACATATTTGCAGGTGACATTTTTACCGTGTGGTTATGTAGGCCCGTTTATTAGCCTTTAATAAGAAACAGCCAAACTGGAAAAAAGGAAGCTTTGATAAAGAAACTAAAAAGATCTGTTGAGTGAGGGGGTGTGGGACTTTTTAAAGATTTTTTTTTTCCAAGAATCTTAAAAAAAAAAAAAAAAGAAGAAGACACCGGAGGTGGAAACAGAGAAACAAGAATAAAAAAAAAACACCAAACATGTTGCCTTCCCAAGAAGCCTCCAAGATCTACCATGACAATTACATGCGCAACTCCCGGGCCATCGGGGTGCTGTGGGCCATCTTCACCATCTGCTTCGCCATCGTCAACGTGGTGGTGTTCATCCAGCCCTACTGGATCGGCGACAGCGTCAACACGCCGCAGGCCGGCTACTTCGGCCTCTTCCACTACTGCGTGGGCACCGGGCCGTCGCCCAGCCGGGAGCTCACCTGCGTGGGCAGCTTCTCCGACTTCAGCTCCATCCCGTCCGGAGCCTTCAAGGCGGCCTCGGTGTTTGTGCTGCTGTCCATGGTGCTGATCCTCAGCTGCATCGCCTGCATGGCGCTCTTCTTCTTCTGCAACACCTCCACCGTTTACAAGACCTGCGCCTGGATGCAGCTGCTGTGCGGTAGGCACTCTTTAGATAATTGACACCAACAGGATACATTTCATTTTGCCTTTACAGTCACAAAGAAAATTCAACAGCAAAAGACACCTAAAACTCAATTGACCCTCTGGCTGTAGGTTCACGGTTAGCCACCCTGCAGAAGTGCTGGCTTTGCACATTTTTAATGAATGCATTCTTCTTTTGACAGAGCCTCAAGTTGATCAGCAACACAGGTTCACCATCTTTACATTCACCGCTGCAGAGACACCTTTCAGAATCCTTTCTTTGCCCCTCAACCCACCAGAATATATTTAGTCTTTATTTTGCAGCCTTGATCCGATTAAACTTGAGCTATGTCATTAGAATTAACATAAAATCAATGTTGAAATATTTGAGAGGATGGAAAAAGATGCCATACAAAGCACAAAGATGGAAATCCCCACGTAAAGGCTCTTAGTGCACCAAACATTACAGACTCCTGAGGTCAGTATATTTACTATCCAGGCTCATGTTCCTATAGAAACATCAGAGGAAAACCACGTGACTTCTAAGGTGAAAAGTGTTTGTGGAGCATTTTTTTCATTGTCTGTTTCTTTGCTGGAATCAATAGTCTAAATGGTAGAGGCCATGTCTTGTTGCTGTTAATTAGGAGTGATGTACAGAAAGCCCATCGGTGCAAACAAACAGGACTGAGACAGTAGGAACACACTCTGCTGATTATTCACACACAGAGAGATCGAGGAGAGGCCGGAGCTCCCCTGTTATCATTGATATTCTGAGGAGACACCAGAGCATGTGTAAGGAGAGCAGCAGCAGCAGGATCACAGCTTTATGCTGATGAAATGCAAATATCATTCATTCATCCATCTCGGCTCAGCGTATAGGCTACGATGCAGTGTGGTGTGATGGAGTTGTGAATTCACTCTCCTGTGACTGAGGGCTTACATCGGCCTATTTTGAGGGATGATTCCAGGTCGATTGGATTACTGTTTCCAGGATGGTGTTGTTTGTCTCCTGCTGTTGCTGCTAGATCACAGTTTGTAGGCGTGTATGGGGATAAATGGAGGCTCCCCCCAAACACAATCAGGACATACCGGAATCGTGCTGCCTTCAGGGACAGCTGAATTGCTTTAGAACAGGGCATTAAGGGGGTGTGTGTAACATTTACAAATGGTCGCTTTGGTTGTTCTGTGGAGATTTGTGCAGGTGCCAGGGATAGCCTCGCTTCAAGATGGTGTTGCATGAGAAATCTTGGATTTTGTGCAGCACTTTAAAAGGCACCATGCAGAAAATCTTACGGGCGGTTTTCAAAAAACAGCACCAGAAACTATGAAAGAAAATAGGCCCCAAGGATGCTTTGTACAAAGTATAACCAGGGAATGTGCCCCAAATTCAGCTTCATTTGATTTGTAAAAATCCATCACATTGTGATGTCTTTAATTTTAAAAAACTCCAAAAGATGTTCAGTTTATTTTCACAGAAGAAGTAACGCAGCAAAGTTTTTAGGCTTGGTTGGAGATAAACGGGGTTCCCCCAAAACAGCAGGACATACACAATTCATGCTGCATTCAGGAACAGCCGAGTAACCGCAATTAATGTTACAGCGTTACAATTTCATTCTGCAGATGCTTTTGTCCAAAGCGACGTACATCTGAGATTTAAAACACAAGCAACAATCCAGACAGGGGTGTTAACGATTAAAGGGTGTGTGCAACATTTACATGCAGTCGCTTTAGAGGTCCTGTTTAGATTTGACCCAAGAGCTAAGACCCTTCTGGAGGTTGTGCTGCATTAATACTGAGACATTTATTAGCACTTTATGGTCAGCAAGTAGAATTCTGTTTATTGTCAAGTATGTTCACACATACAAGGATTTTTCTTCATGTTTTAGAGCATAACATGAAATAAAAAAAAAAAAAAGAATGCAGGTGCCGAACAGCTCTCCTCCTGGCAAGAAACTCCTCTTAGTTTGTAATTAATAGTTGAAGAAGTCAAACGTGTCAAATTCAGGTTTCATTTGGTCCCTGAAAGTCTATCATCAGTTGGTTTATTGTCCTGTAAAGTTGAAACTAAAATTTGTCCAGTCTCGAGAATGTCCGCAATGATTAGAATGCGTTACGTTATGTTCCTGAAAATGTCTTGTTTTGTCTGACAAACCATCCCAAACCCTAAAATCATTCAGTTTACCATCACAGCGCGCGAAGAGAACAATAAAATGTGACATTTCAGAAGCTGAAATCAGAGAATTATTGCAATTCTTGCTTGAGAAAATTATTCAGTAAAAAGACTGATTCTTCTACATAATACGACACGGGGACACGATGCACATAAGTCTAATTTACTGCAACTACCTTTTGAATATCTGCTGAATGCAGTGCTGCTATTTGGTTTGCTGTGTGAGGAAAAGGCTGAAATGATTGTTCAATGTTAATCTATGGTGATGAGATGTTACAAGGCCGAGTGTGTAAAATGACCGTGTCAGCAAGACTTTGAGCCGTGGGAGCGCCAAGCTCCTCGAGAAACAACAAAATCACGATCTCTCTCAAACGCACATTTCCAGCGTGCCTCCTGTGTGTATCCCACTTCTTTATAAGCTGATCAATGTGATAAATAGGCCAGGCAAGAATAGTGTGGGAGTCAGTTTTCTGTACAGAAACAGTCAGCATGCTGAATGAGAGGGAGGAAGGGAGAGAGAGAGAGAGAGAGAGATCAGCACTTTTTTTCCTTCTGTATTGTTCTTTCCCTCATCCTCATCTGCCCACTCTGTCCTCTGTTCTGCCGAGTGTGTTGAAAAGGTTTGGTGCTCTACAATCAGCACGAATCGGACAGAATAGCAGAGGTACAGATTTTGGAAATCTTCATGACTAAACAGGAACTAAGCACAGGTCTCTGCACAACCTATTAATCAAGTCAAACATTGTCGAAAGCAGTGGAGGAAGAAGTGTTCACATTCTTTCCAGAAGTAACAGTAGCAATACCGCAGTGTGAGATTCTCCACAGCAGGTAACATGTACCTAAAGCATCAAAGTGTTAATCTGAAGCATCAGCGTCTTCGTACCATTTCAGTGCGATGTTTTGCACATTTCATAAACTGTTCCTTTGTTTAGTCAGGTGGTTTCAAACCTACGGGTCAGGTCCCCTCCAAAGGGTCACCATCAAAATCTGAGTGGTCGACTCCGAGATGGAGCTGCTAAGATTCATAAACATTCAAAGTGACAAGAAAGCCCAAACAAGTAAGGGTTCAAAGATCACAAAGGCGTGGAGGCTAAGGTGTATATAAGAAGAGGAGGTAGCCTCAAAGTATGTCGAGTAGAGCCATTAGAGAAGTGCCAAAGCCTGTATTTATTCTTTCAGCCAGCAGGGGGCGACTCCACAACAACAAATCAGATTTATGCAAGTCTACCAGGAATGGAGCCTACCTCTTTGAAACTTTATTACCTCAGTAAACATGTTCCTAATGAGTTAATGCGTTCAATCACAAGTGACATGTCTTCAGAACAGCATCGTGTTCATTTTGTATATTTAGAGTAGTGCTGGGAATTACGGCTCTTTGAAGGGAGCCGGATCTTATGGCTCCGTTCTTTTCCGAGAGCCGTTCAAAAGAAGAGAGTGGTCAGACTCCCAAACGTGCCTGCACTATATTTTCCCGTGTCAACACATGCATAGACATTCTGCGTTTTAAAATGTAAAAGGAAACAGCAGGATAATGTAGGATAATGTTGCTCACTGTCGGCACTATGTTGTGGTGACATGATTCTGCTGCACGTGACGGAGCGCGTTGAAAAAAGCTGCACGTGGTAATTCGGCATAAAGGGGAGTGGATCTTGGGCAGTGAAACTTGGGCACAACTATAAAATGATGGCTCTCACCTGCGACTCGGTTCTAGTCGTTCGCACCAAAGAGCCGTTCAAAAGAATCGGATCGTTCGCAAACGTCACAACACTAACTTAGAGTGAAATAGTCGATAAAGCAGGGTGTGCTTCAGGGCTCCCATCGATTTACATGTCACTACCACATCAGCCTATCAACAAGGATAGAGGTGTAGCAATGGGCCTTCATCCTCTCCAAATATGGTCACTTCTGGTGCCAAAAAACCAAGATGGTGACGACCAAAATGCCTTACAGTTGCCTTACAGTTGCCCACAAACAATCGGGTGAAGTCTCGCTGGCCATGTCGACCCCTTAAGTGCATTTTTGGCTGCCCACATATGCTGCATAAAATAAAACCACTTATTTTTATCCTCACTGTAAATCATGTCCGTGCGCCCTCTAATTTCAGAGCACTTGCCAGAGTTTTGGAAACTTCACAAGGTTTTGCCGTCCTTCCAGCAGATGTGTGCGATGTGAGGCTGAGGGTAGTTGTCTAATTGGCTTGGCGGACAGCCTAATGCTCTTTACCACCTTGGAGATGATCATTTAATCATCCACTCTGCCCTGTTGGGTGCAGCTCTCCTGGCACTGCACAATGACAGTGAGTGTACCACAGCAAATACAGTTAGTGCCAATTTGAACCGCTGGTGGCCTAGATTCAGGCCAAATGGACCAAATGTGTCTGTTAGGGAGCAGCCTGGGCCTTAAACATGGTCTGTCAGCATGCTACAGCTACGGGAGGGTAAAACAGGAACATTCACCTGATAAATGTTGTCATTATCGACTCATCCTCATGCTGAAGATGATAAACTTTGAGTGTCAATGGAAGCCATGTCTTACTCCCAACATAGTAATTATAGCAGCTCAGTCAGTGTCAAAGCTTCATAATATGATCCTAAAGGTTCCCCTGTAGGGTGATCTCTGCATCCTCTGCTCTTCATTACTGTTTCACGTGCCAGTGCAGTCAGGTGTCGTTTTATGAACAGCATGAAAGTCAAAGTTTAATAGGTTTTAATTATTGTTAATGTTCAGAATTAACGAGAAATGTTTCCCAGAAAGCTTTATTTTAAGACAAACTTCATGTTGCATATTTATTATGGCCAGCTAGATTGCTTTATTCTAAACATCCACCCTCTGTTTGCAGCCCCCTCCACATCAAAAGACGACACTAGAGAGGTACCTACATTATATTTTGAAGCCCTTTTCCTCTGACTAAGCTGCTGTATTTGGAGTATGAATGTGTTGACATAGGACAGCAACTTAACAGGCATAGCTTCTTGTTCTAGGTAGATGGTTCTTCCAGTTTGGTTGGTATGGCAACAATCACAATGAAATAATTCCTGGGGTGAACTAATGGGGCTTACTGGTTAAGCGAAGGTCAAATAAAAGATTACAGAAAGAAAATGGATCATAGGCCAAAAAACTGGGATGCCGGACTCTTGGCAGAGCAGAGTGACACAGTGTGTCTTGGCGTCTATGAGCTGCAAATGGGCCAAATTGGCCTCAAAGTACACAAACTGACCAAATGTGAACGAGGTTAATGCACTTGAAAAGATGTCTCTCATAACATTTGGCTAGAAAGAGTGACTGTACTCACCAAGAGGGCGCGACCAAGCAAACTTGGATACAGGTTCACTGAGGGCCTAACAGTGACACAAACACAAGCGGACACAGACTCTGCAAAGAGACTGAAACATGACTTTTACCTTGCATGCTGCACGGCTCCTACATCGCTGTTAGATGTCCAGGAGGAGAAAGAAACTCCGCAGCAGGGGCCTGTGTTAAGGACCGAGCAGCAAGGCACACAACAAGTCTTTTTAGAGAAAACTCAGGTTTTTATTTTACCCAAAAAAGAATACCAAATGTACAAACCAAAATTATAACGACTAGACCTATAAAAAAAGATCAAATTAATATAACTCTACTTAAGCTGAGAACTAAAGTGTGAACAGACCTGACACAATGAGACACAAGGTGAACATATAGGGGTTTGGCCAAACCAAATCAAACACAAGGTGTAAACAAAATGGACACTAAGTGAAACTTAATACAAAGCTTAACTAACTAAACCAAAATCCCCCCCATGACATCAGAGCATTTGGTATCTTCCAATGAGCTGGCTCCAGCATAGGACTGTTCACAGCCATTGGCCACGCCTTTTGCTCCAACCAGGAAGTGCCATCCCCAACAGCCAGGTAACTCAAAGACAAAGAAGTAATCATTAGTGTAACAGAAAGCTGAATGTTTGTCTTATCTTATAGCTCTAAATTTAAACAGTGTATGATTCATGCAAAGATAAACTAATACTAAATCAACATCAGCATGTAGGTGAAGGTGGTGTTACCTTTGTGTGGCTGTGGCCATCACAGCCTGTGTCTCGATGCTCGGGTTAACCAGCTGTGGCCTTGGCTGCTCCTTTGCAGGTTGGGATATGTTTACCTTTTTTAACCATGTCAATAGTCATGTCCATTGAAATAATCTTTGGTTACTTGCTTGTAGTATGCTTCAAGTGTTTGCTGACATGTAGTAAAGTGCAATAGATCCAAGTTTCATACATCAAAGCATCACTTTGGATTATAAAATTATTAGTTTGGAAATAAGGAGACTTTGAATGCTTATCTGAGTTTGAAAGGAGGATTGAAAAACAGGATTCCTGACAGTTTAGATGCTTTTTAACCAAACAGGGTTCATGTTGTGAAACAGCTGCAGTTTGGTCATATTTTGGCAACAAAAATTCTTGGTTAACTTTAAGAAAAGGTTGTGTTTGGGTAGATGTGTTACTGTGCGAATAATCGCCTCGCGTTACTCGCGCGAGTTTGATGGCCGATGGCGTTTAGATAACAGGAGAATATTTGCTCTTCGCTTCCAAAATGGAGGAGAGAACTCTCCTGCTTCTCTTGACCCATCCATCACTGTATTTGAAAAGTTGGGGGTGAGAATGGGCTGTCAGCTTCAGATGATGTCTATTGAAAATTAAGACAAAAAAATAGCCAGCTTGATGTAACCATGCATCCAGGATCAACAACGTTAGGCTCAGTGGAGTGAAGCAGCTCAAGGAGCGACAGACTTTGGTTCAGAAACCAACCGAGCCGTGACAAAGCAGCAACACTTGCGGCCCCTGAAGTTTAATATAAGTGTGTTTAAAGGTGCTCAACAGAATGTTTAATGGTTAAGTAGAAGACTGAAGACGATAATGAGGTCAGTGGGGTAAGGAGGAAACCAAACGTGGCTAAAAGTGGGCTAAGTTTGGGCAACAGCTGCAGGCTAATAGGTGACTTTCTTCCTCTAATCCCCCTGTTACATCACACCTCGATGAATAATGGGGTCATTTTACAGTTAGAATCCAGACTAAGCTGCATTTTTCCTCGAGTGAAAAGAACAAGAGGGGGGCTAGATTTCCCAGAAGTACCAAAGGTCCACGAAGAGCTGAACTGCTCGCACCTCGGCTTGGTTGTACATTAATTCAGTGGAAAATGCTCCAGGAAAAAAACGACAGTGCTTTAGTTTTAATTCACCTTTTTCAACAAAAACTATCCAGTGCAATAATCTGAGTTTTTACCTACTGAGAGGTTCGTTTTTTTTCTTGTCGATGGCCCATCGACTGTATCTCCCTCCTATCTTTCTCAAGCTCGTAACATTTTCTTCCATCCCTCCAGCAGAAATAGTCAAATAGGAAAGCTCGGTAAGATCATTGCAGCTCTGATGACTTTCTTTCTCCCTCCGCTCCTCCATCAGCTCATGTCTCCATCCCTCCTTCATGTCTCTCCCCGTCTGCTGCAATATTAAACAGAACTAAGCAGGACATGGGCCGTGGCTCAGGGGAGGAGCTGCCCTGGGAGAGACGACCTGTCAGTGACTGCTCCGTCTGACTCTGTGTGTGTCTGGTAAATGGACTGCACTTATAGAGCGTCTTTCTAGTTTTCAGACCACTCAAAGTGCTTTACTCTACATGTCAACATTCACCGTTCACACACACATACACTGAACGCAAAGATTTCCAAACAGCGTGCCTGGAATGGAATCAAATTCATATTTTCACACACCTATGGCTCTGCCTTAGGAGCCAATTAGGGTTCAGTATCTAGCACAAGGACCCTTCAATATGCAGACTGGAGATGCCCTGGATCTTGTGATTAGTGGATGACCAGCTCTATGAACCAAGCGTCATTCAGGGATTCACCGGCAATACCGCTCGTCCATCTTATAGTCAAATTAGAGACAGTGTCGGTGCTTCACAGAGTAAAATCTTGGTTCTTGATGAAGTCAGATCTGTGGTGTGGACTCTCCTTCTTACTGATGTGATGTTGTTGCCGCTAGTCGGATTACTGCGGGGAACATTAGCCGGATTGCTCTCCAGTTTCTCTGTGGTAGTAATGGTGAGTATCGCCGGGCTGGGATGGTCCTGGTGTAGGTGTTTTCTAAATATAATGTGGGCTCAGGTGCTGCTGCAGCGGCCAACGCTGCACAGAGAGTCGCAGATAAACCAGGGGACACTCAGGAGAGGACACACACCCTGTCAGATGATATAATCATGATCCCGGAAGAAGAAAATTAAAATAAGTTATGTACGTTTAAACTTTGTCCTTTTGTCTTTAAACAATTCGTTGCTTGGATCAAAGCCTGTGTCAGATTGACTCATGTACCGCCCTGACCGCCGTGCCTGCAGAAGTTTTGTCTCTGTATGTTGAACTACCTCAGCAGAAATTTGTGCCCATATACAGACTTATTTTTACATGACCACTTCAGACAAGCTTTTGAGTTTTGGTTTATATGTATGGTGTCCAGCAAGAGCAAATGTGCTGCCCTACAGGCCTGAAGCTCGTCAGTTGCGATGAACAGATATGCAGCGTTTTTCTGAGTGTGTTTGCCGTTGCATCCTTTAGGTATTTGCAGCGTGTTCGCTGTTGTTGCGTTTTGCAGCACACTCATTTGCAGCGGGTTTCCATAGTTGTCTTTCTTTAGGATTTCTCTAAGTTTTTAGCAATTAGCAAGTTCTCCTTAATGAAAATCTTTTGGGCTGTTGCAGCCTTGTCGGTCAAAGTAGATGTTTCATGTTAAAAGGCTATGAATCAGCATAGTAACACGTTGCTAAATGTGCATGCGACTGAAACACTTGATGTAACTAATTGTGCTTTATATGGTATTTTAGTTACTTTTGTGTGTATCTTAATGTAAGATAGCAAATCTTAATACATTACGACCATTACTCCGCTTTTGTGTCCCCTCTCGTAGATCAACATCCTGCCTAACTAACTGTCGGCTGCTGAGTTAAAACTGAGAATCCTCAAACTGTCATGAATGAAGCTAGAGACGGTATTAGAGAGCAGAATTCTGGGGGAAATATGCAGCCGCCTTTCATTTTCATTAGTATTCACACCCATATGTTCCACTATTAGCTAACACAGACTCGATGCCCCCAGAGCGGCTCGGCTCCAAGAAACGTTGCAGAACTAACAGTGTTTAAATCTGACCCTTTGCTGCACCCGGGACTTTGTGTTGTTGGGGAGTAAAACTTCCCATGGTTGTGTGTTTGTGTTGTCAATTAATTCAGGAACTTTGGAGGAGCCTATAGTGTGTGATAGTTGTGATGCCAGCATTGTTTCGCTTTGGTCTTTTTGCTCTGGCTTTTGTCTACATTTCAGATTGATGGTATCAGAAAGGGAATACATACCAAGGAAGGGACATCGAGTTAGTAAAACACAGTGACAATAAACACACTCCCCCCTGTTGTCCCCTTAACCCAGAGCTAAATTGTTGTATTCGACCCTGTAACAGGGCAAAAAAGAATTGAAAGATTATGAAAAATCCCGGATTACACTTTTTTAATATCCAATGACAATGGTTTTAAAATTCCTCTAAGTCTGCAGATAAAGATACTCTGCATACAAACAGTTAAGACCAGGTAAGACGGCAGTTACACTTAAAAAAAAGGGAAATTTAATTTTAGGTAGCGGACGCCAAAAGTCCAGCGTCATGCAGCAGAGTCAGGTGTGCCCACTGGTGCAGCACTCTGACCTTCACACTCTGACTCTCTGCCTCACTACATGAAGGACAAACTACTTCCTGTGGTGTCACTGAAGAAAAGAATGAACTGTGGAATCACACAGACACAGTAACTGTGGATACTGGACAGGTGGATTATCCTGGTTATAAATACTAGATTTAGTCCAAATATAAATGACTGCCTACTATTTGGTTGTTAGTTTAAGGAGGGACCCTCTTCAAAGACTGGCCTGATGCTTTAACTCGATGTGTCGTTTCACATTAATTTGAGATGTGACTGACGTTCGGATTTGTTCTTTCAGACCCGACGGGCACAATTTGCATAGAAATGTGAGATTCTTCTCATTGGAATCTGGACTGATTGTGTGTACTTTGCAGTACTGGTAACTAAATCATCTGAATTGCGAGCAGTCATGTCAGATGAATTCCGGGTCCCATAAATCTGGCTTCTGCTGCCATAAAAAACACAATACTTGCAAACTCTCGTTACTTCTCGGAACGTGAGCGGCCTATAAAACGTGTTCAATGAACGTGCTCTTTTAGGGCACCACTGCCTGTAGGTGTGAACCTGAGCGTGAAAGGTTGTCTGTCTCTGTGTGTCAGCCCTGTGATTGACTGGTGATCAGTCCAGGGTGTAACCAGCCCCCCTGACCCTGGTCAGGATAAGCAGTATAGATAATGCATGAATGGAAAAGGCAACGGTCTGTTGATACTGGCCCAATCCCAATCTCCACCCTAAAGCCTAAGCACTGAATACTCACGGATTTTAATGGCGTCAGGCGTGTAGTGCGTGAGTCCGTAATTTGGAGTTGAAAAGTCTGACAGTGGGACAGCTCTTAGCACTCACGCACCTACCGGAAACGCGCCTCAAAGTCCGTGAGTCCGTGAGTGTGGAGATTGGGATTGGGCTGTCGTACAAAGAACTATAAAGTCCGTTGGGTGTGGCTTTTGGAGGCGATCGATGGGGTCAAACAAACTCAGGACCTTCACCGATAAAGAGTTTGAGTCTGTGTAAACCAAAAGTCCTGTTGGTTACATCTGTAAATCAGGAAGGTGATTTAAACTAGCCAACCTAGCCTTCACCTAGTAGTTTGGTGGCCTAAAGCTCAACCAAATGCACCGTTTCACACCGTTAATCACGTGTTTGTCTGGTCAAAAAGAGTAGGTATGAAGACATGTTGCCTACCATGAGGACAGATGTGGCCTCTTCTTGAGAGGAGATGCATGCACCATTTCTTATTAAAATAACAATCATTTGTTTTCGTTTGTTGCCCTTTGTTGCTCTTTCACTTCTTCACAAACGCACACACAGACAGAGTTTTTGTGAATTGCATGTCTTACTGCAACAGGGAAGCAAAAGAAGGGGAAGGCATTGCAGTAGAGTTTGTGTGAGAGGAGAAACAGAATGAAAGAGGGAAACATAGTGAATGAGTCTGTGTGCTTATGCTCCCCCTCCTTTCTGTGTTTGAGCGTGTGTGTGTGTGTGTGTGTGTGTGTGTGTATCAGTGTCTGCGTGGCCACACATGCGTCTGTTCACGTGAGCATGTCTAACAGCGGGTAAATGTGTATTTGATGGTGTGAGGGTTGCATTATTAATGAGAGCGTTTTCTTCCTCTTCTCTGTGCTTTTCATTAATTCATTTATTTACTGCTGCACTAGTAAATGTGTAAGGACCTCGCACGTGTGTGTGTGTGCGCGTGTGCATGTGTGTGTGTATAGTCTTTGTGACGCACATAATGCACATATGTAGATGAATGCGCCCACGTGCATGTGTTTCCAGCAGAGATAAATAGATGCTGCAGTGGTCGAGTTAAATATAGGAGTACAGAAACGGAGAGAGAGAGAGAGGAGGAGAGAGAGGAGAGTTTCCCTGGGGGATATCCCTTCTCTCTCTCTCTCCCTCTCTCTTTCTCGCCCTCTCTGAGATTTCTGGCCGGCGTTTCCCAACCAAACGTACATGTTTTAATTATCAGGCGCTTAATAAATAATTCCAAAGTCACCAGGGTGTTTCTAAAAATATCCTGACAGCTGAATAATGGATTCCTTTGACCCTTCTCAGCATTGTCACAGTGTGTGTGTGTGTGTGTGTGTGTGTGTGTGTGTGTGTGTGTGAGAGAGAGGGAGACGTTAAGCAGAAGAAAGAGGGAGGAAGCCCCTAAAGCTTGTTGATAAGACGTATGAGGGAAACATGAAAGTTCCAGTGCTGTGCATCATGCATGCTTCCGATCAATGTGCAATATTTACTGAACATTTTCACGTCCGTCTCAAAATGATATGCTTTTAATTCTGTCTATCAGCTTTTATTTCTGGCTTTTGTTTTGAAGCTGTGATGTTTTAGAAGGTGATGATTATTATTTGCATCTGAGGGCTTCCTCGTGATCACATGATGAGTCATTTTCACTCATGCATGTATCGCACAGAGCTTCCTTTCCTTTAGCTGGTTGGAGCAGGTTGAATTTGTACATATTATTTCGTACCAGCATTAACTGTGTTGCCTTATCACACAATGAAGGGACATCTTGATAGCCGGATAACTTTTCTTTCCGTTCTGATTGAAATCATTCTGGTTGAAGAATTCATGGAGTACACTGTTTACATGGGTTGTGGTCTAAAAGCATCTAGTGTTTACATTCGCTGACACTTTTAATTTGAACTGCTGTGTGACGTGGCCACAAGTGATGATACACATACTAAAGTACCTTTCCCCACCAAACCATTAAGAAATACCTCTTTGGCTCATGTTTGATCGGCTCCAGGATGATGACTTTACTGTTCAGCGCAGTATTTGACGTCAATGCGTTGCTCTTTATTATGCTTACAAAGAATGTTTCCACCAACGTACGTCCCCATTTTTAGGAACTAATTTTGACAGAAGAAATAGTCCCTATTGAATGTTTGACTTTAAGGGGAAATTTATGGGATTCTTTTAAATTTGCTTTATTTTATTACGTCCAACCCAAAAACTACAGTTCAGTCTCATCTAGGGGTAGAAGAAAATATTGAGTATTGCAGGATTGTGTTTTTTCACTGTCGACATTCAGTGGTTCTTTTTGTCTTGTGTTAAATCCCTGACCGCCATCAGTGTTGTACTCTACCTTCAGGTATGTGTCTGCCTGTCAGCACACATATCTAAGACCTATGAAACTGTGACAATAAATATAATGCCTCTCTAACAATGTTTCAATATTACAATATCAGTCCATCCAGGATTCTGCTGGGTTTTTCGGTGATTGTTGGGGCCTAAAATTCCTGGTTTCCCTGTAGCTCTTTCATAAAGTTGCAAGTTGTGATGTTTCAGTACTGTTTTTTCGGTTTAAGTGAGAGCGGCTGAGACAGATGCACCAGCAAAGCCATCTACTGGTGAGCGAGCTGTTTGCCTTCTGAAATTGTTCTGGTCGATTTCTGTGACAAGACGCCAAATAAGATAAAAACTGAATGAATCTAAAATGAATTTCCATGAAAAACTCATTTCTCACTGCTCAGTGCTTTATGTGCTGGGAGAATCTACATGTTCTTTATTACATTTACGCTGTTCTACTTGGTATTCCGGGTGCTGAGCTAGTATAAAAGCATTGAAACGAGACAGAGGGACTTCTATCTCACTGTACAAACACTGACTCACATTTGTAACAGAGGCTGTAGTTGGTGGAAACCCAAGGCATCAGGAAGTGGCTAAGTGGACGGCTAACAGTGTTCAGCACAGAAACATGGATACATGATCACGAGAAGACATCGAGTGTTGGATTTATTATGATGGATTTACTGTATGGTGCGGTTGGAAATGGTGTTTGGTCAAACTGGCAGAAAAGTTGCGGTGATTGGACAAAATTGTACGGTCATGAAAAATGTGTTGGAATTGGTTTGCGATCGTGACCTCCTGGAGGGACTGATACATAGAATCATAACCCCCCGTACTTTATCTATGTAGCGTATCCCAAGGGTTAGGGTTGCCAAGACACAGTCTGAGTCATTGATTAAACAAAAAGTCAACACATAAATCCGGTGTATAAGGTTTAGCAAAGTGTAGTTTCAGTATCAGAGCTGGTTCAGAGAGATTCTCTCCCTCTAATTATGAATTAGACGGATCAGAGTCTCACAAAACTGCTTCGGGAGGCTCAAAGAAAAATGATGCTCGCGCTCGTGTGATGACACATTATATGGTTCTGTGCAAGCCTCTGTACTCCTGCCAATCCTCTCTCCAGAATCAGGACTCGTGCCAGTAACTTACTCCACAGCCAGCGAAGGACACAGCGATGAGAGAGGAAAAACTACAGCGAGGGAATCGAAGGCTGGTTTTAGATCCTCAGAATATTAGTTTGGGAATGGTTTATGCAAAGTCACTTATTTGGTTTTATGTGTCCGTTTATGAACACAAAAGAAGATTTCAGTCAAGTTACCAAGATAGAGCTCATCCAACAATCCCCAGATATAATTAATAAATGAGAAACAAACTGACCGAAAGAAGCACGGAGTGATTTAACAGTTAGTAGCAGGAGTCAAACACCGTAAAGAAAGAATGAAAGAGGGAAAAAGGAGGAGAAGCTGCATGCCAAGTGTGCCAGTGAACCGCAGCAACATCTTCTAAAATGCCCTCTCAGCACTTTACACACTCTCACACACGCGCACATGCACGCACACACACAGCCGGCTCGATCCGAACTCCAATAAAAGCGCTGTACATCAGCGAGAACGCTGTCCATTAGATAGATGGAGGACAGCAGGCCAAGGTCTAGACACAGTAGCAGAGGGAAGGGCAGGCCTCAGACAGCTTTATTAAATTATAGACTTGACATAGTGATCTCTTAATGCAGTCATGTTCACACCTTTACACCTGCTGTCAGACTTCAAAGTGCAGCAGCTCGCTTACACAGAGCGGTCTGTGCTTTAAACCAAAAAGTAACACAGAGAGGCTGTAAAAGAAGACGTTACACCCAGAGATAAAACTCTTTTCTAATGCAGGTATACAATCTTTAACTTATTACCACATGCAACTTACTGGTCACACTAAATGTGTTTTAAAGGGACACGATGTCACGTTTCAAAAACCAAACATATTCTTGTCTTACAGGAACTGTTGAGAAATAAGTTACACAATGCACCCTTATTCATTCTTTACACTCAATTAGCTGCTGCAGTCCAACTTCCTCTGCTGTGAACTAAACTGAATAAAAACTGGATTAAGGCATTATCTCTTCCAACACATGGAAAAGTTTGTTGTTTTCTGGAACCATCTTTCCAACCAAACCCTTCCTGCCCTCTTTGTCTCTAAAATAACACAGCCTGACTTTATCCTTTGCTCTAGACCCATGGTTCTCAACTTGAGGGTCAGGACCCAAAAGTGGGTTGCGGTTTGCTTTGCTGTGCTTTTATTTTGAAGGACATGGGTTTCCTGTGACGTGTGTGTAGTAGAGGTGTAGTTTATTCACACTCCATCCACTGATCCCAGCTACAGTTACAGTTACATTCTTGAAACTTGATGAGCCCGACAGTAGATGCATTTATGTTGCACTTCACTTATTTCTGCTGAGGCTCCTAATTGAATGAATTGTAGAGGGAATATTTTCCTCGCGCTGCTACCTGCTGGCCATTTTGGTTGACTATCATACTGTTGTGTTTTACTCCGTCTCAGATCCAAACTGCTCCCTGTTTTATTAAATGCATTTGAGTGGTTGAGAAATTTCAGAAATTTGGGGTCATGATTTGTCATTAAGGAGGTGGTGGTGGGTCCTGAGGTTAGACCAGTTGAACCACTGTGGACCAAAGACTGTATATTTAGATGGACGACATGACAGCTCCCTAAAAGTGAAGCCAAAACATTTTAAGCGCCCCCTGCTGACTAGCTGCAGTATAGCTCATAAAGCCCGCCTCCTCCATGTTAACAGATGGGACATGAGGCAAACTATAAAATCAAAATACACGCCCGATACATTTTTCTCAAACATGGTTTCTGTCATTATAGTTAGTTTGTATCATGCTGATTTATGTCCAAGTGTTCATTTTTCTGACAAGTTTATTTTTAATTAGTTATTTGATGCTGTCAAAATGATGATTGACAGCTCTGTAGGCAAATACAGCTCCTGCAGCCGATCTGTTCTGGATTAACAGAGTGGAGGACGAACGGCGAGAGAAAACGTAACAAAAACAATCACTACAGTCGTTGAAGTTTCCATACCTGTGAACGTTAACCTCAGACCAACACAAGAAGCTGTTCTGCTGTTAAACACGCTGGGGAGTGACATCGTTGCTGTTTTTCGGTGAGTTAAGTGTGCGCTTTAGGTTAGCGGAAGTAGCTACAGCAGTTGTTGATTGCTGGGTTTCTATGCCAACGTGTGTTGACCTGTGTGCCGTTGAACAATGGCGACTAAAACTGAGTAGATCATGTTGGAGCTTTGGCAAATAAATGTTGAATATTTTTACTGACTTTTACTGAAATGCTGCGATACAGAAAATATGCACACATGTTGCAGCTAGCTACAACGTGTGTCAGTCCAGGTGTTCTGATGAAAAGCTACTGAGTGGACCAATCACAACTGTTGTGCTTCCTGTCTCTTTGCAAAATGTATAGTTACATTTCTGGTGTAACGCTTGTCAGGCTAAGGCCTAGGGTGTGTGGCTATGTCATACCTAGGCTGCGTCTTTGGCATAGATGTAACAAAATAAGTAGCTTATGAAGCTTTAGACCGTTTAATGATTTGCAAGGTTGTCAGGTTGACTGAGTGGTAGAACTGCTATCTGCCGCTTTGTTTGTTTCCCAACAAGCTGCTGGTGCACATGCAAATTTGGTGCACATGACACAACCACAGCAGTGTAGAAGCAAAAGTAGATGTTCTTATGTGTGTTCGCAACAACATAACTCAAATGGTAAATGGCTGCTATCCTTTTACACTACATGTCACACACACAGTCATACACTGACGGCAGAGGCTGCTATGCAAAGTGCCAATCTCTAATCAGGGCCCTTTCATTCATACACCACGGCTGTGCTTTCATTTTCTTGCAGCCGGGGATCGAACCCCCAACCTTTTGATTGTGTGATTGAAAGACGACCCACTCTTCCGCTGAGCCACAGCTGTCCCTGCACCCAAAGAAAGCTCTACTCTTAAATGTCGGAGAAAGAACCGATCCTGTTTTCCATAAACTCTCTTGATTATAGAATCGATCCACAGAACAGAGACGTGATGTCAGTGTACCGATACTGTAGCATCAATCCACCCACTCTGGTTTGTTGGAGAATTTCCTGACATTCAGAGTTAGTCTATTCGTTTTTATATGAATCACTTTGTGTGTGCACTTTGACGCGTAGACTGAACGCTCTCACAAAGTCATTAAGAACCTCAGTCAGAGCACATGACTCTGTGTCGGATGGTGTCATGGCAGCTGCTCAGGAGGAACACTGTGGAGCCCTGAGCTGCTCCCTTCAAAAATACTTCACACACACACACACACTCTCATACACACTCACACTTATATATATAGCACGCTGATGGTATTTTTGGAGCTCTTATGTAATCATTTTTGGCTGTTTGTCTAGAATGAAAAAAAGAATCCGTGTGGACGTGTGGATATAAAAGTCTGACAGAATTCTTATGTAACGTATCTATAAATATCTTTAGGGTGCTATAAATACATTGGTTCTATTAATTTGAACTAGTTGGATCACAAACGTGTCCTGGCAGCGTAAGACTGAATGTTTTCATGGGTTTGATCTGCTTGTTTCTAGCAGCTGACGGGCTGTGAACTCAGCAATGAAAAGAAATGACAAGAAGTGATGAACTGAGATGAGAGAAGCGACATAAAGGAGTGGAGCTGCAGCAGCCACCATCCTGCTCTCTCTCTCTCCTCATTGTTTTTCCTCTTTCATTCTTCGGCAGCTCTCTCCCATCCTCCCTCCCTGTTCGATCCTTCTGCTCGCCTCCTTTGAAGTTCCTCCCCTCCGTGTTCACAGCGCAGTGTCTTGAGAGCGTGGAGGGGAGGAAGGAAGAGGAAACACCCCAACAACTTCAAAGGGCTTTTCCTGGGTTGTGGGAAGGTGGGGGTTATTTTTAGCCCTCTGGCGTCCACTTAAATGCTTTGAGCTGAGGATTGAGGAGAAGGAGAGGAGAGGGCAGAGAGAGATCATGTCCAAGAGCCATTTCTGCCACGATACAGAACACAAAGAAAGTGGTTTTCGGCAATGATATACAGCTGAATTAAGAATTGTTCTGCAGCTCTATGCTTTATGTAGGCCAGTGTGTCATGAGACCCCATTTACACCCAGCATCAAAATGTGATCTGTACCTGGACGTGTTGTGTATACAGAAAAGTAATGTCTAAATGCATCGTGATCTGATCAGATCTCACGGACCACATCTGGAAGTAGTCCGGCTCATATTGTGTTCAGATCTTAGGTGCAAACGCAATCCGAACCGGCACCATTGTTTTCAGGATGATGAGTCCAGATCACATTTTAATACCAGGTCTGACTGGGATCTAACTGCTGGAAGCTTCATATTGGGGGCTGCTATGGAGCCAGAGGTGGAGTCGGTCGATCGCTCGATCCCTGGCTGAAGCAGGCTACATGCGGAAGTGTCCTTGGGCGAGACACTGAACCCCAAATTGCTCCCGAAGGCACGGCCATTAATGTATGTATGATGTGGGTGAATGGTTACACCTTCAGTGGAGATTGGCAGCCTCCAACATCAGTGTAAGAATGTGTGTGTGTGAAAGGGTGAATGCTGAAATACATAAAGGTCCGACGGGGCAACCTGCTAGTTAACATTAAAGAACCAGGACCGTTTTAGATTAGTTTATTCTGTTTGATAAGGACGTAACGGAAACATATGAAGCGCTACTTTCATGCACAAACACCATCATGTCATGAGTGATTCTTGTTTAGTTTCATCTTTAATTTATTTCATTGTTCAGAAATAATTTCCTTCACCTCCTTTCACTTCCCGCCTTTGTGATTGTGTGCCCGGCCCTTCTTGTTTTCACGTGTCTTGTTAGTCTTACCTGTGTCCGATTACCTCATGTGTATTAAAGCTGCGTTCAAGACAACTGGGAATGTGATTCTTCCCGGTAGAAATTTCCGACTTCCGACCTCAGAGCGTTCCAGGTGCACGACGCTAAACGTAAATAAAAAACATGGCCGACCGTGACAAAGTGATGTTTCTGTCTTTCAGACATTATTTATAGTGACCAGCGACCTTACCACATTAGTGACATTTCTTATAAATATCGTCATGCAGAACACGTGTTACTATATGATAGTTGTTGTTAAGCACATATTCTGTTGCTTTTCAGTTGATAGTTTACCATTAACGATGTGCCTCTCCATGATGTGACGTCAGACATCTTATTCTCATGAAGTCGGGGTAGCTCCGAGTTCACAAGTAGCAACTGCTTCCAGAGCAGTCTTTCTAGTCGGAGGTCAAAAAACTAGACAAGTTGTCTGGAAGTCTTTGTGTTCCTTCCCTTCATCTTTGTCAACCTTCATGAAACCCTTCGTCAGACTTTCTGCTACCCTGCTCCGAGAGTTCATTTTCTTCTTGTTTTTTCGCATTTGTGTTCTCACCTGGTTTTTGGTTGGATTAAGTTGGACCTTATGCTGGACCTTTGATTTCTAGACAATAGTAACCCTTTTGATCTGCCTTTTTGTTTTTGTGTTTGACTTAATCCTTCGTTTCGTCTGCATCTGGGTCCTCTCGTTTTAATTTCAAACATGACAACAGATTTACAACAACTGGCAAGAAGAGGTGTCTGTTAAAAAGCAAAAGTAGAAAGAAGAAAAAATCAAATAAAATAGAGATGGATTTATACAAACTTTTATCATACAAATACAAAAAGGAATAAAAAATACTAAACAAAACTCAGCCTGTAAACTGACACATGATTCCAATGAGCAGGTTAGGTTGTGATTTTCTTGTTTGCCTTTTTTTCCCCCGTCAGAATAAATACGACTCACCTGCAGACGTGTTTACAGCTGTTTGTTGTCCCATTGGATCCATTTTGGATCGTTATCCTGACCAAACCAGCCGTAGGTAGGAAAATGAAAGTTTAATTGTAATCATCATAAAATAAAACCACAGTGAGATTAAGCTAATGATAAAACCTGATTTGATTCAGGAAATGTTATTTTAATTTCTAACACCGCAGGTTGTTTTGGTCTAGTGAATGAAAGCGTTGTCGCCCCACGACATATTATTCTGTTTAAATGAACAAATAAGAGGTAATACTGTCTAATGAGCTGCTGTGAGGCACATTTCGTCTGCCTGTCTGCCCTTGAATCCACGTTTTCAAAAACCCCACACTCTAACTTTGGATGAGTTTCACGCTGGATGGGGAAACATCCATCAAAAATCCATAAAACATGTTACCTGACGCTCATTACTCAGTTAATGATTTTATCATATCTCATCTATGTTAATATCTTGTACAGGCCATAAAAGAAGCTAATAACATGATGATTTCCCCCGACGATTACTTCCATCGCTCTTCTATTCTCTCATTACTTACTGTATGATCGTCATTACAGTCTCTCTCATTACAGTCTCTCATTACGCCTGCAATCATTTTGTCAGAGGAGGGGTCACATTTTCAGACAGTGAAATAAGACTCCTCATATCTGCGCGGCGTTCTGCTTTTCGCTGAGAGGCGGCGACTAATCTGATATCCTCCCTCATCTGCTGCCATCAATCCGCCACCCACCATTTCCTCATGATGGATGGCTGGTCGGTGATACACAGGGTCTTCAGAGGGAATCACTAATGTGACAGGGTTCAACCAAATGACTAATGGACTTCACTTTAACACAATCTGATTTATCACTTCAGACCCGACAAGCACAACATTCTCCGACAGTTATGCGCTTTATGTTGATCCATAGTCCAAAATTAAACAGCATTGTTATTTTCTTTTGCAGCTCACAGCGCTGCTCTGTAAAATATGGAGTCCAGTGGCCGGATGGTTTTGACACGTACCTGATATGAACAATATCCCATGTTTGATAACCTTCCCTCCCCTGTATGTCCTGACATTTTTGTTCTGTTCCCGATCCAAGAAAGGAACATGGAGCACTAGACTCTTCTCCTCAGTCGTCCCCTGGTTGTGGAACGAGCTACCAAACTCCACTCGCCCCTCAGAGTCCCTTTCACCTTTAAGAAGAAGCTAAAGATCCAGCTCTTTATGAACACCTCTGACCTTAATGATAGTGATGCTATTGATGATGATGACATTTAGGATGTTGTTGATGTTGATTAGGATCATCATGATGATGATATTGACCATGTTGGTGATGTTGATGATGCTTCTTTACGCCTTCATAGTGAAAAACTCCTCACAGGAGAAACTTAAGAAAAGGAATGTCCTGTTACTTCTGCACCTGTGATGCGTCCGCCCCGTCCTTTAGCTCATGGACCATGGAAAGTATTTAGAATTAGTAGGGCCCACCCGCTCAAACCCCACCAAAAAAAGAAAAAACACACGCACTCGTAGGCAAGTCCGCTGCTACACACAGGTCTCTCTGCTCAAAACGCTGTTCCAATTCACCATCAAGCAGATCCAGAGCTTCAAAGTACAGTCTCCTGTAATAAACCATTGGACTCGGGAATGTGTGTGCGGGCTCTCCAGCATCCAACTTTGCATGCCTTTTCTGTTGCCCAGGCTGTGAGGTCTTTGGAGTCGGCCAGTGTCCAGCTTTCAACACTTAACTTTTTAACTGTAATGAGTCCATCGCCCCGGAACTCAGCCACCCACATTTTGCCATAATTGTCAGTGTGAATGCAAACATGCACAAAAAGCAAGTGCATATATAAACACTGGATATGCCTCTTTTATGTACCCTACAACAGTAGCTACATGTCCTGCTGGTATTGGCAGCTACAGAGGAAATTTCTACTTTTTAATGTCATTAATCAGGCTCCTCACTGGTGTGTACTGCTTCGACCCTCAACCTTCACAGCTCTATGTGCCGCACATTTGCATAACAAGCTACCAAACAAACATTCAATATCCAAAAAGTATGCTGCTAACATTAGCTTGCAGCCTAGGTAGCTATTTATGTCAGAAAGTGCTGTTTTCAGTTATCGGAGGACGTTTCCCGTCTCACTGTGTCTGCAGGCTCAGCTATCAATCAAACACAGGCTCGCCCATTCACAGGCTGAAATAGCATTTCTGATGTATCTCAGACGTCTCTTTATTTGGACTTGAATGAAGGCATCTTTTTGTTTAAATCTCTGCGTGGACAGTAAAGGAGGAATCTGGAGGGATGGATCCATCAGCACGGTGTCTAAACTTGTTGACCTTCGCAGCTTTATGCTGAGAGAAGCTTCATACATTTAGCAACAGATCAGCAGAACATACTGAAAGCTAAATGCAATTATTCTCTGTTTTACATCCTCTGTGCTGCCGTACGCCTCATTCCACACAGCAGCGACTCTGCCATGTTTGTCCACTGAAGGGTGCTGGGCAGCATTCAAACACTTTAAATACTCACATTTGCACACCAATTGAGTTCCAGACGTTGAGTCTTTTGAACGTTTATTAGACTGAAGCGTAATAATCAGCAACTCGGGCAAATCCGTCTGACTTTTCATGTGTATCACAAGCCATGTTGCCCGTGGAGAAGACGTGTCTGGTGTGGAATGAAGATTCAGTGTGATGTCTGCCATGTATATTCCACATCTCCCAGTGGAGCCCACTGCGTTCCACACAGCCCCTCAGGCAGGGACTGACTGCTGTTTAAACAGTGCTGGTGAGCAGGAACACCGCACCATCAGCTCCCCAGCTATGCTCACTTTGATGAATGGGCAGAGGTGTAAAGTATAGATTACCGTTTTTGTTGTAGTGTTGAAATTGCATGTAAGCATTTCCCTGCTGAGCTCGATCGTGCATGCATTTCTACTGTACACTTTAGTTTGTGGGTGTGAGGCAGGTTTGTTTGATCAATATGTTTTAAATTCCATCACATACAAAGTGTCTCCAGAGGTGGATAATCTATACGGTGCATGTATTCCATCTTTGTACTGTCTAACTGTTAACCCCTCGATGTCTGAACTGTTGGCATTCACCTCAAACAAGTCTGCTCTTATAAGCTGCAAGGTGCTTTACAATGATCTCATCTGCATTGGTCATAGAGTGGGAATAAGTGAGGGCGGAATTTACCCCAACTTCTCTTAGAAGCTAAGGTAGCTGAGTTAAATCATTTAGAACAACAACAGGGGAGTTCTCTATAAAAATGGCAATCAGTGATTTGTAACTGGCCACATACATTTACAGTTTACACCTTCACGTTTCTACCTGGGTGATGACTGGTCGACTGACCCTGCTGCTGTTCTCCCTGAAACTGAGTCAGACACATGAGAAAACAAACACTGATGTGCCTCTCTCCTGAAAGTTGTAACACTGTGTCTACCTATGGAAGATGACGTCCTTAGTCTTAATCACACTTTAATAAATTCAACCGTTTCTCAAACTGGGTGAAACCAATGAACCTAACACCAGACAGATTTAAATCACTGGAGAATGAACAAAACAGCATCAGAGTAGATCTTTCTCTCTCTTAAATCTCCGAGGATTTAGTACAAATGGTGCGTTTGTTTTGAAGGGTAATAACGGAATCATTGTGTAACGGTTGCAACTGACTCTGTTGTGTGAAGCGTACAACTGCTGCCTTGTTCAAAGGACGGGACCTCCGTGTTCTTACATTAATATGGTTGTACAGGCCATAGTTTTGCAATTCAGTGTGGTATTTTGACCCAATGTACGATTAAAACTGTAAAATACGATACTTTTAAAGCTGCAGTATGATATGGTCTGTATTTTCAGACATGGATTCTCTAATAGACCAGCGCTGTGCAGCCTAAAACATGGTGTGTTTGGAGCAGGACACAGAACACAGTCATACGAAGCAATAGCTACACTAGCTATCCGAGGACGTGAAGCCAAAGCTGGACTCGAGACGAGATCTGAAACTCTGCTGCATTTGGAATCCTTTGACATAAACGGAATAAACATACACTTTTAGATCTGTGTCGTCTTATAGAACTTTGTTGAAGTTCAAATTCTGATTCTAAATAATGACTACATCTACAATTTAAAGCCATCCCCATGCTTTAACTGTCTGTCTGTCTTCTTACATCCCACATATCAGACTCCCCAAGTCCAGATCTCACTCTAACCCATCTTCTCTGCTCCTCCGCGTCCTCCTGCAGGAGTGTGCCTGGTGCTGGGTTGCATGATCTTCCCTGACGGATGGGACGCTGAGGTGATCCGGGACATGTGCGGGGAGCAGACGGGGAAGTACTCCCTGGGCGATTGCTCCGTACGCTGGGCCTATATGCTGGCCATCATGGGCATCCTGGACGCCCTCATCCTCTCCTTTCTGGCCTTCGTCCTGGGCAACCGGCAGACAGACTTCTACCTTGATGATTTGCAGACAGACAACAAAGGTGAGTGAAGGAAGAACTAAAAATAATGCTTTTAAAGAAGTGAAAGCCTTAAATAGGAAATTATTATCTCCCCTTCCACTAATGTGGAAAAGGGAAAGATGAATGACAAATGAATTTCAATTATTTCCAGATGTGTTTGTTTTGTTTGGTCTGCCCTTTATTGTCCCGTTGATACGTTGCTATTTTTAACTGTTTTTTAGAATAATATGATTGAACTCCAAGAGGACTGCCAAACACTTTGTGGAATCTAACTGTAGTAAAAACAAACAAATAACAGGATGAAAGTTAGACTTTATAATATTTTGGCTATTTGCAAGAAACTGAAAATGATCAATTTTGAGCGTTTGGTGCTTTTACAGTCGGTGTTAACATAATATATTTGTAGTGATTTAAAAAGAATGGGTAGCAATGGGTAAAACTATCTTTAGCATACTTTTTAATCTTGATAATTGTATTAAATAAGTATTCAGTGATATACAGGATAGAATGCTTAAAGACTAACTTATTCGCAAATTCAACAAGGAAGTTAGAAGTTAGATTTTTTTCAACTCCGCCCAACGTGAATTTGCGTCTATTGACTTTGTATGGAATCTCGACTCAATCTAAACTCAAATAACAGCGTTAATTTAGCTCATGGTCAAACTCGGAACCCTTCTGGTAGCGACAACTTTTCAGGGCTTTCGGTGTATCCAGCGGTTAGCTAAAAAGGACTTCAAGTCTCGACTTCCGTTTCCCTGCGCTGCATCATTTACAGTCTGACTAGCAACATGCCGATGGGAGCGAGGGCGGCGTTGTAGCGGATTCAGTCCACCTTTTTGCTCTCCACACGGACTATTTTTCCTGCATACAATGAAAACCTGCTGATTCATCGTTAGTCAATACTTCTCCACCTACAAACGGACTACAAACGGAAACCAGAACACTTTGATACCAAAATCCATCCTGCACCTACAGATTCAGAGTCTTTAAATAGAGATTAGCTCATGGTATGCTGCTTTGCTTTGGGAGTAATGCCAGGTTTTTGATGTAGGTTGTAAGCTAGCCGGCTAAGCCTACAGTATGTATAAAGCCTGGAATAGACCATACACACACAAATATATATATATGTACACAACAAAATAAGAAGAAAAAAGAGCCCAGTGTTTCATACAGTAATCTAACGGTGGGTTGGCCTGGCTGTCTTCCTCCAGCTCTAATCTTTTAGACCCCAACTGTGAGGTTATTAACATGAACAAAATTTGCCCAGTTGAGAAATGAATACACTGCAACCTGACCTCAGTAACTCCAGCTAAATTGCTTTCAGGGCTGTTTTCAAGAGTGGGAGAGAGTCCTCCAGAGGGTTCCTGACTGTTTGCATGATGTTGCATCAGGACACTTGAACTGCATTGTTTCAGCTGCATGAAAAGAGAGGAAGAGGAGTGGCAGAAGGCGACGCTACAAAGGATAGTGTAATAGATCCAATACAGAACAAGAACAGCCTCCTTACATGAGGATTACACATTTCAGTTGACTCCATAAACCGAATGTACAACAACAAAACAAGACGAAACAGAGTGATAGAGAGATCTGTGACATAAGATGATAGTAGACTGAGAGATAAACAGACAGAGAGAGAGCGCGATGGAGTAAAGGATGGAGGAGGAGTGAGAGATAAAGAGAGAGAAAAGTGACATAAGATGTCTCGGTTCTCCGACGGTCTATCTCCGTGATGGTTTCCATGGTAACTGGAGATATTCCAGAGCGTGGGCGTGTCTTTCTGTTCTTATCTGATTAACCTCACTGACAGTCTCAGTGATTTTACACATTTCATGCATCTTTATGCTCCATCAGCTGTGGGAAGTTTCTTTTTTTGGCTCCGAGTTCTTTCAGCGAAATATCCCTTTAGCTTCTCGGCTGCAGCTGATACAACAAACGTGTGTGACTGTGTTTGCATTCGCTGTCTGTTTAAGTGATGAAGGAGAAAACAAATGTTGGGAGCGTGCACAACAAGAAATATATCAGTGGGTTTATATTAACATATATTAACATACACAGTAGAAAGAGTGGCTATATTTTGAAGTGCAAGAATATATTTTTTTAAATCTATAAATAGGAACAAAAAGAAAAAAATAGTAAAACAAATGATATGTATGAAAAATGATGCTGACTGGACTTTCTTCCTTGAAATGGTTAACTCATGTCTACATAAGCAGATTCACATTTTGCACAAATATGCACTTTTCCTGCCTCTCTGTGCATTTTCTAACACTTGTTCTTTTTTTGTCCTTGCAGATTTTGCTGTGTCAAGGGTGAGTTGACCTTTGCTTTATACATTCAATTTGCATAATGTTTAAGGAATACACAAACATGATGTGTCTATGGAAGGCCTTACTAGTTCCTGTGAATAGTACAGTATGCAGCCAGGGGGCGTGTCCAGACTTCTTTGACTGGGGTGGCTCAACTGGGGCTCTGACTTATGCAGTTCAGTCGGACAACTCACATTGTGATACTTTGAAATGTTTATTGCAGTAGCAGAACATAACCTGTGCTTGGCGTCTAGGCTCCGCCCTCATCACTCCTTGCTGACTTACTTTACGTGCAGAAATTTGCGGAGTGATAGCCGGAGCCTGCAGGTGGATGCTGGGGTGGTGGTGCAGTGCAGCTCCAGTTGCCTGCATGAACTAACTTGCAGGCGTTGCTCCAAGTGGCATGAAGTAAAACCAAATAGCACTTATTGACCCTTTCTGTCTCCATTAATCATATCTACTTTAACACTGAGCTATCACACAGATATTATATTCCAGTTTATTCATTTAAAATATAACTAGAGGCGACATTTAAATCTTCCGATAATCTAATTTCTCTTAATTAAGATGATGATCTTAACCCACTTCACCTGTCCTTTCTGGTTTGTTTTCGGTGTGCTTTTTGTATCGAGACATCATGTAAATGAAGAAATGATTTTCGAGGCTTAAATAAAAGTTTACATTTAATTCATTCTTTCAGGACTCAAATAGTTGATGTATGTCCAAAGTCTCAGTTTAAATTTGTAATCTCAAAGATCTCAGTTTCGTTCTCTTTGGCGGCACCTATGGCGATAAACGTTAATTACGGGAGCACACTTCCCAGATATCCAAACGTGTAACATCCACGATTGGCTCCGGTTGTAACTCTTGCTTTTCCTGGCTGACGGTCGCTTTCCTTTTCAGACTGTTTGCTTCATCTGAGCGTCGAGTTTGTTTCTTTTTCTTTAGATTTTCACTTCTTGTTGAAGTTGTATCTGTAGTCATCCATCTTTTCTTTGTTTGTTCAGCCATAGTAGATTACTGTTTACTCACAACACTTGCAGAGACCGGAAAAGCAGCCGCTTAGCTCCGCCTACCCTCTCTGGCAGACCAACCACTGCTGGCTGATGTAAACGCGTCACTAACTGGGCGCTGCTTGTGATTATTTCCAAGAAAGTCGCCACAGACACCCAGTGTGAAATACTGCACATGCAAAGGCTTTCATCAGTGGACCATCGGCTCAATCACCATTGTGTTACCTCATTCGGCGATAGATAGAGACTTACAGACATTTATTTAAATGGAAATCTTTGAGATTTAAGATTATTACTTTAAAGCACCAACAAAAGAAATGTGCCACATTAAAATGCCACAAAAGCTACAGGCAGCCTGTAGGCAACACAGCCCAGATGGATCGAACAGAAGTCCCGCCTCTGACTGGGTTAATAGCCAATCATAGTAAAGGATTTTTTGGATGGCATCTGGAGTGGCCAATCATATTTCAGAGTGTATGCCACCCCCAGGCCGACCCCCTTGGACACGCCCCTCTGCCCAGCCACATGAGCTGACAGTAGTAGTGGAGGATTTTTCCGCTACCATTCAACAATGGATTTAAGGATTGATTCCAGTGTCAGTACATTAAGATCTTTCTGTCTTGTATTCATCAGATTGAGGTGCGGGACAGAAGAGAGCCGAGGTACGGAGTGCAGCGTCTTCACTGAGGGCACCGACGGCCCTGGACAGCTTTTCTTCTTCTCTCCTCTCTCTCATGCATATCTTTCTTTCCCTGTCCTCTCTTCTTCTCTTCTTCTCTTCTCTCCAATGATCAGGATATCACCCAAACTTAATGCAGACACCAAGTGTACAGGATTCTGTAAGATAAAAAAAACTAAACACACTGGGATAAACTATATTTTGGAAAAAAAAGTTATACAAGGTTGTACAGTGCATTTAACACTCGACTTTCTCAACGAATACCTTTATGATGGAGAAAAAAAGATTTACTGTATTTAAGGTCTTGATTTGTGTGAGACGTTTAATCCTTAAGATGAAGATCCATAACGTCCAGCTCTGATTTAATGATGCTTTATTTTAAACCGCTCTATTTAACAACTTTGGGTTTGTGTGCTGTGTACATCCATAACTGGCAATACAGCAGCAAGTACATTATTAAATATTCAACACACTTCAACAGGGACGCGTATGGCTCTTCATCTAAGGACTTTCAAATGTGAGGAATTAAAAGGAGTATCCCATTGCAGCTTTACAGAACCTAACATCTCTGGGAGATTCTCTAATGTACATACTTAACCATGTAAATAGCATTACTGCTGAAAGAAACAGCCGACGACAAAACCTCATCAGACTCTAATGCATTCGAGTATTTCTACCCTTGGTTTCAATGTTCCTTGTGCCACAAGAGCATCGGAGTACGTGCAGATCCACCATGTTTCTACGACTCCTCGCTACTGATTTGGTTTGATAAGAAAGATGGGAATACAGGGATATCCTAACTGGATATTCCACAGAAAGGCAGAGAATATTAAAGCAAAGTAAATGGCTTTTACCACAATTTTTTGAAGCGGAAAAAGAAGCATCAACATGGCCTCAAAAGCAGATCTTTAATGTACTATTTCTTCCTACAAGAAAGAAATTTAAATTTGCTGAACTGAGTTTCAGCCGTCCAAGTCAGACTTAGAAATCACGTTTCTTTTTCCTGTCCGATTACTCCTTTGTGACTTTCTCAAAGTGTGTAGTTTACTCCAGTTTATGGTTCCAGCATACAGTGATCAGTTTACTCTACAGGTGTCTTAAGACTGTGTGAAAATGGCTGTGTGAGTCGGCCTTCTCTCAGAGGGAAGCCCCAAGTGCTGCATTGTCTTAAGGTGATGTCACTTATATGCCTCTGAAATAAGCAATGCTGCTTGTAGTAGTAATAGGATTCAATTTTGGGACAAAACCACAGCAAATACTCCCCAACAACGAAGACGAATGTCCTTAAAGAGTACTGAACTCTTCCAGATGTTGCCTCTGTAACATTGGTATTAGTCAGCAGAGTAAACTCTGACTTTGTGGCCTAATGCAAGAACACAAATCCAGCTGTTTGTCAGGTTTGTCACATAAATCACTTATTTCAACCACAAGGAGTTAATGAGATACCATCACTATCCCCAAAGTGCTACACAAGGCTACCTTTTTGTAGCCATTCTACGCCGTACTGTGACAGAAACGAAGACATACTGTTGAAGGGTTTATCATGAAATCAGAAGCTAAACATATATCTTTCTGATGCTACAGCCGGAGCACAGCATCCAATGACTTAGATGGGACGGGGGTCAAGGCAAAGCAACATGAAGGTATAAGTTAATAGACTCATTACTCCAAAAAACAGAATAGAAAAAGGCTCGTCCATCCAAGAATTCTTCTTGAAGTAGTAGCAGTTAGTCCCTTCCTGGAAGCCATGCAATTTATTGAACAAATGTATTGTCCTAGTCGGCTCCAATGTGTCCATGAGCAGATAAAACCTGGTTCTTGATAAGAAACTGCTCACCTTCATTGGATTGTGACAAAGTTTCGCATGCTTGAGTTTCATTTGCAGAGCCAGAAAGCCAAAGCCACGCCAAAAAAACCCGTCTTGCACTGGGGTTTTGCTTGTAGTATGCTAGGACAACTTTTACACGCTCCATCCCGTATATTGCTTGCTCCTCATAGGTTAGGAAGAACTCAAAAGTCAAAGTTCAAAGTCCATGACTATTGTGTGGGTTCATACCCCTCATTCATTCAGACTAAGAGATAGTTCTTGCATGTGGCCCATTGTGTCTAAAAATAATGGAGCCTGACATTTAAAATAGCCACAGACTGTGTATAAGAAGTGGATTCAGCAACTGCAATGTCACCCATTGGTTTGTGGCCTACAGAGTTTGGCATTTTGGCGTGGCCATCTTGGAATTTTGGAGCCAGACGTGATATTTGGACGAGTGGGTGGATAGGAATACGCCTCTAAACTGGTTGACACTTCCCCAGGGTGGTGGTTTGTCAATCACAGGTAGCCACAGCCTAAAGCATACCCTGCTGTGTCGTCTCTTTTACTTTAAAAAGCCCCGTCATTGACTAAATGAACATCATGCTGTATTGAAGAAGACGTGAAACTAGCAATTGAGACAATAAACTCATTAGGATTTTTTCCACCTCAGGTAATTAATGAGGTCAGAAGTAGGGTCATATTCTGGTGGACTTTGGTGGAGTCGCCCCCTGTTGGCCATTGGAAACAATCAAGGTGTTAGACACTCCTGCATTGGCTTCTCCCTTAAAACCAAGATGCTATATCAACTTCTTTTATACAGTCTTTGGTAGAAATCCCCCCAACATTCCCAGATAATCTAGCTACTATTCCTGATTGTGGGCTTAAATGTAGCATTCTTATACCACCCAGATTATTGTTGCTCCCACAACAATTAACATTCATGTAGCACTGGAGACAATGCCAATAGTCTCAGCCCTATGACATGAGTTATTGCTGAAACATTCACAGTGATCACTGCTACACCAGCAACGGAAAAGTTATTTCTACAGGTGATTGGCTTGACACTTGCTTTGACAACAAAAAACCTGGGAGATGCTCCAGCCCTTCCTGTTCTTAGCCGTATGATCCGTACTACTTGGAACACAAAGTTGGTCCCTGCTTTTCACCTGACTCACCCTTAAGTACAGTTATGGCCTCTATAGTGTCCTGATATGTTGACATCAATGGAACTGATTATTGTGATATCAGTGGCATTCCTCTAAGTATGATTCTTACATGTGACAAGCTGCGGTTGCACCACGGGGCCCTTTTCCCTCTCAGAGCAGCACTTCAGGCTGACGCACTGTAACTGAACCTCCCAAGGCACCGAAGCTGGGTGCAGTCGGCGCGGGGACAAAATGAGCTGTGTGTTAAAAAAAGCACACAGTTAATTGTTCTTGGCACGCTCTGCCACTTTGGAGGGAAGGCACGACCGTACCGTAAAACACCAATTCACTGAGCAATTAAAACCAGGCAAGGTGATCTGTGCTCCGTGAGACAGCAGTTACCCGACAGGAAACATAACGATGAAAGTACAATCCTGTGGGGGAACTGACTCGATTATATTTAGCTGTAAAACATGTTATACTTTGTTAGGGATGCACTATTAACACGAACTCTGTAGAACAAATTCAAGTTCTCATCTTTAAATGTAAGACAATTGGTTTAGCCTGTAGCAGGTTTGGCATTCTGGCTGCTGACATTATCGTTTTTCAGAGCCAGAAGTGACCATATTTGGACAAGAGGTTAGATACACGTTGCTACACCTCCCTAACTGGCTGACATGTCGCCATGGTAGCAACATGTAAAACACAGGTAGCCAAGAATTGCCACTCAGCCAACGATGGAGACCACAAACTCATAAATCAAGTTATATTCAGGATTATTTATCATAGATTAACACATATTTGGCTTCTTTTGGCAACCAATGGTGTCGCCTCCTGCTGGCCATTAGGACAAATGCAGGTTTAAGTCGCTTCCTTTTTGGCTTTACTTTTAAAACCAGGAGACCAAGTCCACTCCTTATATTCAGTCTATGGTTAAAATATGACAAGAGGCCCAATTTCCTATTATTATTGGCTCAGTCTTGTTTTGGTTATTGGTGCATCCCTGTGATATATACATCTAATGAGCAGATAGCTAGATGTGCAGTGTGTTTTTCAGAATGTTAGCTAGCTAACTCTCAGGAAGCTGTGTACACAGTACTGTATTAAAGGCTCATTATGGAAAGGATCAACAAACACAAACATGTCGGACTAAAGTGGACTTTAAGCCGATGCTCCTGTAATGTGGCCGTCGGCCATCTGTCGCGTGACTCCACAGCACCTCCTGTGAGTAGAGTTTCACTTTGACACCTTTTGGTTGAATAGCTCTACTCTGGTTTTCCAAGCTGGGCCTTTAAGACAATATAAAAAACAGCCCTTATGCTGAATCAAATGATGCTGTCCATGCAGGCTCTGCACAAACCTTGGCCTAAATCTATCAACCATCTTAGGGTAGGAGCGCTGGGCCCTCATTCAAGACAAGTTTGTTTTACTTTAACCTTGAAGTAACTGTGCAAGCATTTGGAAAGTATGTTACTATTGAAATGGTATCTACAGACCTCATTCATTTGGTATTGCAAGACTTTTTTGCTTTTGATATGTACATGATGATTTGAGAAAATTAGCGCACTTGCTGGGACATCAGCATGGTGATTTTTTTATATCTATTGGTATAAATGGCGGTTATGTCTCTCATATAGTATATATTGTGATTTCGACATCTCCTTTAGCGTGCATTTCTCATTTTGGGATACTTTCATGGGCCCAGGACATGTTTCATGTCAAACCTACAAAAAGAAAAAAAAGCCCTGAGACCTACATGAGTGGTCACATCAGGCTTCCGAGGATCATTACCTGCGCGATCGCTGGTGTGGTCACCTGCGCAGGTTCCTGAGGACTTGACGATGAACTGAAAAATACCTTAACGAGGAACTGACGATACCTTAACCCTGATGAGCACATATTTGTACCACTCCAGGTGCCTCTAAGAACTCTTGATTTATTTCAGATGTGGTGCAGAACCAGCAAAACAAGTAGTGACACTGTAGTTTTTTCTACTGAAGACTACATACTCTGACTGAGCTCTGGAGCTAGATGGGTTTTACTGCAGGTTTGAGGTCAATTCAGTTTCAAGTCAAACAATTTAAAGATTAATATTTTGTTCCCCATTATTAAGTTTGATTCCTAAAAACATTTGTAGAAGTAGAATTTGATTTACCTTTATTTATCGTTTGTGTTTGGACTCCAAAACTGAATTCGCCTCAATCCTGAATCAAAGAATCTTATTTTAAAAAAGGACTGAACGTTACTCAAAAGGACACAGAGACAATGAGAAGTCATTTCCAAACTCTCGCAGCAAACACTTTGCTGACTGTGTAAATGTCATTGATCTGTCAATGATTTCATCATAGTTTTTATCATGCAATATCATGTATAAAGACATCATGTTGGGGGAGGGAGGGGGCGGGGCTAAGAGGAATAATGTCCAGTGACATTTGTTCTGTTAATATTTGACTTTCTGTTTCTCTCCTGAAATGCAGATGTTGCCAAATTGCCATCAACGGTCATGAATTACCATTAAAAAAGAAATATTCAGTTTTTGTTTTGTATAACAAAAGAATGATATAATGATATTTGTCAAGTACTTCTGATGAGATCATTGTTTTATGTGTTAAATACAGAATCTTTCCTTTCTTTCTCTTATGGTTTACTTTCTATGTATCTTTTGGTATGATGTGTGATGATTGTCGTTCCGTCACATCAGACTTTACATCTCCGATTCAACCTTGGCTCACAAATGGATGACTGCTTGTTGAAACCTCAACACCCCAAAAATGTACAAAAGTCTATTTATAAAGTTGCTTGATTTGTGGACAAGCCGAGACTGAAAGAGGCTCGTTGCTTTTCATGAATTAAGATGAAATCCTGATTTTTGATTTGAAAATTATGTCTAATTAATTCCTATTTGTGAATAGTATTCAAACTCACCATGATGACAATTTCTGTTACTGAAACACATTTTGAGAAGGTCGAATAAAGATATTTTACATTCAAAGACACGACCCTGACTCAATCAATTAAGCCTGTGTATTTAAAGGAAAGGGATACACACTGTTCTTGTACAGCTTTATACTCAGCATATCATTTGTGGTTGAAACAAGGACTATTTATGTAATTAACGACCCGAGCATCCAGTCCTGTTGCAGTGTTCAGGGTGAGTCACAAAACCAAAAATACCACACAGATGCACACTGAGAGGGTGGCATCGCCTGAGACCGCCTGTGTCATGAGAATCCCAGAAAGTCACAGGAAGTACCAGTAAATCATCAGTGGGTTCATCCTCTGTGTGGTCTGCTTTTAGCCGCCGCTGGTCTCCCTGTAGTGTTATTTAGTGAGTCGTGTATCCGTTTGGAACAGAGAAGCAGGATGCCACAAGGCTGGCTCCACTTCAGTACAAAGCCGCTGCTGCTAGAAACCTCAAAAGATTCACTGCTATTTAAGTTTGGAACTGACATTGAAGCTAAGAAGAAGTTAAAACTTTAGCCAGAGCAGTTACAACTATAGCTCTGCACATTGTTCAACACTGATCACATTTTTTGTTTTGGCTTTTGCCTTTATTTTTAGGACAGCTGAAGAGAGACAGGCAAAGTGAGTGGTGGATGACATGCACCAAATGATCAGCAGGCCGATAATCGAGCCTGTGATTAGTGCGCAAAGGACTGTAGCCTCTGTTCATGGAGGCGCCTGCTCTCCCAACTGACCTCACCGCCCCACAGTTCACCTTCTTAGTTCAGGTGGGGTTAGTATGCACATATGTTAATATGCACTAAATGCAGTACAGCTGACCCTGATTCCAACATCATTCGTTCTGCAGGTATTTGGTTAAAAGCCAAAGTTCTGCAGTGCTCAAAAGTTTGACCCACTGATGACAAACTTAGCCCAATCCATCGTTAGCATATCATGAATGGATGTACCAAATTTCACTGCAAGCAGAAGCTTAGTTCTAAAGGTCTCATAAACCACAAACAGCAACTTGATTGTGAATTGAGAGGAAAGATGCAAGTCACTGAGATTCATCAGTCTGGACTAAGTTGGTGTACCAATCGACTTTGCCTTCAAAGATGTGCGGCGAGCGTTGAGAGTAAATATACATTTTTCTAATAACAATAATCATTTCTGTATTTTGATGCTATTGATTAAATAGTTTCCAAATAAAGCTAAATAAATATACAAAACGAGGACATGTTTAACTTATACAACAATTTTCTTGGGTCACAGTTTATGTTCCTTAAAACAATAATATTGTAGTATAATTAGGAGAGTTTTGTTTGTTGGTTACAATAAAAACCTGATTAATTATCTCAGAGGAAGTGGTGACAATTCGTTAACAGAGTCCCATTAGCAGGTGTTTATCTACAGCAGCTAAGACAAGGTGATAAAAGGAAGCTTTTGACTGATGGATTCACACCTTGTTGCATCTTTGTGATCGTCAGTGGTTTGGTTGTGTGTGTGGTCCTTTCCTGCTTACTCTACCTACCACGCTGTTCACTCGAGAGGCAAACCCCTTTCACTTGTTTGCTGCCAACCTACCACAGTCAGCCACTTGAGTAGAATCCGTTTGCCTTAGACCTACCACACTGTGAGTCGGCCATTCATCAAGACATTTGACTCATAATTCCACCACAAGTACACTGCATGATTCTTTGTGCAGGATGTGGATGCTGGGGCTTCAGAGCCAGAATATAAATTACAGGACATCGATGCAGGGAACAGCATGTGCACCAATTTGCCAGTTTGTAATCATAAAAGTACATCTATCTAGTCCAGTTTCATTCTCACACTCGTGGTGATACCTTAACTTAGTTGTATGTGCTTTTTGAAGTAACGTTGGAAGAGCTGTTTAGAAAAAGCTACATCTGATGAATCCTCAGTTGTCCTCAAAAGTTTTTACATTCACTTCAGGTAATATTTGCCATTGTTGAAAAGAGTCGATGTGCGTAATAATAATGGCTTGTGTCCTGAAATAGCAAACATTTAACTCACATGACAGACCAGCGGACCTGCCTTGAAATCATTGGATTGGCATCATTGGATACTTCCTGACATGGAGGAACAGTTGAAACTTGCCTAATAGAAACTCCCAGGGAGCCTCCCTCCATTGTTCTTCCATAGACTCGACTCTATAGTCTTGTTTTGTCTCCAGGCCACACTCGTCGTCATATTACAACCATGAATTAAACTTGTATCACAAATTTCAGACCACAATATGTTTTGTAATGAGCCTTAATCGCTCAGAAGTAGTTGATGGTAACACGCCAACTTTACCTTTCAACAGTTAAAAAAAAAGAGTATATCGCCCCAGTAAGTAACATGTAAGGAGATAACTGAAGAAGCAGTTGGTTGACACTATTGAGTGTTTGATTTAAGGAAAGCAAACCAAAATGATCTTACCTTTGCACGCAGATCTGGATTAAAATGCCAACGAAAGAATTCCCCACACTAACGTGAACTCCACGTATGTATTGGGGAAACAAGATTCCAGTCTGAAGCAGTTACAGACCATTTGCAGCCCCTAGCAGCAGGTTGAGAGGACTGAGTAGTCAGCAGTCAATGGTGGTATAAAACAGTCAATTTAATGGAGTTTTGATTAATTGTGAATCACAGCAGAACGTTGAGCATACAGGTTTATTTTTACAGAACATATATAGAGGTTGATGGGTCCAGTAGTATCCCAGATAAGCCTTGGACAGAGATCCAGACTTCCACAGACTTCAAAGGTATGACCTCTCCGACTTCTGCCTGTCAAAGATAACGTTCAAGTGTTTTACTGGAGATGATGTGCAAGACTTTCTTTATCAGGACGCCAGAGAGGGTAGATGGGAGAACAGACTTTTGGCCAACAAAATGTTGGACTCGGTTTGCCTCTCGTTTCTAACTGAAAAGTATAGTTAAATACAAATGGTGCAAATGCAAGTTACATGTTCCAAGTTCCAAGAATCTCCATTTCACCTTAAAAAGTGTCTTCATTGTAGGGATCCAGATACAAACAGAGAAAGACCTCACAAAGTCAGGCAGTTCTGGCTATGTTGAAAACACAGAAGCCTCTTCCTGTGTGAGCCTCCACCAACCACTGAGCCGCTGAACAGCCTGAAAGTGTCCTGAGAGACTGAAGTGTTGACATGGAGACAGTAGTGTTCTCTCACTGGAGCCCCTCGGCCACCACAAGTTCCTTCCAGTTCCTTGAAGTCCTGTTTGTTTTGTCTTTTGTCAGAGCGTGGTGTGTGGACTGGTTACTGGCCAGAGGCCGGCCGGGAGGAAGGAAGAGACGGACCACAAGCTGCCCTGCGGACAGTCACACATCTAGAAAGAAAGGCCTATAGAGATATAACAGTTTTCCTCCATATGTTTGACATAACGCTATCCACACATGCATGCACTCACAACTGGCCTTCTGACCTTGGCCTCAAATATTTGAGCCATCCCTCCAGATGTCAGAGAACATCTATGTGTAAATGTAGAGCTAAAAATATCTGCCACACTTTCTCTGCAGCATTGTGGTCTTTACTTTATGCTTTATGTAGTGCAGCGTATGTAAACCGTTAAGAGCACAAAATGTCCTGTGCAAACTCTGAGACCCCGCTTCCCCACGGAACATGAGACGCAGTTAGCTTACAACATTTGGAAGGAAACTGACTCTTTGTAACCACTAAATTGTGTTATCTCTAAATGCTGAGCTGCTCAGAACAAGAGAAAATACTGCAATATTTTTCAATGCAGTTTTATGATCATTTGACTTGAACCAATTTCCATCACTCAAGGGACAGTGTCAGCACAAAGGATTGTTTTTTGACAAGGTCAGCAATCATGAAAATGTGTTTGATAGTCAGCATCTGGGAGGTTGTGGTGGGGGTGAAAGGATGAGGGGGAAGGGAGAATGTGTGTGTCAAACAGAAAGACAAAATGAGGGTAGACGGAAAACAAAAGACAACTGAAAGAGGCTAGCTGGTAAGAAGCCATCAGGGCTAATCGACCATCACGTTACAGTCCTTTCACCCACCCAGCCTGTGCAGCCAGCGCGGGCCAGAGGTAATACTTAGGGACGCATGGGTACACAGCTGAGCTGGCTCTGAAACAAAGGTTGGGCATTGGGAAGAAACCAGCAAACTAAACATGTGGGCATTATTTTTTTCTCTCACTATGCTCAGTGAAGATGTGAGACTATAAATATTAAGCCGGTGTCTCCTGAGCCCTCACAAGGACTTTGCTGGGCTTTACTTGACAGTTGTAGAAGGTGCAACCAAAGCAGTTTTAAACAGAGAGTTTAATAAGTTAAGAGTTAATGATTCTCTCTTTTTAAAGATGTTTACTTCAATGACTAACATTCACGGATGCTTCCCCTCGCTGGTGTTTGCTCTCTGTTTGTACCTCGTCCTTCTATTGAGCAGTGGATACTCAGAAGCCTCCGTCTACCACATAAAAGGTAAGAACTTCTGTTACTTTCCTGTTCAATTCAACATCATGTGTTTCTGTGCCCCAGCTCAGTCCCGGGGGCTGCTACTTTCTGTGGGGCGGCATAAATAAACACTTGCATTGTGACTTATGGTTCCTCTAGCCATCCCCAACTGGCTGACCATGGACTATGTCCTCTATGCCCTGACCTTGCATTCAGTCCCATGGGGGTTTTCACAGCAGATCAGTATGTTCCTATTGATCCCCTCCTCAAGGTGACTGACATACCCCCATGAGCACAGCCTGCAGGAAAGGGAGGATAAATCATTGTGGACACTATAGCCTGACCTCTTGCAGCAGGGCGTTGTGTACTGTGCAATGAGGACATACATTCACAGACTTCTGCAAAGTTTTGAGATAACCTCCTGTAAAATATGCATATTGTCACCAAGCAGTGGTGCTTTCTCTTAGAAAAAGAGAGGAAAGAAGAGCCAGACTGACATGATGGCCAGTATTATCAGCTGTTATGGCTGCTGTTACAGATTAATTTGTATTGGCATATAGGTTTTACAATAAATAGTCGATATGAAGACTTTTTTACGCAACATTTACAAACAAATTTTTTCAAGCAGAGGATGCTCGAAAGGTTAACAATAGACTTTCTGCAGCACATGTAGCAGAGAGCTGAGCTGACGTTAGTTCCTACTACAATTGGTTGTCAATGTATCCTAAAAATAGATATTCTTTGAAGTGATCATCTCAAAGATTTTCATTTAATAAATGTCTGTTAAGTCTATGTTGGCGAATGAGGTAACACAATGGTGATTGAGCCTATGGCCCACTGATGAAAGCCTTTGCATGTGCGGTATTACAGACTGGGTGTCTGTGGCGACTTCCCAAGCGGCGCCCAGTTAGTGACGCATTTTCCATCAGCCAGCAGTGGTTGGTCTGCCAGAGAGGGTAGGCGGAGCTAAGCGGCTGCTCTTCCGCTCTCTGCAAGTGTTGCGAGTAAACAGTAATCTACTATGGCTGAACAGACAAAGAAAAGATGGATGACTACAGATACAACTTCAACAAGAAGTGAAAATCCAAAGAAAAAGAAACAAACTCGACGCTCAGATGAAGGCAAACAGTCTGAAAAGGAAAGCGACCGTCAGCCAGGAAAATCAAGAGTTACAACCGGAGCCAACCGTGGACGTCACACATGCAGCACTGTCTGGATATCTGGGAAGTGTGCTCCCGCAATTACCATTGATCACCATAGGTGCCGCCAAAGAGAACCAAACTCAATCTTCAAGATTAGCACTTGACAACCAAATGTATTTCATTAAGAAATCATCCTTATGAGTGTCTTTGCTTAGTCATATTAGTGCAAAATCTGTGCATAATCTACACAGGTTTATTTTCACCTGCCATCATATCAGTAATCGCTGCATTCTGTCCTCTAAAATAGGTATCGCTTTCAGTCTAAGAAAAAAAATTACAATTGGTCTTATTTTAGAGAAAGGCTTAAAACTTCTAAAGAAAAGAGATTGATGTGTCATCGTGGTGATCTTTCCTTCTACAGGCATCTGTTCATACAAGGACAAGTACTACAAGCCAGGAGAGTCTTTCCGGAGAGGCTGTGACAAGTGCTTCTGTCACGACTTTGGGGCCTACTGCTTCCCGTGAGTAGATTCTTCACTTCAGGTCATATTAATCGATTGCAATTAGCCTTGCTTATGGGAATTCTGTCATCGTGGCTAGCTCTCATGCACTTATAATCCCTCTTCTCTTTCATCAACCATGTCTCCTCTCCTCTCCTTCCAGGCCCATGAAGCCCACCTCCTGGCCCAGGAAGTGCCGTCGGGTCAAAGCAGAGTGTGGTTACACAGTCGTTTATAAAGAAGACCCACAGAAGCAGTGCCAGGCCTACAGCTGGATAGGATGAAAAACTCTTATTATTTCACTAGTTTAACTATGCATAAAATGTATGATCTACATTGTACTGTATACATTTTGGTCCTGGATAGCATAGCCATGATAATAATAATGTAATAAGTCTAAATGAGGACAAGTCAGCTCATAATCTGATGCTTACAGGAAGTACTTGTTGGAAAGAAGAAGAAGAAAGAAGAGTTTTCTGCATGAAAGTGGAATGGAAATTCAGTGTATTAAAATACTACATGTGAAAACAGGGCTGATGACAATGTGGTTAGCTGTTTGGAAAGGCACACAAGATTAGAGTTAGATTCTCTGTGAGAATATCGATTTGTACAGGTTGTATTTGTAATAAAGTGCATGAATTTTCCCTGTCTTGATTCATAAATTGTTGCAATGTTGAGGATGGGGAAGGCCTACGGGAAGAATTAAGACAAACTTCTAATAATGTACCTTAATCATAACCGCTGCTGATGACTTTTACTGAGCACCCAAATGAAGAGTCTAATGGTTCAGGGAATCTGATTAGGATGCCTCGGAGATTTTCTGGGCACGTCCAACTGGGAGGAGACCCCCGGGGGAGACCCAGAGCTCGCTGGAGGGATTATATATCCTGTCTGGCCTGGGAATGTCTCCCCCAGGAGGAGCTGGAAAATGTTGCTGGGGAGAGGGACGCCTGGGTGGACCTTGCTTAGCCTACTGCCAGGCTGCCACCGCAGGATGGATGGATGGATGGATGGATGGATGTAGTACAAAAGTTCAGAGTCCAGGAAAATTGAACTGCATATTAATCGCGCTTTATTCTTCAAAGCTGTTCATTACACTGTACAAAAAGTAAATTAAAAGAAAAAGCATCTTTTGAGTACACGCTATGTGAACAATCATGAAATGCAAACATTGTCAAACATTTCATTTAACAGTAGCTGCACTAAAAGCTTTATAATGACATGTTCACACTGTCTAGCAGTGTCAGGCCTGTCAGTTCAGCTAGAGACAAAACATCTTCTCACCAAAAGAGCTGCTCAGAGGTCTGGCAGAGGAAGAATTATATAAACTACACTAGAAGAAATCTACGTTAAAAAAACACCTTAATAGCATAGTGCAAATTTGGGCTCTAGTGGAGAAGGGCATCCTATCCTTTACCTGGTGTTGAATCAGGACAACCACACACAAATCAATAGGTCAAACACAAACCGTCTTCCAATCAGCTCTTTCGAGTATAAACAATCAAAGATGCCCTGTACATTTCTAACATCTCAAAGATTGGATTCATGGCTCATACATTCAGAAACAAGCCAGGTCGATCTGCTGGAAGCATCTGGCTGTGAGGACAGATGGGGACGGAGATGAGGCCTGCAGGGCCTTTAGGAGGCTATCATGAGGTCAGCCATGGGTGGCGGAGGCACTGTGCAGCGGTGGCCCTCCTCTCTGGGTAATAATCCAACATGCGGAGAAGGAAGTCTGAGAATTGAGAGGCCTCCTCCAACAGGAAGTGGTATTTCTCCACCAGAATGTCATAGAGGCTCCAGACCCTCAGTGGACCAACACGACGCAGGTCACCTGAGTGAAAAACATACAGTTACACAAGGACAACAACATCCATCAAGAAAGTCGGACCTCCATCTCTCCAGCCTCGTTTTCCTGCTCTTCCTTGGGGATCCTAGATGACACATATTATATCACTGCTGTATGTTCTGGATCTGTCCCGTGTTCCTGAACCACCTCAAGTGGCCTCTTTCGATGTGAAGGAACAGCAGCTCTTCTCCAAGCTCCCTCCAGATACCTGAGCTCTGTACCCTCTCTCTAAGGCCGAGCCCAGCCACCCTATAGTGTACACTCATTTGAGCAGCTAGTATTCTCATTCTTTCAGTCACTAAACAAAGCTTGCGACCATAGATGAGGGTTTGAACGTAGACTGAGAGGTAACTCGAGAGTTTTGCCTTTTGGCTCTGCTCCCTCTTCACCACGATTCCATAACATTTCTGCATCACTGTTACCGCTTACAAGTAACTAACTAACAAGTAATTAACTTAATAAGCATTAGGTAAGGATTATGAAATAATTCAGTAGGCAGAAATAAAATGTTTAGTCTTACTAGCATTAGAGTTATGGTTGCAGACTTACCTCTGCGGCTGAAGTACTCTGCAGAGTATCTACCCGAGAAGACAAGAGCTGGTGGGATTTTGCCAAGCAGCTTCATGATCAGGGCTATATGGTCTGAGGTGGACACACAAATTTACAGCACACATTAGTATAGACTGCCACCACATTAATAAAGTTTACACAGTGTAATCTCTTATATCTTCTGCCAGTGCCAGCACAGTGTACTAAACGTACCCTCCTCCAGGGAACAGGACTCGCTTGCTTTGGGTTCAAACAGGGAGTCTCCAGTGACCAACTCAAAGGCCTGAGAAAATGCAAAAACAAATAAATAAATAAAAGATGAGATGTGTGGCCGAGTGAGCAGAGTAAGCCAATCCCAACTACGCTGATAGATTTAAATTCTTTGCACCACTACCAGGTCGGAGTTTTAACTTATCCAATAAGTGGGTATGGCACATAATTCTGAACCGATGTTTATTATTCACTGAGGAGGAATCCTAATGGTCATGTTGGACTTTGTGCTTACACAACCCTCACAAGATGTTGAGACTGTAATGCTGGTTTGCCAAAATATGATAAATCTAGTCAAAAAAAGGTGATCTACCAGATGGGTGCTCTTTACAATCATGAAAATAAATGTGGGGTTCCTCAAGGCTCAGTGTTAGGCCCACTTCAGTTTATTTTGTCTCCAAAAAGTAAAATTTCTCTCATTTCTAATTTTGTTTTGTTAAAAATATTAAACAACCTTCGTTTATAGTTTTAACAAGATCGAACATCACACAAAGATTTTAAAATCAAAAGTCTGAAATCTAACCTTTGACATTGATAAAAATATATAATATATATATAAATATATAAAATGTAATGCACTTCTCTTGGAAACTGAGAACTTCTTAAATCAACTTTATTATTAACTTATACATGTACTTCCTTACTGTGTTTGTTTTGCTACACCTACACAAAATACCCATCAAGAACCAACTAACTGAAGTTAACTCCATTGAATGCACTAATATTTAGAGGTTGTTAGATTTTATTATTCAAAGCATTAAAGTATCAGTGTGTAAGTTTTAGTTACAACTAGCAGTAAGGTGGCAGATTTCCACCAGAGGACCCACACTTGCTGCAATAGTCTGTAGAGCTATTGTTTGGTTTGTCCATTCTGGGCTTCTGTAGAAACATGCCGGTGGAACATTTGTCCGCACCGAAGGAAACTCATAACGAAACTTATACTTATAAAAACATTTCGGCTCAGATCACCCTCAATCGTACGCACATTTCCTTTACAGGATTCATTCTAATTCAGTTTGTGTGGCTTTGGACTTTTTGTTTGATTAGTTAGTTATTAATTCTGATTCTGGTCTCAATCACAGTAGGAAGATCTTATTGCATGTTATTATCCCTCACCATGCAGGCGACACTCCAGATGTCAGCAGGCGGGCCGTACTCAGATCCCAGTAAAACCTCCAGAGAGCGATACTGACGGGTCTGGATCTCCTCACAGAAATGTTTGTACTGGTCCAAGACAAAAAGGAGAGTGACACATGACAGAAAGAAAGTTTTAATTTGATTCTTTTGGTGTTGATTTTGTCAGGGTGTTTTGTTAGGTGAGCAAGTGATGTATACCAATCAGAATAAACTACATTATAACTACACTTTCAGAGATTCATTAGAGGCACTTTATACTCATAAATACCAACTTTTCCTTTAAAATTATGCCTTATAATTGAGGTTATAGAGACATGCATGCAAATCAAGTTCTCAGGGGATCTGAACCATACGTGTAGGTCCACAAATTTGAAACATGTTCAAGAATAGGCTGATGTTCTATTTAAAAGTGAGAGCTTTGTAATGTGTATGTGAAGTATAGAGTAAGTACTGACCACCCAGCAGGAGCTGCCCAGGTCAGCAATCTTCACCGTAATGTCCTTTAGAGTGCATGATTTCATCTGCTCCTTCACTAAAAGAAACAACATATAATCCTGTATTACAACATTTTACTCACTGAAAGAAATCATGTATAAATGTCTTGACCCCTTCACAGCATGAGCCTGGTGTGTTTACAGAGCAGAGACGTACAATATTAACATCAGCACACTTTGTACACACATACAATGAACTCTGGCCGTATGTTTAAAGAACAACCGTGCCTGTGGTCTTGGCTTCTTTCCCAGTCAGTACAGAGGAGGACTTGCTGCCCCCTGCTGGAGTTACACGAGACAGCTCCTCCAGAAACAGCAGGATGTTCTCAGGCTTGATGTCCGTGTGGATGATTTTACACTGATTGTGGAGATAGTCGAGACCCTGCAGAACCTAGAGGAAACAAAGAGCATGTCTGTACAAGAAGTACCGTACTTCTACTGACACGTGGCTCTAGTACGGCTAACTGGTGGCTCAAAGGGTTTAGGATGACAGGGCTTAACACCAATTTGAGTGGTCTAACCACATATCTATCAGCTCCATTGATTGAGTGAATACTGCAACTTATTTGGAAAGATGCTTACTCGTGTCTCTATGAGAAATATGACGCTACAGCTAGCAGGTGTTTAGCTTAGCTTAGCATAAAGAGTGGAAACTGGGGAAAGCAGCATAGGTGCCGCCAAAGACAACGAAACTGAGATCTTCGAGATTACAACTTTAACATGTTATATCTTGTAAACAAACAAGACAAATTGGACATAGCTACACAAGCTGTTTCCCCTCTACAGTTCCTATTTTCAGTGCATACGTGTGTTTTCACTGGCGTTTATGGAAAATGCACTGCACAAGTTACCGGATATATGGGTGAGATAACAACTTAAGAGTTGGTCACTGTGGAACCCTGGACAGTTTTGCACCCTAAATGGACGACATATTGTCAGTGTAAAGACAATGTAATGTCTGCAATGTGTGGAAGAGAGGACGCACACATTGAAACTGAGACATCCGTCTTATCTAACTCTCAGCAAGAAAGCTTGAATTGTTTCACCTTCAAAAAATCTACTAATGGCTTCTGGTTTGGACCAGAGGCTAATGACACAGTTCTTCTGGAGAGACAATTTGTTTAACATGATATACAAGGTTTCTGGGATTCTTCTTCTTTTTAAGATATCAATTTGAGACTACAAACAGCACCCAATGTACACAAAATAGTTCCACTTATTTAGGTGACATGAAGATACATTTCTCAGAGTTCTCAAAGTTTTCAGTCTCTGCAGCTCGTTACCTGAGTAAGTATTTGTTTGACCAAAGGTGGCGACAGTCCTGGATTCCCAAAACAAAGCTGCCAGCTTCTCAGGTCGGGTCCCAGCAGCTCCAGCACCAGGCACATGTCTGAGCACCAGGCGTCAAGGTCAGGTCAGATTGTATATTGTAAACACCAGTAAACATCTCCACGTTCGATCATTCTGAGGTTAAGATAGAGAGAGTGTGTTCAAGGATACGGATCCCGTTGACCCCGGCCAGCTTGAACTCATCCAGCAGCTGAACAATCCTCTGACTGGAGGGATGACGGCTCGTAGGGCCGCTGGCCTGATTGAGAAGAGAATTTGAATAAATAACATGCAGTAATAAAGCAGGTGGGGACTGGTGAGGTCAGCGTAGATAGAACAGTTACAGAACAGAAAAACACTGGGTCACTAACGCAGCGCAGGAGAGTGAGTTCATCCTGTCCTGCCTGGGTGAAGCCAGCTCCGCTCTTCAGCACCTTCACAGCAACACGCCGACCAAGTCTGCAAACACACACACATCAGATCAGACCTGCTCGGAAGAATATATATATTAATCCACAAATTCTTAATCCAATTCTAATATACACATTTGTTACTTTTTATCCATAAAAAAATGTTACATCACATTTCTTTAGATTAGTACCAACTTTTCTATGTGAAGGGAAGGGTCTTAAAAGGAAGGGTCTTACTTTAAATAAATGGGGAGTTTAAAGCTCCCCATCCTGATGATTCTTTTTTAAAGTTGCTAATTAAACCTACATGTGGTCCACACACAGCCAGACGGTGGAGAAGTAGCCCCAGCCAAGCTTAGAAACCACCTGGTATCTTCTGTTCAGGGTGTCGCCGATCTTGACAGGGTGGTACCCTCCTGAGGAGAAAAACAAGAGAAATCTAAGAAAAGATACAGTTAGCCTGTCCGTCTTATTTATTTGTCTCTACGGTATTTTTAACCTAAAGCCCCCCTCCAGTGAGAATCATGTGGTGTTTTACATGTGCTACAAGACATATCAGGGACAACATAAGCAGTCATCTCCACAGCTGGGCCTGTCTGCTTTTAAACTGCAGTGTACCAAGGACAGGCTGAACAACACGTTTTCAGATTGCCAGGTTTGAGACGTCACAAACTAAGCTAAGTTTCAACAAGTTGCCTCTAAACGACGGCAGAGACGTGTTTTGTTTTTGCAACAGAGGGGGCGTATGAAGATTTGCATAGTGGGCGGGGCCTATGCAGATTTGGGAATTTTTAATGAGGGAGAAGGAGGAGACGCCTCGGGAGGATTCTTGGGTGATTAAAGGTATTTTGCAGAAAAAAACATATCAGACACAATTTATTATTTCAAGCATTTTATGTCTTAAAACACGACTGGAGCTGCTCTTTAAATTTCAAAGTGTCTCTCCTGGGTTTGATCAGCGTGTTTACAGTTCATTATGAAGTACATTTTTCCTCTGCTGTTCTGAGAGCTCAGATGGCGAGAGCTAAAATGCAGCACTGAAGCTATTTCTGGCATTACAACTTCCTCTAAGCTGTAACATGTCTGTCGTGAGTAATACATTCAAATCTGCCAGCGGGACACTGAAAAATGATGATGCATAATCCTGTATCAGCTCTCTTTCAGCCAGCGTGACACACAGTTCCTGGACATTGTCAGAGATCGTGAAATTGAATCTCTTTTCTATTAAACCTGAACATGATATAAGCTGGGTTATGATTTATTACTGTGGCAGGTATCTGCGCTATCACATACTCAGCAGCTTATCTGCCTCTGAGAGGCGCTCACACAGACCTGCACAGCTGGCAGGGGAGGAAAGGAAGAACCAAGGGGCCGAGGTCAGAGAGGGCCACACGATACTGCAGGTTAAAGTGATGTATCAAAAGAGAGGGATAGAGGTTGACTGAGGCATGACAGGCATGAGATGCACACACAGGTCATAAAGAATTAAAGTTGTTTTACGTAGGGAAATGTTCAATAAATGACCCGCTATGTGCAGCTCATATTGAATGAAAGGATTCACATTGTGTCATCTGAAAAGTTGAATTATGTGATCAAAAATGGAGAGCAAGAATCAAACACGACGCTCGTGTGGGCTGAAGCAAAGTGTGCGCTTACAGTATTCCCTTACTAAGTGCCTACTACTGTTCACAGTCATGTATAAAATATATTTCCCTTCTCAAGTGTTTGATTTCAATATTTCAGGCCCGAAGCAGTGAAACTATGTAACACTCTAAGGCTGCATTGTACTGCAGGCCTTCATGCTCAAGTCCGATTGTGGGCTCATACCTGATTATTTGGGGTCACTGTTCACATCTATTTCAGAATGTGACCCAGGTGAGATATCACTGTGAACAGAGAATTATTTTACACGTCCGCTGTCCTTTTTCCGTAAAACATGGATGGCTCTCGGGCGTTGGGACTTTGGATGTGCATAAACTTTTGTGCAGCTAAGCGACATCTACATCAGAGATGGGCAAAACATACAAGAGCGCCAAATTTCTCTCTCAATATTTTTAAACACACTTCAGTTGGGGTATGAGCCTTCTAGTTTTGATTGGAAATTAGCACGTTGACCTGAGTTTTTCAGACCTGGGAAGACCCGCTTATAGATGCCGATTGTTTCTTTTCCCATTCCCAATGGAGTTTACTGCTTTTGGTCTTTTTTCTGCAGCAACACACGCAGGAAACAGGGTTAGTAAACAGTGAAGAACTGAACCAGTTACGGTGGTTAGGTCTTTATTGTATCTATTACTCATTCGGTCTGTTTATCAAACTCAGGGGCGACAAATTTGGAACAATGTTCGAGCGCTGTACGGACGCAGACGGGCGGAATTTGTTGCTGGGATGACAAGGAGTCGCAGAAGTTACCGGTTGAGCAGAGCAGAGATTAACGTGTCGACACGGGTTTTGTGTTCCCATCATTGCCGAGGCATTAATTACCCGGGTTTAGTGCAGAGTCATGTGACCCAGGTCTGAAGGGGCTATAGAGACAGACAACCTTTGACACTCACATTCACACCTACGGGAAATTTCAGAGTCACCAATTAACCTGACGAGCATGCCTTCAGCCTGTGGGAGGAAGCCGGAGTACGAGTGGGGAACATGCAAACTCCACACAGTAAAACATGGACGGCTCTCCGGCGTTGGGACTTTGGATGTGCACATACTTTTATGCAAGTAAGCGACATCTCAATCAGAGGACAAGAGCGGCAAAAATTTCTCTCTAAAGACTTTCAAACACATGTTGGCTGCGGTATGAGCCTTCTAGTTGTGATTGGACAGAGGCATCTCCCCGAATAGCAATTTAATCTGCTATTTCGCCGTCTCTCCACTGCTGCATGTGTCCTTCATGGTCAAGCGGTAAAAGGAAGTTTTCTTCTTCTTTAGAATCACTCCTGGAATATGCATATTACCAAGGCAACGCCGACCAATTCCAGTCTGAGTGTTCAGATACAAGTCGCATACGGGTCGCATGTTTTGGATTAGCCTAGTTCCGACTTTAAACAATGTGACATCATGAAACGTTTTGCTGTCCACACTGATTTAGAAAAATCAGATGTGTGTCACATAGGGGGGAAAATCAGAATTGGGACACGTATAGCTGCAGTATAAAAGCAAAGATCATCTCACAGTTCAGACAAAGTTAAACTTCCTTTCTGAGATTTTACTTTGGAGATTTAAAACAGTGAAACGATCTAATAACTCACAAGAAAAGAATTATTAAAGAAATATAATGTCAGAGTTCCACCAAAGGGAAATTTCTCCTCTCAAATTGTTGGATTTGAATATTTTAGAGCCCTAAAGCAGAGGCGCTATCCAATATTTCACAAGAAAAACCTGAAATTATTAAAGCATAACATAATTTCAGATTTATATCGCAATCTCACTGCACTCATTCTGTCATTTGAAATACTTTTTAATCAGTACAGTGTAGATCAATTCTGAAGTGTCTTCTAGAGCAGGACCGCCGGGGCTGATCGGCCCATTAAAACAGAAATATTGTTATGAGTGAAGTAAGAAAGAGAAGTACAGAAATACTAAAGATATGTTTTAGGAGGATAATAACAGTGTCACCATTACATAGTTTGTCCAACAGGAAGCACTGATCAGATTATTTTCAGACTTTAAAATGTTCCACTCAGTATATAGACTGTACCTTTGTCAAAATACTTTGATTGCCATTGAAAGAAAAGACCATCAGCCTTTACAGTGTGTGATGTTTTAGCCAAGTTACAATCTAGAAACCCATCGGCTACTGTCTGATGATGATACAGCCTCTGGAGACAACAGAGGACATGTGGAACATGTCCGGTGTAGCCAGCGATTACCGATAACCGACTTCCAGCCAAGACTTCCTTCTCCGTGCGCTGCATTGTTTACAGTCAAGTCAGCAGCTTGAGAAGCGACTGTGTGTTCAGATCAAAGTGAAATTTTCCTCTCCAGATGTGTCTGCTAAATAAACTCTGTCATCTCGGCCATTCATCTGTTTGTGCTGAGTCTCAGTGTAAACAGTTACACAGAGGCTGCACTCTGGCTCACTTCAGCGGGATGAAGCCCAAACAGAAACAGATTTTCTTGTGATCGACTTTAATTAACGGCTCTTAAGTTTGCTGAAATAACAACATCATGATGCAGATTTAAGATTAACAAAATGACGGCTGATAGGAGGCGGCTGGCATGTCGTTACGGTGGATTATATTCCGCCTGCGTTTGCCCTCTACACGGACTGTTTTTCCTGCATACGCCACAGTCTGCTAATACGTTATTGGTCACTACTACTTGGACTACAAGCGTACTACCAAAAAAACTACAAATGGAAACCAGAACACTTCCAGTACTCAAAATCCCACCCCTTCTACATTTCCATGTCGAATCTGTAAATAGAGATTAGCTAGGCTATTGCTAAGGCTCTGGGGATCAACACCAGACAAACAACCTCTGTTCTAAATCATAATGAGGCCCATGTAAATTCCAATTATCCACATGGGCTTCATATATTGTAACGTTTATACTCACACATTGAAAACATGGGAAGTTCACATGTTTTGTTATAGTAGTAACTGCACTGATACCTGAAGTGTGGAAACATTTGCAAGCAGTTAATGAGAACATGAGCACATGATAGAGTCAGAAAAGAGACCCTGCCGTACCATAACAGTATTCTCTGGGGTCCTCAGAGTCCTGGCTGTCCTCCGGATCGAGCTGCTCGTGGCTTTCCAAGGCCTTGAAACTACAGGAAGACCCATTTTCCCTCCTACAAACACACACAAACAGATATGTGACATGAAAACTGATTACTGCCCGTGCATCGTCTGCATACATCGTGTGCGTCAGTCTCAAGTTGCCGGGAGGCTCAAACTACTTTTGGAGTTTCCTACTGACTCGTCCTGCCATGGAAACTTGTCCCACTGCCCAGCTGAGATTGAACAAGAAGCATCGGAAGTTGCGCTATTTCTGACTCAGCTGTAAATCATTTTGCAGTATGTTCACGCAACCTGATCACTCCGCATCCCAGCTGCTTTGGAAATCTACAGTTGCGGTGGGCGGAAGAGTTTTGGTCTCGTCATGTCTGAAAATACTGAACACAGGTCTGATTTCTGTGCAGCTGGACGGACTTACAGTAGAGTTTGATGTGACGACACCTTTGTCTTTGGAATTATTGAAACTTGTAGATGATTACTACTTTTTCAAACAGTCAAATGATTGATCTGTGATTCTTTTTCCTGCAAAATCTGCAGACTTTTCAGGACTTTGGTGTCCTGTCTGAAACTGCCTTTTAAGTCACTTTCCTGATGTCTATCATAATCCTGGCACATTTCATTCATGCACTGCTCTGCTAAACTTAACTGCTCCTGGCTGCATTGTTGTGGCCATGGAAAAAGTTTACGAGCCAGGCTACATATTCATAAGATCGAGTAAGAAGTCAAGGTTGCACCAAAAACATAGATGAAAATGCATGCACAATTATTGCTGCTTTTTGTGTATCTCATGCTTAAAACTTAAGTGAAAAAACTCAGCTGATGAAGTGTTTGAATTGCAATGGGGAAAAGGAGCATAAAAGAAGCCATATATACTCACATAGGATCCTGCTGAGCAGCTTTAAACGCTGTACAGGGACTCCTCTCCATACTGTAGTTCAGCAGTCACAGCCTGAAGACACAGCAGCCAGCACGGCACCAGAGAGCAGGTATCGTGAAGTAAAAAGCGGTGGGTATCTGCAGTCTGCAGAGGTCAAATCCTTGGCATCAAGTAAGGAAAGACACAGATACAGTAGCAATAGCAAGTGAAACTGCAGCACCTTTAATGTTGCAAACTGTTGAGCAGCTGAGAGGCAGTCAGGGGGGTTGGGGATCTGGAAGATCTCTCAGGAGACTGGGAACGCCAGCAGCAGTCAGCAGGGTCTAAACATGGAAATCCCCAGCAGCCTCCTAACTCTCCGCCTGTCAGGCCTTTACCTGCTTCACTGTGTGACTTATATCCTGAGTCTGAGTACACCTGACGCTGAGTCTCTCTCTCTTGCTGGATATCTGTTCTGCGATATCTCTTGTCTGCCTCTGTGGGAAAGCCACAACAGAGAGGAGAGCCGCAAAAAGATAAGACGAGTGTCGCGTGAGCCCGAACACACCGAGGGAGGGGAGAGAGTGACAGCTGCTGATGCTTTTTCCCACCCTGTCTCAGGGGCTGTTTGACCTTTGGGCCGAAAGGATCACAGAGAGCTAAACCCGGCTTTAGAATGAGATCCCTGTCCTCCAACACGATATAAAGTATCACAATTAACTCGAAAGGACAAAAGTGAACTGAGGAGAGGTTGTGTTGTTTTGTTGTAAATTGGGCATCCACAGACCATATTCACATTACTTACATCGTAATGCTGTTTTAATGTCGTACTGGTTTGTTTCAAGTCCTGTAAACGTGGAAATCTGACACATAGTTAACATTTCATTGCCTTCAAAGCTTTGGCTGACAGCCACTTAAAAGACAAAAGGTACTGGGGGGACAACAGGTCATATTTCAAGTCATGATAACTAATGACCAGTGTTGTGACCAAGTCATCTTTGCTCAAGTCCCAAGTCAGTCTCAGGTCATTTGGTCCAAGTCTCAAGCAAGTCTCGAGTCATTTTTTCTTGAGCATGCCAAGTCAAGTCACAGGTTATGTCAAGTCAAGTCGAGTCCTTAGTTAAGTCACTTTTTTTCCATCCAACATCCAGCACTCTGACCTGTAGTATCCGGTCTTTATAAAGAGAAAAGACAAGGTGTTAGCAGCCCGTCTAATAATGATATTATTGGCCAATTTATATAACCTGTTCAAAAAGTATGACAATGAATTGTATCTGTATTATCTTGGCACAGACGCAGCCATGATGATGGTCTGCTCTGAGACCGTACTGAGGAGTTACGAGTACGACTGATGAGGCTTCTCTTTGGGGGCTCTGATGTTGCGTGTTGCCGTAGCGAGGAGTTTGACTGACAGCCAGTCCTCAAATCATGACAGTCACATACAGGGAGCTTTTTGAGGCGTCCAATCATGATTCCAAGTTTGCTCTGTATACATAACTGATAGTTTGACAGAAACTTTACAACATTGAATTTGATCATTTTATATTTAACAGCTGACATTCAAACTTATGAGCACACACACAAGTCATCCGAGTCATCATGCCTCTAGTCAAGTCAAGTCTCAAGTCATTATCTTGGAAGTCCAAGTCGAGTCTCAAGTCCTTTATTTTTTGTCAAGTCGACTCGCAAGTCATCAAAACAGTGATTCGAGTCGACTCCAGTCCATGTCACCAAGTCTCACTTAATTGTTCTAAAAGACGTTCTGAGGAGTCACCTGTTCATTTATTTATTCAATACATTTAATTTAAAGGATGTTTTTGGTTAGCCAAAGTTAGCATCCCAATACATATCAGATACCATGAATTACGGATGCAAATTTCTAACCAAGCGAGCACTAGTGTTAGCTGATAACCTCTCACTCCTCTCTAGTTCCACAATATCGTCCAAATATGGTCACTTCTGGTTCCTTAGCCCGACTACAGGCTTCAAAACTGTCCAAGAAAAACCAATGGCTGTCATCCTGGCTAAGTACAATCATTGGTGAAAACCTGTGGTGTTATCTTTCTTAATACACATAACAGTAAATGTTTCATCGGTCATCACTCCTCAACGTGTGTCTGCACAACATTTCATGGATACCACACAGCACAGACAGAGACAGAGAGAGAGAGAGAGAGAGAGAGAGAGAGAGAGAACTGATGGTGTTGAAGGGTGGGAAATAAGAGGTGTGATTAAATGTGTGATATGTGTATGTGTGTGTGTGTGTGTGTGTGTAGGGTGTGATGTGACGATTGCCCTTCACTTTTCAGATATTGAAGACCTTTCGATCTCACATGAATGAGAATGAGTTTCTTCTCTTGGCCTCTTAACTCCTCTGACTGCAGAGCACACTATAGCTGTGTGTGTTACAATAGAGGATATGTTAATACAGGTTAAAACTTATGTAACAAACATGGTTTGAATTTTAACATAATAAACATGAGAAATGCTATTTTCACCAAAACCTAGAGATCATCTGCTTTTCTACTTCTTAAATTGTGTTTATGCAAAATGAAGTTAAGTCACTTTTTATCCCATTTAGAGGCTTAAGGTAAACGGATCGCCTGCTTGTTCTTGCAGAGTGGTATTGATTTTCTTATCTGTTGGCAAGAAACTGAAAATACTTTATTTGCAATAATATTTTAAAACCAACCTTTTCCAAACAAGACTTTAAAATCAATCCCACGCCAAAGCTGAGGAAAGTGACAGTTTGCGTGATCCAAATGTTCCCTTTTGGTGCTGGTGAGATGCCCAAGAGCAACATTATAAATGATCATTATCAGTGCAAAATTGTGAAAGGGCGGGACGCTGGTTTAGCTCAGTTGTTGCTCCGTCCTTGGCCCGTTGCTGCATGTCACCCCCCCCCCACTCTCTTCTCCCCATATTTCCTGTAAACACTTGGAACAATACAGCCCTGTAAAGAGTTGAATCCCTTTGAAATGTGCTGAATTTGTTTGCACTGTGTCAGAGAGTTCTGAATTAAACTAAAGTATATTGTAATTTGTGATATCACAGGAAGTGGTGTTAAATGTTCATTGGTCAATGTCTCTGATATAAAGCTCAAATAGAAGTGAACACTGAAGCAATCAAAGCAGGATTTGGCTTGTTGTGTTGCACCAGAATGTGCAGGTGGTCCATCCTCCTGTGTCCCACTGTTACCGTCTAATGTTGGTCCAGTCTTAAGCTGAAAAGCCTGAGCAGGCTGTTACTATTTTCCATTTTCAGAGAGCGTAATAAGAGACTTCCCTCAGGGGCAGGAAGTGTGTGTGTGTGTGTGTGTGTGTGTGTGTAGGTGTGTGTGTGTGTGTGTGTGTGTGTGTGTGTGTGTGTGTGTGTGTGTGTGTGTGCTGCTGAGAGACATCATAACAGCACCTGCACAGATCTAGATCACTGGGTTAGTAGGAGATAAATATCAGGTGAGAAAAGAGGTTTATATCAGAACATGTTTCTTTCCAGTTTAACCAAAAAGACTTCATATTAAATTCATATTTCTTTATTCATATAAAATAAATCACGCTTTTAGTGTCGGAGCCTCTTACCAATCAGGAGCACAACTACACGCTCAGTGACACATGACCCAAGTTCACCCAGGTCTGCATATTTTCACCTACAAAACATGCACACACCCACTCTCACTGACCTCCAGTTTGGCCTCACTGACTCCAACCTCCATCTACCATACAGTGAAACGTGACCTGCATGCATTTGCTATCATGCTGCTAATTTAGGAGCCTCACACACATACACACACACACACACTGACCCTGCTGGTCTATAGTTCAGCTTTGAGCTCACACACACCAGTCGACACTTTGAAGGGGGCTCGATATCACAGATTTGAGATTTCATCACCATCCAGCCACAAGGAAAAACAAACACAGTTAACACCTGATACTCACAGATGAATGTTTACGGTCTGTGTGTCTTAACTCATGTTGCTATTTTTAGCTGCATAAGTGCGTTCACTGACAATTATGGTAAAATGCAGGGCACAATGAGCACCGGAATAGTGCACACACAGCGGTCAACAAGATCACTGTGGATCGCTGGAAACCTCTCACCCTCATTGGTCGACCACTTGGAGAAAATGTTGTACATTTGCAGAGATAGAAGTCATGTTCTGCAGATGAAAGTAATTCTATGGTTGTTGGTAAGAAATATTTTATTAATTAAGGTATTATGTTTTACTCACATCGTTTGCAATATGCTTTAAGGATGTAACCATTAGTAGCAGTCCACATAATTTGACCTACATTATACAAAACATCATCTATGTGGCGTCTATGTTGTTTCCACGTTCCACGACTAAACGCTCATTGACACGTAGTCAGAACAATGTCTTTCCAATTTGCCAACCGGGACGATCTGAGGAAATACAAATGAAGGAAGGAGACACACACAACAAGTAGAAGAAACAGCACGTTAAAAAAACAAACAGGCCAGCGAATATTTTCTTTGGAAGATAGTCTTGTGAAAATGTTGGCGATGAAGCTCCGTCCGGTTGCATTGCACCATGAAAAGAGTCGGTCAGATGTTGCAATCGTCATTTCCTGTAAGTGCACAACAGCCTTGATCAATTTGTGACATCTCTACGCTGTGGAAATTCATGCACAATGCAAGTGAGTTCATAGTTTACACAATGATGTAATTCCTTTACACGTGCCTCAGCCAATCATCTCTGAATCGTTTACAGTTAGTTCAAAATGCAGCTGCCAGGTTATTAACTAGAACCAGTCTTTGGGCCCATATCTCCTCTGTTCTTGCATCCCTCCATTGGCTTCCTGTAAAATTCAGAATAAACTAGTAAGATCTTCTTTATTACATACAAAGCACTGCATGACCTCGCCCCCAGTTACTTTTCAGACCTCCCCTTTCCATAATTCTCATCCACTCCGATCATCTAACCTCGGCCTTCTATCAATCCCACGCTCCAATACCAAAACAAAAGGTGATCGTGCATGTGCTGTTGTAGCCCCGCCTCTCTGGAATCATCTTCCACAATCCATCAGACCTGCTGAAACTTTGGACACTTTCAAGAAGCAGCTAAAAACTCATTTGTGTAGACAAGCTTTCTTGTTTTGCTTATTTCTTTTTAGCACTTTGTAACCTGGTGTTTTAAAAAGTGCTCTATAAATAAACCTTTACTTACTTACTTACTTCGTGGTGGTGTACTAAGCAAAGTGTCCACATGAAGACACTGATGATACTCGTGCTGCTTACAATGTTCGGCTGTGGACAAAACAAGACGTGCAGTTTGAACTTTGTGGGTCCAGCTTGAGGCTCGTGCACGCTTTAGCATCACCAGCTGTGTGTGACAGGTGTTCAAACTTCCACATTTATAAGACACTAAGAGAGAGAGAGGGATGATGTCCAAATATGGACATTCCAGCCTGGCTGATTGATGACAGGAAGTTGCCGGCTGACACTATGCCAAGTGCACTCAAACATTTATGCTACATTATCTCAAACCTGCAACTTTTGTTCTAAAATGCATCTTAAGCTTTCTGATGTTGCTTGTTGACTGTGTTTGTGAATCAACAGTGTCAGTTGTTTAATATGCGAGTCAGGACAAGTTGCGATCTCTCCTGCTGAAGAGATACTTTCTGCATGAAGCAAAATAACTCCAGACATGCGATAACACTTGGACCACTTTATTGCATCACATTAAGCTGTTGTTAGGTTTGTCCTATCACTTGGTTAGAGAACACTAAAGTCAGGGTTACTTCAGAGCAGTATGTATCTACAGGAATATGGTCAAACATCAGAGATGAGATTTGATCTCACAGGTAATCCACAGGCAACACTAATGTGCATGGCAAAAAAAAACATTGGTAAAAACAACTTTTTTTTGATGTACAGAATAATCACTTGCAACATATTTCCCAACTGCGTCTAAAATAGATGCAAAATATTAAAGGAGAGATTGAAAATGTGGCACAAATAAAGACAGCTGATTTGATTTTGTCGTCTCAGAAATGACAGACGCTCTTCTTTACGCTGCAGGATCTGATAGGAAGGGGTGTGACAACTATCACTTTACATGTCTGAAAAAATATCCAACAAATGCGCAACAAAATAAATAAAAAATAAATTAAATTGGATAAAACTATTTAAAGACTTTCCAAACTCTCCTGTCAGAGTGAAATGTTTGAGTGAAAAACTGGTATCAATACGGCTCTAAGAACCACCTCAGCCTGAAATAAACAGACTACATTTACAGGAGGAGCTGAATTTAGAGGGACAAAAGATCAGGAAAAAGTAATGATAATATCAAAACATCTTACAAATCTGGAAGATCAGACCTGACTTAAATGAAAGAAAATGAACAGTAATAAACTGGACAAAGCACTTCAAAACAATCAAATGTTAAAGTGATAATCTCTAAGATAAGATATTAAGATTTCATAAATGTCTGTTTAGTCTCTATCTATCGGTGCCCAGTTAGTGACGCGTTTCCCATCAGCCAGCAGTGGTTGGTCTGCCAGAGAGGGTAGGCGGAGCTAAGTGGCTGCTTTTCCATTCTCTGCAAGTGTTGCGAGCAAACAGTAATCTACTATGGCTGAACAAACAAAGAAAAGATGGATGACTACAGATACAACTTCAACAAGAAGTGAAAATCCAAAGAAGAAGAAACAAACTCGACGCTCAGATGAAGCAAACAGTCTGAAAAGGAGCGTGGGAAGTGTGCTCCCGCAATTACCGTTTATCATCGTAGGTGACGCCAAAGAGAACAAATCTAAAATCTTAGAGATTATCACTTTAAATTTGTAGTAATTTAACTCCACATTATTTATTTTACAGTATCCTCAGGATTTAGAATCACTCAGTGAGGGTTGTTTGACTCTGCTACTCACAGACTGCCGATCACACGTATAAAAACATCCCTTAAAGGAAAATATACATTACAATGATGGGAATTTATCCAAAAGTGGCATTAAGATGTAAAATTAACAATGTAGAATCAATTTACTGGACCTTTTTGTTGCTATCCTCATATATGAGTGTGTTATTTCCTAATGAGTCAGGCTTGGTCTTTAGACAGATCATCTCTTCTACCTGAAACTGTACAGGATTTTGTCCACATGTAGTTAAAGTTGGGTAAAAGGTTTTACAAAGGACGGATCAATTAATAGGTTAGCTATGAGTTACTTTAGCCAAATCTACGGAAGCCCTTAGCGGACATGCGTCCATACATTATATTTACTCTCTTTTCCCGTGATAATGAGTTTTTTCTGGTCTTTTTCTCGAAATCTCGACTTATTTATCACGTTATCACGAGATGACGCGGCACCACCGTAATGTGGGGCGATCATAAATAAAATGTATGGATGCATGTCCGCTATGGGCTTCCGTAAAAATCGTCTTGGGTGACGCATACAAAAACAATTGTTCATAAAATGGACATTTGCAAAACGCGACTTAAGAAAAAAAACCAGCCAGATAGCAGTGGGTGATCATGTTAAGAGAGCAGGTTGAAGGTGTGCTATGTCTTCAACAAAAGAAACAATGCTTTAAATGTAACCTACATAAGGCAGCATCTATAAATTGCAGTAAACTGACGATGTGAACTTTAAAAGATTAAAAAGAAATCCTGTTTACACTGAACAACAACCTGTCCATTAACAGCTAATCAATCTTCAGAGAGTAAGACTTGGTAGAATGATTTTAAGGAAGCTAAAAGCAGAATGAAAACATCCCTCGAACACGCCGGCTGGTCGCTCCACAGCACTTTAACAGAGTCGTGTGTCCTCAATGTAAGACTTTGACATACTGTGTTAGAAAACTCCACATCTGTCAGCTTTAAAGTCCTTCTCTTCCCTTTTCCTCCTTGTTTTCTTCGTCCAGCACACTTACAGCATCCATCGTTCAGCAGGAGACGTAAAGAGACGTTAAGTTGAGCTGTAAACTTGCAGGAATGTTCTGTGCACTTTGGAAAGTCCATCAAGATAAGAGTACATAGAGCCAAGGGAAAGACAAAAAGATCTCGTTCCATGTTATGTCTCTCTTCAGTTTGAACTCAAAGTGGGAAATCCTAAAGAGAGATGTCAGATCAGAAGAAATTCCTTTGTTTGATGTGCTTCACTTCAGATTTTCTCCCTTTAAACCCTCAGTGTCCTTTTATTCCCAGTGTTAGGAACTGTGGGAATTTCAAGGAAGTCTCGGCACAGGAAACATGGCCAGTGAACCTCTTGAGATTATTTCTCCCTTCACTAGAAATCAGTCTGCCAAAAATGGCAGCACAAGCACAGTGTGTGCCGCAATGTTGCTTCTTCCTCCTTTGTCTAAAAAAAGAAAAAACGTAGCTTTTTCCTCCTGTAGACAGAAGCTCCTCCCGCCATTGTCCTCTTCTTCAAGGTTAAAAGAAAAGTCTACGGTGTCCTCGGGGTCATAGGTCAGTGACTTTGTTTTCTACAGCAGCAGCGATCTGTTGGAGCCGGTAACCGAGCTGCATCTTCTGGGCTGTGGAGTCCTCCTCCAGAGCGGTGATTATCTGAGGTGGGTGAAAACAATTACAGTTTCTGTTATTTAGATCTGCATGAAATATTGTGGAATCATTTCAATGGAATTATCATTTTATAAGTGAAAGACTGAGGGAACCCTGACCAATAGTTAGCGTGAGGCTCTAGTAGGGATCCTAAAACTACGCCGATACAACCACTTTAAGGCTTGACGTTAGCCTCCCGTTAGTTGAGCAGGTAGGTGGAGTAGGAGCATGACAGCAGTTTGGAGATATTTCAAAATAAACGTTGATGATAAAACGAGGGCGGACTGCAAACTATGCTGCGAAACTGTCGAGAGGAGGGGTGAAAAATAGCTCCTTTAACACAAGTAACTTAATAAAATCCTTTTAGGTTGCGATCTACCATAAAGTATACGTCTCCACATGTGAATGACACGAGCAGGAGCTGTAACCTGCGATCAGTTCATCATAGTTTATAATAACGCAGCGTGGGGAGGACATTAGACGTTTAATAGCGTGGATCTGTTTCTTCATCAGGCGGATCTTTCTGTCTGTCTGTCACTGTTAACAGAGACTGCAGTCTGCTGTGTAGTTCATATATTTCACAGATAGCAGATCAGATCAGCCCCTCCCTCCCTCTGTGCTCATGCTCTCCCCCTCTCAGCGCTGCGAGTCTGCATCACAGTTTTTTTTTTATACGATGTTTTTTAAAGTCTAATGAAGGCGCCCAGTTAGTGACGCGTTTTCCATCAGCCAGCAGTGGTTGGTCTGCCAGAGAGGGTAGGCGGAGCTAAGCGGCTGCTTTTCCGCTCTCTGCGAGTGTTGCGAGTAAACAGTAATCTACTATGGCTGAACAAACAAAGAAAAGATGGATGACTACAGATACAACTTCAACAAGAAGTGAAAATCCAAAGAAAAAGAAACAAACTCGACGCTCAGATGAAGGCAAACAAAAAAGGAAAGTGAGGAAAATCAACAGTTACAAACGGAGCCAACCGTGGACGTCACACATGCAACACCGTCTGGATATCTGGGAAGTGTGCTCCCGCAATTACAGTTTATTACCATAGGTGGCGCCAAAGAGAACAAAACTGAGATCTTCGAGATTACAAGTTTAATGAGGTTGTAGCTTAATGTTGCCTTACACATTAAAGAACGATCCTGGTCTATTAAAACTTGAATTCAATTACTTAAACATTGATATCACTTCAGTGTTCAATATTTGCAGATACTTAAATATCAGGTATCTGTACTGGGACTAAAAAAGTCACATCTGTTCTCCCCAAGTTACAGGTTTCATTAAAAAAAAGCCTGTTTCACACATTTTTGTGGACTGGGAACTTTCTTGTGAAGTAACCAAACAGGATTGCCAGAACAAGCCTGACAACCTGATCTTACCGTTTTCCTTTTCATACTTAACAATCCTGACGTCTACAAACAAAACAACCTGTTTTTTAAGAGATTCAGTGACTGTATTTGTAGTGGAGATGCATCTCACCCGCAGCCCAACATACTGTTAAACCCACCAGTCATGTTCTGTTGGTTATACTCACTTGATCGTAGTATTTGTTGATGTACTTGTACAGCTCGTGTAAAGCCACAAGGCAGTTGACCTCCGCTGTATAATTCTGTTTGAGGAGAGTAAAAATAGAGAGAGTCGGGGATGGAGGAGTGTTAAAAACTGCATCGGTTTTCATTCATATTTCATTTCAGACTCCACATCTAGCTTGTTAGGCACGCAGCCAGAAGGTCCTGAAATGATTTCTGTGCTCAACTCAAAAAAAGTTATTTTTGCGAAATTGGAGAAGAAGAAGACAAGAGCGGGTAACATACACGAGAGAGCTCTGCTAGAGCGGAGTTCATCTCCTGGTCACTGGCTGAGATGGTCTGACGGATGTCTGCGTAGTACCTGCAGGGAGAAAGGGAAAGTCAGGAGAGGGTTACGGAAAGAAAAGAAAGAAATTTTAGTTGTGGATTATTTATTTTTATGTATTTACAGTAAATAACCTACACCCTTGAATGTGGAATTTGAGCAGGGTGCACACGACAAGATAATCAGGCCGATTTTGGTCCCGATTCCCCTCTTCTGACAATCGTAAGCAAAGTCATAATTTTTTGATGGTTGTAAAGATGATCTCCGAGATGTTCCTGTGGTGTGAGGTCTGTTGAGAGTTATTTTACTTCCCCTATCTGCTCGGAAGAACATCGTGGCCGCACGATTTTAAATAATAAATATTAAACATGTTCAATATTTACGATCGGTTATCCTGTTGTGTGGGGGGAACCCCGAGGACAGCCGAGCATGCAGTCTGTGGATTGTCACGTGGAACGAAACAATAGCCAATGGGGAAGCAAGCTGACGGAAGGAGGAAGCACCACAACCGCAGCCACTATCTATTCTAGATCTATTTTAACAGGATTGTGCAAAAGATGTCCTGATATCACGGATCACAGGTGCCACCTGCCGCCAGTTATTTTACACGACGTGACATGACAGAAAGACGATATTAACGGACGTAAAACATAATGACACGAAAGATGTAAGGCGTACTTCTCCATTATCACACAGGAGTATGCTAACAATTATCTCCTGCACCTGTTTTAATCTTCTTTAGGAAAAATAGGAGGAGTCTACAGTATATCAGAGAGGAAAAAAACGTAGACAAACAGGATGTTTAACAGTTTTTCCGTAGCAGTTATCCCTTTTGATATAGTTAGGACTAATAGGGCTCCTAAAACAGGCGTAGCTGTTCTATAAAAACACATCACCAGTGTAATCTGCAGGCTTCAGTGTGCAGCAGACAGTAGTAAGTGTAGCAGTCTGCTCTCCAACCATCCATGCATGGAAGCCTCGCGGGCTCAGTCTACCCTGTCTGGCACTGACAGATTGTCCCAGGCCTCGCTCTCCCTCTCCCTCTCCCCATCTCCCTCCCCCAGCGTTTTTCATGCCTGAGGTCAGTGGAGCAACTGGCTGCCATATTCTTACCTCTCCACCATCTGTTTGTAGCGCGGGATGTCTCTGGCGTACAGCAACTTGTTGATGGGAGAGTCCTGTGCAAGGAAGACAAAATGTGGCCTAAATATCACCTGGTCATGACTGACTGACGCGTATATACTTTGTTTTTCGATTTGGTTATTCAACAGAAGAGCCACAGTAGAATACAGTGAGATTGTTCTGTAATGTTAACAGTGCTTTAAAGTGCTGAGCTCACCCGTCCCAGTTTGTGGTCAGCGATGGTGCAGGAGTCCATGAAGGTCTGAGCGATGACGGACAGCACAGCATCCACGTGGTCTGAGGTCTGCACGTCAAAGATGAACTGTGGGTTCTTCAGGATGTTGATCCAGAACCGCAGTGGTAAACTGTCAGACAAGACAAGAAAGTGGATGTAAACATGAAATAAATCACGACCTACTGTATGATTATATTGTTTATCAAGGCGGCAGTATTATATATCAGGCTCTGTTTACTCCTGGCATTAACACGCATCCTGGATAGTTCTACGTACGGGGGTGGATGCAACCAAGAAGCATTGAGGAAGCGTTGTGATCCACATTTGAAGGTGGTCTGGAGTGCATATGGCCACATTGCTTCAGCAGTGTGTACATGAATGTTTCCTGTGCCACACTGAAGGACCACCTCGTCTCAGTATCCCAGGAAATGGCGACGTTGAGGGATTACTTTCTTGTTATTTTGGCCTCAAGTTTAGTAAAACTGTTTTAATATTTAGCATGTCATTCCAAGCATGCAAAGCTGTTGAACATTCATTAGAGTGGCCTTCAAACCAAAATATGGGACCAAAATCCCATCCTGTACTGACTCCGTAACGGATAATGCATCCAATTTCTTAATATAGGACTCTTTCTTGACGTCGTCGACCACATCAAAGAGTAAGACCCTCCCAGTTCATAATTTACTGTAATGTAACGCAGTCAGGATACACGTTTCTTAAAGGAGATGGTGTAGATAATGCAAATCTATCTGTTTGTCATTGTGAGAGTTCAGTCTGCAGTGTAGTTATTACAGTCTATTACTGTAGAGCATGGATTCTACACAAGCTACCTCTAGGGGGTGCGCGTGAGGTCAAATGTCACGGTAATGTGTTCGTGTATTTGATTAACCAAGTGGGATTTTTCACTTGAAAATCCACATGGATCCTTTTTATCCATGTGATCTGTTTCTGAGCCTGTGTGTGTAACTCTATTGCAGTTTTCTGCCTGTGCGTTCCTCCCATAGACTGTACAAAAAGATGGCCGACATGACAGCTCCCTAAAAGTGAAGCCAAACCCTCTCTATCGCCCCCTGCTGACTGGCTGCTGTATACGTCATAAAGCCCGCCTCCTCCATGTTAACAGATGGGACATGAGTCAAACTATAACATCAAAATACATGCCCGATACATTTTTCTCAAACATGGTTTCTGTCATTATAGTTAGTTCTTATCATGCTGGTTTTTTTCCAAGTGTTCATTTTTCTGACAGGTTAAGTTTTAATTAGTTGATGCTGTAAAAAAGATGATTGACAGCTCTGTTGACAAATATGGCTGTTCTGCTGTTAAACGCGACGGCGAGCAAGATCCTTGCTGTTTTTTCGGCAAGTTAAGTGTGCGTTTTGGTTAGCTGAAATGGCTACGGCGGTGCCACCCGCCGACCTCCACTGCGCAGACTCTGCCGCCATATGACGTTACCATCATAAGATGGCAGAGCCTATCACAGGGGCTATTTTGGCATCACTTCCGTACAATGGGAGCAGATGGAGACGCGTTGTCCATCTATATATACAGTCATTGGTTTCTCCTTGCCCTCACTCACCTTCTTTGTTCTTTAAAAGTGAGGACTTGTTTGTTGTGGTGTCGTTTCAGTTTGTTGTGATCTGTTGAATATTTTCTTGATTATTTCTGCAGAATTAAACTTGATGCCTTTAATGCGCCTATAAAAAGGCTATGATGCGTTTTTTTGTTGCATAAAAAGTTTGGGAAACGCTGCTGTAGAGGCACATGAGATCAAATAAACCTTTCATGCCATGTCGACACTTCTGTCCATATTCAGAAGCTTGAATAGACGTACTACGAGCTGTCCACTTGTGGTTGAATACCTGGATCGATGTTAGTACAAGATGAAACAGGGCCTCAGAGAAAGAGAGATGGCCATCTATTAGCACACATCAGGAAGTCCTTTAACAGAGTTTTTAAAGCAAACAATCTCTGGTGCTTTTGCTTGTTTAGTTGAGCTGATTTGGAATTAATTTATGAGATAAGATTATTTGGTTACCACTGTAACATGTACTGTGTGCATGTCAGCATGTCTCCCTGATCAATCAGATGCTGTAATTGAGTTACTGTCATAGTGACATCAGCTGTTCATTATTCTGCTGACACAGCTTCTTAAACCTGTCGATGACATTTCTCTTAAAGTGTGTTCCAAACCTTTCTCACACGGCGGCCCACCAGAAGTTGGCCTGTGACCCATTTCTGGCTTTTAGCTCTGTTTCCCAACATCCAAACATTTGGTTAGCTGCTGCTGCTGGAAGTTACCTGTTGGTTTTCCAGATGTGGATGGTCTCGGGGTCTGCGATGTTGTGCTGCAGAGCCTGCTCGTCCAACAGGTCGAAAAAGTATTTGACAGCCAGAGGTACAGGACGACTGGTGCTGAGGATGGCGGTGAATAAATCATCCACAAACTTCTGCAGTGTGCCCTGAGACCAGACAGAGGAAGTGAAGCAGATTAATAAACAAGGAAATACAAACCTCATGTCGGGTTATCTAAGGATTTACAGAACTCTCAAGATAACCAGTGCGAAAGAGGTTTTGTTCTTGGTGCTGTTTCTTTCTCTAGTAAAAAGGGCTATTGGTGAACTGCCCCTTTATCCTCCTGCAACTTGCTTAGCCAACATTCACTTCTTCAAAACATAATTTGTTGGTCAATAAAAAAATTAAAGATGAATATGTCATGTTTTAAACAGAATCTGGATCATGACTGGATTCTTAGTAAACACACAGGTGGGCATATTCATACAAATTTAACCTGAGGGGCTTATTGCCTAAAACATTAAATATAAAACACCTTCTTCTTCTTCTTCTTCTTCAAATATCAGCGAGTGAATCCACTTTGATGAAACCATTCAGATGCTGTGTTTTACCTTCATGGAGAGCAGCCGTGTGAGGTAGATCTCAGGGATGGCCTTGGCCCTCTCGCCCCCCCTCTCCCTCACGCTGCCTCTCCTGTGCTTCGGCAGCTCCGACTCCTCGCTGGCTTTCACCAGATGCCAGAGCCTCACTCCCCCCTCATCCCCGTCATCCAGCATGGGGGTTTCTGGTGGGAGGGGACCACGGATTAATTAGCATGACTTTGTCTGAAACCATGGTTGTGTTTTTGACTGCAAACATGAACTCTCACAAGCTATGATAGTAGTGCAGCGCAGGGTGGTCTGAAGAAGACTAATCGCTCTTTTACAAATTATTTCATCACCAGTGAAACCAGTCAAACAGATCATTGGATACTCAGTCCAACAGCGACCTCCTCTGGTTATTTAGACTCTGTTCTCCTTTCAGCTAAAGCATGATGGCAGGAAGCTCTGCACTGAGGAACTTCTTATTTACAGCAGTTTTATCTGATACATCTGCTTATGTGCAAATAATACTTGATAACATTTAGGACATCTCATATTCAGTGTTAAATTGTCTTCTACATCTCCTTCTCCAAATACAGCATGTATGAAGCGACTCCTGCGAGCTAGTTCAGGCAGACATCTCGAGCTGCACTGATTTCACACTTCAAACCACCAAAGACGTCTCTCTCTCTCTCTGCTCTGTCATTGCCACCGCTGCCCTGCACCAGTACTACGCTCGTACCTTCAGCCCCACCACCACCCCAGCATCCACCTGCAGGCTCCAGCTAGGTGGAAGGGGGTTAAGATACTATCTCATTAGTCTGCAAATTTCTGCATGTAGAATAAATCTGCGAGGCGTGATGAGGGCGGAGCCGATCGGAAACACAAGCCTTGTCTGACTGAAATATGTAGAAGTTTAGCTGCTCACAATATTTACAAAATCAAATGAAGCCTGTATTTTTATAGCGTTTTCCCCATAAAAGAAAAGGAAAAAAGAAAACTCTAAACTGAGTCCAAAGAGTCCCAACAGCTACGACTTCAGGTCAATACAAATAGAGATGGCGAGGTGTCTAGTAGTAAAGTGAAGTGAAGGTCTAAAAGTCAGATCATGAGGAACACCTGTGCAACATAAGACAAACTGCACTGAGCAGAAAATCTGCATCATACAACTTTGGCTACTGTTCGTTCCTTTTAGTATCATTTCACATGTCGATAATGAATTCATGTTAATCTGTAGAGTGTGCACAATCCCCCCCAAAACTGTACAAGACTCACTTTCTCCCGGCATGTAGTCGTGGCTGTCATGGAGGAGGTGTTTGGTGTTCCTGGGGACGAGGGCGACCGTGGCTCCATCAGGGACCTGCAGCACACAGGTTTATCAAAACTTACACTCTTTAAGAGAATTCACTCTGCACGGTCGATGCATGCTAGTGTGTGTGTGACACAGACCTTATAATGCTGCAGTGTATTTAGGCGTTTCCACGAGCCTTGTACCACTGATGTCAGGTCCTCGTCTGATAGGATCAGGTGACCTGCAACACCTGCACGCCACTCTGCAGGGAAAAAAGAGTGTGTAGCCTCATGTTGTTACAATAATATTACAGCAGAAACAAACTGTAAATATCACAAGCGCTGGTTCGGATGTTATAGAAATAATAGGACAATTTATATTTTTATATCTTTTGGTAAATCAGGAACACGTGGAAAGATGTTGGAAATCTTCAAATATCAAAATATTTCAGCTTTTTTGTTTGGAAACTCTTAATTCTGCTTTATAATATCAGCACATGCATTACTGCACTTCCAAAGCACAGTCAAATTAAAACCGAGTTAACGTGTGGACTCACCGAGGTGTAATGAGTCAATGTGAGGCCTCTGGGAGAAGGAGGTGCCCTTCGATGTTTGTTCCAGAAGTTTCTCCTTCACCTGTGTGATGGTGTCACAGTCCAGGACTTTGGCAGGTACAGTCTGGGTGGTTGCTCCTCCAGCAGCGGCCACGGCTGGCATCACGACATTCAGGGTCTGGACAGATGAGAACAAGGCTGATTACTGGTGGAAACATTATCATACCGATGTGTAGCATTTACGATGGTGGAGGTATCTACACGTTTTTGCTCCCAAAATGCCTCGCTGAGCTTAAAGAAGGATGCCGACTACACAGATTGCATTAAAAATGAGGAAAACATGAATAAAAGAAGAAAAAAAGTCACATAATAAGTAACATATGAACCCCAACTGTGTGTGTGTGTTCTTACCAGTGTGCGGTACTCCACGTCCTCTCTCAGCAGCCGGTTGTCGTTCAGTGTGTACTTTGCTTTTCCCGTCACAGCGTCCACAGGTCCCTTGTCCACCTGGTGCTTTATGGCTCTGAACAGCATGTAGAACGACTCCCCTGCTGACTCCTGGTAAAGAATATAAAGATGAAGGGTCAGCAATGTCCGAGCAACAACTGACTTCAATTTAGGTGTCATTCATAAAGTGTCACGACCAAGTATTCTCCTTAACTTTTTTACAGCCCGACTGTGGAGGAAGGCGTAACAACGGACTGAATTTCATGTATGTTGTGACACGTTATATATCTCAGAAGCATACACACCCTCAGGAAGGTAAACAGACAGATGGACATCCAGTTCGTCAAAAGCTTCTCAACCACTGACTCCGTTCTGGAAAAAGAAACGTTCACGTTTGAGCCAACAATTTACAGATGAAGGGAACAACTATTGAAGAGAGTTCCTCCTCACCTCCTGAGCATCAGTTTGGGGTTTTTGGCCACATACTGCTCCACCAGATCGTTCAGCAGGGTCTTGAGGATGTCTGTGAAGTACTCCAGTTTACCGTGCAGGGCTACGGTCAGCAGAGAGGCCACGTAGGCCCGGTCCCTGGGGGAGAACGTCCGCTGGACCTCCAGAGTGTGAATAAACTGCAGGGACAATAGGAAGACGAAATGAAGTAAAACTGTTTATCTTTAACAGCGAGTTACTGAGAAGTCTTGGTTAGTTTAAAAAACAGTAAATAAGTGACGCTGAATGTCCCTGAACCACAGAGAAGGATGAAAATACTGGTTTGGAGACAATAAATCATAATGTATTCTGACCTTGGTGAGAAAGAGTTTACTGTTGAGCAGGTTGGACAGCTGAACCAGCCCTTGCTCCACAGTCTGCCGTCGGCTCTCTGGAACGTCCAGATCTCGCCTCAGTGGCGACTCCTGGTGGCCCGGGAAGAAAATGCGCTCAGCATACGCCCGGTAATCCAGGAAGGGAATCCCCGATCCCACCAAATCACTGGACATGTCCATCATCTCTGTCATCAGATCTGAGGGAGGGAAAGGAAATGAAGGTTTGTGAGTCATCCTTATTTCGGGACATTGATGTGCTGATGTGTTTTTGTTAGTTCTGTTTGTACCTGTGAACTCCTTCTTGCAGCGGTCTCTCACACTCGTCTCCAGGTTCTCCAGCTGGATCTGCACCTTCTTGTAGTCCCTCATGGCCTGTTTGCTCTTCCTCCTGAAAAACACAGATGATGCACACGCAACATTAAAGACAGGAGATAATGTGCGACAGAAGAAAATATGCAACCTGCTTAGGGAAGATAAATTACTGAGTGCAGTTTGCATTTACCTGTATATGAGAACTATAATGAGCACGATGAGAGCAACTATGGAGGCTCCCACCCCGACTCCCACCTGAGCCTCCAGAGGGAACGTGGACTGGGCCTGGCTGTCGTACTGCACTCTGCCCAGGGAGAAGTTCAGGTTCCCCATTCTCACCTGAAAAGCACAAATAGAAACGTTCTGCACTGTAAAGGAGACAGCGAGGTCAAGGTGAACAAGCTCGAGTTAAACAGTCAAAGTTTGTAATCACGCAATTACACACAGTTGATCCTTTATACTGACTATCATCGTGACTAAGCACACCACTTTTTGAAGGTCTTTGTCTTGCCTCGGCATTCTTACTCATTCTTGTCTCAGCCTCAGGCAAAATTAATCGACCGATCATTTGCATGTTTGTGCACGTTTCTATGTCACACAAACTGTGGCCGTTGCATGCAATAAAAGAGGAGAAGTAGAATAGAGAATTGTAAATTTGTCATGCTTCGTGGTATTCGCAGTCTTAGGTTGTCATGACTACGGCATTAACTAGAATCATACTGAACCTGAACATGCATTAAACTTAAAAGGAGCGGTAAACTCGTCCTCACAGTGAACTCAGGCAGACTGTCCATGCCGTCCTGTTTCTTGCTGGCTGTGATTGAGGGCTGCTGAGCTGGTGGCTCACAGTACAGGTGGTTGTGGGTCAGGGTCTTCACAGAACACACCCCCTCCCCTATCCGGGCCTCGACCTCGTGCTTGTAGATGGCCAGATCCAGGTTCTCTCCCTGGAATGAAACAATGTGAAAATTATATCTATATTATCTATTAGGCATGTAGGAAATGTTGTTTGTTCTGATGCCTGGACACTGGTTTACACGCTTGGGACAATTTCTTGAACAAAAATAGCAGCAGGACGGTTCTATTAAACTTTCTCTGGACCCACCTCAACAGAGATGATGCTGCCGGGTTTGTGGTGGTACGGTTTGCTGGGGTCGTTCTGGTTCAGCGGGTAGAGCTGCGGGTTTGACTCGTAGCTGAAGGCTTCGTTTCCCACACTGCTGAAGTCGAAATGGAGGCTGTCCAGCAGGAAGTGAACTTTGACCCGGGCCCTCCTGGCCTCTGGACCCACCGCAGGGGTCGGACAAGAGATGAGGGAGGAGCTGTTCACTGTGCACGCAGACTCGTACTGGAGGACAGGAACATTAGGAAAATAATGATCACCTCCTCCAGTGGAGTTTAATATGTTTTATACTCATAAAGTCTGATAATCTCACCTGTTTGACATGACAGAGGGTTCCCTCGGGGCAGTCGGCCTCTGGGACGATCCTCCTCCATCTCTTCATTGGACCGAGATGGTCCCGCCCTCTGTTCAGGCTTCCTTCATTCCTCCTGCTGATGCTCCTTCTCCTCCTCGGAGGGAGTGTGTCAGGAGGACTGAGGGTGACCCTCATTTTGGGCTCTTGGACCACATCCAGGTTCTGACCAGAGACTCTGATGATCCTGCCTCCACTACAGGGAGAAGCAGAGGAAGAGGGGGGAAAGAAATTAAGGTTTAATTGAATAAAGTCCTTAGGATTAAAATAACAATCACAATCACAATCACATTCTCTCTGGATAAAGATCAGGACACTCAACCTTTTGTTCACGGCGAGTCCTAAAGGTTTTTTGGAATTGCTGCAATAGACTGGTTCAGCCAGCAACAGTAAAATGGGCTGTAAAAGGCTAAGGCATAATCCTATGGGCAAATAAACGTAAACCAAAGATACATGTTGTGCCACTGAGTAAAAATGTTATTCTTAGTGTTTGACAGCATTATGTTATAGAGTCAGATTGTTCTCCCCAAAGCCACCAGACTCCATTGACAACAACGTTTTTTTTTGTGGTGTTGTGCGTTACAGAAATATTATGTTTGGCTCAAACAGAACGTTTAATAAAGCAAAGTAACACAAAAAATAACCGATCCAGGCAGCAGCAGAGCAGCACCTCCCATGTGCTGCAAGGTAAAACTCAACTCCACTTTATTTATATAGCACCCTACACGCAACACAGTTGATCCAAAGTGCTTCACATTAAAAAAAAAGTTGGAAAAACAAACACAGAAGAGGAGAAAAAGCACAAAACGTTGGAGAGAATCTGACGGATGGAGGAAGAGAATCCCACAGTTGTGGAGCTGCGACAGAGAAAGCCCTGTCCCCATAACGCTTAGTGCGAGAGTGTGGGACAGACAGAAGTCTCTGGTCAGAGGATCTGAGTTTTCTGGCAGTGAGATATGGAGACAGGACTTCTGTGATGTAAGAAGGGACGAGACCATCCAACGCTTTGAAGACAAACAGGAGGATTTCAAACGTCAATGTCAAGGGAGCGATGTACCAGCTGGATGGAAAAAAGCATCTTTAACAGAAAGGTCTATCTCAGTACGGAAATGTTTTCATAAACACTGAGTAACAATCTGAGCCTGTCTGTGGCAAAAACAAGAGCGGATGTACTTTGATCAAGCCCACATGCCTGCAGGGATTACATTACAGCCACTGCAGCCCGTTCCTCGTCTGCAGGCTGAAGAAATCCACTGGAGTAATTCAAAGACTTGTTAGTCATGTTGACCACAAAGTATGTAAAAATAGGTCTCCCCTTTATGTGTGGGGTGCTATGCATACTATGTAAATTGTAAAATCATACAAAAGAAAATATTTGAGTTCCTTGAGGTCGCTCTACTGAGACTGTTTCCCACCTGAGAAAGCTTTTGGACGGAGCAGCCATTGTGATGTTGGGATTGGGGGTGTAATGATACACCAAGCCCTGTAGGTGTCGCTCTGCCCCACCGAACCGCACGGTGATGCTGTGCTCTCCTGTTCTGTTGCTGCCTCTGGTCAGGCAGCTGATGTGATGGTCCTGGATGTTCATCCTGCAAACAGCAGACATTATCACAGTTTGACCCACTTTCCAAAGTCTGTTCAAGTATAACTTTGTGTGACAGTTCCCTGTTTACATTCATGGTCAATCAGAGACACTTACACCATACACGGCACTCCTCCGATCAAGACGCTGACTTCACTCGGGTGTCCGGTTCTCAGCCTCCGGCCTCTGATGGTGAGAGCGGAGCCCCCCGCCTTGGGCCCTCTTTGGGGGAAGATGCTGCTCAGTATGGGATTCTGGTGATGGAGAGAGCGGCAGGAGGAGAGGAAGAAGAAAGGTAAAAGATGAGAAGCTCAAGAGAAAGGAAAAAAGTGTAATCAATAATCCGATGCAGAGAGGGTGATTTACTGAAGATAAAAGAGACAGCTGGGCATTCTGGGAAATAGTGGAATGCTGCCTCACAGCCAGCTTGTAGTAAAGCAATTAATTTGCTTGTCACTTGGACCAATTAATTAAGGCTGTTGTCCAACCGACAATCCTTTTACTGCAACATAAATTAGGAGGCATGTTGTTACTTTATTGCATCGCAGTGTTTCGCTTATCTTTCACGAGGCACAACTGTAGTGTAGCCTCATTAACAGAAGCTGGGAGCAGGGAGATGTCGTTTCCTTAATGACTTGAAGTTTTGAGTGGGATAAACAAACATGGACTTAAACAGCTACCGTGTTTGCTGTGACCAATCACTCTCCATGTTTCCTGAAGTGCTATTTGACGCTGACAGATCACATTTGTATCACTTTCTCCCAATGAGGCATTACAGGATTAATCCCAAAGGGACCCGCCCATCAGCAAGGTCTCTGTGCCTCTGTTTCGGTCCACACCCAACAGCGATTATGGCGCTCTAATATATGCCACTGAACCAAACTCAGGGAGGAAACAAACATGAATTCAGAGTAAGCGCTGCCTGTGAACCGGGTGTGAAAACACCCCAGAGACGTCTTTGTTTTTTAAATGCTTGTTTACTTGCTTGAGCGTAATTATAAATGAAACTTGCTGAAAGGGTGTAGCAGCTGTTCAGTGGGTTTACATACAATTAAGTAAGCTGCTTACTGCAGTAACCGAATTTAAAGGGGAAGTCCACCAATTTCACTCTACACTTGTATAAAGCCTTTTGTGGCTCCAGAGGGAGCTGCATGGAGTCGGACAAATTACATCAACTCATGTCATTTGAGTCATAGTGGGTTGGGCATGCAGAAAGAACACAAGACAGAAAGTGAAAACATCTCAGGGTATGATGTTAAAATTTTAACACTGTCATGTAAAATTCAGACATGCTGCGTTCTCACTAGAGAAATGCTCCTGAAATAAAGCTGCAGGGCAGAGGAGAACTGCAGCTGACACCAACAAACACATTTTAAACCTGCAACAGGAATGAGTCTGCAAGTGCATGCATCTGCACTACTGCTTATTGTGGAGTCATTTTAGGAGGCATCATATCCCTCAAATCGGAAAGACCTGGGGCTAAAAGGTTTGAGATTAAAGTATTAAACTTCTATAGAAATACTGACATGAAATACAAAGAAAATAATATCATTACATCTGGCTTAAAATCAAGGAAAGCATACTGATTAGAAGACTGAAAATATCTACCTGTGTAAGCCTTTTGTGCGGGAGTAGATTCGTTCATTAATGGAAATAATTCCTGCTGATATTTTGCTGTATTTTATTCTTAATGTTCATATTTTTGATAGAAAACTTTCTGTTTCGATTTACAGTTTCACTTGAAAACATACAACGCTGTTTCTTTTAAAAAACGAGTGAGCAAGTGCTCTATGAAAACTTTCTTCATCATTGAAGCTACCTTGCATTATTACAGTAAAGTTAGCATGTTTAACTGTCCGGTAATGTGTGCCTCACTAAGGCCCCGTGTCCACAGCTCCTTTTTCTGAGCGCCAGCGTCTTTTTCAATTGTTCCCAATGAGGACGGAGCGTATGTGGCCGCCTGGAGAAAAAGTGCTGCACCCAAGCGTGATTTTTCAGAAAGCTCCGCCTTTTTTGTGTGGCTGAAAATCTTGCTGGTGTCGTCACCGCCGCTTTTTTCAAGCAGCCGATCAGATGGGGCGCCACTCGTCACACTTGTTACCACCAAACATGGAGGAGCAACTTGTTTTGGCAGTTTCTGTCCACCCGGAGCTGTACATGACAAACACACAGGATCACAACAGGGAGCGAAAAGCCTGTTTGTGTGAGCAGATCGGCCGGACACTAAATGTTGCTGGTTAGTGTTGTACTTTTATCGCCCTACGCGTTGTAAGCTTGTTGTTAGCTGTGCGGTAAGTCAAACTTATTGTTGTCATAGAAACAAAACATGTGTGCAGCGTTTTTTCTCTCACTGCACAAGTGCTTCATCCCAGCGCCCTGCCAGCTCTTTTCTGCCAGAAAGAGGTGCTACGTGGACACGGGGCCGAAGTGCTCAGGTACCGGAACACCAACTCTCTAAAAGTGATTAAAATGATGTAAATATGAGGTGCCAAAATGCACGTCTGCCCGTGCTTTAACCACGTTTTAAACCAAAAGTATCGTATTGTATTGACATCACCAACAAAGTACAAGTACAAGAGAAAACACAAGTGACGTAGCTGTTGTTGTCTGAACAAGGTACTGTGAACAAAGATCTCCCAGAGCCACCAGTGGGATGTCTTAGGATTAGCTAATTAACAAGGTTAGCTAATTCCTCTTAATAACCTGGTTTCTTGGGTTCATGTAAACAAAGTTACACATTGCATTTACCTGGAAGCTGAAGTTCTGAGCAGACAGTCCGAGCCCTCCTCCCCTCACTTTGACTGAGGCCTGGCCACTCTTCTCTCCTCCACTGCTTCTAGTCTCACACACGATCCTGTCAGAGAGGGACACAAGACTTTCACAATAAGAAAAGGCAGAAAAAAAGATTATCTCAGACGCAGTTTACGGTTTGGTGTATCAATGACTTGCCTTGAGGAGACTTCATATCTGCTGTGGATGACACTGCAGGGGACGCCGGCGACTGTCACCGAGTTCTGGATGTCTTCGGCTCTCTGGCCGAGGTTAGAGCCTGAGATAGTCACCACTGTCCCCCCCTCTACTGGACCTGATACCGGGTCCAGCTGGAACAAAAAGGCAAATTGGAGAATCATAAATTAAAGCAGAGGGGTACATATTGAATTAGAAAGTCTGCACCAATGCAGAACTCAGAAAGCATCCAGAACAAATCTTCCATTCTACAAGTTACATTTGTTAACTTAACAGTCAGAGAATTTGCCTGCGACCATTTTAAAATATAAAATAACTAAAAGACTTCTTTTCCTACAAACATACGAAACAACTTGTTCATGCATTTATTTTCAGCAAGCCAGACTATCATAAGAGTGTCTTCATATGTCCTTAGAAAAATCAATCAGGCAGCTGCAGCTCATATTCTCACTACACTAAGAAAGTGGAGCACATTACACCGGTCTTTAAATCACTGCGCTGGCTTCCTGTGTCAAAAATAGATTTTTAAATCCTATTACTTGTCTATAAAGCACTAAATGGTCTCGGGCCTGTACATATATATGATTTACTTTTACACTTTGAATCATCCGGACCCCTCAGGTCGTCTGGAATAGATTTACTCCAGGATACATCCAGGCTCAACACCTGAAGTTTCTGTGCCCCGTACCCGTGGAACATGCTTCCTGAAAACCTTACTACTGCTATAAATGTTGTTTAACTGTGCTCAAATGCAGCTGCATATAAATTAGATGCATAACTTTTTCGAAACTGTTTCTAAACTCTAACCATGTATGTCTTGCTTTTGATTTGAGTGTTCATTGTGTTTTTATGGTCTTTTAAATGTATTTCAGTAACCCTGTAAAGCACTTTGAATAGCCTTGTGCTTGAATGGAGCTATATAAATAAACTGGCCTTAAAACCAGTCCAGCAGACAAATGAGATGACAGTTAACATTATATGTTTCCCTGACAGTGATGCTTCCCAGCACAAAAGGCCAGAGACAAGAATAAAATCATTAGGAGCTTAATTCTTCCTCCCCGTTCTTTCATGTCTCCTGCTTCTCTCAGAGGATAAAGGAAGTGTTTCAGAAGAGGGTGAAGGATTCTTACAAAGTGAATGACCGGTGCAGGACAGGTGTGCTGAATCTTATCAGTGCAGGAGTCCTGGTACACACAGTGAGAGCTGGCAGAACCACCACACCACACACAGCCGTACTTTGGGTCTGCGGTGCGGCAGCGGCTGCAGTCTGAGCGACCCACTGAGCAGTTGAACAGAGTCACTGAAACAGGAGAGAGAGAGGATGGTCTGTTTAATATGTTCCCATGTTATCAGTTCGTCTCACATCTCTCACACAAACACAAGAACTCAAACAGACATGAATTACAGTGACACCAACCATAGAGATCCTCGGGGCTGTCAATGAGGAAGTTGTTCTTCCTCCTCACATTGATCATGGCTGCGTATTCCTCCATCAAGGTAGAATAGGCATACTGAAACATGATGAGAGCAGATGAAGAGTCAAACCAGCGAGAGCGTTTCTCGTGCTACAGTTTATACGTTGATGATATGCACACTCGTGCACAAAGCTGTTACAATTAGTGTCTAATTATCTGTTTTCAGCGCTAATGAGACACAGAAGCAGAAGAGAGGCAGGTTATGGATCTTTGTTAACACAGCATGCTGCTGGTTTCTTGCTGTTGGTTATGAGCTTTCTTTGTATTGATTTACAGTGGCTTAGCGTCATTCTGAATGATGCCAGATGGAATTTGGACATGTTATTTATTTTATTGTATTGTTTTTTATTGTATCTGACTTGATCTTATCATTTTATTGTCTCTACTTCCTCTGTGCTCTCGTCTTTCAATCGTCATTTTTAAATAGCCGTGTCTGTTTTTATTTATCATAGTGCAAAGATTGTTTTTATTTCACAATAGATAGGAGGAGTTGACTCCATCATATTAAAGAAGAAACTCTCCCATGGAAAAAGCCAGTCGGTCAAAGCTGGTGTTCTCTGTAATCAATAGAAGCAATAATATTTGAAAATGGCGCCATAGCTGTGGAGAAAGTTGTACAACTAGCTCGTGGTTTTGCCCATTCGAGAGAAGCTGGAGTGAAATACTATGGCTCAGAGCGGGACAGAATCTGAAATACGACGAGAATATACCGGTGGATCGTCTAAAAAATCATCAGGTCTGCAGTCTACATTTTGATGAGACGTGACATCTGGGGGGGAGGGGGCGTCCTAGATTGAGGAAGTGTGGTCTAGCGAGCTCCCTGGCCTCCACCAGATGACACGTTTTACGTAGTCTGATGGTTTCCAGGGCCCACTGGAGAAGCGGATAGCGTCCTCCAAAGGCACAGAGCATTTTTTTCCTACCATAATGGTATTAGCTCCACATAATAGCATGATAGGTCTGAGGTTGAACATTGGTGAATTGGCCCTTTAAGACAAACTCTTAAATAAGGCAATTTAAGATGGTGATGAGATTGGTGTGCTATCTGCATAGGACTAAAAGTAACCAGGGCAGGAAAGACAAAGGAAAGATCGACGTCTATTTTGAAGAAAATTCAGTCTATAAATCTTTACAGAAAACTTTTAAATATATATTTGAAACATTTTGTGCTCATCTTTCTGGTTTATAGTCAGCAGGTTCAGCTGGAAAAAATGTGATGTTATGCATTTCTGCAGATAAATCATATTAACGTTTGAATCTGATTGAAATTTTGAATAATCCATCACATATATTGATGTTTTTTTCCCAAACTTCTTCAGATTTGGACCCAAGCATTCAGGGGCCAAAGCACCATTATTTCCAGACTTGAAGATGAGAAAGTTTAACAAACAGAGAATAAAAAGAGTTCCTTTCTGACCTGGTGGGGTTGGCAGGTGATGAGGAAGACTGATGGTTGTGTGGCATCCAGCTCAACGGAGGCGTCCACCACCACTGACTGATTCTCAATGTCCAACACACACTCGTAGTCCAGATTCTCATCCTAAATGTACACACCACATACAGAGAGTAAACAGACACACACATCATACAATAAACAAATAAGCTATGTCAGTGGATTATTTTTTTTTGGCTGTGATTTGTGCTATGGTGATATCCAGATAAAAACTGTCTAGACAAATAAAAGCTTCCTCTGGCTGAGTTCTGTCAAATATTTTGGCAGAATTTTTTGTTCCCAAAGAAATATGTTATTTTAACACTCTAAAAGTGTCTTAGATGGGAGGCCATTTTTAGGGCTCAATTCAGGAATATATAACTCTTAGAGCCATGGCGTTTGGTGGAGGCACAAAATGGTGTTTAACAAATCCAAGCGATTGAAAGCCACATGCATGTTAAATCTTTCATAACCAGCCCTCGCAAACTCAAAAAATTGTCAAATGGGTTGCTTTGGGTAAATGCAGTCCCCTAAAGAATGCCCAAACAACTTTCCATATGTCCTGTTAAAATACAGAGTTTGACTGATGTCTTATCAATTTTCAATAGCTGTAAAGTCACATAATTGCATGTATAGCAAGTATGGCAAGCCAATGATGCAAATTATTGCCATTTTGAGATGTCAACATAGTGATAAGGGCTCAAAGTTGTGTCAAAAGTCTATATTGGTGTGAAGTTACCTCAGTGACATGACCCTCCCAATTTCATGACTCTATATGTCTAAAAATATTGAACCCCGGAAAATGTTTTTTGGGGCTAAAATGACAAAATACACAGTTGCTACAAAAACAAAGCAATTCTTAAAATTCAACCAGGATATGTAAAAATGTCAACAGAAACCTTTCTTTGTGCAGAGTGCAGTTTGCATCTAAACCACTGCGGTCTAGAGCTTTTAATATGAGTCTTTACAGAAGCTGAAAGCATATCCCAGAGAAATCACTTTTCAGAAAGTGTTTGTTTGCTCTTCTTATACTGACTGCTGGAGAAGAGACTTAAAGACTTGTTTATTGATTATAACAACAAATAATTCCCAGCTCTGAACCTTTTAGCTGAAGCAAGACTATACAGATGTTCTCCTGTTCAAAGGCCACAGAATAACCGGCACGAACACACATCTAATGTAGTCTTACTTCTGGACAGTCGTGTTACCTGAAACAGGTCGAGGTATTGTCCCACCAGAGTGATCTTCCTCTCCACATTGACGGGGAGGAGAGAGGAATCCTGAACATTCTCCACACATGGACATTCCTGCTGGCACATTATTGACAATTACAATGAGAAATGTCTATACATAAGGAGAAGCTTCATGCACTTACCTCCAGAAAAGAAAGGTCAATTAAACTTCTGGATTCTACGCAAATTGGCCGACATTATGTGGACATCTGTTATGGAAACAACTTATTTCATAATAATGGACCCTGCAGTACCAACGCTATGCCCTTACACCTTGCCAGAACTCTCTAAAATAAGCATTATATTGGGAATAGATGTTGAAGGGTTGCAAATATACAGTAAGATATCATCCGCGTATAATGAAACTTTGGGATCTTTCCCAATGTTCCTGTGTAAGCACTGAAGCTTGCAAATAAATGCCCAGCAGCCAATAGTGCAAAAAGAAGCAGAGAAGAGGGCGACCTTGTTTGATGTAGCAACTTCAAGGGGATAACTAGACCTAAACACATCTGTGGCGAGTGGAGTAATTTGGAGACAAATCTAATCCAAATTTCGACCCTGTCAAAAGCTTTAATCATACACATCTATGTGTGGTTTCTCCATGCTTGACTTAAGGTTCGTCTTCCACTAGTTTGAACATCAGTTGGAACAAGAGGCATAAGGGTTAGGTTCTTCTCATGTTCCTTCATGTACCACAGATGCTCAGATAAATGCTCCATACAGGTTACACAATATTTCCACCTTGATCTTAACACATTGTTCAAGAGGGCATTTTAATGCTACAAAATTAAAAGGGCTTAACTGAACTGCTGCGATCCTTGACAAGAAATGAGGGCATAAATATGAATCATGAAGTCACACTGTCCTCAGAAACTAAACAAACTCAGATGGTCCACATACTGTCGGTCAGACGCTGCATAAGATTGATCAAACTAAGTAAGGACTCTTTGTAATCTTATCTTCAGATAGTATAAGCAGATAGATAAATAAGTCCAGTAGGAAAAGCTATCACCATCTTATTCCTAGTTGAGAAGAATATTGTAGACTATGACAACAGAAAGAAGTGCAAACAAAACATGAAACGTCAAAAAGAAAATAACTAGCACGTACAGAAAAACCCACCACAGCAATAATACATGAGAAACAAAACACAAGGAGGGTGTTGAGTTCAAAAAGAAATCATGTCATGATCAGGGAGAGGAACATTCCTGAGCTTGTAGGAGAAGATGTGTTGTCTGCATTAGTGTTTCATCATAATTTGGAGCCAGCATTGGATGAGGTAATGGTATGGAGAGGATGGACTGATCAATACATCAATACATCATTTGCCTTTCTTATTGACAGTAGAGCTTATAAAGATAAGTGTAATACAAGTGTAGTATTTAGGTTTCCTCAGTGTTTGCACTGCTGCAGATCGTGGACCATGTGTAGTTACATACTGACTGCAGATTAAAGCATTGATTCTCCCAGGTTACTTACACAGTAGGGCTAGCTTGAATGCTTTGTACATATTAAGTAAACAAGATTGCATTACATTACATTATTTAATTTGTAAACTTGCTTAAGGGAAATTTTTTGACTTTGTACAGAACCAGCTCTTTCACCTGCATTCAGCTTTAATGCAAAGCTACGCTAACAGCCTCCTGACTGCAGCTTTCATATATTTAAAGACAAAAATGAGAGCCCAACTATTCTTTGTATCTAATTCCCTCCAAGCTTTAAATGGTATTTCCCAAAATATGTAACTCATAGACTGTTTATAAGAAGTGGACAAAGCCAACATGAAGATACTGATTGGTTTGCGGTTGTTTTTAAGCCTTGACTTTGGCATTGCAGCCATCATGTTTGGAGCCAGAGGCGACCATATATGGAGAAGTTAGATACGTATTTCTTCAACTCTTGGTTGACAGGTCCTCTAGGTTGTGACTTGTCAATTAAAGGTAGCAACACCCTAAAGCATACCCTGGTTTTCAGCTTATGATACCCCAAATGAGAGTCTTATTTCAGTAAATAAACAAACATACAGTACATTGGACTTTTCCTTATGTCCTGCTGAAAAAGTCACATTTGGTAAAAAAAATGTTTTTAGGGGGCAGCTGTCAAAATGTAACCAGAATATTTAACTTTTTTTGCCACGCCCTGCCTAATCGTGGGATCATAAGTTATGAGAATGAGCATCATACTGTATTTAAGAAGACTTGAATCTAGCCATTTAGATCATTAGAAAAATGTTTACTGGGGTAATAAATCAAGTCAGAAACAGGCTCATTTTCTCATAAGCTTACATACAATCCGACTTCTGTTTGACACCAGGGGACGCCCCCTGCTGGTCATTAGAAAGAATACCGCTTTAAGGCTCCTTCTTATTAGCTTAACTTTTGAAACCACAAGGCTATTTCCACTTCTCATACACAGTCTATGGTGTATGTCTTTAGGTTAGTCTAAGTAGTTTCTCGTGGTCACCTGAGCAAAAGCATGATATCTAGATGAGCTGCACACGAGGCTTCTGCACTCACCCGAACATAAGAGTCAGTTGAAGAATCTGATTGGTAGTTTGCTGCAGATTCAGAGTCGGGGTCAATAACTGTTTCAGGTGATTGTGTATAGTTGACCGACTTTTCGCTAACACTAGTTGAACCCGTTGCAGAGTCGACATCAGTCTCTCCATCTTGTTTCTCCCACTCGTTCATCAACAGAGGTGACTCTTTCTCTTCAGAGCTGTCCAGAGGAGCGGCCCCCTCGTCCTCGCTGACGGGCGGCTCGATTAAAAGGGAGACTTTGCTGGAGGGGGTTGAGGATACATCAAAGGAAGAGACCACAGCATCACCAGAAGGCTCTAAAAATCTCAGGTCAGAGTCTACATGGCCAATAGTGCTGCTGGGTAATGTAGTTTGGGGAGTTTTGTCAGTGAGATTCCAGGTTTCAATCTCGTCATCCTCCAAAAAACCTGCTGTAGTGCCACCATGTCCCGCTGTTGTTCCTTCCACGTCAGAGGGGGACCTGTCTGCAGTGGTGCCCTCAGTGTGAATGGTGGTGGCCTGGGTGAAGATCTGAACAAAAGGGGAGGTTGTGGCCAACATCAGGGGTAAGGTAGGTTCAGCATTAGGCGTGGTGGGTGGTGTAACTGTGGTTGAGGAAGGGACAACTGTTGTGGTGGTGGGAGGTGTCTCTGTGGGTGGCGGCTGTGTTGTTGTTGCTGTGGTTGTTGTTGTTGTTGTAGTAGCCGGAACAGTAGGAGGTAAGGGTGTCAGTTTTCTGGTGGGTGGGGGGATGGTGGGGGTTGGCGGTTTGAACTTGACGATGACAAAGCACAAGCAAGGAAAGGGGGAGACAAGAAAACAGGCCGGGGGAGGGAAGGGGAGACATGTTAGGAAAAAATAAAGGGTATGCAAATAAATTGAGAAGCAACTTATGAGTGACGTTTAAATAAAAAGATTCATGGCAAAAAACTGGACTAAAAAGACAAACAGAAAACTACACCAAACACTCAGTGCATGCAGAGACCGATACGCAGAGCATGATGCAAACTGCTGTATGAAAAATGCTCTGCACCACAAACCTAACGCTTGTAATTTACCGTCCAAACAGCGTTTCCCTTTAGTATACAATGGCTGCAGTCTCATACAACAGTCCTGCAATAAATCCTCCCTTCATGAAGGTTGTAATGTAATAATTAAGGCTTGATTCAACTTTATGGTTAGTTTGGAAGGTGTTGTTTATGGTGCTGTTGAATTTTACTGCGTTTTCTGCATAATATGAAAATAAAAAAGACAAACAAACAGCACTGGTGTAAATGCACAAGACATTGGAAACACCCCTCAATATGCAAAACAATTCAACAGCAACACAAAGTACAACCTCCAAAATTATTACACCGCTCTTATGAACATTACAACCTTCATGGTGGTAGGTTTCAAAGCAGGGCCGTTTAGTTACTTACCCCTGATATACATTTGCACTTCAACATTTCTCAGTCCAATCAAACCTTTTCAGTCTTAATGTGGACTCACATTTTGGTTGTAGATGGTGACTCCTTGGCTGCAGGTGTGTTTGTGTGTGCATACGTGCTGATGGATACACCAGTTACACCCCCAGCGACTGCTCACACACCCCTGGCATCTGGCGGAGCACACAGCAGCAGTACAGGCACAAAATCAGTGCGAAAGAAACAACTTGAATAACAATACTACGTTCTCAGATGATATTTCTCTGCTTTATTTATAGTTTCCTTTTCTTTTTACTTGCAACTCCTGGTATTAACGCCAAAGTGATTTATTCCAATGATCTAACCAGTCTGACTGAAACATCTGTAGTCCAAACAGGTGCTTTTTTAGTGGTCACAACACCTTGGTCGACCTGCGGATGTAGATCTGATGAAAGAGATGATGTGTGTGTACTCACGGCCTGCGTCCCGACAGCTGCTGGACCAGGCTGCAGTTGTAGAAGGTGAATTCTGTCTCTGCTACCGTCACGTTCGTGAAACGCAGGGAGAGCGTCACCATCACAAACTCTGCATTGGAAAAAACATTTATATTTCACATTTCTGGCCTGCAATAAAGATTCTAAAAGTGTTTGTTGAATGTTATTTCAGTGTTTTATATACTCACCATCTCCATGACTAATGGGAGGAAGTCTGCTGGCATCGGGGGTGGAGCATATCACACCTGTGTTTGTGAGTGAGGCAGGCGTTTCTGTGTCCTGGAAGAAGCACGAGTAGGCCTCTCCTTTTCCCAGACTGGGGAGGCCCTCTACTGACACGGTAATCTGAAGGGGGGAGGGAGGCAGAATGGGAAAGGGGCATCAAGAAAAGAAAGAAAGAAGATGGAAGAACACCGACCGAGGATTAAACTTTTATCTTTAAAAAGCTTCAAAACTTCAAATCAAAGTTGCAGGATTTACAAAGTCAAGAGAGACAACAACAGGCACACAGCAGCTTATTATTGTGCATCACTGCCATCTGTTCCCCTCTCTTTCCCCTGCATTACATCAGTTTTCTCCCCCCGGCTGATGTTGTAGAGGCTGAGGTGCTGGATGCCGAGGCACTGCTGCCTCTGGTTGAAGCTCCACAGCCACTGACCCTGCACGGACCCTCGCTGGCACTCCCAGCGCTGGCCACACCTGAAATACCACAGAGGGGTGAGAGAAACAAGTGGACAGGAATGCAGGGCAGCATTCAAAGTAGCCACACCTTTGCTTTCTTTTCGCCTCATAAACATATGCGCGCTGACTCACCGTCCCTCCAACACACACCAGCCACAGTAGGGGTCTTTGGCAGACAGACAGGACTGACAGTCCATGTGATCCCCACATTCTGCCACTGGACGCTTCTCCACCTGAAAACAAAACATACACGAGGGTTTGTAACCAGACAAGCTTCCAGAAAACGTTTGTGGAGAATACAGTGGATCACTATTTCCAGAATTCAAAAGATCACCGACCTTTTATTTTATGTGCAGCCCTCACAAGCTATTTGTTTTTAATGGTTTGCTAAAGCACAATTTATGACATAACCACATTACATCTATTTTTATTATTAATTAATAACATTTGCCTTCATGATAGCTAAGCTGGGTAGAAAAAAGCTTTCCTTTTCAGACTGTTTGCTTCATCTGAGCGTCGAGTTTGTCTCTTTTTCTTTGGACTTTCACTTCTTGTTGAAGTTGTATCTGTAGTCATCCATCTTTTCTTTGTTTGTTCAGCCATAGCAGATTACTGTTTACTTGCAACACTTGCAGAGAGCGGAAAAGCAGCCGCTTAGCTCCGCCTACCCTCTCTGGCAGACCAACCACTGCTGGCTGATGGAAAACGCATCACTAACTGGTCGCCGCCTGAGATTTTTTTCCACGAAAGTCGCACCAGACAGCCAGTCTGTAATACTGCAAATGCAAAGGCTTTCATCAGTGGGCCATAGGCTCAACCACCATTGTGTTACCTCATTCAGCGAGAGATAGAGGCAGACATTTATTTGAATGAAAATCTTCGAGATTATTACTTTAACATTCGTTCAGTCAGTAAGGAGTGCTACAGTTGGTTTCATAGTTCAGCATCATCTTTCACCTCTTTATGCAGGTTCTCAAAGCAGCTCATCTTCTTTACTAACAGTTAAAAATGTACAACAACATTTACGACTCAAAGAAACTCTGCTTATCACCATCTACCAGTAGCTTTATAGCAGTTGAGATGCTTGTTGTCATATGGATATTAGGGGTGACAGCACTGTTCTGCTTTTAACCTCGCAGCAGAGATAGTAACAGAGCCAGCAGGACGGGACAGAGGTGTGACATTTTGACATTATTTTATTTACACCAAACAGTCAGCAGCTAACTCGTTAAAGAGAAGAAACAGTAGTTAAGAGTTAATTTACAACTCTTGGAAATGGTGGTGAATTGGGGAGACGAGGTCCAGGAGCTCCCATCCTTAACATAACCAACATATCCAACATAAACCAGCATACAAAGGCAGATAAAAGATTATTATTAAGAAAGCAACGCTCACTAATGCATATCTTATAAGCCGTGCTAGAGGCAGACGCTGTGGTGTTACACGACACGCCTCTTTTGCTCCCTGAACAGCCACGCTGTGTGAAAACACTCACGGGGGCTTACATGCAGGTGTTGTTTGTGTCCATGTATTAAAGCAAAGCCGGCCTCTCTTTAAAGGGTTATTGTGGGAGCTCATCTGAATCTAAAGCTGCATGCTTGAGTTATATTTATACAGAGGCGTGTGACAAGCCTTTGAATGTATAGACTAGCAGCTCCTCCGATCCATTTATCAGCATCTCCGGCTACCCACACAGACACTCTGTAGGGAGTGTGCCAACACAATGGAGGCCACTTTCTCTGATCAATACCATTGTTGTGTCTGACCCTACACCTCCTGCTGACTGTTGTACACATCACAGTGGGCTAAGTGACCTTCGACCTCAACAGCCAGCTGGCCTCTCTGTTTTCTCTTATGCTCTTTGCCTCGTATTCTTTTATCCTCTTTATCTGTGAGAGAGACACAGCTTGAGGAAGTATCAGGGCCTGAAACACTCTGACAAACCATAAATTGTCTGACGATGAATGACAGGCCATGTTCGGTCTCGTGTATGGAGACATCTGGGTGAGTGGCTGAATAGGCAGGCTCACTAAAACGGCCACGGCTGCTAATGCATCTGTTCAGTGGTCGGAAGATTAAAGACATAAAAGCTTACTTGCTGATATTATCTGTGAGATCCGTTAATGTATATTTAACTCTTGAATTCTGCAATATAAATGGTCCTAACTGGTATTTTTGGTTATGTTTATATTAGTATTTTTGAATGTTTCATATCTCTGAAATCTGTACCTCAGCCAAAATTGTATGTACGACAATAAACCATAATGATTTCTATACTAAAAATAATAGATTTTTTTGCTTAATAAAGAGGCAGAATATATAGTATCCCTAAAATCTGTACAACCGAAAGGTTTTGTAAGTTATGCAAAAGCTGTTAAGGTTTTTTTTTTTCAGGTAAATTTAAAGGGCCAGTTCGCTGATTTTCAACCTCAGTCCTGAATTTCAACCAGTTTTGCTCTGTGCCTTTGGAGGACGCTATCCGCTTCTCCAATGGTCCCCGGAAAAGCTAGACTACGTAAAAGGCGTCATCTGGCGGAGGCCAGGGAGTTCGCTAAACTACACTTCCTCAATCTAGGACGCCCACCTCTGATGTCATGTCTCGTTCAAAATCAACATGTGTGAAATGTAGACTGCAGACCGGATTTTTTAGACGATCCACCGGTATATTCTCGTCGTAGTTCTGATTCTGTCCCGCTCTGAGCCGTTGCCTGCAGCGATAACAGTAGTATTTCTCTCCAGCGTCTCTTGCTGGGCCTTTCAGAGGGAGGGGCGCAATGCACGCTGGGTGTTGTAGGAATGTACAATGGGTGAAACCACGAGCTGTTTGTACAACTTTCTCCACAGCTCAAATATTATTGCTTCTATCGATTACAGAGAACACCAGCTTTGACTGACAGTGGCTTTTTCCAGGGGCGAACTGCTCCTTTAAGTGGGATTATGAGAACAACAATGTCCCATGCCTTAATCGTGGCCAACCCTTGCCACAGACGTGTTTATTCCATGTTTTATAAGGACGTGATAAAATCATCAAGGAGTTTAACCAGCCTTAGCCTCTTGTTGCAACAAGAAAAAAGGCTCTCTGCATTCTGATTTTGATTAGAACTACACTAATGATTAGATCACTTAGACTAATTCAGAAAGGATTATTCAAACATCGCTCTCTCACAGCCACTTGGTGGAGGTTTACTCTGATGGGATCCAACAGAAAATTGCAAGTATTTCTTTCAACTGATCAAAACAGTGTTACTCCATCTTTAGACTTACAGTAGTTCTGGTCATGATGTAGATGTTTGCTCCATTCTGGTCCAGCAAAAGATCACTGCTAATGGGTGAGTTGGGCTGCAGCGTCATGTTTGCGTAGACCTCCACACGACCATCCTGGCCCAGATATACCTGAAGAAGTTCATGAGAAAAACAACAGATACGTCATGAATCATGACACACGAGATATTTTCAGTTTATGTAACTAATTATCCCTCATAAAGCAGTAAATTGGAACATTCCTCACACTGTAAGGCTAAAATAAAGAGCTTAAAAATGGCAAAGAAGCTAAAGAAATATCTTCCTCAGCTTACGACTCAAACACAAATCTAATTAGGCTTGTGCAGGATCGCAGCAGGAGTGGCCATGAATGTGATTATGGAGCAGCCAAATCTAATAGGCAGCGCAGGGAGACACCTCTGGCTTAAGTGATTCCCAGGCCTTCAAACTCTCATGTTACCTCATGTTGATGACATTAGCAGAGGTTTTCATGCCTCTTTCCATGAGCCGCTCTGTTGATCACTGTGAACAGAGTGGATGATCTGTTGTCCCATTAAGAAGATGCACTTAACACATACTGGCAGGGGGAGCAGCTCCGTGATGCTCGGTGACTTAGAAACATTTATGCAGTGTTTGTCATTTTGCATATCATATTTCAGGGATGGTGTGATGCTGTATTAGACTTGCAATATCTGTTCTACAGGTGTATGGAGGATGAAGCTGACAGGACAAACAAGCAGATTTTATATGCAGGGATTTACATTATTTCTAACCGGCTTACTCTAATCTTAAAGGAGCAGTTCAACATTTAGAACAGCCAAAAGATAAACAAGACTAGGTCGAACCATTGAGCTATAATGAGCGATATAATGGTCAGTGAAAATGTCAATGTTAATTTCCGGATATCCCTTGAAATCCGATCCTAAAATCCTAAACTAGGATTGGCTATTTGCCTCGTCAGAGGCGGGACTTGTGTTTGAATCAACTATTCGGGCTGTGTTGCAACAGGCTGCTCGGAGCTTTCTTTCCATTTCAGTGTGGCACATTTCCTTTAGTACTTAAATTGTTACTCTGACCACATCTTCTGTTCGAGTCCTTCAGAAGAAGAAGTCCTTCAAGAATCAAGCTCCGAAGGAAGGGTTAATTAAATGCTATTCGTTTTCTCGGTGTGTGTGTGTGTGTGGACGCATACTTCATGCCACCCCTGCATAAGTCAGTGCCCCAGTTCGGCCTCCCCAGTCAAAAAAGTCTGGATCCGCCCCTGGTTCTATGGCCCCTGGGTATTTTTAGGACTCACTGTATTGATTGTTGAGTCAGAGTGATTTCATGTGATTTAGGTGACTCAAGGAAGTCAATGTGCAGAGAAATAGTCCTGCACCTCACCCCCAGCTCAACCACAACTTCTCATTTTTCAACCCAAGAGAAATAAGTTAACTTGTGAACTTTTTTTTGTCTCACCTCAGAATGGAGCTAAGCTAGCTGTTTCACACTTCTTTCAGTGTCTGTACTAAGCTAAGCTAAACTTAGCATCTTGTAGTTGTAGCTTCATATTTAACAGACTGATAAGAAAGTTGTTTTCGATCCTCAAATGTTACTCTCAGCAAGAAAGCAAAACGTGTATTCTCCAAGAAGTCAAGTGTGTGACACTTTGTTCCCAGTTGGCCTGCCCATCCCAACACACACACACGGTCCTGTATCTGGATGCTGTGGAATTTGTCCTGCTGTGATACGATAATCCTGTTACAATAGCTTACTTAGGATGGCTACATGGAGCGCTGCTTTGATCTGCCACCTAAAAGCACCATGTCTGACTCTATGTCTCAATCTCTCTCTTCCACACACACACACACACACACACACACACACACACACACACACACACCAAAGACACACATACATGTACATACACAGCAAAAAGACTCCTTGAATACCTCACAGCCGAGTTATGTCTAGAACCTCATATCTCAGTCCCCATACGTAACTATCAGATCCATGCAGACATTTTTCTGAAGGAGGTGATACAGAGCAGCTTTTGGCAGCACTATAGAAAGCAGTACTCTGAGCTTACAAAAAATCCCGTCTTTAAAACATTAGTTGAAAAATGCACCAAGTCTCCAACAATCACAAACTGCAGTCCACTGAATAAAAGCAAACGTAATAGTCATGGGATCATTTGGTATGCTCGTCTGTGTATGTTGGAAAACCATGAATGTAGGAATGACTGGAATCTGCTTAGCAGCAGTTGCATAGCTATCTTAAAGTATTATGGGAACTGGCATAGCTTCTGTGAAATTGGTTTTTTTAATAGTGTAAGGTGTGTTTGCTTAGCTGGAAAATGATTCATAGACATCCTTAGAAGGAGCAGGCAGGAACAGACACAGGGGCAGGGCTGCAGGGATCATGGTATTAAGTAAGCAAGCTCTACATGTGTGATTGTGTCTTGAATGGAAAACTTAAAAAACTGCCTTAATAGGATATTGCCTAATGGAATATTTCCATGATACACAGATCATTGGGAAGTTCTTGTGATGTGTCCCGGGCGTTTCCCTGCTTCCCACCACTTTGTGCAAGCTAGGACAGGCTCAAGGGCCTGAAGGAACCGGTGCAAACTTAAAAGCATAAAGAGCAGCAGATTGTTTGAGCTACCTTGTGCAAAGTCCCTTTGGAGTCTCCGAGGAAGGCGATGCTGTGCCCTTCTCTGACACTGACGGCCACAGCAGTGAGACGGGCGGCCGAGGTGTGCCACACGGATTTAGCTTCCAGCGGTTCCCGGCTCGCCATCGGACTGGGTGTGTGGTCGGAGCCACAGGGATAAGCCTTCAGGGTGTTCTGCAAGAAAAACAGAGAGACTGGTCAGATAGTTTGTCCTTAAATGAACTCAAACAGATAGTTTGACTGATATCACTTTTAAAGTCCGACTGATATGGGATTTTTGAGGCCGATACGATACGAGAGATCAAGCCTTCACTTGTTATCATGTGGTGGCAGATTTAATGATTTTTTATAAATATTGACCTTTCCTGTTGATTGAGCACTGATCAAACAGCTGCTTTACTAAACAAATACCTTTAGAAAATGTAACATTATAACATATCATAAACCGACTCTATTGCAGACCATGTGCAGCAGTTTTTCATGTAAATAAATGTCTGTTTATCTATCACCCAATGAGGTGACACAATGGTGATTGAGCCTATGGCCCACTGATGAAAGCCTTTGCTTTTGCAATATATCATATTTTTATGGACTGGGTGTCTGTGGCGACATTTGCGGACAAAATCACAAGCGGCGCCCAGTTAGTGACGTGTTTTCTATCAGCCAGCAGTGGTTGGTCTGTCAGAGAGGGTAGGCGGAGCTAAGCGGCTGCACTTCCGATTTTTGAAAGCATTACAAGGAAACGGTAATCCACTATGGCTGAACAAACAAAGAAAAGATTGTCGACTACAACTTCAACAATACGTGAAAATCCCCCCCAAAAAATAATTTGACGCTCAAAGAAGGCAAACAGTCTAAAAAGGAAAGCGACGAAAATTTGGGGGAAGAAATTAGGAAGTGTGCTCCTGTTATTACTGCCAGTGGGTGGCGCTAAAGAGCATGAAACTGAAATATTCGAGATTGTATCTTTAAATGTCTCTGACACCGATATTTGTGTGATAGGCCCATACTGTCAGAGTCTACCTGCTGAATGATAAATCTGTTGGGCTCTAATAACTTTGTGTTATATCTGGACTGAATGCTTGAATCCTTTGCTTGAAACAAAAGTTTCCACTGGAAGATTTGTTTCATTGATCTTAAACCGTCCAAAGCTTCAGACCGACAAATTCTTCTTCATGTCTTTTCAATTAGTCTTCCATTCTTTCCTACGATTGCCTCAGAGCCTCTAAATCCTCTTAATTCACCATAAGAGGATTTCACCATAGATTAAAGCAGACTCATAGGACGCAGCCAGGTCGCTCTTTTGGTTTGGCAAAACAACCACTCCAAATCCTGCTTTCCAGTAAGTCGAGCTCAGGCTCCAGATAATTGGCTCTGAAGGAGGAAGTAGCGACAGCAATCAGCATCTCCTTTTCTTCCTCTCGATTATCATTTCATTCTTTGTCCCTGTCACTTTGCATGCTTGTCTTTCTGTTCCCATGTATCCACCCCACCCTGCCTCTCTCTCTCTTTCCTCTTATGTCAGAGGGTTTCAAAAGGACTCCTTGTCAGAGCTCATTAAGCAGCAGCCCAGCTGATCCAGAGTCAGTTTGGTTTATTGATCCCTAACGATCCCATTAAACAGTTCTGAGGGCTGGCAGGACCGGAGCGGCTGCAGGGCAACAGAGGGGGTCACTGGAGGGCTGCAGCTGGGTGAAGCTCTCCTGGGGCATCTGGGAGCTTTTCAATGACAGCCTCATTACAAGACTCGCCTACTTTTGTTTCTTTCCGTTACTAAATCTCAATGCCAGAAATCCACTTATCCCTTGTTACTGTTCTCTACCTTGTTTTGTCTTTCTGAGAAACCAACTGAGTCTATTCTTGTAGAGTCTGCTACAGGAACCACGAGCACAAGTGATGTGAGAGTCTCTTAGAGTATCTTATTGCCAAATCATTGTTTTAGATGCCTTTAATCCTAAGAGGTTTTCTCAGAGCATCAACATCAGGTTGATGTTGATGTCTAAAGACAAAAAAAACCATGTCTTCATCACGTGTGTCCTCACCATGGGCAGGTTGGCACAGCTAGACTTGACTTCATACTCGATGTAGGCCACCACTCCTCTTCCCTCCACCTGGCCATCCTGGGTGTAGCAGAGGTCACGGGTGGAATCAATGTGTCTGTCAAGCTCATCCAGCGGGTAAACACACAGAGCTGAGGCATCCAAGTGATTGTTGTTTGCCGAGCCCATGCGGGTGGAGAAGACTCCCAGCAGATCTTCGCCTTCCCGACCCGCGCCTTGTCCCACCTGTTGCAACAAAGGCGTGGGAAAAACCCAGTGAAGTTTAACACAGCAAGCAACCATTTAACCTTGATGTAAAGCCATTTCTGAAAGACAGACTTAAAATCCAGACTCCAGAAGATAATATACAGATAACAGTTAGGAAAACCATAAATACAAAGTACCTGGGCAGCCTGGAGCAGGTTGTAAGTCTTTGCGGGTGAGGAAGAGGATTGGCACACGAGAGGAACTTCCACATAGGAATAGTAAGAAGTGTCGTCCAGGCACACTCTGGCAGCGTAGGTCCGGTACTCCCTTGATGGCGACTTGATGTCACGACGATAAAACAAGAAGTAAACATAAGTGCGTCGTGTAAATGCCTTCACAAAATGGTGGTCGTATTCAGACAGACGACCAGCCACAGCCAGCTTAGCGGTCTCTTCGTAGGAAAAGACGGGTTCTAATGAAAGGTGGCGGGTGGAGATGGGCGGATGGCTGGCAGTATAGCCCCTTCCAACATACATCACTGTCCTTTGCCCGCCACGGAGCTGCACAACCAGCCCGATGGTCGACACCGACGGATCGTTGGCAGCAACATACTGCGTATCCACGGGCCTCTCTGTGGAGAAAAGAACCTTTTTGATCGATGCCAGGCTGCGCTTCTGGCAGGTGCCCTGGTGGATGCTGCCGCAGGTGATCAGCTCCAACGCCTTTGGATCCACCAGCAGTAATTTGTTGTGATTACTGGTTCTCCTGGCCTGGGGACAGTTTAACTCGGTGACTGGGGGGAGGCATTCTTTGCTGTCGCTAACAGGACCGGTGACCTCCTCTTGCTCCAGCCGGAGGCCATCCGATCCATCCAGTTGGAAGAGGTGGTCCCTGGCCCCCACGTACACCGTCCCCAAAGATGGGTCTGGGTGGAGCACCAGATGCTGGAACTCAGTATCATTACGGGTAAACCGAGGATAGGAGCGACCATGGGCAGTGACAAAGATGATGTGGATGAGGAGTAAGAGCAAGGTGGAGTTCAGAGCCTTCCCATGTAGCATGGCAAATATTCTGAGGAAAAAAACAAGAGAGTTAGAGGCCTGAAGCAGCAGGTGTTTGGAGTAAAACATCACATTCACAGAGGGTGAAAGCTGCTTCCATATCGCCTGGGTTTAGACTGAGACACGCAATTCACACAACTGATATTCACTCTAACCTTGAAAGAATGATTATAAATTGAAACGCATGCTGTTCTACATTCTTATTGAACAAACCAATAATGAATTGATCTTACAAGGAAGTATTGTCTGTGTCTCTACTGAGATCTTAACTGTTGACTTAAAACTTAAACAAGTAAATAAGTGACACTGTTGCACAGAGAAAGACCTTCATTCCAGGGCTGCACAATATTGGACAAACACATTTCAATACATTTGGAATTATTGGGTATTACATTTTAAGGACATTGCAATCAAGTCGGCCACAAAGTGTGGCCCTCATGTGCTAACCTCCATTAGTTGGGCTTCAACTGAGCATGGGCTCCAAGTGAGCTTTTAAGTTGGTTGGTTGGGGCTGAACAGGGCAACCCAAGGGAATATATTCGGACTAGAAATGGGCATACCATTAAAAAAGCAAACCTGGGCACAGGGTGGTTCCCAGGTGGCTTGGCCCCACTCAGGTGTCCCTGACCAGTCCAGGGACAGACCATTTGGCTCCACCTACTTTCTTCATTAAAGCCAACATACTCAGTGTATTTTGTCTTGAGTCAGTCTCATATAGATCCCATATAATCCATCCCCAACAAAGATCTATTTACTGCTAATGTGTGAGGAGCTGCAGTGCCCAGCTGTTTTAGGAAACAATCAATGTATTTATTCCAAATGGAAGTGTTAATACAAACTTATTTACGCTCAGACGTAAAATAAAGGATAGGATTTGAGTTCAACAGAGATGCTCGGGCAGTTGGAAAGATCTGAGAGAATAACACTGTTGGTTTTGGTGTTTATGGGACGTACTGACAAAAACAGTTTTCAACATTAAAGTATTCTTTGAGGAGTAAGATCTCACCATCTAAGTTCTTTGTTAAGATGAAGACTTCCTCCGCCTTATCACCTGGAATCACACCCCATTCCTCTCCTCTCTGTCTGGGATTGTAAGTAACAAAGACGATTATTCATCTGTAGACACACGAGAGAGAGAGAGACAAAAACAGACATGACTCAGATTGACAGAAGCAATTCTCAAGATGACTACCTTGTGTTGTTTTATTCATCCAAAACCATCAAGCATGTGATTACTCACAAAGTGTTTGTAACTTCACCGTCATGTATTGTGTATTTATTGGAATCAACACACCAGCAGTCAGAGTATCCCTTACAGCCGGAGCGTTTGAAACAACAACTCTCATTTCCCATTTCCACAGCCGTCACTCAACACCTCGAGCAGAGTGGTTTGTGGACACTGAGAGCCTTCGCATTAGAGATAAAAACCCCTTAATTATTTAACAGGTTCCTCAGACCTTTCCCTGACCCCACTGAGGAAGGTCACATAGGAATAAATAACTAACTCTCTTACACAGTCGTGTATGGAGCGGGCTTTACACTGGTATATGTGCGATCTATACAGAAGGAGAGTAATATTTACATTTCGCTCTGTGAAGTGTTATTCATGCAGCAGTGCTCTGCGTAATGGCAGAGAAGGACAAAGAGTAGAAAAGAGTGTGATATTAACAAATCGTAATATTTTGGACCATTACTTTGCGGCGTGAATAGATTGCTAAGACATTAGACATGCAGTGCCATCTCACCTAACTCTAGACGCCCTGCGGCTGCAATCGGGACAAAGACGAGGGGACATAAAAGGGAGGAGGCTGGGAATCTGTGCGTGTGTGTGTGTCTGTGTGTTTGAGCGTTTGACCAGGGGCCATCCAGGAGCAGGTGCATGCGTCTTAGTACGTGTCTGGTAAGTGGGTGAGTCTCAGGCCCCCTCTTTACTTATTCATGAGCAGAATAAGAAGTATAATAAGTAATAACCCCCACGCCCACTGTCAGAGGATTTCAGTTGGCTTCTGTATGTGTGTGATTGTCAGGAGGAGTAGCCATTATATTCTGTTCAACAGGGCTGAAAATCCACACAGTCCTTCGGGGCAGGAGAGGAATAGTCTTTATGAAATATATATTTTAAACAAACCAATTCTGCGGGCCTCATGTTTTATTGATTCAAATCTGCAAGAGCTCTCTGATACAAGTTCTCTGTGGCTAGCTGAGTGGAGTTGTTTCTTTAGGGAGGGCAAAGCTGGCAGATCTGTTGATGGGGTCGGCCCGTTACTTTAGAGCCTGGTAAAATATCTAAACCAGATCTTAACTGAGCCTTCAATTTTCCATCTAGAACTTCGAAACTTAATTTGTTGAATAGTACAACGTATTTGCTGTACTTTGTGATTAGTGCTTATCTGCAAATGTATCATGGCAACACACCAAACTAAGGTAATCAATATCGTTTTGTTTAATGATCTCTTTCTGACTGAATAACTTTTTTTTTGGCTAGAAATCATCATGAAACTATCATAAAGAGAGAAAAGAAATTCCCAGAGACACATGACAATTGACTTTAAGATGGTCAAAACCCAATAAGACAACAGATCATCAGTTTAAACATTGTAACACTGGATAAAGTGACTTATCCTCACACTGGAGAGGCTGGAATCATCAAACTTATGGCATTTTTCCTGATACAAACAATCAATTGATAATCAAATAGTTGCAATTATTATTTTGTCGATCTTCTGCTTTGTTAACAAACTGTTTCAGCGTTAGAGGCCACAAGGCACCTCGAACAGCATGATAGTAAATCTTAAATATTGGCTGAACACACAGACAAAGAAGAGGCGCCAGCAAAGTGACAAAAAAGGACATTAAAAAATGTTTTACTATCTTAAATTGGGCAAGAGAACGTCGCTAGTTTGAAAGGTGTTAACATCCTGAGACCCTGCGTCCTCATACGGGGACGTTACATTTTGGCTTCACACCATAATATTTAATTCTGCGAAGCTTAGACCCGCTGGTTTCATTCATGGAAACTTTGTCCACCAACCTGTGGTCACAAAAGCAAATTACACTGATCAGTGTACATTCAGGATGGCCGTGATCCCGACCAAAACCTGTTTGAACCTTGTTTATTTAATACGTATGAACAGTTGTAGCTTGATGTGGCAGACACATTTAACTAATTTTATCAATAGCAACAAGCTACAACACCGTTACGACAAGGTGCTCACATGAGGACTTGGGACTTTTTCAATGTAACACAAAGACAGTTCTTAGGTTTTATACTTATTAGGTCCTATTAATCCCCAAAAGGTAGGAGAAATTTAAAATGCATACCAAACAAAAGCTCAGGTCTCAGGAGGCTATGAAAGCCCTCTGTGTTAAGCTTGAAGAACTCAGAGGCTCAGACACCACCTATCACCTGTGTGTGTACAATGTTTTGAATTCTCTGCCCAAACAGCTGAAACCACGCTCACAGTTTGGATCATGTGAACCCAACGACCCACCGACACCAGAGGGTGTTATCCACTCTCAGAAATAGCAGGTCAACAGCCCAGGTTAACGACTCGCTCGCATGATTACAACATCTATTAGCATACTAATGACCCACAGAGGCTTCTATTTCCAGCTCCGCCCACCAGTCAGTTTAGAACTGAAGAAGCCTTTCAGACGAGAGGTGAAACGTCTTCAAGAACTTCAACCATGTCCAGTTACCTTTTAGATTAAGCCTCAAAGACCACGACCTGGATGAACCTTCACAGACATCGAACATTTAGTCAGGCAACAACATCGACCTGCTGACAGCATCAACTACAGCTAAGCTGAGATAGGAGGTTTTTCTGTACAGCTGGATTGAATGAGACAATTTTTAAACGTTTTAAAACATGTGCACTTTAACTTCCTTGAAACACAATAAAACAATGAGCACAGGATCAGTAAAAGCATAATATACATTTATAAATATAAACATCTTTAGACAAATTCTCACAGCTCCTCTGAGCAGGCGTCCTCACCTGCTCTTTGACTGGCCAACATGACTCAGTCTACATATTTATAGCTCATGGTGACCCCATTACCATGGGAACTTCCTCTTTCCACCAGCATTGATGGCTTCCTACAAACTACCATGAGATCAGACTGGGTGACTGCGGTGTGGGACAGAGCGGAGATGGAGGGAAGAACATGAGAAAAACAGAAAGAGGGGAAGTCCAGTTTGAGGTATTTCATTTGACATCTGAGACCTATTAAGGCAGTGAAACACTTTCGCGTAATTCATCAACTAAATGGCCACAACATGGATTTCTCTTTGTACAAGCATTCATTTAACTGTGAGTTTGTTTGTAGATTTTCAGGAGCATAAATCAACTTGCTTACTGTTTAGCCTTTTAAGCTTTCAACAAGCACCAATCCATACATCTTAGAAGAGTGTGTTCGCTGCATCTGGATCACAGGCGACTAAAAGTCAAACATCAACATGAAGTCCTTCTGTGGGAGTGTTCAGTAGTAAAACAAACACCCCCGCCACTCTTCAGAGGAGCAGAGGGGCGGTTTCTCTCAGGCTCTTCACCAACAATCTCCAGAGTTCATCAGTTGTGTGGCTGGTATGCAGCATGGCCGGCCATGGGGCACAGTCCAACAACCTATAAATAACCTCTGCTAGACCATTAGACTGTCAACTGGATTGGGGAGGGGGGAAGGAGGGGTCAAAGCAAGGATGAATTCACATGCAAAGAATTCTATATTACTAAACATATGAGAGATTTTTTTTATGTTTACTCATGTTGGGTGAAAAAGCTTCTAGAACAAGACTAAAACTCTCCACTTGATCATCAGTGAATGAATCAATCTTAATCAACAGTAGCAGAGAAGTTGATGTATACTGGTACTGTATGTAAGGAGTAGGGGTGGGAATAGCAGCTCACGATACGATACACGATATGTTGCCCACGACGATTCTGCGATAATTGATATATTGCAGGAACATCATAAAGTGATGCATCATGATATGTGATTCACTTAAGAATACAAAATGTGCAGAATTAATGTTTTATTCACCCCAACTGGACGTCAGTTTCAAAGATTTTGTTACAAATTGAGATAAATGATGCGGTGACTCAAATTGGCAGGAAGATCCGTTTAGACCGCTGAATTTTATAAAAATTAAAACATCGATATTTGGCGCCAGCGATGCGATACTTGCATCACACCAGTCGGCACGACGATATGTTGCTATGACGATATTTTGTCCCACCCGTAATAAGGAGCCTTAGCTCACAAAGAATTTTGCCGGTAGAGCTGGATTGTTCAAAACAAAGCTCAACAAAGTCCATCAGCCTGAATGAGTCTCATGTTTTACCTTTAAGATGTATATTTATCAGTTTTTTCCACAAGTTCCTGCTGACGGCCGGCATTACCCGAAGTACCTGCCTTAGGAGTACGGATGAAATTCAGCTAATGTGCTAATTCAGCATATTTACTTTGAAGCATATTTCTGAATGTGCACCATCCTAATTCAATAAATAAAATACATTAAAGTAAAACACTTCGACTTTAACATTATTCGGGTTTCCTGTCAGGTAACCAGATAAAGGATTTTAGTCAGCTAGCAACAGCTCTGCTTGCAGCCTCAAAAGCTTGAAGGGATGTTCAGAAATGTTAGCAAATATTACAAACGTTTCATCCAAAAGAATTGTTTACCCTACTTTTAATGTGAAGCTACTTTACTCAGTGTATTTCCCCATTTGGAGAGGAGGAGAGACCTCAGCACTTCGTTTGGCTCGTGGTGAAACGCTGTGAAAGATGAACACCGTAGGGTCATTTGGGACTTTGTAAAGATCACAGCCTGCCATTTAGTAGCTTCTGCATCGTTTTGTGTGCAACGATTCAGCTAGAAATAAAGTTCAGATAAGTACAGATTTACACACACACACTGCTGGTCAGTTTGGGTTCTCCTCGACTGCTCGTATCGCCCTGCATACGTGTGTGTGTGTGTGTGTGTATGTGTGTGTGTGTGTGTGTGTGTGTGTGAGTGCTAACAAGTGTATTTATGGACCTCTATAAACTTCTCAGAATGTGGTCTCATGAGTGAACTTTTGCCCCAACCATTCCGATCCTTCTCCCTCTCTCTTTGTCCGTGTGTATTAATCACTGAGAGAGTCTGCTGTGCAAGTTCATTTTGAAAGCTCCTAATGAGCCGTGACAGCCCACTGAACGCCTAAGACCCCATAAAATATGTGGGGTCAGCAGCAACAGGGACAGTGGGGGACTTTGGGCCCGGAGCCATGCGGCACTGCCTTGTATTGTTATGTTCTGGTGAGTCGGCTGGCGTCTCGCCCCCGGGGCCCCCAGACTGTGCAACAGTAGCATCAGTGGATCCCATCCAGGGAGTACAGTAGAGAGAGAGGCAGAGTGTCGGGGCAGCAGTGATTTTAAAGAAAGGAGTGGAAAGAGACGGCATTGTGGCTTATGTGTTTGGGTGACACTCATAGACAGAGTTTAGTTGGAAACAATCTCTTTGAAAATCTTTGTGTCTTTACATGAAAACTGAGGTGTTTGTTTCTTTTCCTACAACATTTTAAGACTGAAAGAGACAATTCAAAGTGAAGACAAGATACAGGAAGTTGAAGAAAGACTCTTTCATCAACACGCTGCAAAGACATCTCCACTGTGAACCTTCTTCCCACGATCACCAGCATCTGTTGCCAGCATTCAATGAAAGACTGTAACACTACAATTGCACGGCAGTCCTCTCCTAATGAGAAGTTATCTGGATATAAATCAGTAACTCTGTAAGTCATATTGTGTCTGATATGTTTGTTCTGCAAAATACATTTAATTACCTTGTAAAAATCCTCCCGAGGCATCTCCCCCTTCCCCCTCATTACATCTTAATCTGCATAGGCCCCGCCCACTATGCAAATTTAGAACCGCGAAAAAAAAAAACACGTCTCTGCCGCCGTTTAGCGGCAACTTGTTGAAACTTAGCTCGCTTGAAACGTAGTGATTAGCAGTAGTAACGTTAACGTTAACGTTTAAAAGCAGACCAGCCATGGAGATGATGCTGATGTTGTCCCTGATGTGTCTTGTAGCACATGAAGAACACCACATGGATGTTTACAAGGTCAAACACTTGATTTTCACTGGAGGGGGTCTTTAACACCTGTATATAGGATGCAGCGGTAAATATTTGTCCCATCGTCCCTCCACTGAGCTGTGTTTTATTGACTCTCTGCGAACAGAAACAATCACCATTTTGCAGAACTCAGCGCAGAGCAGACGCTCAGTGCATCGTCGTCTTGCTGATGTGTGCCCTGGCCTCTGGAAGAGACACTTAAGTGGACACAGGGTGAACAATTGAATCTGATAGCCAGGAGTCTGTCAAGCTTAGAACTTGATGTACTTCAAAACAAAATCTGCACTGATGATCATGTTTAGCCCTTTTTTAATGCGGTGAGAGCATCGATGAAGAAAAGAGATCAGCCATCATGCTCAGCTCAAGTTTAAAAACATATTTGACAGACAGCTTCAGCCTGAGCGGATGACAGGGGACCAATAAACAAACTACTGTTAGTACAAACTCACAGAAGCTTGGAGGTGTAATCACACCCTGTGCGTCACTTCCAACCCACATTTACATCCTGTTAGTTCATCCACATGCTGTGTCGTCTCTGCTGGTGTCTCTCTTCTTAGGCGGTTAGATCAGAAAGCGCTAATATTATGAGAGGCAGATGTACACATGCTTGGCTCCTCTCCATTTCCGTCGCCTTCGTTAGGGTCAATGGCCATCTCTCTCCCCACAGTTCACATGCAGACACAGAGGGTCTCTCTGTGGGCCCCTCCGGTGGGCTGAAGGGGCTCTCTGTCTGCTGCGTGGGGGAATAGTGTCCCTTTCACAGCTCTCTGACCGAGTGGCTGCTCTGAACGGACACAGGATAAAAGCCACTTCCCTTGAAAGAAAGTCCACACACACACACACACACACACACACACACACACACACATCTAGATAAGTTCACAGACACAACACACTTTTCATGTGCACACACACACACACACACACACACACACACACACACACACACACACACTCGCTCAGCCTGGTTTATGACAGGATCTTTTCACTCTGCAGACAGTAACGCTCTCCCTGGGAAAAGCAGGTGTTAAGCTCAGCTGATTGGTACAACATGACACGCACGACCACAGACCCACTGTAAAAACAAACCACTTCATCTATTATCCATTATTGATCATTTTAATAACTCCTGTTCTGTGCAGGCTCGTCATTTAACACTACTGCTCATTTTTAAAGGATGCATTATCAGTTATGATACGACTTCGTCAGTATTGAACCTCAAAGCGGCCTCAGATTGTTTTTCTATTTACATTTACGGTGATTCCCTCTCACCTCCCAGTCAAACATGCGTCTCCTTTATGCCAGTGATGCGTACAAGTTTAGGCAGCTAGCTCCTGCTAGCTAGCTCAACAACAATGCGACACTAATTCTCTAGCAGCAAACATGCTGATAGTGCTAACGATAAAAACAACCTGCCTGTGTATTAAGTTTGACAAGGCTACACATCCTTCCTACTTGTGCTCATAAAGAAGGAGCATTGTGGGCTTGGTTTATTGCTGCGCACCGAAGAAGGGGTGACCATACTTTCAACCCCCCCAAAACTGGACCCTTTAGGGGAACCACACATCCATGCATGCACAGTGTATGCTGTTATGCAACCACTATGGATGTTTGCAGCAGGATGAGGAACAATCAATGCAGCACTCAGCACAATGATTGTGCACCTTTCAACACCATGGACACCACAAAAGCAGCATTTTAGTGTTTTTAAGCCTCGCAGTGTTGTGCCTGGAGGCGCTAACAGGACGCGTTCTTTGAATGTGCTCATATTTTTGGTGAACAGTGAACTTAACAAATTAATTTGCAATTAGACCGCTCACCTTCTGAGAGGTACCGAGAGTTGGATTTACTGCACCCGATATGCATCCAACATGGCTAATGCTGCTAGCAATTCAGACAATGCAGCTACCGGTACACCTGGCCAGTTCTTATGAACATTTGAAGAAGTTTTATGAACATATGAGTACAGATTCAAACGGGAAAAATCTCACATTTTTATACAAATATCCGGCCAGTCTTGGGATTTATCTGCCCGTGACTGATAACAACAAAAAATCATTACGACAACTGAAGAAGAAGAGTAGCTTGGTGCAGCTAAAATAATAAAAATATGGATAAATGAATGTGACCATGTTCATTTTAATCTGTGTGAACTGAACTTTAAGCACAACACTGTTGGGCTGTTAACATAAGGCTGACTTTTGCTTCAGCATGACAGTCAGCATACTGACAGGTTCTGTCAGAAAGAGCGGCACGTACCGTCAAATCGGTGTATAGGACGCATTTTAATACTTTTTTTTTTTCATTTAAAAAGTGGGCTGCGTCCTTTATACCGGTGCGACCAATGTACCAGTATAAAATGCTGAGAGGTATTTATTGTGTTACGGTATTTTACCCAGACGACGGTGTTGTGGCGCATTAAACTGTTTCCGGGTCTGAGACGCTACAACGTCTCCTGTTTACAACATGCCGCAGTGCTGTTTTGTGTTTTCCTCACCGTTTTAAACGAGGTAAACTAACGTGATTGTTGCTAACGCTTCGTCACACTCGTGCCGTCATGATCACCACTGTAGCCGTCACCCTCACAACAATCAACATTATCATAGGTTGCCAGCTACCACACCGGTAGGTAGAAGGATTGCAAACTCGACGTGGCGAAAACAGATGGTAGGCTGTGATTTATGTGTGTTTGGATTGAGTTTTAAATGAAAATAAATTGAAATCGTGTTTTTCCCTCTGGGATACCCCCCAGAACAGACTGCCCCTTTTATTCCAGATGTTACGGTAATTGGCTAACAGGTAAGGGGGCGCTGACAACATCTCTGTTGTGAAAAGTTGAGGGAAAATTATTTCAAATTTCTTAAATATATGTTCTTCAGGTCAGACACATGACATTATTTATTTCATGATGTTTGTATTTTATTCACCACTTAGGTGAATATATTTCTCATCCTACAAGATCAGTATTAAATATATAAGTGAGATATCTATGTCATATTAACTCATATTTAAATGTTATACTTTATATGGATAGTTATCAAGCAGAAGAGCAGTTGAAGTTCAAATTTTCATTTAAAAGGTGCAACTGGTTCCTCTGAGCCTTTGACGTCCTTTGACCTTGTGACCCTGACGAGCCGGAAAGAAAGGAGAGACTGGTGCTGTCATTGAAATATGACAGACTGGAACCGAAGGAGCTGTAACTCTTCAGTCAACATTCAACAGGCACAGGGATCAAAGAGCAGTCAAGAGGAAGCAGGGGGCGGGGCTTATGCAGACGGAGAGAGCGAGAGAATGGAAATGATTGACAATAGCAGCTGAGGCCTAATTTTACTTTTTAACCAGCCTCGGCTGACGGCTGTGGGACCCGAGCGTCCCTGCAGAGCAGTAAAATACGGCCTCATGTGTTTGTTATAAATCCCAAAGTGCATGTTTGAATATAGTTTGATGGGAATATACGGCCCTCACAGCACAGCCTACCTCAAATAGTGTGCTGTGAACCAAACCTTAAATAGCACCATACATGTTGCAAAGATAATAATAGTGAGAAATGCCTTTCTTTTTGTGAGCGGGTGCTGGTTGTGTGCTCTCATTATCTTGTGCGCGCATGTGTGTGTAAGACAGAGTGTGCTAAGTGGCCGGTGGTCAGATCCTCAGAAAGGGCCTCTGCTGACAGGGTTGGACCACAACAGCGCAGAGAGCAGCCAACAAATCCCGCCACAATTACAGACCTCAGCGCTCTGGCCTCCCGTAGGAGAGTCAGCCAGTCGGCCACACTGACTGAAAACGTGAGAAAAAGAGAGAAATGGATGACAAAGCAAAAAAATGTAACTTGCACTTAGGGTTGGGCTACTCAATCAGCATAAAATGATGTAAAACATTGGGATGGACAATGTTAGCATTGTGTGTCAGGGGGGTGAAGTGCAAACAGAGCATCAAAACTACTACAAAGCTACCTGTAATTTAGGCAGAGAAAGGTGATCGAGACAGAGGACAGCCTGAGGCAGGGCAGCCAAAATCGAGTCCGTCGCCTGCTCCAGTGATAAGATAAAAGAAGTTTATTAATTATAGAATGACTGAGTTAAAAAGGTCAAACATAGGACCAATTTAGGCAGATATGAGATTTTGGAGTTGATTAAAAAAAAGGAAGAAAAGTTGGGCGCTGACATGGACTTTAAAATCACAACAGAAGGCTCTGTGGTCAGCCACTGGCGACGGGCGATCACCTGAAACGTTTAATATTCCTCACAATAATGAAAGTTAAAACAAAGTACAGACCTAGCTCACTAAAATATCACGTGTTCTTTTTGTACTGAATAAAAAACATAATTATTAGGGGTGCTGAAAAAAATCAATTCATGTCAGAATCGCAATTCTTAACTTCTACAATTCTGAATCAATTTAAAACTTCCAAAAATCGATTTTTTTGAACCAATGTAAATGTTCAACATCAGCCAATTTGCGCACGACAAACCCGCTGCACGTATTGTTTGCCGTGCACCGTTTCTGGTTTCCGTTGTTCACAGTTCCAGCAAGAAGTATGCGCTCCTAACGTTAGCTAGCCCTCAGCGTCAGTAATGTACTGGGGGGGGCCTCACCAACATCTCCAGCTCATCACCTTTGTTGGGCAGAGAGTCGACACCTCCCATGATGACTGCTGGCAGAAAGCCTACATCTCCATTTCCAAGCCTTCACCTCTGCACCAGCACGGTAACCACGAAAACACCTCTCCATCTCAGCTGGAAGAGGGTGGCATCCTCCAGATGTGCTCCGTTTCAATGAAAGAAGCTCTTCTCTTGAACAAACTCTTCTCCCCACAGAAACATCCATCAGCAGTTGACAAAACATGATCAAAAATACAACAAAAATAAAGTAAAGATTCAGAGAAATTCAGAGCGACCAGACTTTGATGCTACCAGTTGAAGCGCATGTTCTAGAATGGAGTAAATCCTGAAATAAGCACGTCTTATTAAGTAACAAAAAGGGAATTGATTGTGAATCGAGAATCGATTTTGGATTGAATCGTGACCTTAAGAATTGAATTGTGAGATATTGAACGATTCACACGTTTTGTGATTCTTAGAAGTGTTTTAAGTGGGTTTATTTACCTTTGAACAGAGCCAGGCTTGCTGTCTCCACCTTTTCCAATCTGTGATGAGCTAAGCTAAACAGCAGCTGCTATCGCTTCACATTTAATAAAACACACCTGACAGCTGTATTGATTTTCTTGCCTTAAACTTGACCAAGCGTTCTGAAAGTGCTGTGTGTGGCAGTCTGTAAGAGGTCTGTCTGAGGAGAAACAAATTGATTCCACACATAAGTAGGGAATATTTAATTATCCCAATTAAGGATAAGAGTTCGGACTGTGCTGAGGTTTAAAGCTCCTATTAAACACTCTGTGTCTGTCCTGTTTATTTCCAGAGCTGTTACCGCTGCAAAGAGGAAAAAATAGACAAACCGAGTCATTTGCATTCAGTCAAAAAGACAAAGCGAGCTCAAATAGCTCGTCTGTGGCTGCTTTGCGGTGTGAGTGTAGCCCGGCCATATGCCAGGCCGAAGCATCACGTCATCGAGGACGCGCTGGTATGGTCATTGTGTGGCAGAATGCTAAGGAGGTGGCAGTGGGACGTGCATGCGTATTCATTTGTTTGCGGATGGCCTGCATACATTACCACCTACGGCTTGTACAGCCACATGTCCACTCCGAGTCTCTCCCTCTCTCTCTCTCACACACATACACACACACACACACACACACACAAACACACACACACACACACGGCCGCCTCTTCTTTCACAGCACTCAATAGCCTGAGAAAGCCCTTTGTCGTCCTTCGTTGTCGTGACGACGTGCCGGGTGGAGTGAATAGAGAGCGGAGGTCTAGCTCTACCAGACTGTGGGCATTTTAATCAGCTTGTCACACTGTCTGTGGTCTAACAAAACTTGTGCTCTCCTCTGTCCCTTCTTTTATACGACTAGAGATGCTTCTTAGCATTTTCTTCTTCAGTAAAATCATGTCAGTGTTTTTTTATGATTCGGAGCGCTGGGAAACATCAAGCGTGATTTTCTGCTCCTTTATTGAATTATACAGTTGACAATGAAAGAAAAAATGCTACATACAGCCTCAAAACCAAAGAGACTGAAGCAGTGTATTATTGCTAATATGCCTGCAGAAAATCTGGTCTGCCTTCTGCCCATCCTCCACTTTAATAAGTTTTGTGGTTATGAAACATGCAGCGCGTCTTCTCGAAAGCCAAGAATAAGCCTCAAGAAGCCCCTCCATCTATTCCCAGAGGAACTTATTGCTGGAACTTTGGGGCAAGGATCTGACAACACGATTTGTTTTATTCATGAATGAGTTTGCAGCTCATGACCCCTTGCAAACCTTTGACTCAGAACATGCTAAGTGGAGCCAGTCCTGCGTCCCCTTCTGTCTCACCCTTCCCAACAAATCCTCTCGCCTGTCTCTCCTTCTCCCCCTCTCCGGCCACCGTGCCTGGTATCTCAGGCGCCTGTGTGGATGCCACGCATACTCTGAATGTTTAGTCAGGGATTCTCTGCGGCTGTTGTCCCTGCAAGACCGTGGGTGATATTCGCTGCAGCATTACAACAATATGTCTTCCCTTAACAAGGAAAATAAGCTCCAGAGGTTAAAGAGAGTCTCTGTAAAGCCAAACTGAAAACTAATTCTCCTCACTTTCTTGAAAAGATTCCAAAACATTTTTAAAGCAACAAAACTTAAGTAACACTTATTTTTTGACTGTGATCATTAACAGACACAGAATCAACCTCTCTTAGCTACAAAGAATCAGAGCAACAGGATGTCTGACGTAGCGCTAAGCTGCTATTAAGAGTAGGCTCAAACCGTACACTGAATGCCTGTCAGTTACTTTGTGTAGGTTTGCTGCTGTTGTCTTGACCAGGTCCCTCTTGAGGATGTATCTCTCGTCAAGGCCATGTCCATGTCTACATGTACACGTGTATTCTTCAAAACGTAGCCTCTGCGTTTTGGGCTTTCGTCCACACAAACACCGTTCTAGGTCACTGAAAACGGATCTTGTGTAGACTTAGGCTGTGCGCCGTTATCTCCTTTGTGAGGCGTCACAAATGAGGCGACATTCCTTGCAAAATGACGGACGTGACAAAAGCAGTGATGCTTCTAACCGTGCTAACAGGACTTTCTACATGTTTACACATATATGTAGAGTTACTCGTCCACTATATTGATCTGTCATCCCCTCTTCCTCGATGCGCCATTGCAGCTCGTCAGGTCGTCTTTCGGCAATAGATTTTTTAGACTTTTGATTGGCCACGATGTCTTTTTCTTCTTAGCATGACCGGGTTATATCGCCACCTGTTGGTGTGGCATTCTCATGACAGCGTTTCTGTTGTGGTTTTGCATTTTCGTTTGGACGGGGTTTTTTCTAACCGTGCTTGTGTGGACGAAGGAGGGAAAAAAATACCTGTGTACATGTAGACATGGCCGGTGTCAGGGACAAAAAGCTGTTTCATGGTTGGCTTGTGAGCAATTTGTTTTTGGTCTGTAATGATTAAACAAGCTGCTGTCTGCAGGTAACTTTAACCTGGGCTGTTCTATTAACACACTCAAAAGGAAACTGAGACAAGTTTATAGACTTCCTTGCTTTACGTATTATGAATGTTAATGTGGTGCTTGCATTCCGAAGAGTTGGGATAATGTTCTGAACTTGCTATTGGGATTATAAACTGTTTTAAGGTCACTTCTACTAACACAATGAAGCTGTGGTCGTCGCAGCCTTTAGGCGACTGTTCGCTCTAAAATAAATCAAAGTTACTTTTCGGATGTCTATAAAACTTGACGGTAACTCTTTCTTCTTAAGTAACCTTCTGTTTGTGTTTGCTTGGTTGTTCGGGGCTACCTGCCTGTTAACCACAGGAAAAACAACACACCCACGCTCTGCCTTCATATCACAGCGGCCCGGCCGGTCACCTCAGTGTGCATGCATGCAAAGATGTGTTTCATCTGCAGCCAGGGCACCCATGCAGACATAATCCCACTGAATCCCTAAAAAGGCACCAGTGACAGGCGTTCCTAATTCACTTTTCACTCTGGATCTCACTCTACAGTTCTACAGGGATTTCGCTCATTGGGTAGCTGCTGGTGGGGACTTCCTGGTCCCAGTGTGGTCCTTACACACGGTAGAAATGGCTGGTTAAACGGCATGAACTGTGTCTATCAAGAGACGTCATGTTTGCTCGTAAGTGGGGTGGAACACTTTATTAAGAATACGCTGATGTCATGTTTCTGGGAAATGACTCCAACTATGACTAATCAGCATGAAGCTTGTAGCAGTGTTGTGCCTAGCGTTAGGGATTAACCCTTACAGGTGTGGAAAATAACCGACTGATGAGTAACCTGTGAAGCGGCACAATGAACACGCTCAGGTCTACTTCCTCTTTTTTATATCTGAATTTCAGCTCATTTAGCCGCCACACTGGTGGTTCTTGGAGAGCTGGCAGGTGGGCGTGATATCCTGGCCTTCTGTCAACAAGCCGTGTGACGGACAGCTTCATTACAAAGAAAATGGACGCCCCTCGGAGACACGCCTTCCCCCCCCCCCCACCCCTTTGCTTCCTGGGATTGGGAGAGAGGACAATCTGAGCAGGTCTTTTAGAGTGGGAGGTCTTCAATTGTCAAATGCTTAATAGACTGTGCTCTCTCCATCTTGCTCAGGAACACGCATGTGAGAGTCGGATGTACGCACAATGAACACACACACACACACACACACACACACACACTCGGACATTATCTGAATGTCTGGCAGGAAATCAAAGATGATTGATGAGTGGAGCCGGGTTGTGTTGAAGGTCTGAGGTGTGCGATTGTGATCTGGGGACAAAGAGATCATTGCCAAAGGTTAGGCCTGAGATAAAAGCAGGGAGAGGATTCTAGATGTCATTAATCACATTAGGTTGCTCTTTTCAGTCACCTGCCATGTTTGTTCTATTAATAACCCACAATGTTATAGTGGGAATCAGCTTTAGTAACAATAACTGTGGTCAAACCCACCCTGTTTCACATCCTATGAAACAGTCCAAAAGCTGGCAGCCCGGTGAGGTTGAGTGTGTCAAGTACAAAATCCTGTTTGAACTGATTTATAATGTAAATGTTAACAGCTAGAACGACGATCCTTTTTGCTGCAGACAGCGATGACATCTTTCCTGTGTGGTTATTTGTTAATGAGATTATTTAGTCTGTTATGTGTGGTGTAAAACGTACACACATCAGGGAGTGGCCACAATCCCTCTGCAGGGAAATGATTGAGTGCGTAATCCTGTTTGAATTGTTCCAAACTAAAACAATAATAGCTACAGCATAACTTACAAAACAGTCCAACCCTTAGGTTTGACAGATTAGAGGGATATAAAACATTCAAAGATACTCCAAGAGCCATCAAGATAAACAAAAATCAAAACTCTTTTGCACACTGCTTATAAAACAAAACTTAAAATAAACTTAACATATTTCAAATGACTCATAAAGTTGTTTTAAATCATGCCATTTAAATGTTTCTACATTTAAAGTGATAATCTCCAAGATTTTCATGTAAATAAATGTCTGTTAAGTCTCTATCTATCTCTGAATGAGGTATCACAATAGTGACTGAGCCTATGGCCCACTGATGAAAGCCTTTGCATTTGCAGTATTTCACACTGGGTGTCTGTGGCGACATTAGTGGAAAAAATCACAAGCGGCGCCCAGTTAGTGACGCGTTCTCCATCAGCCAGCAGTGGTTGGTCTGCCAGAGAGGGTAGGCGGAGCTAAGCGGCTGCTTTTCCGCTCTCTGCAAGTGTTGCGAGTAAACAGTAATCTACTATGGCTGAACAAACAAAGAAAAGATGGATGACTACAGATACAACTTCAACAAGAAGTGAAAATCCAAAGAAAAAGAAACAAACTCGACGCTCAGATGAAGCAAACAGTCTGAAAAGGAAAGCGACCGTCAGCCAGGAAAATCAAGAGTTACAACCGGAGCCAACCGTGGACGTCACACATGCAGCACTGTCTGGATATCTGGGAAGTGTGCTCCCGCAATTACCGTTTATCGCCACAAGTGGCGCCAAAGAGAGCAAAGCTGAGATCTTTGAGATTACAACTTTAACATTCTGATAAACATCTGATTATGTATTTTTTCCTAATCATAAACACATTTCATGATTTATTGAGTGACACAATCTGGTAGCTTAGGTTGTGTACCGACATGACGCATTTGAACGTTCTCCAGAAAATGACAGATCACAAATCACAAAAATACCAGCGTCTGCACTGGTGCACCGTTTCTGTGGCAGAGTTCAAAGGGTTAAAGCATGATTAAATATGACCGGAGCTCCGTGGACAATATGCCACGTTATAAGAAGGCCATGCTGCCACCGCCGACTGCGTCTCCGAGAGGGTGCGTGGCTACAAATCAGTACATCTAGACAAATGCCAACCAAACTGCTCCAGGAAGCTTCGAGAGGTCTTTGTTCGAGGAGGGGCACGGGCACGGACCCAACACTAATATGGCTAATGGCTTAGGGAACCCCACCGCTTCTTTAATTGAAGCTGGCTCTCCAACGTCCAGCGGGGAGGGAGAGGAGAGAGCGAGATAAGAAACAGCAAAGGAGAGGGAGAGATTGGGAAAGGAGGACCTCTGATCTTGAAAAGAAGGGAGGGGCCATGAGGGGGATGCAGAAGGTGTGTGTGTGTGGTGGGGGGGAGGTGTAGCCAATCGGGATTTCCCCCGAGCTCTCGGGACACCTGGGATCATCAATGATTGATCAAACCCAAGGGTTTAACCAAGAGAGAGGTGGGTAAAAAAGACTGGGGCTGAGGGGGAAGAAGTACAAAGGAGTGTGTGTGTGTGTGTGTGTGTGTGTGTGTGTGTGTGTGTGTGTGTGTGTGTGGGTGGGTGGATGTGATAATGAGAAAGAAAAAGATAGAGAGGAGGGGGGGAAGCAATTTCTAACAACAGAAAGGACAGAAATGGACAAAAAGCATCAAAATTTACCGATGGAAACAGAAACACTGGAACAAAGGCGTCTGTGGAAGCAAACATCCTGATCAAAGCCGGACCGCTGCAGCTCTACAGAGACCCTGCTGCCTGCCCGCACGGTTGTGGCGGTGCTCAAACCAGCGAAAGACAAACAGAATCTCGAACTGGTCCACACCGGCTGGAACATTATTCTTGGGCAAACACACATGCTCGTCCCCTCACAGTGCAGTGACTTTATGATTCAAATAAGGGCTGTCTCGGTCGTCCAACTGGGAAATAAATGGGCCTAAAAAAATAATAAATTCCTCTTTTTTCACGATGTCACTAAAGCTTTGTGGGACAGTGTGAATCATGTGAGTCCTGGTAGCTGTAATAATGATTTCCCCTTTGGGATTAATAAAGTATCGCTTCTTCTTCTCATAACAGTTTGGTAACTACTGTTTTGGCCCAAAAGCCCCGTCAGGGTTCCCACTCTTTGTTCTTGACAATATAGGACAGCACTTGCTCGCAAACGGTCATATAATTTACCAATAGGCTTAGTACTGTCACATTTAACGCCAGTTTTATTCCTCTTTTTTAACGATGCAGGGATCATGATGAAGTGTCTCAAGCCCCTTTAAACTGCCAGTTCAAGGCAGGATTATTGCACCTCCGTTATGTTCCGTCGTCTGTGTAAAACGCACGGAGGCGGAATGGCAGGGCGAAGTTATTCATTAAGCCTACATCTATCCAACTTACACCTGAAAGTGTCTTCTATCGCTTGCAGGACTCGATTGCGAATGCGACAGCTCTGGGAGCCTAGAATAGAGTTAAGGCGGCACACTTGTGCTACCGTCTCGCCGTCATCAGAATATGTCATCAAGTAATTTTACGTCAAAAGATCTGGTGTTTTAGTTGCACACTAACAGAAATTAACATCGCGATAAATTAACTTTACAAACCATTTTACTTCACATGCTTAACATAAAATGACGTGTGCTCATACTTACAGGAATATAACTATTAGCTGCTCACTTTACATTGCTAACAATCTGGTTCTGCAATACTGCACACTAACCAGGTACAGCAACCTCGTCTCCACGGTGAAAGTCCTGTGTCGTTTAAACCAATCAATGGCTGACTACATCGGCCCCCTGAATTACCATGTTACACTAACGCTGGGTGGATAGCGGCCTGCTAATGCTGCAGATGGTTGAAACTGGCTCACTCTTACATGGGTTGAAGACATTGCATAACTTTTTGTTGAGTTCATCACAGTAACAGCTTCTTCGCAGAGTCTGTGGACTGAAGTCTGAAACGTGATGTCCCTTGAGTCAGCATGTTTGTCAACAGAAGTACTTAAAGGGTTAAAACTGGAAACAAAATCTGAAGGTGAAAACAAAATAATTTAATGAGGTGAAGGTGTTGACTTCTTTGGTGTGTGTAAACTTTGTTATGCAGACAGAGTATGGGTTAGCATGTGCTCTAAATGTATTTTAATTGCCTTGCAGCCTGTTTGCCGCTTTGTCTCAAAGCCTTAGCGCGGCTGAAAGTGAAACATGTTCTGGGTTGCTGGCTCTCTGGTAAAGCAGATTGGCTCCGAGGGTTGCCTGGCATCAGGCTGAATCTTTGAATAAAGACTTGAATCCACTCCCCATGTCAGACTGCTGCTTAGAAATGCATTATTAATGAGAATAGTCTGACTGATGCTTGGGATTAATTACAGTAGCTTTGAAAGCCCTCCAGACCCCCCTATTTTTTCTTCTTCTTTTATGCTCCACACCACCAACGCAACCTTACTTTTCTTCTCATTCAATCCAGGAATTAAACTGTGCAAGTGGTTTGCAGGAGTCTTGATACCGAAACAAACATTACTGTCTGGTTTAATCATTTATACTTGTCAGTCTAGAAAGCGTGTCCTGAGCCGTTTTCCACATTCGGCAGAGCAACAGTTGCATCGTGGTGTCGTCACCTGCTCGGTCACACAGAGGAAAGCTAAAAGGCTTCTTTATCGCCCATTTGCATCCCTCTTTTGTCAATGGACTCGCTTACAAGTGCAGCTGGCTAATGCAGAACAGCCACATGTGTATAAGACCTTTTGAAAGAGCTCTGACATCATTCAGTGCTCGATGTATTTATGAGCACTGAAGTATATCATGCCGTTTAAGGCGACCGTCCAAACCCACAACACAGCGCTGTAAATCATGTTTTCATGTGAATCTCAGCTCCTCTTCTGGCTTCACGCAGCTTTATATTTGCCTGAGGTACATATTATTATTACTTTTACATGCCTCATTCTACATCTCCTTAGCTCTCACCTGAAACATGGCTGACAACATACAACTTAAGGAACATTAAAGCATGAAGGAAGATAAAGAATCCATAATCAGGGCTCTTTCACTATTGCAAACCACTAACCCTCAATTGCATCAAAGCAACAATGATGCTAATTAACCATCACCTTGCACACACACATACACAGTGAACTGTAGGGAAACACTACAGTGGGAATGACACTATTCTCCAACTGAATTCTCTCCTGTGGTAGAATTAACATTATGCCAACTCTGATTGAAACGACCCGACCAGATGAGGACCTAAAAAACAATCCTTTTTAAAATGTATGCTTCACTTGTGAAGATGTAAAACATGCCATAGATATTTCTCTGTAACATTTTAAAGGTACGTACACCCCCCTGCTGAACCACAGTGAGTAGCATTAGATCATCTGAGTAGTTAACAGCTCGTGTTGCATGAGCAGAATTAAAGCGTCAGCTTATCGGCCTGTCAAATTGACAGACATTCACTCGGGGCTGATTCTGATCTCATTTTTTCAGCCTTAACTGACAGATACCCGAGGCGTGGTGATATTATTGTCCATCCCTACAAGGCCTGCACAATTACTTCATTATTAATCCCAATCACCATTTTGGCTTCCAACTATTAATATTTGATTGATATTGACGTTTTAAATGCTCCGCTCATAGAAAACTCTGCTGCATATCAAATGAAGCGCCTCCTGAACTGACAGCCCCTCCACCAGGGGGCAATGGAGAGGTTTGGGCTTCACTTTTGGGGGACCTGGCATGTCACGTGACGAGCGCCTACCTTGCCGCGACAGTTTAGAGTGGAAGAGGAAACAACAGAGACGGTGTTTCGGTTCAACGAGTGGCCATGTTAACTGGAGACTTTCAGTCTAATGCGTCTGTGGTTGTCGTGGTTACAGCAGCTGTTGTAAACGGGAAGAGAATATATAGCCGTCCTCATGAATGCCTTAAGAACATATTCTCTGTTACGTCTTTGAAGTGTGTTGAAATGTTTGTGCAAACATGTCATGAAGGCTGCTGACGCTCAGTCACGTTTCGCACGCTGCTTGCTAAGGCTGGGCGATATGGTCAAACTCCTATATCACCTATAGGAGTTTTCATATCTCGATAACGATATATCACGATACATCATGTGTTCTGGTAATTTAACAAATAATTAGTCTCAATGAAATAACCAACTGGTGAAGGCTGTTTTTATACAATCCTGTGTGAATTAAATACTTGACAAAGAAAAAGTTGAGTTTCCGTTTTTGCTTGGGCTGGGCCCCGAGTCCTTTTCTGCACGTTAATGTCCATGTTAATAAACAGCGCCTCCCTCTATGGTTTGCTCCAGGTTCACTCCCACGTGCAAGGATTAGAATGTAAAGCGTTGCTGAAAATTGCTGAAAGCAGTTCGGCTGCTGGTCTTGTGACATCACGATAGAGACGATAAAGAAAAAAACATACGAGAGACATTTTCATATTGTTTTAACGATATACATCATCCACTTCAAAACACCTTGATGGACCAAAGAAACAGCGGTGGTGGACGGCTCCTCTCTCTTTGCTGCAGGACGGAGAGACGTAGAAGATCTTTTGTACCCACAGCCGTCAGACTTTTTCATTCTTCAGTAAATGGTGGATGAGATGCCAGACAAGTTAATTTCCCTTTGGGGATCAATAAAGTTATTGTTATATATAATCATATTGCTCATCCCCCTTTTGCTTGCTGTTGCACTAAAAACAGAAAGAGAGCGAGTCACTTGTTAAAACATAGGTACCCCCAAAACAGCTTGTCATCGGTTGTTTGGAGGCATTTCAGGTTTAGGGCAAGTGAAAAATAATATGCAAAGAGTTCATGAAACCTGCGTCTGCGCTGCAAAGCAACGCAACTAACTAAACAAAGTGCAGCATGATTAATGTACAAAGGCCAAGAGGAAGAACGAAGCTACTCCCCGTCCTTGCCCAGCGTCAAGCCCCCCCTATCCACCAAACTCCCAAAGACAGAAGTTAAGTCTTAGTTTGATGCAAAATTTGTACATCAGCACAAAACGGAACAGAAAGCGTTGCTGTGTTTGTTTAAGAAATCATCATTTTGGCCATAATCATGCAGCCCTAATCCCTACTTATCTCCATAATGCAAAGTTACAATATAATGGGGTGAATTTGCTGCTTGTCACTCTAATCAATCAGCAGTGTGGCATAACTTCTGGTAGGATGTCTCGTCATTTTTTCAGATAGCATTTAATGAAAAGCACAACACCAACGCGGCCAGTTCATATATGAAAGCGTTATCATATTCTTCTGTATCAAAGAGCTCCATTGTTGGATGTATGTCGTATGTATGCATTTACTGAGCTTTGGGCCTTTTCATAGGATTTGTTTAGTATTAAAATACAGAATAGCAGCTTTGCCCTTGAAGTAAGATGCTATTATTTCTTTTGCACTCATGCATGAATAATTCGTAACCCACATTCATCTTGCTGTCATACCGCTGACATGACTGAGCTACAATTTTTCTCGCTAATCTTGCAAAAAGCGAGCACTCAACAAAAGCTGATGGCCGGGCGATCACCATGTGAATGTGGCAGATCCTCCGTCCCGCTCATTCATCAATCCAACACACACACAAATGCTCATTTTCACTCGCCATGGCTTGTTGTTGGTTTCAATTAGTGGACCTGAACATCTGACACCGGGCCACAGGAGTCTGTATTGATTGGCTGAAGCCATAGAAATGAATGTGTCAAGGGCAACTGGGGTCAAACTGTGGAGCCCCGGAAAAAGAAAAGAGGCAGAGAATGACTGGAGGGAGGGGCGGGAGGCAGACGGACATGGCCTTTCGAGACATGCCTCTGTAAGAAGAGGGGGAGAGGACGATGCATTTAGATGGGACACAAAGCCACAGTGTGTATGAAGGGGTACGGGATCGCCCACTTTTGAATTCCAGTTGGAGATTTAAAGCAATTTGAATGGATTTTAATACAGAGAAGCATAAAAAAAGTGCTAGAATTTTAGCTGGGTTAGTCAAGGGTTAAAGTTAAAGTTTGTTTAGGATTTGGGAAGGACTGTAGCCAGTGCAAAAGTGTGTGTGTGTGCGTGTGTGTGTGTGTGTGTGTGTGTGTGTGTGTGAGCCTGGTAGGGGGTGATTCAGCAGCTGGACAAACAGACTTGATCCGACTACTGTTCAACTAATGGAGACCACTGACGCTCGGTACGCACACACACACACACACACACACACACACACACACACACACACACACACACACACACACACACACACACACACACACAAACAATAACAGCTCCTGGTCTGTTTCTCATATTGCATTCAGCCACTTTCATGTGAAAGCATGATGCTGTAATAATAAGCCCGGTGCAAAGCTGGTGGGATGCACCTGGTGGGAGGTATCATTGTGTTCACCCAGAACAACAGATGGGGGGTGTGTGGGGGGGGTCCACCTGGAGATCTTGAGCAGCTACCATCTGTCTATAACTGCGCGGACTGTGTAGTCAAGTTCAGCTGAAGAAAATACGTCTCCCTGACAATGAACTTGGCAAAAACAGCTCCTGCAGCCGGGCTCTGTCCAAAGGTAACAAAGTCTGTGCAGCTTACTTGTAGAACAGCGAGCTTTAAAGCTGCTGAAAGCCCGGCTAGTTGTCTCCACCTGTTTCCAGTCTTTAAGCTAAGCTAACTGGCTGCTTGCTGTAGCTTTGTATTTACTGAACAGACACAAGTGTGATATCTAATTCTGCAAGAAAGTTCTTCTTAGATAAAAGTCAGGAGTGGTCCAGACCTTTTGTGTGAGCCATGAACACATTTTTCTCCATGAGGAACAAAACGTGAGACGTTGCGATCAGACTGAATTTAGAGGTTGGGTTGGAGGTTGGTAGTGTTAGTGGATGCTCTCCAACAACAGCAGCTGCCTCTTTATGCAGGTCACTATTAAATAAGTCATCATTTCTACACAACAAGTCGCCTTCTTTATGACTCTTTGTCATTAGTCTCTGCAGCTGTCTCTAGACGGCTTCTCTTGCTGATTTGCTTCAGTATTTTTTAGCATCTGACTTCGGTCTTCTCAGTTTACACTTTGTCAGCAGCTGAAGGAATGTTTTCTTATCGTTTTATTTCTAGTACAACAAGGCTAATGGAGCCCAATGGGCCTTTCACAGATACTGCATGTAGGTTTTCCAATATGCGGCGAAATGAAAACTTCTTTACAGAACATAAAACGCAGAAAACAATGCTTGGGGTGATTTAAAAATGATCCCATTGCATAGTTTTTCCAGTAAAGGCTGCTCAGACTCCGTAGTGCACATCCCTCTCTGCACTGTCTGCAGCAGATGTAGCATCACAGCTGAGCAGATGTTGGTTTGTTCTGGAATTGGTTGACCATTTAGTATAAAGTTATATATTCTTTGATTAAGTTATTTGTTTAAGAAAGCAGCCGGATTACTGTGAGTAGTCACATCACAACGTAGCTTTATCTGCCCCAATATCATTAAGGGGTGAATTTTTACTTACAGCTGGTTCACACATCGCCGAAGTGGTTACCATAGGTTACACATAATGATATGCATAGCGTCACCTCGTCCATTAACAGGACTGGCTCCTTAGGTTTGTGACGTCTCAAAGCCTGTCCTTGGTACACTGCACTTTACAAGCAGACAGGCTCAGCCATGGATATGATGCTGATGTTGTCCCTGATATGTCTTGTAGCACATGAAGAACACCACATGGAGATGTTTACAAGGTTAAACACTGGATGTTCACTGGAGGGCGTCTTTAAGATTAAGGGTTTGATGAATCCCACTCTAACACAAGCAAACACGGACAAAAAGGGTTTTATGATCAGTGTACAGAACTGCTCTTGCAAAGGGCCCATTCTTTACAGACTCCTTCATGAACTTGAGGTGTTTGTAGTGTTGTACTCATCTGTGAAATCTCAGATGTCTTTGTCATAACAAAAATGATTTTATGAAACTAATTCTGAAGGAAGTGAAAACAATCTGACAAAAAGGTTGTGATCTACATCACAATCAAATCTGTTTCATTTCCTTCACACACTGAAATTATTGTGCGTGTTTATCATCAGCAGCTTTCAGGTAACAATGTGACTGAATGTGAAACCTATTGTCTTGATGTGACTGACATTAGGAGACACAAATGTCACACACTCGGACTATAACGATGTGGGTTCTGTGTTTGTGTCTGCTCCTCCTGTTCTCTCACTGTGTGGTCAGCTGTGCTGTAACCACTGTGAAACTCTATACTCCCCTTCTGCATGCAGACACACTGCAGGCTGTTTGGTTAACCCCCCAGACTGCTGGACCCCTCCTACTGTTCCATCCGGACAATCCAACTGACACTGTTGTGGTGGATGTATGAATGTATGCAGGAAGATTTTATGTCACACTAAGTTTATTTGTGTTCTTGTATCTCAAATACGACACCGTCGATTCACAGATGGAAAAGCTCCCTTAAAAAATGTGGAAATAATGTAGGAAACTTCAGGAAGAACAGAGAAGGGAAACAAGCCTCCCTCTGGGACGATAAAATCTGACTCAACACATAAAATCTAAACAGAGCGCTGAGCATTAATGGCTCGCTGTCTGACACAGGAAATAAGCTGGGGCATATTTCATTAATAAAATAGATGCAGGCTGTTTCTCAGGAGATAGAGCGCCTTGTTCACTAACCACAGGGTTGGTGGTTCAATCCCCATTTCCTCTTGTCCTCGGCCAAGACAGTGGGCCCAAAATTGCTCCAGACGGCTGGAAGCTCAATTTCATCAGTGTGTGAATTTGAGAGGATGAGTGATCGAGCAGCTAGTCTCCAAATCATACTGACTGTCCTGCTACAGAGAGCTGTCATATTTTATGTTGTCTGAAAGAGAGCTACTACTATGACTAATATGGGATTTCTTTGACTGATACAATCCTGATTTTAGGAGGGGGAAAAATCGAAGATTCAATCTGATGAAGCTGAAATGAAAGTAGACTTTTTCTAAGCGGGTCTGTGTGGTGCGACTCGTGTAACTCCTGGAGGATCTCAGAGGGCTGCTTCCTTTAACTAATAACTTAATCCTATTCAAGACGACCTTCGGCTCATTGATCATTGAATTCCCTTTAAAACAAAGCACAGAGTAGGTCATGTTCATTGTACTGGTTTTCTTTGCAAATGAATCATTCTAAAGAGAACCTATTGATGTGTTTAAGAAAGCATTAATATACAGTTTAAAAAGCCTGGACGATAAAATGTTAACAATAATTATCTGGATTTATTTTTTCTCAACAGAAACATAACAAATTAATAAATGTTTCATATATTTAAACCTGTAATGACGGCACCCAAACACCGGGAAAGGGGGGCGCTAATGTGCCTTAAACACTAGTTGCCGCCCGCCACTAAACGAACAGCCAATCATGTCACAGGGAGAGAGGTAGGCATTACAGGCTTACAGACTTTTGGAGCGGAATGGAAATACAGCCGAAATGAGCGACAGCGACACTTTCAAAGCAGGGCGAAAACATCGTCAACAAGGAAGGCCACTCGTCCTCAGGAGATATTTTGGTTCTTTACAATCCGACAAAGAACAGGGCAGCGTGCTCTGCAAACTGTGCCAAAGATATGTGGCAGCTAAGACGGGCAACACCACAAACCTTTTCCAGCATTTGAAACAATATCACCAGTTAGAACGAACCGAGAGCAAGAAATGACCAAACGAGTGTACGTGCAGCTTCAACGAGCACGGGGCCAGTCGGTGCGACTCCCCAGCAGCACACTATCATATCAGTGTTTTCCAGCAACGCGCCAAGAAACAAAGACATAACAAATGCAGTCGCATATTGCACAGCAAAAGCTTTGCTTGTTTTCTGACATTTTGACAGTTGTAATTAGCATAGGTGAATAAGATCAAAAATAAGAGAACATGTGTTCGTATATCGCTTCCTGCACGAGGCCCAATCTCTGATTTGTGAAATGTTCCACAGTTGAAATGAAGTTTGTGATGTTCTGACAATAAAGAATTTCTCAAACCACAATTAACCGTCCGGTTTCTTCAACTTTAACTCAAAAATCTGCCTTAAACTTAAAAGAAATAATGAATTGACATTTATTGTGATAATTAGCGATATCGACTGATATGAAAAATGTTATCGTGATAACATTTTTGCCCGGCCCAACAATGAAACACAATAATCTCAGAACTAATCAATTCTGGAAAACCTGAACGCTAAGCGTATCTGTGCAGCATTCGTATACCGCTGGCCGACTGGAGACATGAAAACAAGCATGAAAACAATTTCCACAGGGCTTCTAAGATACTTACGCCAATAATCTTGGCTTTACTTTAATAAGCAGCCATGTTTTCATACTGGATCAGAGGAATGAAGCAGACTGTCCGCCTGCCGTGGTCAAACCGGTCAGACAATCAAAATGATTTCCTCCTCTCTGCTGCAGCTGCTGCATTTGGAGCAAAACAGACACAAAAACAGGGTTCTCTGCTAAACTCTGTCCACGAGCCAAGGTCCTTTACTAAATTATACAGCTCAGCACAGAGCGGTCTGCATCTCCGCTCCGCTCCTCATCTAATAAAACCGAGGGTGAGCAGCCACTCACAAAGGCTTGGAATAGTTTGGCAGAAGCAGCTATCTGTCAGTTCCTGTGAGCCGGAGAACAGCGTAATTTAAAGCCACTTTTCAGGTTCAATACCGACCTACCGGATAAACCTCACAAAGAGTGAGGTCAGCACTTCCTGTGGAGCTACTGTTTAACTGCTAACAATTAGAGAGCTACTAAAAAAATGCATCATGACAGTGAGAACGATTCCATTTAGGTCATGTTCGATGGTTTAGAGAGATTTGGCCCTCTAAAAAGACTATTTACGAGATTACACAAGATTTAACAAAGTGTTGTTGTGCTATTGTGACAAGCAACTGTGCTGAACTTTGATCTGTGAATTTGCACTGGTGAACAACACCAGCTAAGCAGTCTTCTTAACGCCAAAAACAACCAAGCAAACTAAGCTGCCAACAGTTTGAAACCACTGGTTTTCGTCTGGTGCTGATGTAACCTCTGGGAGCTAGAGACAATTTTTCGAGGCTTAAAAAGGGCCAGTTTGCCGATTTTCACCTCAGTCCTGTCATGCTATTATGTGGAGCTAATGCCATTATGGTAGGAAAAAAATGCAATGTCGCTCTGTGCCTTTGGAGGACGCTATCCGCTTCTCCAACGGGCCCTGGAAAACCTCCGCCAGACTACGTAAAACATGTGAACTGGCGGAGGCCAGGGAGCTCGCTTAACTACACTTCCTCAATCTAGGACGCCGCCTCTGATGTCATGTCTCGTTCATAATCTTCAGGTTTGAAATGTAGACTGCAGACGGAAAGAGACAATGCACCGGTATATTCTCACCGTATTTCAGATTCTTTACCGCTCTGAGCCGTTGCCTGCAGCTAAAACGGCAGTATTTCACTCCAGCGTCTCTCGCTGGGCCGTTCCTTTCAGAGGGAGGGGCGCAATGCATGCTGGGTGCTGTAGGAATGTAGAATGGGTGAAACCACGAGCTGTTTGTACAACTTTCTCCACAGCTATGGAGCCAATTTCAAATATTATTGCTTCTACTGATTACAGAGAACACCAGCTTTGACTGACAGAGGCGAACTGCTCCTTTAAGCTGTAATTTAGATCATTAATAAAGGATATCCGGGACATGACATTGTTCACAGTCCCGATAGCAACTTCAGACGAGAGAAATGATTTGGCGTCTACAATCGTATTGTTAGCTGCAGGTATATACAGATGTTCAACACCAGAGGAGAGTAAATAATGACGTACAGAAACATAGAAATAAGCTCAGAGAACGAAGACTGACTAACGTGTTAGTGTTAGCTCACCGACTACAGGAGTTCAACCACTCTCCCTGCATGTAGTCACTATGTCACCAAGCTTCTGAAACAACTTGCAGATGTGTTCATCTCACTTTCTGGTGCAAAAAGGCCACAAAAGGCTGCTTAAAGTGCTCGTCTGGAGGGGATAACTGCATCACGGCAGTATCAGTGTGATATTCCTCGGTGCTCTAGAATCTGGATTGCATTGCTCGACAACACAAAGAAAACAGCAAACACGATGAGGTGATTTTGACATTAGAAAAAGTACCTAGATGTGGGTTTCCTCGCACTGCTTTTAAATTAACCAGTAGCCAGCGTTATCTGCTGCAGACAGCGAGTGGACTTCACACTGCGCGGCTGGCAAACTCGCCTCGGAGGTATTACGGTTTAATCTTCAACCTTATTACTTTCCCCCAGCTTTTCATTAATCAGCGGGAGACTTGAGAGGATTTTACTTTCACCAACATCACAACATCAAAATCTGAAGTGAGCTTTTTTCCACAGTGTAAACACTACAGGAAACCTACTCACATACAAATGCATGAAGAAGAAAAGTTGAGCTGAGAAAAAGGAGCATAGGTTACAGTTCATCCACAAATATGCAGCACAAGAAGAGATAAATAAGAATCTGAATTTATAGTCACGCATCACAAATTATCTTTTTCTTTACAAACACAAAAGTCATTGCAGACGCCGGTTTGCAGATAATCAATGGACTAATTAAGAGTCCTGGACAGATGTGGCCCTGCAGGAAAGGATTCCTCTCATTCCACCCTCTTCTCCTGAGTAGCCTAAGGGGATTTAACCCGTCCAACCTATCGGGATCTAATCTGACACTGACAATCCCCTTCACAGCTGATAAACCTGAGGATCAGATGAAGCCTCTGTGTTACAGTGAGCTCCTACAGGTAATAAGAAAAGAAAAGCTGACTTAGCAGTCGCCTCTGACCTGTTCTCTGTGAGTACAAACAAATAAATTCCAAATCCATGAGCTCGACTGACAGCCAAGTAAAGCGGATGAGTTGGGTTTGTTTGATCAATCAATTCTCACAATGTTATCTTGACAATTGTGCAAATGATATTGATCAGTCATTGACCACTGGTGATTCTCAGTCCTTGTTAGCAGAAGTCATTAATTCAAGTGTGAATGAAACTGATCGAATGTCAGAGGACAAATCACCTTCAGGAGTTCCTTTCAAGACAGTTCCCAGAACCACCAAAGCCACAGCTCCCACCAGAAAGCTCACCAACATATGTAGACGCATTTCTTCCAGAAAGGGAATGCTCCACCTGTGAGCCAGCCGGATCGCGAGCATAACTCTAATGGGTCCAAAGGCAACTGTCCGGGGGCTGTGGCTGGGTGTCAGGGGCAACAGCTTACGGAGAGGTGGTTTATGTTTCTGGCAACTGGGCGCACACATGTAACCGTCCAGCAGACGGGCTCCCAAGGGCTCAAATATAGACTCAAGTGAAGGAGACAGTGGGAACTCTTACTGAACTAATGTTTGGTCATTTCTTAAGGACTGCCGATCAATCAGCCGCTGGGCACTATCAGCAAAGTCAAGGTCGTCAGTAACGTAGCAATTTTGAAGTGAGAAATTTTTTTTACTATTTATAAGCAGACCTGTTTGTAGTAAAAGTAAGAGCCTGGCCGATATGTGATTTATAGATCTGAATAAGGGCTGCACGATTATGACCTAAATGATAATCACGATTATTTTCACGAGATCTCGATTACCGTAAAATCCGGAATATAAGTCGCGGTCTGTTTTTTGGGGGGTATCCCAGAGGGAAAAGGGTTTTCTATAGCCATTTATTAATATAAACGTTATTTCAACACTATTTTAATTTAAAGTGGAGCTGAAACGGCATCTCGAGAGTATCTAGCTTCCGTATCGTGACGTATTTCCGAGTGAAACGGGACGTGCAGGCGGGACATATCATTAGAGGGATTTGATTTCTTGGTGCTCTGCGGCTAAATGTTGCAGATTGATTGGTTGAAATAGTTTGGTGCTAACTTACGTAAGCACACAGGATATATTTTTTTTACAGGAAGAAAAAATAATCAAATTTTGATGTAAGAATACAAAGAAATTGATTTTCTCTATTTTTTTTGGGCCAAATAGATGCACAATATTACCAAGGCTTTGATGTAAAAGGATTAAAATTACATTTATTCATTTCACCTCGACTTAAAAACACATTCAAAACACACATTAATCACAGCCTAACATCTGTTTTCGCCACGTCGAGTTTGCAATCCGGTGTGGTAGCTGGCAGCCTTCGGTAAAGTTGATTGTTGTGAGGGTGGCGGCTGCAATAGCGATCATGACGGTGCATGACCGCAACGAAGCGTTGGCATTTTAGTTATGTGTTAGTTTTAGTCCTCGCTTAGAACAGTGAGGAAAACACAAAACAGCACTGTGGCGTGTTATGAATAGGAGACGATGTAGCGGCTCGGACCCGGAAACAGTTTAATGCGCCACAACACCGTCGTCTGGGTAAAATACCGTAACATAATCAAATACCTCTCTGCATTTTATACTGGTATATTGGTCACACCGGTATAAAGGATGCAGCCCACTTTTTAGATGATAAAAAAAGGACTAAAAGTCTGTCTTATACACACAATGTCACCTTATTTATTCATTAACGGACACATTTTTTTGCACTTAAATATTTAAATAAACAGAGCAGAGTTTTCAGTTGCACTTTGTGCTGCATTCCGGCTCATGTACAAATTATGCATCAAGCTAAAACTTAAAATTGGGTTCTTTACCTGAATTTGGTGCATCTTCTGAAGGCAAAATATATTGTATGCGATTGCATCAGTAATTTCAGTGTGTCTGTTCTGGATGTCTGATGTCTGGAGTAGCTCATTCTTCCTCCTGGCCTTCATACACACATCACGCTGCACACGCTGTTTTTTCAGCTGCTTGTTTCATGACCTGTTTGCATATTTTTTTGTCTTGTTAAACATCAACTGCCCCAAACCTGAAACACCTCCAAACAAGCGCTGACGAGCCGTTTCGGGGGACCAGCTTTTCGTCTTCTGTTCCACACATTTGACTTTAGTTTCTCCGACCATCTCTGTTGTTTACTCTTCCAATCTTACCTTCCGCTGCAAGGTAGGCGCTCATCACATGACGTGCCAGCTCCCCTACAAGTGAAGCTCAAACCTCGCCATCGCCCCCTGGAGGAGCGGCTGTTAGTTTAAGGAGCGCTTGATTTCTCAACGGCCGGAGCACACATTTTAAATGTCAATATGGCGGTTAATCATGTTTATTTAATGGTGGGAAGCCAAAGATGTGTTCTGGATTATTATTTGATCAATTGTGAAAGCTGTCAAAATAATAATTTTCAGTTGCATTAAAACCAACCTGCAGTCTGAGGCACGTGTAGTTGGAATGTTATGGAGTCAAGTACCAACTCAGTTCCCACGGCAGCAGCATCATGTCACTGAGCTTCTGATGTCAAATCTGTGTGAAACATTGCATCTTCCACAATTACAAGATCAAGACTCCACTCCAGTTATTTCAGGTGCAGCAGTAAATTACAGAGATTGCACTGAATGAACATGTTCTGTAGCGGTCAGAGCCTTGGCAGTGAGATGGAAAAGGCAGCTGGGGGATCAAGGTTTTGTCTCGGGGCTGGGCCGAGGCTCTCCAGGGAGCTGGTTAGGGGACAGGCGCTGTGGCTGAGGCCAAGGGCCGGTGGCATGGCAAACGCACAACTGTCCCGGGGCTGAGGGCTGCTCCAGAACAATAAAAACCACACCCTCCGGGCTTAATGCTGCATGCCTTCCTCTGGCCTACTGTAAGCAGATTAGACTTTCAAAAGGGATTACATCAGCGAGGGTTAATCTTGACCATTTTGATGTACTTACTTCTGACATCGACATTGTGACCATGTGATTAAAAGACTTCTTTTTTTTGGATGTTGATCAACGTAAATGTCTAAACAATTATTCTACCTGGGAGAGACCTTTACTTTATTTCTATTTTACAAAGTATGTATAACCCTCAGATAAATCCTGAGTTTACCTTTAGACACACAGAGCAACAACAAAAAACATCATTTTTTAAATATTTTTTTACTATTGTCCCACAATTTCAAACAGATGTATTCCCCTATAGAGTACAAACGTTCCTTTTCACTGCTGCAGGTAGGTAGGTTTCCACTTTTGGCCTTTCCAATCTGGAAAAGGTCACCTCAATAAGTAAAATGACTAAAGATGTGGGGTCTTCTCGACAGTCTAATGGTCTCTTCAAACAAGGGGAGACTGACGCGCCTTGTCATTAATTTTGAGCGGGCAGGTAGGGAGGCATGCAATCTGACAGGCGGAACGACAAGCGGGCGCAGTCCCATGAAACTCACGCACACACCCGCCCGCTGCCAGAGTTGAAGCTTCTTGAACTTCTTTATTCGCGCGCGCAGTAGTAACCACCAAAATCACAACGGATGAGAGACTGATCCTCGCTGCAGGCGAGCTCCCAGAAACACAGTTACTGGGACATGAACAGGAGGGCCTTTGCATGGCAGAGCGACGGCGCAAGAAAGGACGCATCAGGTAACGTTAGTGTTAACTTCAGCCAGGCTACACGCTAGGTTAGCTGGTAGTGGTTAAGTTACAACTATGCTAATTTAGCTAGTTGATATAGCCTGTAGAGAAAATACAGTTGCGCCGGCAGGGACACAGTAGTGCACATAAGCTGTTTCCAAGGTTACCATGCATATAGCGCACGGCGTAAAGTCGCAGAGCGCTTGTGTGTCTGCCTGTTCACATGAGGAGCGCAGTGGGACCCCGAGATCCAAGCGGGTACGCAGGCGGAGCGTCACCCCTCCGGTCTGAAAAGACCTGATATGTCATCATACATGAGTGTAAGCTTGACAAAAGTCCTGCACTCCTTTTAGAGAGTATATGCTTAATAGGATGAGAGGATGGAGGGGATTTCCATTTAAGTACAGTGGATAGAAGCTCCACGCTAATGAAAAGAAGTATTTATTAGGCTGCCAATCTGCCCGTCAGCCAAACTCCCCGGAGGGATCGGAGCGGCCTGGGATCCAATCTACGAGGCAGATAGCGAACATATCTGAACCGGGGTCGACTTTAGTGAAGCATCTCAACTGCGCGCGTAAAAATGATAAAGAAGTGGCTTGGCTTCACAGCGAGGGACGGAGAGGGGGAATATATGAGATTCACACAATGCCGTTCATTTTCCTTATCTTCTCATGGATGCCTGTGGCCACAGTGGTGCCCCAGCAAGTGCTCTGTGTTACACACACACACACACACACACACACACACACACACACACACACACACAGAAGAATGCAACATGAGGGACCACCAGCTGTTGCAGTGAGCGATATGGGGAACGCCCTGAATACTTCTATCATCACAATCTGGCCTGCATATTCTGCCTCTCTCTCACACACACCTAGGATCAGCACGGTCAGGCTCCTGACACTCAGGACTTCTTTGCAGACGCCTTACAGACGGTTACACAGGATCCCCCAAGAAAGCAGCAGGTCTTCATGAGGCTGGGCTGGAAAACAATCCGGATACAGGGCCGTGATACAATTCATGTTGACTATTTATTTATTCTCTACTTGATATGGATAACTCCAACAGCTAATCACATAGCCCATAAAACAGCCAGTAAGTCTGCACTTTTTAGCACACATGATGAAACACTTATCTTACTGTACAAGATGCGTCACCATCACTTGCTAAAATCTTTATAGTCTTAAACCAGTTTTATATAATTAAAGTTACGGCTGCACAATGTTGGAAAAAGTGACATTGTGCTAACTTTTTGTGCTGCGATGTTAATCGGGAAAGAAATTATACTCGATAAACGCAGCTTGTTCATGTACATATAAACAATGAACAATCACACTTTATATTATTTAGGACTTTTAAGTCTGTTTTCTTCTGACAGAACCCCCCTCCTACTTTACCACACTTGGTTCAGACCGGCTGCTTCCTGTCGGCACACACTACCTGCTGCCGTGCGCGCGCTGCAGGTGTAGCCGCTAACGTGAGCACTCCTCAGCAAATCTGCTCCATGAACAGTCAGCTCGACGTGTTTCAGTTCATTTACTTCACTATCGCACATCCTGTTATGTGACTCCTGCACATGCACACATCACGATCGCGATGGTTATCTCTGCGAATGGTTAATTCTGCTCTAATTTAAGTCATCAGCGATCCTCAGATAAGAAAGAAACAAGCTGAGCTAATGTTAGTGACAGCTCTGCTCACAGCCCTTGTAGCTCTCCCACAGAGGTTTAGAGGAACACTGATTTTTATTTACGGTTTATTTCAACAGATCCGTTTGTTTAGGAGAGAAAGAGACAAAGAATTGGAATAATTTGGGGCAAAATCAAAACCTTGTGGACAATGAACACCGGGGGAATCCTAAGTACAAAACTGAGCTAACGTTATAAGCAGCAACTCGGCTCACAGCCCCTCTGGTTGCTGTGTGTTCACAGAAACAGTTGCTTTCATTAAACTACTTCATTTACGCTAGTGTTTTTTTAAATTTTTTTACCAGATTTAATAACTGGGTCTTTATGTTTTGGAGAGGTGGAGACCTCTGCAAATAATTATGCTCCTTGTTAACATAAATCACTGCTAAACTAACAGCTCAGCTTGCAGCCCCTCCTGACGGTTTTCCTGCGACAGAGCGACAGGAAAACGTTGAGTTTTGTTGTGAAGCTGCATTATTCAGAGTTTTGGTTTTCTTCACTTAAAAAAGAACACAGCCTAAAGAACATGTGATAGACAACCTTAGGGTAAATGTAAATACACTATGTTGGAAAATGTACCCACTGATTTCTTCAGGCTTCCACCCCACACCGAGCTCTAGGCCATCACATCCCATCCATGTCATTTGTTCCCCATCATCCTGACATACAGCGCCCAGATGACTAAATGCTTGTAAGTGCTAAAAATATACGTAACATGCTGCTACAGTATGTGACACCTGAGGTGAACAGATGCTGCTGAGGAGGGCTCACCAGGCGTCTCATTTCAAAAGCATTAACACTCCTTTATCTTTATTGTTGCCTGTTTTTTCCAGTTCTCACACTGTTGAAAGGCAAACTACTTAACCTACAGTGTGCCCGACACTTGACACCTATAAATCATAACACCCTGTCTCTGCTGCACACGAGCCCAGCAGTCTGACTTTTATGGTTCGTGGAACGTGCTTGAAAAACGGTCGCTTCAGCTGCAGAGCATCGCTTTTCAATGACCAGCTGCAGCTGAAGTGGCCTTCGACCCGTCCCTCTGTGTGTCTGAGAGGTTTGAGGTCCGGATGGTAACCCAACCACTTCCTGTAAGCCACCTAATGAGAATAATCAGCCCACAGTTTGATTTCAAAAGCTCCCTGGAAGCAGAGAAATGGCAACACTCCTGCAATATTGTTTTGGATTTAGAGGCACAGAATATCAGAGGAACCAAAGATGTGACTGAATAGACTTATAAATAATACTGCTGCTTTATTACTTCAATAACCATGTAGAAACATATACCAGTATGTTGCATTAGCTCGTTTAGTTTCCAGCTCATTTGTCTGTTTTTGGGTCTTGGAACAAATTCTCCATCTACATGCTGTTTTACCGTAGCAACATTTCTTAATGTCCTGACCAAGTTTCACAGTGATCTATATGTTTATATCATCATAAAATGAATGTGCAATGTTTGTCATTTTAAACTGTCCTCTTTCCTGCTATACTTAGAAACGCCTTGTGCTCTGCTGGTTTGTTTTTAGGCGAAAAGTACATTTTTAAACGTCTCAAACATGTTGCTTTGGGACCTGTAAAAGTGACACCCTGACTTGTGGACGGCTTTATGTTTATGTTCTGTTTTACCGGGTTTCACAAAGTGTATTCGATAAAAATGTGATCTTTACACGTTAAAGTGATCATCTCCAAGATTTTCACTTAAATAAATGTCAGTATCTATAAAGAAAAGTCTCTATCTATCGCCGAATGAGGTAACACAATGCTGACTGAACCTATGGCCCACCGATGATTGATTTGACTTTGACTTTTGCAGAACAAATCACAAGCGGTGCCCAGTTAGTGATGCATTTTCCATCAGCCTTTCCGCTCTCTGCAAGTGTTGTGAGTAAACAGTAATCTACTATGGCTGAACAAACAAAGAAAAGATTGATGACTACAGATACAACTTCAACAAGAAGTGAAAATCCAAAGAAGAAGAAACAAACTCGACGCTCAGATGAAGCAAACAGTCTGAAAAGGAAAGCGACCATCAGCCAGGAAAATCAAGAGTTACAACCGGAGCCAACCGTGGACGTCACACATGCAGCACTGTCTGGATATCTGGGAAGTGTGCTCCCGCAGGTACCGTTTATCGCCATAGGTGCCGCCAAAGAGAACGAAACTGAGATCTTTGAGATTACAACTTTAAGCAGTTGAGCTTAAAGAGGACAAAAGTATGACAATGGTCCCAGGAAAGAAAATGGGGACGCATACGGGCCAGTGCACAAGGCATGTCATGTGGATCCTCACACTTTCATTGATACCAAAATAACCTCTATTAGCATCTTTCCGCCTTGTTCATTACAGTTAATACTAAATGGGAAACACACTGAAGCATCCGGCTAAACAGAAAGACACGTTTCCTTTCGTGTAAGGGAGGGCGGGACTTTGGATTGGTCAATTAAGTCCAAAACTTAAAACAATCATAATTTCCTCGACCAAGGAAGTAACGTTTTTTTTTTCTATCAGGATTAAGGAAAACGACTCGCCCACTTTTCATAAAGCTTGGTAAACTGGTGAACATGGGCCAAGGAAGAACACATTTTGGACCCAATCTGGATCCGATACACCAACCCTTGACCATTGTTGACCAAATTGCAACACCAGTGTTTAAATAATAACGGATCCAAATAACTTGCATGCCATAGAAGAGTGAACTATTGGCCTGGGAGGAGGTCTGCGTCTCTGAGTGACCTTGTTTACTTTGAAGCCCTTAAAAATTGCAAAACTCTTGAAGATGAAGAAATGAAGCTGTGTTTGTAGCATTAGTTTGCTAACTTTGTTGATGTAGTGATGCTACTGAGCTAAGAAGATAACATTGGATGGAAAGGAAAGACAGCTGCAAGCTGTCAGCTGGTTGAAAAAGCAAAAGGAAAACAAAAGGATGCAAAAATGTGGTGATGCATTCAATGGTTGCTTGTTTTTGGAGGGGACTCCACCCAGTTCTGTCAGTACATGTGGCAACAGTAACAAATTGGGCTGAAATCTGTGAACAATGAAACTTTTCTACACACTGCAGTCTGTGACAATGCCATAACCACACACACTTTCATTCATCCCCCACAGTCAAGTGTGGGTAACGTGATATCGGGCTTCTGGAGCAGACCCTCAGCGAGCAGATGGCCAGCTATTCAGAAATGTGTGGATACAAGACTCCGAGAAAAAACAGCGAAAAGAGGAAACTCAAGACTCAAGGCTGGGCTGCACAACCACAAGAATCTTTACAGAGGATGTGTATGAAATGTGAACGTCCAAATTTGACCCTCCTCAAATAGGCGACGATATCGTCTCCACTGCACTCGCTTCTTCAAGCTCGTTCTCATTTTGCAAGAAGAGAAGAGAGTAACCAGCTGTTTAAATAAACTTCCTATTTTCAATATGACAACGGTCACACCCCACACAGAGGAGCTTTCTGCAGGCTCATCAGGTGCAACACAGACTGACGGGGAGCCTCTGAAAGCCAAGCCTCACCTCGTCTGTGAACAGCTGAAATCACATCACATGACTTTAAACACACTCTGCCTCTTTGACAAAACATTTTAATTAATGGAAGGTAGAGCTGCTGATTAGAGGTTTAATTGATTACTTAACTGTAAGGAAAGTAAATTGGCAACTATTTAGATAATTGATTAAACATTTGTTGCAGCTTCTTCTTTGTCATTAAGGCCACAAACTGTAGAGTCTCTGGATTTTGGTCTGCTGGTTGGACAAAAGAAGCAGTTTGAAGAAGCAACTTTGAGCTGTGAGAAATCGTGTTAGCATATTTCACATTTGTTTGACATGTTAAAGACTAAATGATTAATCACTTAGAAAAATTATAATGATTATGATAGTTGCAGCCCATAACTGTTGTATGCAAAGTCAAGGGAGAGGCCTGCTTTGATGCTTTGCTTTGAAATGACCAGAAAATATACATTTTAAATAGGCGATAAAACGGTTTCATTCTGCCTCATATTTCACATAAGGAAGATTAAAAATTGCCCATCATCATCATCATCCACTGAACTCTTGTCAAGTTCAACAAACTTTGTCTAAGCAGATCGTTTGTGTCTCTAAATGAGGCAATAAATAGGCAGCTGTGTATGTACAGCAGAATGCTAGCAGGTGAACAAGGCATTTGACATTTGGCTCACACACATTCCTACATCAGCTGACAAAAGAGAGTGTGCATGGGGTGTGTGTCTGTGTGGCCTAAAGCCCAGTGTTCACCGTGGTCCAAACCAACAGAACTGTGTAGGCAGCAGCCTCGTCTCTGTGTGTGCTTGTCAAATCATGATGCATTCAAAGAACCCACTCATGCAGATGTTTTAGCCGTTTTTCCGTTTTAATGAAATGGCCTTGAACTCACCTGTTCGGTCAGTGAAGTGTTTGAATCAGCCGTGCATGGTGTCGCGTGAAACACAGCCTTACATCCACGCGAACAAGCACAAAGTAAGTGATGGGGTCCAGCAGCTCCGCTTCACGAGAAGTTTTCAGCCAAAAAAACCCGGCAAAATGTTGGAGAGAGTAACAACTCTGAAAGTAGAAACAAAGTCCGAGTCCAGAACGAGCGCGTGCTGGTGTTCCCCTCAGAGGCAGAGGCAGTCTGTGGTGTTTGGTCGCCTCGAGCGCTCAGGACGGGCAGCTCCTCACATCTGACAGGCTTCAACAACAGCCAGAGCAGCGGACACAACAGCTCAGGCAAGATACACGCAGTCACACAGGGTGGGACAGGAAGTGTGATGGAATAGCCTTCAAAATAAAGGCCCTAAAACCGGTCGCACCTATAAAGGAAAAGTTACAAATTGTGTGTGGCAGCTATACACACACACAAACATTATAATAGTATAGTATAGTATAGTATAGTATAGTATAGTATAGTATAACAGATAGAATTTATTTTTTTATTACCAAAATGTTTTGGCAAAAAACATACATACATAAATAAATAAATAAATAGTACAGGGTTTCCAACAGGAGACATCCAATAATCAAAATCATCCATCCATCCATTATCTATATGGATCCTGTTCAGGGTTGCGATGGGGCTGGAGCCTATCCCAGCTGTCATTGTGCCAGAGGCGGGGTTACACCTGGACTGATCACAGGGCTGACACATAGAGACAGACAACCATTCACGCTCACTTTCACACCTACGGGCAATTTCAGAGAACCTAACACGCAGTACCTGGAGGGAACCGATGCATGCGCGGGGAGAACATGCAGACTCCACACAGAAAGGCCTCCTTCGTCCAAACCGGGGTTCAAACTAGGAGCCTTTTAACTGTGAGGCAACAGTGTTAACCACTGCACCACCGTGCAGCCCCTGTTATATCTAAATCAATCTCTTTTTGTTGTTTGTTTTAGTTTTTATATAACTTAACGGTACATGTAGAAGTGAAAAAGTTGCTTTAAAAAACTGTCAGTATCGACAAAAACTACAACAACTACGACTGGGGATTCAAAGTTAGCCATCCACCTGTACCACCATTAAAGTGGTACCAACATGCATTAATAATTCAAATACAGATTATATCTTATTTTGAAATGGAACATTCTGGATAAAGAGTGCTTTTGCTTTTGATACTTAAAGTATGCTAATGCTAAAACCAAAAAATAAATGTACATAAATATATAATTCTGGATACTTCCATCACTGCTGCTGTCTGTCAGGAGATATCATAACATAAAATATAAAATGCTCTTAAACTTCTAACACTAATCACAAAGTTAAAAACAGGCGGCCCTCGCTCGAGGTGCTTTTAATTCATTAAGGTAAGATAAGATAGAACTTTTTTAATCCCAAAGGAAATTATAGTTCCAGATAGCTCCATACAAATACAAAAAACAACTCAAACTCAAGGTATTCAAATGGCATTAATGTAAGGTTTTCATTCCAACACAGAGAAAACAGAGCGTGTCAGGTTAGTTTGAGTTATCCTTTCTCGTTACACTTCTGCACTCAAAAAGAGCTTTATTTTGAAAATCCTTCTCAGACACGTTGCTCTCGCCTCTGCTGACTTCACACTGGGCTCCGTGGGCTGGAGCTCTGCTTTGACCGGTTCAGACAGGAGGCTTCAGTTTGTTAGCGGCGCATGGACGTGATTAAAAGTTACTCAACATTAAACGTGATTCTGTGATCCGGTTAACGCAGTAAAGTGCTTTTTATCTTGCACAACACACTGAAGCGTGTCTTTGTGCATGCTGACAGGACAACAGCAGCTGGTCAGTATGTTCTCCCACCTAGAATGGATCGGTATTGCTTGTTTTTTCCCATTAAAAATGTTTTTCATTTGAACTGCAGCTTTAAAATCCTTCGAGATGAACATGAACAATGACTTCAGGAGTCTCCTCCTTGTCTGGACCTGCCAGAATGACGTGTGACTGCCCTCTGCTGGTCCGCGGTGGATTTTGTCTGAAACCTTGATACGATGAGCCTCATTATCAAAGGGTCAAATAAAAAAAAGACACGAGAGCAGTCAGTGTATTCACCGTTAGAACCACCTGGCATTGTTCTACCATAGTTGATGCCCTTGGTGTCCTTTTATAAGATAACATAGATCTTTATTTATCCCGAAGGAAATGATATAGTGCCACATTGCTCCAAAAAAACGAGTAATAAATAACTCAAATATAATTGAAATAAGTAATTAAGTAGTAACGGTGGATCTATCTATCTATCTGTCTGTCTCCATTAAGTGATGGCAGGGTGTGCCAGTTGCACAGTTCTTTGACCTTAAAGCACGTCCCTGTGTTTTTCTGTAGTGACACACCTTCATGCATTTTCTAGTTTTGTCACCTCCGTCAGACATCCTGTCAACTCCTGTCCCCATACTTTTCTGCATATCGGCTGTTACTGTACTGTGGTCAGAAGGAAGGAAACACTGGCTGATTGTGCAGTTGATCATTTCACACATACAGCTCTCTGTTTAGCGCACAAATCTGATATCAAGCTGGCAAAACATTAACAAACACAGAGAGATAAAGACAGACGGTTCCAGCCCGATGTGAGATAAATCCATCATGATCCAATATTGATCACTGATAAAATAAATAGTAAAAATGTGTCCTCGTGTGTTTGACAGCTGAATTAGTTCGCCCCTGAGGGGAGGGGGCAGGCGGAGGACCTGGGGGGCGTGTCCCTGCGTAGCTCTTACCTTTATACTTCAGATCTCACCTGTCAGGTTGAAACTCCGCGGCTGTAAAAACGGTTCATGACCACAGACCCGACTGGAAACTGAAACAAAACGTCGCCATGGAGTCTCCAGTGAAGGATCCCCCCGTCAGGTCGGGCTTTCACCGGCTGGAGGTGCAGAAAACGACGTGGGACGTCCCGGAGAGATACACGGCGCTGCGGTCGATCGGCTCCGGAGCTTACGGCACAGTGTGGTGAGTTTACCCGGGGAAAGGGCACACGAGTACAGGGGTAGAGACGAGGGAGGTGCAACAGGGTATGTGTCAGTCTTTTCAGGGTTTTCTTTTCATCATGAGTCTTTTAGTCTTATAATTCATTTTAGGAAGTCTGCAATGAGAAATATCATGAAGACTGGACTTAAAACAGCTTTTTTCCACCTTATACTAACAAAACACTTTATTCTTGGGTTGAATGATCCCTTGTAGGATAATTAAAATGTCTAATTTACGTAATAAAGCACATAGGCACCTTAACTAGCGTTTCTTCAGGCTGAATAAACACGGGTTTGCATTATTAAAATAAGTTATTATAATGACTCTGTCGTGCTTGCTTTTGTTCCTCACTGAAAAAGTGCAAATGTTTTTCTATAAGCTGACTACAGTAAACAGGCCTTCAGTCTGCATTCCTCTCCCTGCACTGTGTTGCTTGCAGTCCAAGAGGCCTACATGACTCTGACATCTGCCAACAGAAGCACTATTGTCCGCCTGAGGCGAGTCAGCAAGTCAATGCAGGTCCTATGATACGACAAGAATCTCCAAAGCAGCCTACAGGAATCCAGGATATCTCACACACAGTCCTCTCCAATGATAAGCCGCTGGCAGACAATATCTTATTACTGATATTGTGAAATCTGATCCGCAGATAACTGAAGAGAGCAGACACAAGAAGATATTAGTTCACTGATAGGAATGTTTTATTTCAGGTTTTTACTTTCAAGTTTCTTGGAAGAATTACAAGAATCCTATCCTAAAAAAGCACCAGACAACCTTCATGCCATGAACTCCAACAGAAACTAATTAAAAGGAACTATAATGGATTTATCAGTGTGTCTAAGTTTTAACCCTTATTAAAACAGGTAATGTAATTGAGACACAGGTCGCATTCTCAAGACAACAGCAGCAGTACATCACAGAGAAACAGGCAGATGTGATCAAAGATGCAGACGAACATAAATGCTGAACATGTGAAGTGCAAAGAGAGGCAATGTGATAGATTATAAACGCTTTGTACGAGAACAAATCCGATCGATTTATTATTAATGCGATTTATTAAGACGTGTTTTATGGGATTTTTAATTGGACTATTTTTTAACCCTGTAATAAGAGAATAAAGAGTAAAGTCTAGACCTGCTCTATAAAGTGTTGTGAGATCATCTGAATTGTGATTTGGCGCGACCAATAAAAATGGATTGATTACTCCTCCCAGCGTGTCACTATGCTCTTTTCTCTGTGCTTTATTCGCCCTTAGTTCTGCCCTGGACCAGAAGACAAAGGAGAAGGTGGCCATCAAGAAGCTGTATCGTCCTTTCCAGTCGCTCATCCACGCCAAGCGGGCCTACAGGGAGCTCCGGCTGCTGCGCCACATACAGCATGAAAACGTAAGAACTTCATAAACATAAAGACATGGATGGTTTGAAGGGACAGCTTTCTATTAAGAGTTGACACAACAGCATGGTAAAGATTATATTTGATAAAAGGGAGTGACATAAACTGCAGAAATCAGCGCTCGTTCAACAGCTTAAAAGATGATTTTGTTATTGATCATCCAGCGAGAGTAATAATCTCATCAGCTCTCCCTGCCATGCTGGGGCAGCCCTCATATTTCACTGTTTATACTGAAAACTTCTGAAGGAGCTACAAACACTTACCTGACTGCCCTTAACTCAGGAAGTCTTTGGAAAACAGCAAATTCAAACAGTTTGAACTTGATTAATATTGCATTACTTAAGTCATGCAGAGATATGTTATAAAACTTGATATTAATTTTTATCTTGTGATGTCCGTTAAAGAGGAACACACATTTTTAACGGAGCTCAAACTTCCTACATACGAAAACCTAAAGTTTATGATGTCTGTTCTGGATGCACAAAGGCTTTAAAAGTGATTTATGGGGATTGATCACAGAAACAAATTAGCAGAGAGTGTGCGGCTAAAGGAGAAAGCGTAAAGCTTTTCTTTAGGTTTGTACAAAAATGTATACTTTCATTCAAGGTTACTGCATTTCATTTGGTCCCAAATGATACGTCAGACAGTGAAGAAGGAAGTCAGCCAAATGTTTATGTTAGCTGACGTTACGTGCACCTTTGGATTAGAAATAAATAGCATGACACGTCTAGAATGGAATAAAACTTAAATTATAATAATAACAATATCAATAACTGTAATTATACTCTATAGCACCTCAAAAAACGAGTTTACAAAGTGCTTTGGCAAGCAAGCAAATAACGAAACTCAGTAAGCAACAAAAAAAACAAACTAAAGGGACAAATGCATCAAAACAATATGAAGCTACAGTGAATATGAAGTTAAAGCAAGAGGACAAAAGATGTAAAAATGTTCAGATGCACAACGGAGACACAGAAAAAAGGTTAAAAACAAAAAAGAGTAAAAGTAAAAGAAAATAAATGAAACAGGAAGAAAAAAAAAAAAGGTACAAAGTTAAAATTACGATTTAAAAAAAGGATGAGAAGAGGACGTCACGTTAAAGAAAGTCCATAAAAGTGAGTTATAAGAAGTGATTTAAAAGGAGTCTCTGATTCTGCAGCCTCAGCTCCTCAGGCAGGTTGTTCCAGAGTCGAGGGGCCCTGATGGCAACAGCACAATCTCCTTTAGATTTAAAGGAGATCTCAAAGATCTCAGTTTTGTTCTCTTTGGCGGCTCCTATGGTGATAACCAGTAATTGCGGGAGCACACTTCCCAGATATCCAGACAGTGTTGCATGTGTGACGTCCACGGTTGGCTCCGGTTGTAACTCTTGATTTTCCTGGCTGACGGTCGCTTTCCTTTTTAGACTGTTTGCTTCATCTGAGCGTCGAGTTTGTTTCTTTTTCTGTGTATTTTCACTGCTTTTTGAAGTTGTATCTGTAGTCATCCATCTTTTCTGTGTTTGTTCAGCCATAGTAGATTACTGTTTACTCGCAACACTCGCAGAGACCGGAAAAGCAGCCACTTAGCTCCGCCTACCCTCTCTGGCAGACCAACTACTGCTGGCTGATGGAAAATGCGTCAAACTGGGCACTGCTTGTGATTTGTTCTGCAAAGGTTGCCACCACCAGCCAGTCTGTAATACTGCAAATGCAAAGGCTTTCATCAGTGGGCCATAGGCTCAGTCACTATTGTGTTACCTCATTCGGTGATAGATAGAGACTTAACAGACATTTAGGGCCCCGTCTGAGGCTGGCTCATAAGGTGTCAAATATTCTGCTTCATACGTGCTTCAAAAGTGATCAGTAAAATGTTAAAGTCAATTCTAAAAATAACCAGAAGCCAGTCTTTCTGCCTGACTCAAGTCAGAGAGATTTTCACTGCTTGTTTAACAATAAAGACATCAACTCCCATGAACCCACACTGACTCACAACCTTACCAACATCCTTTGAGAGACACCCGGCAGCAGAGATGACATACATAAAAAAAGGACTGTAATGAGTTTCAGGAATCACAGAAACGTCTGTTAAAATCAACAACATCCCATGTTAGTTAATGTAACTAACTAACCTACCTGTACCTGTTGACAGATGTGAAGCTCTAAAAAATCTCTTGCCTTTGTTTCATAGATAAGTGAACAGCCATATTGCACATTGATGCATTCACAATGTTTTCTTTGACAGGTGATCTGCCTCCTCGACGTCTTCACGCCCGACTCCACGCTGGATAAATTCCAAACCTTGTGAGTTGGGAGTTAGAAAAAATAGCTCCACATTCTTGTGCTAGTTGTTGCAGCTTGTCGTGACCACCGTGTGCATGTGTGTGCATGTATGAAAAGTTCAAGCGAGGATGTGAGAGAGAGCGTTTTTTTTTCATGGTTGTTTCGCATGGTTTGTGCGAGTTGTATCTCCTCACTATAGCAACAAGCTCTCACATCTATAGTGGGCTAACAGCAGTTATTACAGTATTATTACTGTGACTTCTCTTTTGTCTTGTTAGAAAGTCTCAGAGTTGAATGTCACCTTCTTTAAAAAAAAATGTACAAAATGCAGCTATACAGTCAGACTCGAAACCATGGCATGGCTGTAAGTTAGTATCAGAGTTATTTCTGGTTGTTTTATCGAGATTTATTTATCTCGTTATCTCGAGATAGCAACGCTGCACCACCGTAATGTCAGATGATCATACCTCGTATCCCCAGAACTGCAAAAGCACAAGACAAACAGGCTGAACGGACCTCCTTAGTGTGGGCAACGGCAGCATGGCATGTCCTGGTCTGTAACATCACAGAGACCAGCCTGTTGGGTTTTTTTCTAGATCAACAGAAAAACTTTGTTATCTCAAGATAACGAGATAAATAAGTCGAGATCTCAAGAAAACAACTGAAATGAACTCGTTACTCACCCTTCCTCTCTCTCTGTAGTTACATGGTGATGCCATTAGTCGCCCAGGATCTGGGCCACATCATGAAGAGGAGGAGATTAACCGATCGCATCATCACATACCTGTTCTACCAGCTTCTAAGAGGACTCAAGGTACCTTTATGTATACTCGATTTTCACACATACAGTTTTTATAATTACTTTTATTTTATTGATGGTTGAAATAGTGAGATTAGCAGTTGGAAAGCATTTGGAAATAGTCCTCTACATCAGCATGCTCATTTTTTTAATACGCCCAGATACATGCAGTGAATGCATCATCCACCAGGGGGCAGAACATCAGCCCCAGAGGACCTTTGACTGAGAAATCACAAATGGAGGTCGTCAGTCTGTGACCAACAACACAGATCGATGATGAGCAGGGAGAGGAGGGGGCAGCTCTTCTAACAGTTTATTGTTAAGTCCAAACTCAACATGTGGACAAAGTGCGCCCGTGTGCCGAGGTTTGAGCCTCGGACACGCCCAGACCACCTGATCTCCCGCCGATAATTATATTGACGGTATATTATTAACAGACTGTTTTTACAGACACCAAAAGGTGGAATTGTTGTCATGATCACTGTAAACTCAGAGCATGACAGACCTTATAAAACTGCGCCGCAGTTACCACCAGCTCTCTGCCAGGGTTGGGAGGGCTGACTTTAAAAATGTGTTGTCAGTAACTTAATCCAAGTATCACAAATTTAAAGTAACTGATTGCTTTCAGTTACTGTTGGATGACTTCAACACTAAATCTGCAAATAAAGACAAGAGAAAAGAAAATTCAATACTTTTGTAATGTGCAAATGCCGTTTAAATTAATAGCTACACTTTTAAATGCACTTTGTTAAGTCTGCTATTCACACTACTTCACACTCAAACTTCAGGTAAACTGCCATAAACTTATTCCAGTCTGAAGCTTGTGTTTTTACCCACACCATCCCGGCTGCGGCCATCACCAGAGTCACACACTACGACAGGTTAGCTAACATTTGTAACTGGAATTCTGTGCAGCTAACGTTAGCGGTTTGTCTTACCTGCATGTTTCTTTAAATTAGATGTCGAGTCTTTTGATAATGACAGCCGGAGGGCATAACTTGCACTGTACTGCGATGCAGCTCCCATTTTCTCCTCTGAAGACAAAGTGATTGTGAAATTTTCACCCAGTGAAAGGATTCTTTAACCACAGGCAGCCATAGACTGTTAATGGCAGCTTTGAGGAGCGGTGTTGTGACACTTGTGTCGTGAAGTGTGGTAACGTGTGCGCGCAGGTGCATGGTTTCATCAGAGACGGGCAGACGGACGGTTTAGAAATGAGACTCCAGATGTTACGGAGCATCTTTGTTATGATATTGTCTTCATTTTAAAATGTATTTTTAATATTGTAATTCTGCTAGTAAACCCCATTTTTCAAATCTAATTACCTCTTTTTTTCTGTAGCTGTAACAGAATTTGCCTTTTTCTTTTTTTTTTGTGTCTAATTACGTAACGGCGTTACTTGTATGCTGTTACTCTCCAAGCTAGCTCTCTGCAGGTGGTAATATTTTCACTCTAACTGCGCAGTGCTTTTAGTGCTGCCGTTTGTGAATCAGTTTTGCCACGAGGCTCTTTTGCATAGTAAGAGGCCAAATTTGCCCCAAATGTCTGCATTATGACTCATTTAAGAACACGCAAAACGGCACCAGAGCACAGAGACGATGTTTGCTCTGCAGTGCTGTTTGGGGTGCATTCAACCCTCAGCGTGTGCTTCGAGAATGAGGCGGAGTCTTTTTGTGCCACAGGTAAACAGGCGCAAAAGCTGCGCAATCCTTAAGTGACTTCTTCAGTTTCCACACATTTTATTTGTCGTCTTGACACAAAAATCAAGCAGAGATGATGTGTAATGTGTAAAGCCTCAAAACATCATGATTTCCATTGCAACATTTTTAACTTTTTATTTTTTAGCTGCTGCTTAAACACGCATCACAGAAAATGCCAGCGAAACCCTGGAGGCACTGATATTTACACAGAATAAAGTCTTTGATTTGCTGAGTGACAAACAGCAGGATGCCTCATTTGAGATTTTATTCATTTTCATTATCAATGAAAATACAATGAAGCAGCTTGGCAGGGCAATGTGCCGACCTCTGACCTCATCCTGCTCTCCCGACACAAGCTCTGTGAATCATGCTTTCGGTTTAGTAACTATAAATGCCATTCACAGACAGAATGTGTATGCTGCTCCACTCAAGCTAGTCAATGTGTAACCAAGAGAGCTCAATGGAAAGGATAAAGACACACGTTTTAAACCGGAAAACCTGTCGCACCTGTCTTAAATGTCCATTTGACTTTGAATTAAGCTGTAAACCTTTTGACCCTGAACTGTTTCCCTCTTCTTATCTGTGTATGTGTCCTTTGAGCACTCTTCTGTGCTATGAAAACAGTTTGGAGTCACTCTGAGGGCTGGAAAATACATAAATTATAGGCCTCAAGTTTAGCTGTGGGTGGAGATTGTGATCATTCCATTTAGAAAGCAATAAGCCTTAAAGTTGTAATCTCGAAGATCTCTGGCCATAAACGGGAATTGCGGGAGCACACTTCCCAGATATCCACACAGTGCTGCATGTCTGACGTCCACGGTTGGCTCCGGTTGTAACTCTTGATTTTCCTGGCTGACGGTCGCTTTCCTTTTCAGACTGTTTGCTTCATCTGAGCGTCGAGTTTGTTTTTTTTTCTTTGGATTTTCACTTCTTGTTGAAGTTGTATCTGTAGTCATCCATCTTTTCTTTGTTTGTTCAGCCATAGTAGATTACTGTTTACTCACAACACTTACAGAGAGCGGAAAAGCAGCCGCTTAGCTCCGCCTACCCTCTCTGACAGACCAACCACTGCTGGGTGAAGGAAAACGCGTCACTAACTGGGCGCCGCATCAGATTTTTTCCACGAACGTCGCATCAGACACCCAGTTTGTAACGCCGGGAACACACCGGACGCCGAAGCACCGCGAATAGCCGCGAAGCGCCAAGAAGTGGAACCAGTTTCCTTTCGGCGGCCATGCTAACCGATTGTGTCGTTCACACCAGGCGCGCACCTCCGCGGCCGGCTATTTTTTGCACGAGCCGCGAGCGATCGCGTCAATCCTGGCAGGAAGTCACACATGAAACAATGAGAGAATCCGGTCAATTTTCAAAATTAAAACAATTTTCACAATAAAACACAGCGATTGACAGATGCCATGTTATATTTGTGTGCTTTTATATATTTGTCAGTATCGCGAGAGAGATGAAGATACACACAGACACAGACACACAGATACACAAAAACACACGAAAGAGAGAGACACAAAGTGGACTGGCTATAGGGGGAGCGGGCGGGGTGTCAAAACACACACGCAAACAGAGAGAGAGAGCATGATGAAAAAACAGCTCCAAATGTGAGTAAAGACAGCTGAGGAGCAGAGGCGCTTGTCGACCGGCGCGGAGAAATGCGGGTCTGGTGTAAACGGAAGTGCTCCGGCTCGCGCGTGATTTTCGTTGCGCGGCGTTTTGCAGCGCTTCGGCATCCGGTGTGTTCCCGGCGTAATACTGCAAATACAAAGGCTTTCATCAGTGGGCCATAGGCTCAGTCACCATTGTGTTACCTCATTCAGCGACAGATAGAGACTTAACATTTATTTAAATGAAAATCTCGATCGATATTATTACTTTAAACTCTGCTCAACTTTCTGTATGTGTAGTATGTCAATGTATGTTTATAGAATATTCTTTAATCCTTTCTTTTTTATTTACAGTATATTCATTCTGCAGGGATCATTCACCGGGTTAGTATTTTAACCTTTTACCTTTTAACCTTTTTTTAACCTTTAACCTCACTCTTAATGCTAAGCTAAGCTAACCAGCTGCTGAGTGTAGTTCCTTTGACGAGTGAAGATGTGAGAGTCAATCTTTTCATCTCGCTCTGAGCAAGAGAAGCAAATAAAAGTATTTCCCAAACTATTGTTTAAAATGTTTCATCGTTTAGTAACAGGCTTTGTGGTATTTGATTTTAGGATCTGAAGCCGGGTAACCTCGCTGTGAACGAAAACTGTGAATTAAAGGTAAGGATAAAAAAACATCTCAAAAAGAAACCAAACCAGATTGATCAGGACCTGATTAGTTACAGCTTAACTTTCTGATTTTAACATGAATTTGTAGAAGTTTGACTCCTCGTCTTAAAGTGCAAAACTGCAGATAAAAGTGATGCGAAATAAAAACCTGTAACTATTCTTAGATCCTGGATTTTGGCCTGGCCAGACAGACAGAGAGTGAAATGACTGGTTATGTGGTGACGCGCTGGTACAGAGCACCGGAGATCATATTCAACTGGATGCACTACAGTCAGACAGGTGATACCATCACCTTGTTTAATAGCAACAGTCATTTTGAATCTGTTGAAGATATACCAGATTGTTGTAGTTAAAAGTGTAACATTTGTATTCTTAAAATAGCCTCTCTCTGCCCCCTCCTCCACAGTGGACGTGTGGTCGGCCGCCTGTATCCTGGCTGAGATGATTACTGGCCAGGTGCTTTTCCCAGGACATGACAGTATCCTCACACTTTCACCTCCCTGCATTCTGAGACCTGTTTTTTTCAGTTGTCACAAACTCATACTGTCCAGGCCAGGCTTTTTGGTGTTGAAAATATATAACATTTTGGTGCAGAATTTAAAGGCTTAAAGAAGAACAGATTTTTTTTACTTAAAGGTCAGTTTACTTGTCAGAACTCTATGGTGGCTGACAAGGGCAATCGCACTGCAACAATTTCCATTAGAAGAAACGGACTGCAAATTCAGAAACATGCAACGTGCAAAAGTCCAAAATAAACGCAATCAAACGCGCTGCAAAAACAGAAGCATTGAAAACCGAGAAAACACATGCTAAAGATCGACACTGCAAATCCAGTCCATACAACCGACGTGCTCCAGACCTGTAGGGGGCGCTTGGGGGAACAAGTTTATAAGAGAGGGCAATGAGACATTGAATTTATTACTTATCAGACTTCTGTAGACTCCTGTATTTCTCTTTAAAATGACACAGCTAAAAAACAAAGTGCAGATATTCAACTAACAAGCATAACCCATACTAGTGAGTTAAAGTCAGGATATCTGGCCTATGCTGCTTCAATTCTGGCCACTGTTTTTAAGTCGTTGTTTGTGTGTCCTCACACTTGGAAACACCCCCAAAAATAAAATGTCTCTGCATTCACCGTCTCAAAACAGAAACCAAATACAAGAAACTAGACAGCATCTTAGTCAGTGTTAGTATCAGCTGTTGTACATCAGTGCATGTTATTGCTCTGACACCATCTGAATGCTGTGCAGCGCTTCACGAGGCTTCCTTAACCAGCATGTTCAGGTATTGATCAGCTGAAGAAGATCCTCCGTCTGACAGGAACCCCAGACTCCTCCCTGGTTCAGAGGATGCAGAGTAAAGATGTAAGTTCTGTCTAATGTGCACACATCAGCACTTTCATTCTTCATATTAGGATATTTAAAGTATTTAAGTCAAGGCATGAACACAGTGATGTTGCAATCAGTGCAGTTTGCCTTACATCATGTTCATGCTCAGGAATCAAGTGTAACCAGCTGTTTGTTTCAGGCACAATCATACGTGCAAGGTCTTCCTCCGCAGAAGAAGAAGAACTTCAGGGAAGTGTTTTCGTCCATGGAGGAAAACGGTTTGTTAAACTGCTTCTACTTTGCTTGATTAGATTTGCAAATATTACATCTCCTTTTGAATATATCGACCCTCTTTGCGTGTTTTCTGCTGAGCCATTGAAGCAAACCAGAAAGTCTTATAAACTAAAGGAATAGTTTGGATTTTTGGACACTAAGTTGTATGAAATAATTGCTAGTAGTGTCGTGGATGCAAAGCTATTCGCTCACTCAACCAGTCCTGTGGTCGGAGTTCTGGAAGTAGTTCCGGTGTGCCAGATTAACTGGTGCTTGAATTAACTGGTGATAGAGGGTGATATGAGACATGCATTGCTTGTGTAGGCTACTATCACAAGTTAACCTGAGCGTATCACCACAGTTTGACCGCTTTAAACTCGGCATACTTCAGACTCAGTGTGCTACGTATATTCTGTAGGACAGTGTTAACACATTAAAACTGCCATGGCACAAATATAAAAAAGACAACATGAACAATGTGACAGTTTATTGCAGCATTGAACAGGTATCGACACAGTCACTTACAACATCGTTTTAAACGGATCTGCAGGTTGGAGTTCCCTGAGACTGTGCAGCAAGATAACGTAGAAACTGAATTCAAGAGTTTTTGACAGTTACTTGTGGATAACTTTTTGTCATGTGTGCACGTCATAAAAACGAGCTCTGAGATGGCCTTTGCAACCACAGCCGGACACAGCGGAACATCACAAGTTCATTCATGCGTTCTTTTAAATCACAGATGACTCATGCTTCAGATGTATTGAGTTAGTGTGACGTGTTCATCGATTTGACTTTCCTCTCTATTTACTCAATGTTTCCGTGGCATTAAGTTATATTAGGAAAACAGAAGCAGAGACGACACGTTTATAGCGATCAGCGGTGGCGATTGTACAGTCCACTATTGTCATGTAATGTTGACCACAGAAAAATGAATGTTCCAGCAAACTGTGTCTTACAATGTCTCAAAAGACACCGATTAATTAAGCAGCGAAGAAGTAGAGTCATTTATTTCCTTGTTTGTGTACAACGGACAGGTACTCCGGCTACCTCCCACAGTCCACAGACATGCTTAGTTCTTATTCTTCTTTTTTATTAAGTAATTAGTTGTGTAATGTAATGAAAAATGTTAAGTAGAATTTACCTCATTTATTTTAGTGTACCATAGTTGTTAAATTTAGTTACTCTTCACTCAAAACATGGGGTAAAATGTACACAATCAAATGAAGTGTTAGTTAGGTAGTTTTTCAGAGTGTAGGGTTAAACTTTTTGGTTTCATGACCTCGGTGAGTAAGCTAATAGCTTTGCATCCGCTACACTACTAGAAATTATGTCTTTAAAGGTGTAACCTTCATCATTTTTCATTGCTATGATGTATAACACCCAGGACAGTGATTCCCAAGGTGTTGGCCAGTACCCACTGGAAGGCCTTGAAGTTACTGCATGGGCCACGAGATTTCATAAACAAAAGAAAAAAACTTTTTTTTTTCAATTTCATAATTTATTATTTGTTCTTATTTTGTAGATTAATGAAGCCCCATTTTGACAGAATTGGTTTAGAATTGTGTTTATGAAATTAAAATATAATGAGGAGTGCTTCATCTGTGTCTCAGGTGCCAATCAGAGTTTTGTGATTAAATGTCTGGCTGGGCCCTGATCATTTTTGGATTTAAAATTTTCCAGAGTCTTTCTTAAATTTGAGAATGGCTAACCTAGGAGGTGATGACTCGTCATTAAAACTCGTCATCTGTGAAAACCAGATTTAAAAAAAGGTTTTTACAGGTTGAAAAAAAGGCTACCAAGATAATTTTTAAATTATTATATATTATTATTATTATTGTTTATTTTATTATTATTTACAAGCTCGGAAAGATGAGAAGTTTGCAAAGTCTTTGGTGATTAGGCCCCATCGTGAAGTCTTCATGTACTCGAAGGGGTAGTGAGGCCGAGAGCAGGATAGGATACCCCCTGATGGAGTCCACACACTGGTGGTGGTGGTGGTGAAGAAAGGATGCAGGATGAGCTGAGGAGCTGGACTTGGACACTGATGAGATGGATTGGAGGTGAACGGGGTGGAGGAGGGTCACAATGATCGAGCTGAAACGACGAAGAGAGGAGGACAGCTTTAAAATCTGACAGCAGCAGGATGATTGGTCGACAGACGTCGAGGCTAACTCCGGTTGGTTCCATAATCAGCTGATCACCAGACAGGAAGGACAGAGAGGGAGGGAGAGAGAACATGTGACGTGAATGAATGATGACTGAATGAATGAGTATGAACCAGTCTTCCTACTTGAACTACTTGAACTTACGCTGAGCTTCATTTAAAATAAAACATTTCTGTTCTGATGCTTCCAGCTGTAGACCTTCTGGAGGGGATGTTACTGCTGGACCCTGAGACAAGGCTGACAGCCAAGCAGGGACTGTCGCACGCTTTCCTGGCTGAATATCATGACCCAGAAAGTGAGCCGGACTCTGAGCCTTATGACGACTCCTTCGAGAGCCTGGAGCTCGCCGTTGGGGAGTGGAAGAGTAAGTATGGCTGCGTAGAAGAGACTGCAGGTGATGGTGACAGGGAGGTTGTTCGTTTTTCAATGCACTAATGAAGCCTAAACCAAAACAAAGAAAATATTAAAATCAAACTCGAGTGTTGTTATTGGACAATTTTAACATTTTCCTTTTTTTTAATCCAATCAGGTCTTATCCACATGGAGATCATGACCTTCGACCCTGATAACCCCAGTAAGACAGCCATGTAGGACGCTGTGACGTGCCTGCGCCTCCCAGTGTTATACACATATTGTAAAGGTCAAAAACACTGTTAAGCTAATGGAAACAAAACACATAAAAACGTCTATGTTTTTGTGTATCTAATATGTATGGCATTTAAAATGCCTTCTACTTGGTATGGTGGCCTGTACAGGACAATTGAAAACAGAGTGTAAAAGTGTATTCAAGACCATTCAGACCAAAAGTTATGTAAAGCTTTCTTGCAGCATGATTACATCAAAGTCAATATAAATATGAAAGTAGACAGTAGAATATAATTATTAGTGTTTCATGCTGTGGTGTGAAAGCCTGTTGACATAACCGAAATGATCTTACGGTCAAACTTTGGTCTGAACACAGCTTAAGGAGTTGTGCCAGAAATACAGTATATATGTTTTTATTCTTTAGTATTTAGACACACGTTTTAAAGAAGCAGCATTGGCCTGGCACCTCTGACTTTATCAGAAATACAGATTCAGCATTACACAAATTATAGTTCTGTTTTCTCATTTCAAAGTGTAAAGAATATATTGCAAAAATTATCTTAAATCAAAGTCCATTTGCCACCTTTAGTCCTGAAAGGTCCAACCCATCTTAATGAGATTCATCAGCAGAAAATCGGAAAAATGTTTCCGAGGTCAGGGGTTAACTTGCACCTTTTGCTAAATAATTACTCTAATGAACACAAAGTAGATGGTCAATAAAATGTGTTGAAAAGGAGGGAAAAAAGACAGGACATTTAGGATCACATAGACTCCATAATTGTGTTTCTTTCTTGACTTGTATAGAATACACGAATACTTTGTGAAACGATGACAGTGCTTGTAATAGACATAAAATATCCTGGGTTACATTTCATCTTACTTTATAAGGAGAGTTATTATAAATGTCTCATTTTTTTATTTGTGTCAATAAAAATAAAGATTAAATGTAAAGGCTATGGAGTGAAATTTCACTTTAGGACTCATTTAGAAAAATATGTAAGAAGGCGATGTAGACGGAGATGCATCTATTCATTTTATTTAGTCTGTTTTCCTGTGATAACGAGTAATTTCAGTTGTTTTCATGACATCTTGACTTATTTATCTTGATATCTCGAGATAACAACACTGTACCATCGTACCGTCAGATAACTCGTGTGATCAGAGCTGCAAAAACACAAAACAGACATAAAGAAGAAGAGGAAGGTATACTTTATCAATCCCCGAGGGGAAATTCACACATGCTACACACACGAAATTCACACACATGCACTAACAGGACCCCATAGATATGCATTAATGGAGAGATGTCAGAGTGAGGGGGCTGCACATGGATTGTGTCACGCTCAAAGGCACCTCGACAGTGCCCAGAAAGGGAACTGGCACGTCTCCAGCTACCAGCCCTAATTCCATACTTGGTCCATACCGGGTCTTAAACCAGCCACTCTCCGGTTCCAAAGCCAAGTCAGACTGAGCCAGCGTCTCCACAGTAACGGCAGCATGGCACGTCGTGGTCAGCCTATCACAGTGACCAGCCTGTTGTTTTGTTTTCTAGATCGCCAGAGTATTATCCTGTTATCACGAGAAAACCAGATTTGTTATGTGGAGATTTCGAGAAAAACAATGGAAATTACTCGTTCTCACCGGAAAATGGAGTAAATAAAATATATGGAAGCATGTCCACTTAGTAAATATGGAAATGTATTTTCAGTCATTATTCTTAACATTGCGTAAAATGACATGCTGGTGTTAAATGGCTAGAATGACTAAATAATGAATGGGTCTCTAGATTGATTCTATTTAAAAACCAGTGCCATAAAATCACCGGTCACTAGAGGGCAGCATCACATCATGGCAGAGAGTCTTTGAGGAGGAAGGAGAAGGGTTGTTTAAACTAATGCACAACGTCAGTGGGAGGGACACAATTTTTTGACGGAATAAAACTGTAATAAATGGAGACATCAATCTGGCTTCTAAATAAACTAAAATCAATATAATAATATTTTTTATTTAAAGGCAACATAGTTTAACTATGCAATCAATTTTCTATTATTCTAATGTGTTTTTGAATCACGTTGGTAAAGTTTGTTTCGTTTTAAAATTGTATAGGCTACACATTTTGATTTAATTATATTTAGGAGCCTCTCCTTCCTCTTGAAACGAACAAGCCTGTTTGCCATTCAAAGGTCAGACCTTAGCCACGACTGGCTGAATCTAGGATCGGTTATTCGGCCTTATATGTACGAGCCAGAATCGCCAGGAGCTACCGGAATGGTAAGTTTGTGACAACCACTTCGTGACAGCGACTTGACTACAAGCGAGTGCAAGAAGGCAGCCTGAGGTGAATGACAGTGATTAGTCGATTTCAGCCAAAGCGAGGTTCTACGTAGAAACCTGCAGCTGTTCTGAACGGCCCATTTCAGAGGCGACCTTTTTAAGAATGTAATTCTGCAAAAAAACACACAATTATGCAGTTTTCACTTTTTCACTGTGAACAACAAACACCCAAAAATGTGAAATCCATGAAAATAAGAGAATATCCATTTAAAAGAAACAATCTCGAACTTTCTCATGTAAATAAATGTCTGTTAAGTCTCTATCTATCGCCGAATGAGGTAACACAATGGTGACTGAGCCTGTGGCCCACTGATGAAAGCCTTGGCATGTGCAGTATCACAGACTGTCTGTGGTGACATTCGCCCAAAAAATCACAAAATCGCGTTTTCCATCAGCCAGCAGTGGTTGGTCTGCCAGAGAGGGTAGGTGGCAAAAATTGACATCTTTAAGATATGTATCTTTAAAGATAAATTATAAAATTATGATGTTAATTGTTAGTGTTTTTGAGCATCTTCCACTAGTAATAATTAGAAAATCAGAGAGCACTCTTTCCAATTTATCCAGACATGTACGGCTGGCTCCCTTCGTCCTGGTTCTAACTCTTGATTTTCCTCACTTTTGTTTGTGAGCTGTTTGCCATGTTATGCTTTCAGCATATTTTTTGAGCATGCAGTACCTTTGAGGTTATTTTGTAGAATATTCTGGACAGTATTTGTCATTGTTTTGGAATATATTTGCAAAAAGGAAGCATATTTGTCCATTCCCACGTTGATAAGAGTATTTAAAACTTGAAAAATATCTCTTTAAGGTACATTTACAACAAGTAAAAAATGGGCCATTAATTGTGAGTTAACTATGGACAACCATGCGATTAATCACGTTTAAATATTTTAATCGATTGACAGCCCTAATTTGTAGATATCTCTGGGATTTTCTTGCATCCGAATGATTGAAGACAGTGACTAATAAATCTGCACGTCAAAGCATGAACGTATATCGGACTCTGTTGTGTTCACAAGACATTACAAGCAATTACATGGTGAGCACATCAATTATTAGCTCATCTACGCAGCCCCTCAGATTTTTAGATTAATCTGCTTCACCATAACGGTATTCAACTCTAGCCAGTGCTAAAGTCTTCTTGCTATACAATAATATAATATTTAATGTGAGCTGACTCAATGATTATTCTATACAATTGTTCTCCAATTGCATTTGAACCATGTAAAAAATATATATTTGTTATATTACAATATCAAAGCTTTATTTTTTCCATCAGCATATCACTTCTTTTGTTCAGACCATAGACTATAAAGCAGGTAAAAATCCTCTGGGTCTGAAAGGTGAAGCCAATGTCAAAATGTCTTAAACCTGCATGTATTCGGACTGCCAGCAGGGGGCAACACCACTAGTTGCAGCAACAGACTGTATAAAAAGATGGCCGACATGACAACTCCCTAAAAGTGAAGCCAAAACATTACAAGCGCCCCCTGCTGACTGGCTGCAGTATAGGTCATAAAGCCCGCCTCCTCCATGTTAAAAGGTGGGACATGGGTCAAACTATAAAATAATACACGCCTGATAAATTTTTCTCAAACATGGTTTCTGTCATTATAGTTAGTTCTTATCATGCTGATTTATGTCCAAGTGTTCATTTTTCAGACAAGTTTACTTTTAATTAGTTATTTGATGCTGTCAAAATGATGATTGACAGCTCTGTTGACCAATACAGCTCCTGCAGCCAATCAGTTCTGGATTAGCAGAGTGGAGGACGAACAGCGAGACGTAACAAAAACAATCACTGCAGTCATTGAAGTTTCCATACCTGTGAAAGTTAACCTCAGACCAACACAGAGAAGCTGCTCTTTTGGTAAGTAAGTTCAGTTTGGTTAGCGGAAATGGCTACAGCGGCGCCACCCACCGATCTCTACAGCGCAGACTCTGGCTCCATATGACGACACCATCGCAAGATGGCAGCGCCTATCACAGGGGCTATTTTGGCATTAATTTCGTACAGTAGGAGCAGATGGAGACGCGTCATCCATCTATATATACAGTCAGTGGTTGCAACACCAAGTCTCATTTTACAGAAGCCTATGAGTCTATCGCCTCACACTACAGTGTATATCATTTAATGTTACAGGGCAATCGCATGCATATTTTAGATCCTTTGACAAGATTTAAAATAAATCAGCCGGTAACAGTTAAATATTGAATGGAGTTTTCAACAAGCTAACAGAGTTTAAGCTATCATTATCTCCTGCTAGCTAGATAGAGTTGATACAATCTGCTAGCATCAGTTGTTGTTTTAGCCAACACGTGGTGACTCAATATGAAAAGTCTGATTTTATTTACTAGTGAGTGAGATAAAAAAAGTGTTAAATATTACAATGAATCTCAGTTGTTACTCTGCCTCTGTCCACTGTATAGCAACACAAAGGGGGGGGGGGGGGATCAGGGCTTAGCAAACCCTCAATTATGAACCCAAATATTTGTATAGTTCAAAAGTTACTGTACAACAAAAAGAAGAAACAGAACTGCAAAAATGAATATGAAATCAGATTTATTCCAGGTATTTTGGTGGTACAAATTCAAGATAAATCTGGTTGTCCCAGTCAGCATTATCCTTGCTTCTTTTTTATTCAGTGTGGAAATGAAAGTAAAGGGTCAAAACACCATTTTTTTACTGCAGTGGAGAGCTCATTTTCTCTCAAAACAAGAGAAGAAAAAGAGGATCCCAAAAATGAAATGTGAGAGTTTAAAATGTGGCTGCTTTTGATGATGTCAGACTGCACAACAAGATGACAGAGACCATCTACAAAATCCTCATCTCCTGCTCTATAAACAGCGGTCGTCATTTTGTGTGCAGTGATTGTTGCCTTGTAAAGATTTTCTGTCGTGGCACTACAAGTATCGTCTTATCTGCATGACAGCACATCCAGCAACCAAAAGACAGCCATGCTGACTGATCCAAGAAAGAGAGGACCGACTCACATCCCTGCTGCTCTTTTTTTTTCTGATCTAATAACTCTGCCTCTACTTGTATTTCGATGTTATCTCTGACTCTCTCTGTGGTGCCAAGGTGGAAGGAGCAACACAGGACCTACATGTCAAATAGAGCTGTGCCTACATGGATCTGCCAGCTGTCACTGGTCAAATGCAAATGTTTCTTAGTCTGCTGTGTGTGCAGAGGTGGTGGTGGAAGCTTTTACTTTATGTTTGGAGGTACAAGAGGTGGAGAACAAAAGGAGGGAAGAAGAAGAATGAAGAGAGAGGCAACTGCTAGTTTTAAAGACGCCGGGACACTTTGCTGCTGCTGCTGGAAACACTATATCTGGTGCTGCCGCCGCTGCCAATGCCGCCGCCGCCGCCGCCGCCGCCCATCATCATCATCATGCTGCTACCGCTGCTGCCGCCGCCGCCGCCGCCACCGTAGCTGCCACCGAAGCTGCCACCATAGCTGCCGCCGCCACCGTAGCCGCCGCCGCCGCCGCCACCGTAGCCGCCGCCACCGTAGCCGCCGCCGCCACCATAGCCGCCGCCGCCACCACCTGCATTTACAGATGGCAGACATTTTTATTTCCTTAAATCTTGTGCTGTTTCGATGAAACTTTACAACTTCACAGTCAATTATTTCAGTTATTCTAATTACATGAACACCTTGAAGTTGGCTTAGAAATGACTTATTTGTTGATACGTACCACTGCTGGAGCTTTGCTGTATGTGGATGGTTGCCTGACCACCACCGCTGGAAATTCTGCAAAGAAGTACACAAATAAAAAACTTTAGCTGTTGAAGTTGCTTCCTGCACAATGTGATGCAATGCACTCTATGACTGAATGTCTCGTAAATCCAAAGTAGTTCAAATGTTTCAGTACCTGTCCTCCTCTCCCTCCAGAAGCTTCCTGTAGGTGGCGATCTCAATGTCCAGAGCCAGCTTGACGTTCATGAGCTCCTGGTACTCGCGGACTTGTCGGGCCATGTCCTGTTTTGCTCTCTGCAGGGCCTCCTCCAGGTCCCTGATGCGGGCCTTGGCGTCCTTGACAGCCAGCTCCCCACGCTCCTCAGCCTCAGCAATCTGGGCTTCCAGGTTGGCACGCTGAGAAGTTGGAAAGTAAGCAGAGGCTTCAGATTTTATATTTCTCAATCATAAGCATTTGTTTCTCATATTCACAACAATCATACCATTTAGAATGTTTTGTTGATAAGTCTATAACTGAATTAAAGGGAAGGCTATGCAGCTGTTACTGTTAGCTCACCTGTCCCTTGACTGCCTCAATCTCATTCTGGAGGCGGCTGATCATGCGGTTGAGCTCAGCAATCTCACTCTTTGTGTTGCGAACGTCATCTCCGGCCTGGCCTGCTGAGGTTTGCATCTCCTGGTACTAAAGCAACAAGATTACAAATAACTGTTGTTACAGATTCCACTTTTATTTGTAACTGCAGGACATGTGTTTTATTTTTGAGCTGTGGGTAAGGGTTACTTTCTCTCTACCTACCTTCTGCTGGTACCACGACTCTGCCTCTGCACGGCTTCTGTTGGCAACGTCCTCATACTGAGCCTTGACTTCGGCCACGATGCTGTCCATGTCCAGTTTGCGGCTGTTGTCAAGCGACACAGTGACTGAGGTGTCCCTGACCTGTCCCTGGAGCTCAGCCAGTTCCTGCACAAGTGACATATGTTAATTTTAGAAATTACATTTAAGCAGCACAACCTTAAATTTCTATTCTTTGTGTCTGCCAACCAGTGCCCCTTTTTATGTAGGGTCAAAGAAGAAGTGAAAATGAGAGGAAAGAAACAGACATATTAGGACTTTTCTTACCGTCTCATAGACAGCTCTGAGGAAGTTGATCTCATCCTGAAGGGCATCGACCCTGGCTTCCAACTCGACCTTGTTCATGTAAGCAGCATCGACATCCTGTCATCAGAGAAGAAAGAAGTGGGCATCGTCAAAGCTCCGAGAAAAAGGAATACATCCTTTCACTGGTGGATTGATGACAATTAAAATGGCAGATAAACACTTACCTTCTTGAGGAGCACAAACTCATTCTCCACAGTAGCACGCTTGTTGATTTCATCCTCATATCTGATGCAAACATGGAGATAATTAGCTGATAGGAAAAGACTGTGTGATTCAGCTACTGCAGGTCACCTGTGCTGGTATCAACTCACTTGTTCTTGAAGTCCTCCACCATTCCCTGCATGTTTCTCAGCTCTCCCTCCAGCTTGACCTTCTCATTGCCGAGCCCGTCCAGCTGTCTGCGCAGGTTGGCGATGTAGGCCTCGAACATGGCGTCGATGTTGGAGCGGGTGTTGGTCTGGTCCTGCATCAGGCTCCACTTGGTTTCCAGCATTTTGTTCTGCTGCTCCAGGAAGCAGACCTAAAAGTAAAATCATTTGCACAGTTTAGACTTACTGTCAGTTGGGGAAAGCGTTGAAATGGACGTAGCCACCTGGTCTTAAAAGTCGAGCAAATGCGGAAGTTCCTCCAACCTGTTTTCTTTCTATCTGGAGTTTATCATCTTAATAAATATATTATAGAAATAGAAAATAATCTATATCTATCAATAAGTGTACAAACTTCAAATAGGAGAGGTAGACTAAGTTTACTGTCACTTTTCTTCATGATTAGGCATGCTGACACCACGGTAACAAAGATGTTTGTCTTCTTTGTTTTACTTTACTCAGGTGATCCATTGAGCCACTCCTTTGTGTGACTTTCCCACACAGAAAGCAATATCAGCAGCCGCTGTATGAAAATGCCCCTCAGGGCAGAGATGTTGTAGATGCAACCCAGTCTGTGGGCTCTCTGCACAGTGGATCTCTAATGAGATCATTGTTTCAGAGTATCCAACATCCTGAGAAATACGTTTGAAAGATGCACCCGGAGAGAACGATGCTCTGGCGTCCGGCTGTGAACCCTACAAAAGGTGGAACCAATCCCTCCATTTTAGGTGTGTGTATGACTCTGTAAGCTTTTTTGTTTTTTTTGAAGGTGAGGCTTTCAATGCCACACCTTAGCCTCGCCCCTCACGTAAACCGCTTGCCACTCCCTCGCCTCCAGGATGCATACTTTCTCTGAGTGAACTTGTCTGCCACAGCCCTCAGTAATTAATGCTACAAGCCCGGAGCCATTAAGTGACACATCAATTGTGCCGATGCTTTAAAGGTAAAACATCAAATTAAATGTTAGGACACACGGACCCCACTTTCCCTGGCACTAATAAAGAATGTGAACTCTTTATTGCACATATTTAATTTTGAATTATTTCATAGTAAAGTTTAGAGAGAACAGGTAGGATCAGATCCCCTGTGTGATGACAGATGAGGCGTGGCATGCGCACACTGTGGAAAAAGCTAGGTTAGCATTTTCTCTCACAGGGTGTGGTTCTTTTTCATTTCTGTCTGAGAGTAGAGCACCCTCGTCTTAGGTTAAACATTAAAGTGTAGATCGGTCACTTAAATCATCGTCAAACAAAGTAATATAAAGACATTAATGCAGGGACTTTTGAAACAATAGCTCAAATGTTAATGCATTAATCCATTAGTAAAAGATAAGTTGGGTCTACTTCCCGCAGCACAATTTTAAGCTTGTGAGTTCTTGCAGCCATGGAAGTGGGCGATAACCTGATCCCTTCTCCCCCTCATACTGTCACCAGATACGACCATTCTAGTGTTTCCTGCCTCTCAATCTGCAGAGACAGCTGGCAAAGGGCCAATTGTGGTCAAAGAGAAGCTAGAGGAGCAGTTCTGCTTTTATTCCCTTTTATTTGCTGATGCAAAATTTTCTTGAGAACACAGTTTGAGACACTGCAGTTTCAGACGAATATATATTATATATATGTATCAGCTTCCACAGTTATGTCAAGCAGGGCCGTTCACATCATTCAGGTTTCAATCAGTTGCTGTGTAATATTTAATGAGCCCTTTGGAGGCTGTTTGTTGCAGCTATTCATGCTGGCACAAACCGATGGACAGTTCATCACTGCTGTGCATCCTGCATCTATTCCTAATATCATTTGTTGGTAAACCTAATGAACTTTAGCGCTCAGGTATCAAAAGTATTCTGGATTGAACTACTCTGTATGATACGTCGAGGACGATTTCAAATCAGATGTAACATTTTCAGCATTCTTTAACACTAGTTTGGGAAATAAAATTCGGACAGAACTTGTTTTAGTGGATGACTGAAAACAGACACTCACCTTGTCAATGAAGTTGGCGAAGCGGTTGTTGAGAGTCTTGATCTGCTCTTTTTCCTGGGTTCGGACAGTCTGGATGGTGGGGTCGATCTCAAGGGTCACAGGGGCCAGCAGGCTCTGGTTGCATTGGACGTTTGTGATCTGAGCCGGAAATCCTGCGCCCATACCTCCAAAATTGCCGCCGCCCATACCTCCAAAACTGCCGCCGCTCATAGCTCCATAACCGCCGCCGCTCATAGCTCCATAACCGCCGCCGCTCATACTTCCGAAGCCAAGGCCAAGACCACCACCACCACCACCACCACCACCAGCACTACCACCATAACTAAAGGAAGAATTGCCACTGCCATAACCATAACCACCTGCAGATGTACCACCTGACCTAAAAATGCTTACACTGGCAATTGGGGTACTTCTTCCTACAACAGCTGATTTTGAAGAATAACCGCCCGCGACACCCCTACTGTAACCACCACTAGCAAGGGCAAAACCACCACCACCACCACCACTGCTACCAGCATTGGAGTAGCTGGTCCTGACAGTTTGCTGTCTGGTGCTCATGGATCTGCTCATGGTTTCCTCTGATGTGGAAGGATTCGTAGAAATAAGGGAGAGCAGAGAGAAAGAGAGGCGCACTAAGAGGAGAGTCGAGTCCCTCTAAGTACCTTCTCACTGTCTGTGAAGGACTTTTATCTGCCTCCAACTTCGGAGGAGGTCCCAGTGAGCTCCACCTCTTTGGCACCTCCCCCCCCAACCCGCCTTTGATTACATGAATCCTGGAAGGTGCACTTGCAGGCAGGTAGATTCGCTTGGAGCAGCTCAGCCTGTCAGACAGGTAACAGTGCCACCCCTGTAAAGTGATCCTGGCTCAACACACCCAGGTGCTCGCGGAGGAATGGCATCAGAGCCGCGGGTTAGGAGGGGAGGAAAGACATGTTGGCAAAGGAGTTTAAACTTGATTAACCTGGAGGCTTTCTGAGAGGGGTTGGTGGTTGGAGGAGTTAGAGGGTGGGGTAGAGAGCTATATACTCACTGATCCATTATTTTCTGCTTCTTGAGATTTATCTATTTCAACTTTAAATCACACTTGATTAGTCCTACACATTCTGCAGAGCTGTTTTAAAGAAATTTGACCGTATGCATTTATTTTTTTGTGTACATGTAAACACGTCAATTTTTCAGTCAGAATCTGGGTTTATAGTCAAGTAGGCTTACGTATACAAGGAATTAGTGTTGCTGTTTTGGTGCATAACAATAAAAATAGGAAAAGAATTTAACATATATAGAGCAAGTCACCCACGGTAATAGTGGTAGTAGTCCTACTGTCAAGAAACCTAAAATGAAATAAATCTTAAAATAAAAGAATCTTATATGAATATGTCACCTATGTCTGTAATAATCAAAGAGTGTTGCCATTGGAGTGATCAAAGATTTACACTGTGAAATAAAGAGACAATGTGCTAGTGCATTAATGTAACGCATAAAAGCAGATTCAGAAGTTTTAGGTTCATGTAAAGTCACCATGAGGCTGGATTACAGTTTGGGTATTAAGGGATTTGGGGCAACAGGGCCTTATTCGTGGTGCTGCCTGCAGACAGAAAGGAAGTTTGCAGTATGCCTATAAATGAACAAATCACACCACAACACAATGATTATGGCATTGGAAATTGCAGCACAGTGACTATCCATAGAAAGACAATCCGAGTTTCATCTGCTTGTCACAGGTAAGACTAGAGACAATATGTTGGAGGGGATTTAAACACACGCTGATCATTTTTTCTGTTGTGCATTCACAAAATTCAACAAAATAAGCAACAACCCAAATAGTCACGATTGTTGTCACATTTTTTACTTTAATTTTTCTCTAGCAATTTTGCTGTCCTATTTAAGATTTATATATGAATGCTTTTTAATGCTCACAGCTTGTGTTGTATTGTTGAGTTAAAGGAAAAAACCTTGAAAATCCAACCAAAACTGCATGACGCAATACCATCATCAAATAAGTGAAAGGAGATACTTTTTGTTAACCATATGTAACCCGATCTTTCAGAGGGTAGAAGAACTCAACCATAATAATAAATAATAATAATACATTTTATTTGTATAGCGCTTTTCATGGTACTCAAAGTCACTTTACATAATTAAAAACAACTACAGAAACAAAATACGAACAAAGAAAGAAACACGATGAGAGGGAGAAAAAAAACACTCATCAGAGGTTAAAAGCAGTTCTAAAAACGTTGTTCTTGAGCAGAGATTTGAAGGAAGTCAGGTCAGTGCAGTCTTGGATGTGTTGGGGTAGAGAGTTCCAGAAGGAGGGGGCAGCTATGGACAAAGCTCTGTCACCCCGGGTTCGGTGCTTGGTTCTGTGTGGCGGAGAGAGGAGGTTTGCATCAGAGGAACGGAGGCTGCGGGAGGGAGTGTGGCGGTGGAGCAGATCTGTAAGATATGAAGGGGCCTGGTTATGGAGGGCTAACCAGGCCCCTTCATATCTTACAGACCAGTGTAACAGTGGACACATCTTTAGAAACCCAGAATAAGTTGCATTACATCGTGGAAAACATTAAATTGACAGAATCCTTAAAGGACTTTTGAATGTCTTTGGCGGAGAACAGAACCTATGTGGTATTGGTGAATGCATTTTGTTTGTTTATGGAGTTATGGTTACAAAGAAAGAAACTGATCTAAGAACAAACAGGGAAAGAAGCAAGAAATGAGTTTCAAATTCCAAAGCTGTTTGTTTGATTTCACCATCCTGTCATTAATGCGTTCAGGCCTGCAGCTTGAGGGCACTGCAAATACTATCTGCAGTACTCATACCGCTGTATGTCTTTAATAGTTTTGGATCTTAAACATTCAGTGAGTGTCACTACCTTTCCTAAGAGTTATGCATGTGAACATTTAATGCATCTTGTTAAACTTGAAAAAAGGTGATTTACAACTTTCTTGTTTGTCAGCTGCAGCTGAACATCAGGGGTTAATAGTGAACCTCATTTCTTGCTCTGTCAGAATTGGAACTGCTGGTGCCTGTTGAAACCCATCTGATTTAGGTGTTGGCTTCCCGGTCTCTGTTCTGTAGTAGCGTCAAAATGAGCTGTAGGGCATTAGTGAGTCACACCCCAACATAAAATGCCAGCACTTCACTCTCACTTCAACGTTCTCTCATGTATGAACTTAGGACAAATGGAGCATACTGTACGCTTATGTAACTATGCAATAATTAAACAGATTTGACATCCCCCTCCACAATAATGTTAATATCTGCAAAATGCAAACTCTTGACATTGTTTGCAGGTGCATCTGCAGTTATTTTACCTGTAATATATATATAAACTAAAGCACAGTTTATGCAGGGTTAAGGCTGCTAGATCCCCTTGGTTGTAGTTGGGGAAAGATTGTTGCCATGCACGCATTGAGACCCGGCTGGAGACGGAAACTAATCTATTGGAAAGTATCACAGCATTTACAGCTATTCTTCCCTTTATTCTCTAATGTTGATCCTTAGAGAAAAGAGCAAACAGCTCTGCAGACACAAGCATCAGCCTTGCACATTGTAGCAAATAGCAACAATTGAAGGAAAATTTGCAACGCAGGGACCATAAAAACCACAGGAAGTGTATTAGAAAAGACTGTTCTGCTCTGTAACACTAAAAACAGCATGTGTCCACAACTTGTGTTTGATGTTGAAATATAATTCATGTGATAGACTGTATAGAAAAGCTGTAAAATTAACCTTTTTTCTGTCAAGTAAAGAACAGATCACGACTGCAGAAAATGATGTGTCAAAAAAGGAACTCATCTTTTAGCTTTTTAACCTTTCCATAAAAACTGAGAGTATTATTCATTTTATTCAAAAGACTTTGGATTCTGAAATTAAAGCTTTTCACTTTTCCTTTAAGGCAGTGGCACCCACAAATCAGGTGCAGGATTGGACTGTATTTGATCTCACATGATATGACAGGTGACATTTCAGGCTGTCTAGTCGGTGCATGTAGAGGAATGCTCACAAGCTCATTTTCTCTGTGAGAACCAACCTGGAGATGGGAGTTTACTCTACTGAAAGTTGGCAAGAGAAACTGCCGAGAAAAGTGAGAGTAATTAAAGAAGGACATTCAAAGCTTACTATTTTCTGTTGCACACTACGACAGCCTTCCTTTTCCACTTGTATCTTCACTTCACTGTATCTTCAGTTGCATTTGACAGCAAACTTTTTGCCTGTTTACTTGTTTTACCTGTACATGTATCTATTTAGCCCTGCACTGTGTGCCACACCTCCGTGGTCAAGCCCATCGAGACACATTGAAGACGAGTAGTCTCTAAGACACATGTAATCACTTGATTTTCTTTAGGGTGTATGACACTAATTATCCATTAGAAAAGTTGCCCTTGTATTGTTGTATAATCCACAAGGCGCTGTGAATGTAAGCCAAACCTTATTTCACAGTTCAAAGCTAAATATCTTTACTGCATAAACAGAGGTGTATATCGGTGGCGCATTTAGGAGGGTCAACAATAATGGAACTCCACCTGTGTGGAGAACAAAGTATGTGATATGAAATGTTGCTACACTTTTTTATGTGATTTCCGTCAGGGAGGCTGCAACCTCAGAAAGTGTGCTGGGATCCAAAACAAATGAGTGTACTAAAAATGAAGACAATGTGCTGAAAACCCAAGGAAAATGGAAGCTTAGGGCGCTGGTTTAGCTCAGTCTACAGAGGCTACAGTCCTCGTCGCACTGATCGCAGGTTCGACTCCCGGTCTCCCGATCATTTGGTGCATGTCATTCCCCACTCTCTACTCCCAACATTTCCTGTCTATCTTCAGCTGTCCTATAAATAAAGGCAAAAGCCAAAAAGAAAAAGAAAATGGAAGCTTGGAATCTGATTAATTGTATGGGGTAATTGTTGCTGATTGAGAGATAGCTTTGCAGGAGTAACAGCCACAACTGTAGCCACTGTTCGACAGCTAGCTCAGTTAGCCAGGCAGCAAGTGGTACTGTTAGTATAGCTCTCATCTGTGTGGGCAGCTCTTGGCACAGGCAGAGTGCGAGTGCCGACACCTCTAACCAGGGGTGGAAGGTAACAAAGTAAATTTACTTGAGAACTGTACTAAGTACATTTTTTGAGTATCTTTACTTTGCTTGAGTATTCTTTTTTTGGGGAAAAATTACTTTTATTCCACTACGTTTGTGAGACAAATATCGTTCCTCACTACATTTCTATGAAGATCTTGTTACTCGCTACTTTTGCTCTGAAGTCGGCTGGTGAATTTTAGTTAAAGTTAACTTGAGACAACTTGAGACAAATTCTCTTGATGCTGTGTCACGAAAACCGTTCAACATTCAGATTTCCTGACTTCCTCGAATTCCTCAGAAATGATCGATCCGACCTCTGTTCAACAAACTTCTCTTTTTAAAGTAGTTTTCTTCTCCTCTTGAGGACAGACCTGACAAAGCTTCATTTTGACTTTTTACAAATCTGCATCATGCAAAGGTCAGACCCGTTAGTTTAAGTCCACCACAAGAAAAACTGGTTATTTGCCTGTAAACAATGCAGCGCGCAGAAAAGGAAGTATTGACTGGAAGTTGTTTATCGCTGGCTACATGCCCCGGCATGCCCACCGTTGTCCCCAGAGGCTCTATTGTTGCCAAACTACAGCCGATAGGATCCGAGATTGGACAAATAAAGAGATGACACAACAGGCCGGAGAGGAGTGTGAGGTAGGTCTGGCATCAGTAAGCGCTCACCTCTGGAGTGTTGAACTGGGGGTTTCGTGGGGTCAGCCCTGGCAAGCCAGGAGCCACAACCCGGCAAGCAAAAAAACCTTGCTACTGTTTTCCCTCTCGTCTGACTGACCTCTGTTGTGTTTGGGGCTCACTGTGGGCCTAAACCCACAGAAGCCCCCACACGGCATGTTTAAAAGCAGGTTAAATACTTTACTTTGTTCAGATTAAAATTTTTCACTAAGATATTTTTTTCCACTGTGTCACACATGTCAATATGCATATTCTGCACTAGTGCTTGTGTAATTGTGTAGTTGACCTGAACATTGCGTTGGCCTGTGAATGAACGAAATGAACTTCATAAATAAAGCTTGACTTGACTTTCCAAATCCAGAAGTATGAATCAATACAAAAGCTTGCACTTGATTTACCCTAAAATGTTCAACTCCAAGCATGAGGAATTGCTTAATGCTTTGAAATGCTACCATTTCACCTCTGTGTTCCGAGTTGTATTGGTGCATGTGTTTGATGCGTTCTTAAATAAACTGAGCAAAGATACGGCTTACTAAAGATAGAATCTGTCATTCTCCCGGTTGTTAACTCTTACAGTATCACTGTTTGGTCTTGACGATTCATTCCTGTGGGATGTGTTTGCTCAAAGATCAGTTTGTTTATCTGAATAAGTCCCCTCAAGGCAATGCATGAAAGGTTGAACCACCAAACATAGTTAACAGCAGCAGCTAAAGAGCACGACGTGTTGTAACACTGCATAATGTATTTTTGCCCTTAAGTGGCAATGAATACACATGTAAGTTTTAATGTTGTTCCACATACTGTAAGTAAGTATTGTTGTGTTATTTATGTCATCTGGAAAAAAAGCATGTATTTTTTAAGAAATTGAATTTAAATTTACATTATTTTAGTGATGTTGTGGCGGGGGATTGTGTGGAAAACTACGTCAGCTGCAGCTGAGTCTGTGTCCTTTAAAGTTTCTGGCAGAGTGCCGAGTCTCCCTGATGGTGTCTGACGCTTTACATTAGGAACCATTGAAAACTTAACCAAAATGGTTAATGTTTAAGTGCAGGCAGTGAAATTATAGGTTTGAATAAATAGTAACCTTACGCTTCTAATGAAACTAACAAACATTCCTTACATAACTAACAGACAATACATCACCTGAAAAAAAGCAGCTTTTTTAAATAAGCAAACATTAAAGTGATAATCTCAATTTAAATAAATGTCTGTTAAGTTACTATCTATCGCCGGACTGGGTGTCTGGTGCGACTTTCACAGGAAAAAATCACAAGTGGTGTCAAGTTAGTGACGCGTTTTCCATCAGCCAGCAGTGGTTGGTCTGCCAGAGAGGGTAGGCGGAGCTAAGCGGCTCCTTTTCCGGTCTCTGCAAGTGTTGTGAGTAAACAGTAAACTACTATGCCTGAACAAACAAAGAAAAGATGGATGACTGGCGCCGGTTTCATACAGGAATTACAGGTGCTATATGTAACTTTCAGGAAATCCTCATTCATAGCGACACGGTCGGCCGTTGAGGGAACTGCAGTCAACCTTCTTGTACGCGCTCGCACGGACACTCGCACGCATGAACTAGCATCCGGGGTTTTTGCCGAAGACACACGAAACTGAGCATGCTCAATCTTGGAACTCATCGGCTCTGTTTACTTTTCACTGACGAGACGTGCTCATTGACCGGCATCGTGTTGTCCAAAATCAACACTGTTTGTCATAATACCTAAGTTAGTATCATGTTAGGTGGCGAAGTTAATTGTCAAGCTAGACTGACAACACTGACAAACACACGCGGATAGTATTTTGGTTGTCATTACGTAAGCGAGCATGCTAAGGTTAGCCAACTAGCTCTAACATAACTACACTGCATGGATCTGGCATTATGCTATGTAACCAAACGGCAAATTACTCAATTACCAGATAAGCCCAAGGAGTCTGCGTGAGTTAGCTGATATTATCTACTCAACAGTGTTTTGCTACGTTGCCTAACCGGCAAATTATCTGCAATAGCACACAAGCTAACGGTAGCTTGTTGCTAGCTTACAGCTGGCTGGCTAACCTTAGCCTAGGCAGGTAATGCAGTGATATTGGCGAACAGAAAACAATCGGTAGTTATACATATTTGATTTGTTCTGCTACATCATTTTCTGTTGGCCAAAATCAACACCGTTTGTCATGTTAGCTGGCGAAGTGACATAGTCAGATAGTATTTTGGTAGTCATAACGTTAGCTAGCATGCTAAGGTTAGCCAACTAGCTCTAGCATAAATACAGTGTATGACTCCGGCATTGTGCTTCGTAACCAAATGGCAAATTACTTCGGTGAACCAGCAAATCATCTCAAGCATCAGCGAACATTAGCCAGGCGGGGCAGGGCGGCTGGAGAGAGCTGGGATGAAGCGCTCGTGCTGTGAGAGAAAAAACGTTACGTCAATCGAAGGTCTCCGTGGTTCGCATGCCCTGCCGATGTTGACTCTAGTTTTCCTCCTGACGTCGATCACATTCCTGTTTGGTCAGACGGGCTTCACTAGATAAAACTTTGTTGTTTATTCTTGTGTGTAGTTTGTGTTGGTGTTGTCGTGGGTGCCTTGTTTGTTGGCATCATCACCATTTCACAGCCTGCGTTGTCTCGTGTTGCACACTGTTGACTGTAGTGGCGTAGAATGAGCTCTCAGTATAGGTACTCGCGAACGCGCAGATACGTCACTTCCTCTTGTTTCGCAGAAAAACCGTCCCGAGTGCTGTACATAAAAATCAGCCCACAGGTTGTTAGGACAAATGGAGGAAGTTGGGGAAGGTCTCAATTTATCAGTTCAAAGGCAATAAAAAATGATATTTGAATATATGTAAAATCTTACATACAGCCCCTTTAAACCCTGGTCTTTATTTGTTTAAGTCCTCTAACATCACTGAGCATCCGGAAATGCCGTTAGAGGGGTACCTCCAGTTTCATATTTTAGTATGTTGGGTGAACCATTGGGGTTTGCAGGTACCCCAGTTACAAGGATTCAGTCTAAAGCTGTTATGTCCTGCAGAGCTCTTGATGGACAGTGCAGTCAGTGATGCAGTACATTTCTACAATTAAGGTGTGGTGCTGCTTACATCTGAGCCAGTTCTACTGCTCCCTACTCACACACACACACACACACACACACACATACACACACACACATGATTGCCTTGTTCTACAAAAGCCACTACAAGGGAGTGTTAGTGGGCCCAGTCCATCAAGCCAGAGGGGAAATCTAGTAGACTGTAAGTCTGTAAGAAAGGAAGATTAAGAGGGATGCCACACCTTTAGATGGGTTAGGAAGATATGCTGAGGTTAACCACCGTTACTGCAACGTTCCCTCTTTGTGTTCAAGTTTATGATAATGAAACAGGTAGTGATTATGAACCTAAACATACAGCACAAGAGACAGGTTTTAGACAGACAAGGCCATGTCTGTACACTGATCTAAACCCGACTCAACATGCATTTAATCACTGAAGACCATAGTGAGGGGAGAAATCCTAGTAAAAGGAAGATACAGGTCTGGTCATGCTTATTCGTAATGGTTGTGTGTAACTCTCCTGCTCAAACAGACTGTAGAATATAAAGTGAGAGACAAGAGTAATGCAGATTATGATCTTAATACTAAAGTGATGACCTTACTGCTTCTTGCAAACCATGAATGTGGCACAAGAAGCATCTGTCAGCATTCTGAAAATGTGCCAATCACAGAGACACACCCTTCTTTCAGCTCTAATCTTCTGCAACCACACCCAGTACTACAACAGCCTGAGGGCAAACTGGCACAGAGGAGGCAAAGCTGAACTTGAAGGTGGCACTGCCTCGCATATTTCTCTGCTGCTTTCATTGGAGAGCAATAATAGGGTAGATCTGTGAGCGTGTTTTTATGACTGTTTTTGCACGAACACAAACTTTGAATGTGCGTTATTTTGTACAAACTGCAGCAGTGTGCGGCGTCCTGCAGGTTACATTGTGTGTGCTTGTGTGTGAAGGGTTAACTCGTGAGACTAGCATCAAAGAAGTGGCTGTTAATGAGCTCTGGGAAAGACGAGCCACACCCTGGCAACAAAACCTGCATCCTGAATGTAGACAGGTAGACAAAATAATGTAAGCACGTCATCAAAAAGGGCTTTTACCTTGAAGCAACCAAATCTGCAATGACTGCTACAGTCACTCCCCAGCTCGCTGATATGTCTGAGTGTATCAAAAGGTTCATTTTCACTCCTTAACCTGAGACATCCGGCCTCTTTTGATTTAGCTAACATACCTAAAAGTCTTCTTTACTACTGAAAATGTAACAAGGACAATACTTGTTTGTTTAGTGAAAGATATAACTAGACCTTAACTGTAATGATGGAATCTTGTGCACAATATTCATGAATTTATACCAAGCTAAATGTGGCGATCAATTGTTGATATCAGGCGATGTTTCCTGCTCCTACTAACGGGTAAACCTGATCATTTTGTGCATAAAAAAATGTTTACATTCAACAACATTTCTCTTGAGGCTGGACATCATACCACAGGGTACGATGCTATCTCTTTATTGGTTTAGGGAGTCATAGATCAACATATGTGTCTTTAAAGGGCTAATCTCCAAGATCTCAGTTTTGTTCTCTTTGGCGGCACCTATGGCGATAAACGGTAATTGCAGGAGCACACTTGCCAGATATCCAGACAGTGCTGCATGTGTGACGTCCACGGTTGGCTCCGGTTGTAACTCTTGATTTTCCTGGCTGACGGTCGCTTTCCTTTTCAGACTGTTTGCTTCATCTGAGCGTCGAGTTTGTTTCTTTTTCTTTGGATTTTCACTTCTTGTTGAAGTTGTATCTGTAGTCATCCATCTTTTCTTAGTTCAGCCATAGTAGATTACTTTTTTCTGCGAACGTCGCCACAGACACCCAGTTTGTAATACTGCAAATGCAAAGGCTTTCATCAGTGGGCAATCGGCTCAATCACCATTGTGGTACCTCATTTAGCGATAGATAGTGACTTAAGGGTATAATAAGTAGGATTTTCCAAGAAAAATAAAATATAGACTTTTCAAATATAATATAATATAAATCATCACTTATGGGCCTCTATACATGTGTGTTGGTAAGTGTGTGTGCAGACCCTTGTGAGACCCTTCTCTCTGCATCTATTCTGTTGTTTTGCTCTGCAGGGGACGTTTACAGCAGGGGGCGCTGTTGTGGTTCCCTGAGCCAATCACAGCGTATAGGTGAGTGTGGGAGTGGTTCAAATTAGCAACTTGGGCCCCATTTAGACCGGCGAACATGGCGAAAGAGCGATGCAGAGTTGGCCTTCTTTCTGTTGGACAGGTAGGTGCCTCAAACGGGGCAGGACAAGCTAACCGGCGGTTAGCATGCTAGCGCAAAGGTAACCGTGATGCTGTCGGTGTTAGCTCAGCGAGGTGGGCGTGTTCTGGCACAAGAGAGTGAGAGTGAGCTTCTGGTGACGAAGAGCCCAGGAGGAGAGGCCCAGTTTGATTGTGTTGTTGACAAAATTAAGGAAAAATCCTACTTATTATACCTTTAACAGACATTTATTACATCTTTTGCTGCTGAAATATGTTAAGCAGCTAGTTGCTAACTGTGTCTGCCTGCTGTTTGATGCAGAGCTGGTTGTGTTCATGGTGCTTTCTCACTGAAAAACAGATACCTGCTGCTGCTGCACAGGACGCTATAGGAGCAATGCAACAAGACAATAGCAATACGCAGGTCACACAAGTGCAGTGAACAACAACAGTAAATTGATGCAAACAAGCTAAGCTAAACAAATAGGTGAATGTCTCTCTAAAGTTCTGTCAATAAGAAGGGGGCTGCAAACTGTAGAGTCATCACTACGAGCAGCAACTGTGCAACACAATTTAAATTGATAAGCAGCTACGAGACTTTAAATTGAAGATTCTCATTGCAGGTGTGTGATACTGAACGGTTATAAAAGGTATGACAGGCACGTGAACTGGATCAGAATCACACCGACATATACCTGTTTATACAACTAGATTCACCTGAGGCCTCTGATGAGCCTGTTCCATATCATAAATCACACCGCATATGCGCTGACACTGCACGACAGCTAAGTGAACACACACAGTACAGATTGTTTTCATGAAAGCACTCGTGCTGATGTGCGTGTGTGAGTGACATGTATGAGCCGGAGAGGACTCATCCTCAGTGTGTGTGCTCACTCTCAAAGCATGAGGCAGCTTGTCAAAGTTCATACATTTATGATCATCTTGAGCAGCTGCACAGTGACACCGTCCCCTATAGAGCAGGCTGCCCTGAAGCTGTGATTCGCCTGAGCGTGTATCTCTCTTTGCTTTTAAGGTACAAGGCAATGTCTCAGCAGTCTTTTTATTACCCTTGGTTGGACCGCATTCACATTCAAGCCAGTTCTGGTACCTTTTGCGGTCTTACTTTGTAATAACAAAAAAGTGATTTCAGTTGTCATTTCTTTTGTGTTGTTAATTAAAAACATTTTTCACACGACATGAAATAAAAGCCCTCCTAACCTCCCTCCCAAACCCGCCTCTACGCCCTTCATCCTGTTCAGCTTTCAGATATATTTTGCGTTTGACGAGGCGTTTCCTCAGGTTACACGTTACCACGGCCAGCTTTGCCTTGCACATTAAGAATATTCAATCGAGTATTATCTGTGTGAAGTTTTACAGAGTGTACCCACACTTGCTACAGCTTTGGGCTCGTCATCGCCCTGACTTGCTGCAACTTGAACGAGATGCAGCAGAAACAATGTCTTGCTCGATGAGCTCACCATTACAAATATTCGGCACTGATTGATTAAGTCAGTATTCTGTGGTGCCAATGTAATTCAGGTACCCTTTAAAAGTAGCAAGCTTGGTACCCAACCCTGATGCTTGTGTTTTATTAACGCTTTGAGGGGTTTATTGCTGTGATTCCAAACTGTCACTGTGTCACTCCCTGAAATAGCTGAGGGTTATTAATGTGACAGCCTCCGTTGTACAGTATGCACACCTGCACTCAACAGCACTTCAACTTCACTGCTCTGTCAGCTTATATTCCAGTTTGTGTGAATGTGGTCGGTTGGGGCTGGGGACGTTTTTTGTTTTATGAAAGTGTGCTCACTGGTTATGTGGAAGCACGAATTGTTGCTTATTATAGGGGAAAATATGTCTTTATGTGAGCTGTCTGCAGCTTGAAACTGTGTGCAAATTACGTTAGCTTCAGATGAAGGTGCTTTATAATGCACCTGGTTTTACCCCTGCAGGGTTAAGAGACATTATGCAAGAGCCTGCAAGCTAAAGTGTGGAACCTGAACAGAAAATGTGTTTATTTGTTCTTCAGTGTCGACCACTTGTATCACTTTAACTACAAACCAAATTTTACATGGCCCACCCCAACGATATGTGTTATTGTTAAAAATCTGATCTTTTATATTGATTGACTGTTAAAGTAGCTTAAATGAGCTTAAATAATAAGTAAGCCAGACCCATATATTTGTTGAATTTGCAGATGTATCAATATAGTTTCTGTTGGACAATAAATAACAAGAAGTTGCTGCACAGAAATACAAAACAGTCTCACAATTATATGTTACTACGTAAATAACGATTTTTACACTGTCAAATATCCTTAGTAACGTTTAGATTGGTGGCAAAAAACATCGTAAAAAATCATCTAAAACAAGATTTTTTTGTTCATGTTAAATTGATGTGCATAAAGGGGGGGATTCACTAAAGCATAGCGCAGCTTTTGCGCTGCTAAACCTGTGCAAATGACACAAAAAGACGCCTAATTCTGAAAGCACACGCAGAGGGTTAAATGCACCCCAAAGTGCACTGCAGAGCAAACAGCGTCTCTGTGCTCCGGTGACATTTGCATGTTTTTAAATGAGTCAGTATGCAGATGTTTGGGGCAAATTTTGCCCCTTTCTATGTAAATGAAACTCGTGTCAAAAAGCAAATTCACAAACAGCAGCGCTAACAGCAGCGTGCAGTTAGAGTGAAAATATTACCATCTCCAGGGAGCTGGTGGTAACTGCGGCACTCTGCGAGGCTCAACGCCGGCACACGGGCACAATTTGTGTGGAGACGGTCTGGAGCCGTTACGCATGACAGGGATTATTATATGGACAGGCTGTGATTGACATCTGTCGAGTCTGGACTTTACAGTAAACTGTTAAAAGAGCTGCCCCCTCCTCTCCCTGCTCATCATCGATCTGTTCATGGAGTAGAGATTCTTCACTGTGCGCTCAGTTTATGCCTGAGAGCGCGACTCCCTGCAGCAGAGGGCGGACGTGCAGACAGCTTCTCTCCACAATCAGACACAAAACAAAAGCTAACCGCACGGATCTGCGAAACATTATGGGGGTGTTTGCACTTGAGCAATTTGCTTTGTGAATAGGACCTTGAGACAGAACAGATAGCGGGTTCAAATGACGCACGATTTATGGTGCTATCAGCGGCCGCCGATTCATTCTTAGTGAATTCACCCCTTAAATTGGTAAAAGAAGATACAAATAAATAGGAAGAAATGAAACAAAACACAGGACATTGCATAAAACCAAGTCTACAAAGTGAGTTTTAAGAAGTGATTTAAAAGATGTCACTGACTCTGCAGCTTATCTCCTAAGGCAGGTCGTTCCAAAGCAAAGGGGCCCTGACGGCAAAAGCACGGTCACCTTTAGTTTTAAACCTCGACTTAGGAACGAGCAGAGCCTGAGGATCTAAGGCTGCGAGCAGGCTCCAGTGTTGTAGCCGAGTCACCAAAGAAGAATCCATTATCTGAGTCCGAGTCCTCAGGGTTTAATTATGATCAAACTAAGCTGAGCTTTAACTCTCTATCATCTGTGACCCTCATGTTCAGACTGTACTCTGGTCTTAGAGGGTGTGATGTTGTTAAAACACGGAGCCAAATGATCAATAAACTATTCTAAATGGTGTTGAGCAGCTTTCAGGTGATTTCTTTATGTTGTATTGATGTATGAATGTATTCTTCAAATATTTACTTTAAAAGATTAGAGAAGCTGTTTATAGTAGTTATAGTTGTTTCCATGGTTACAGTAATGTCATTGCAGAAAATGTCATGGGACATTTAAGCAGCAAAACTAGAGACTAATTGAAACTGTTATAAATTGACAGGACAGAGGAAACCCCGGCGAGAACTGAATAAACTTTTAGCCTCTTGAATAACAATCTGAAGACAGCTCTGATGGAGCGCAGGATTTATAAGGAGGGCCGCTGTTACACGTTATTTAAGTCAGCAAGTGAGATATATTTAATGAGTAAAGTTTACCTGCATTACCTAATTTTCAACAGTAACAATTGCAACCCAAAATAATGTAATAAAATCGACCCAAAGATAGTTCTTGGCTGCAGGGCCAGGGTTGATTGGTTTGAGTATTGGCAGTGTTGGTGTGCCATGGGGGTTGGAATGAAAGTGTTTATATTTATTAGTTAGATTGAGCATCATGAATTCCTTAAAGGCTGCATGATGGCGCAGTGGTTAGTGCTGTCACCTCACAACTCTCAAATCAAATCAAATCAAACTTTATTTATGTAGCACCTTTCATGCAAAAAGAATGCAACACAAAGTGCTTCACAGAGAAATTAAAAACATATCACAAGAATGAAAAAACATATCACAATAATACAAATACTGGAAACCTGCCCCTCCCGACCCACCCGCAGAGGCACACATACACTTTATCACACAGACAGACACACATGTACACGTATGCACATACACACTCACACACATACACCCACCCACACACGCACGCACTCAGGATAAAACATGGTAAAGTGACATGGCAGGACACTGAAGAACAGGTGAGGAAAACGCCACCTATGGGAGCCATCCGCACTGGGAGGGGTCACAGTCTACTTCTGCAGGGAGTGCCACCCACAGAGACCACCCCTACCCGGAAAGACCGGGATAGACTTCGCACAAGGTGCAGAGCCCCACGGTCCTCCGGGCCTGAGGGATCTCCAGGACGACGTCCCCGTGGGCAGACCAGACACAACTCCCAGTGTGAAGGGCTCCCATGAGGAAACATGAAGGTTCATGGTTCGAATCCCGGTACAGACGAAGTGGGCTCGAGTTTGCATGTTCTCCCCGTGTGAGTTTCCTCCAGTGCTCCAACTTCCTCCCAAAGACATGCTCGTTAGGTTCATTGGTGATCTGAATTGCCCGTAAGTGTGAGCGTGAAGTTGTCTGTCTCTGTGCCAAGTGTTATTATTACTCATTTTTATTTAGTAATTAGTTGTGTAATCTAATGAAAAATGTTGTGTATAATTTACCTCATTTATTTTAGTGTATCATAGATGTAAAATGTACGTACTCTTTACTCAAAACATTTATAAAATCTATTCAGTCAAATAAGGTGCAAATTGTTACCTCAATTTTATTGAGTAGATTCTACAGGTAGTTTTTTATATTGTAACAAAGCTGCTGTGTTTGATGGGTGGGAAGTAGAAATACACTTCATTCTACATTTTGAAAGTAGCAGAGGAACTGCTCCCATGGTTCCAAGTTCTTGAAGGTTGCATAAAAGACTAAACAAACATACAAAACAAGGCTTCAATTATCGAGTGATAGGTATTAATGAAGTCGATTCACAGCGACTCACTGTTTATGCATCTCTTTGTTCCTCTATTTGTTGATGTTGGCAGAGGTTTGCCTTCAGTTCATAAGAGTTAAAAAGTAGTGTATATGCTCAGACGGCTTTTTTTAGCCAAACTGGCAAATAAACAAAGAACCATTCCACGTGTGCCCCACCGTGCCCCACCCTGCCCCACACCCTTCAGGGAACTCACCCATCATTCTGCACCCAACAGATGTGATAATTATTACTTCTTTTCCCATGCTGAATCGCCTCAACGGGAAATATCCTGGTGAACAAGCTTTCTTTTTTTTCCGCAAATGTTTTCATTTACTCTGCAATTAAAAGCTGCTCCTCCCTTAAACTGTGTCCAAACTCTTAAAGACAAACATCTCAGTTTAGCCTTAGCAGATACAATATGATGCAGTATGATTCAAACAAGAATAAAGGTACGTTAAGAGCTGGCCAGACACTGGTGTAACCTGTCAGAGTGCTCAGTAGACTTAACAAGGACCAGTCTGATACCCACTATGGGGCCTAATGACCTGTGAAGACCTTACGCGGCGAATAAGAAGTATCTTGTTTCCAAAGGGAGGCCAACGCAGAGAAGCCTTAAAACTGCATTCTTTTTAATCGCCAGCAGGGCACAACTTCACCCTCCAGTTGCATGTAATGCTACCAGAAAACCACGATACCACTGACAGCTGCAAAAATGGCCACTTCTGGCCCCCTTAATGCAAACTCAAGGCTTTAAAATTGTAGTCTACAAATCAATCAGTGACACCAAGTTGGCTACGCCCACTTCTTATATACATTTTATTTAAAATCAATACTGAGCATGCAAAGGAACGCCCTGCAACATTTGACTCCATATCACTGACATTGTGGGTACAATGATCTGTGTCCACCTCGCAAACACAAACCATATCCCTGCATAATTAGATGTTATGAAGCCGTCAAACTGTCATATTTTAATATATCTGACACTAGTGTGTAATAATAGAGTTTCCAGAATACTTTTGGGGGGGGCTTTAAAGCCCCTAAAAGTGGAGATTGGGGAGCTCCTCTGACTGTGCTGTTATCTGCACTTATTTATAGATATCTTAATAAAAGCTAAATTGATGCTAAATGTGATAGCTGATTGGTTCAGGGATAGTATTTTGGCCATTGTGTTCCACCTCTAGGGCAGAATGTCTTTATTGCATTTAACCAAAGTCTGCTCTGATGTAACTGGACAATACTACTTGGACTAAATCAAATCAAAAAACACTTCCAACACCATAAATGTTGCCCCTCATCTACAGATTCTGTGCAGTGTTTAGCGCTATTGAATCACAGCTAGAAGGTCACTGGTTCAAACCCCGGTTTGGGCAAAGACATGCCTGTAAGGTTTATTGGTGACTTTAAATTGCCCAATTGTGTGAGTGCGAAAGGTTGTCTGTCTCTATGTGACGACCAGTCTAGGGCGTACCCCGCCTTATGCCCAAAGACAGGGTGACCCTGAACAGGATAAGCAGTATAGATGATGGATGGAGCTTAGGGGTAAGTATGTGCTGCAGATGGAACTTATCCAACTTGAACTAGTCCAGTTGTATTCCCACTTCTATTTCCTTTTCTTTTCAGTTTTGTGCACTGCCCCGTTCCTCTTGGAGGGTTACGGGCAACCCTAAGGTGGCTCTATGAGGCCAACAATTATCCGCAGTCTGACCCATAAAAGGGTAAATATGTAATATAACACTCAATACATGGGATTTATTAAAGGACACAAAAACAGCCAAATCATTCACGAAAGACCAACAAAATCAACAAAACACAACCACACAAAATCCTGGTCTGAGAGGAAGAACCACAGCATTCCCGATCCCGAAGCCTCTCCTCTGATGTCAATGCAGGTGTCTTAGATACTGTTCCAAGGCCAGGTGCACCTCATTAACATGGAAAACAGAAAAACATACAGCAGTAACGTGGAGGATAACGAGTGGTGGCCATCTAGCCCACCAAATGGTCCCCCAAATGTATTAGCGTTTGCAGATGCAGACTCAAAGCGAGAAGAACAACGCTTTGCCAGCGGTGGCAATGTGGCAGGAAATGAGCTCATATCTCAGCAAATAACCATTCTTAAAAAAAATGTTTAAATCACTTTATATGTATTCTTCTCATCAGGGGAATTTATGATTGGATTGTTATAAAAGCATTTAAAAAAACTGTGGTAAAAATGTCGACCCCTTCCCCCTGTAGCGCTGCACTTAAGGGACTCACCCAGTCAAAGGCACTTCTACAACTATTGTTTGTGCCAAAGAGGGAACTGTGATTGGGCCTTCTCGTTTCTCCATGAGTTCTCATCTCGAGCCAGTAACTTTCACTTTGGCATGTGTCTTTAAAAATGTTTTCATAAAGTGACCGTGGACTGATTTATTATTGTATCTACTTTCTCCACCCCAACCAACTAAGGCTTGGTTCCCTGGGGCAACTAATGGACCGGCTCTGTCAAGAAAGAATGCCAACCACCTCAAGGTAAAACCACACCTCTCACTGTATCCGTTATAAGCGCAGTATATTTTTTACTCCCTCTCCTTCTCTGCCAATCATAACTTGTTCCACTCATTCCGCCTCTAGCATACTCCAAAAGGGCTGCCAGATAAATCGAAAGGTTACAAGCATTAACTGCATGCCACTGGAGTCATTATAATGAGTGAGCAGCCCTTTTCTGTGGGCATCAATTGATGGATATGTCTAAATGTCAAACCTGACACGACCTATTATGTTTTATGTAAGTTAACCCTTTAACCCGAGGTACAACTTGTGCGTAGTAATATGGCGTCTGATAGAGTATTTCACTCTGAGCGGACAGAATTTGAAAACTTGAATAAAGTTTCGGGTTTGCAGTGCATACGTTATAAATGTCACCTGTTCCAAGTATCTCAAATGACTCTGGATCACACTAGGGGGTGGCTTCATGCTGATATCACTATGAATTGTGCATCACCTTCCACCGTTATATGCCGCATGTCAGGGTCCAATTCAGAAAGGATATTGCAATTGTGTTCACCCAGCAAAACACGCCCACAAAGCTTTGCAGCTCAATTTGTTGATTGTGTCTGATAGTGGAGACGAGCTGACTGCATCTCAAGTCTTTGCTGCGGGAGCTGCGCCCTCATGCTGATTGGATTCAGTCCAATCCACATACTGTATATATGACAGGCTTAGATAAAGTTTAAAGGACGTTTCGTCTTCGTCCTGCAAAACGACTCCCGACCATTTCCAAACAATTTGAAAAAATCTGCCTTTAATGGGCACACATCCCCCACATTCCTCATTATAGTAACTTTCACTAACAAGACCACGCCATCAAATGTTGCAGCAGCAGCAGAACACAGCTTGTGTTTGGCGTCTCGGCTCCGCCCTCATCACTCCTAGCAGATTTACTTTACATGCAGAAATTTGAGGAGTGATGAGATAGTATTTTAAACCCCCATGTGTGGAGCCTGCAGGTGGATGCTGGGGTGGTGGTGGGGCTGAAAGTAAGAGCGCAGTACTGGACAGGGCAGCGGTGGTAGTGACAGAGCAGAGGGAGCGACAGGAAATCTTGCAGCTTAAACAGACCGCCCATTGGGAGGAAGTGTTGTCAGGCGACTGTGGAAAGTGACACATATCAATTATGAAATCAGTGCAGCTCAAGTTGTCTGCCTGAACTAGCTCGGGTCGAGGTGAGCTGGGATGAGAGGAGGTTGAAGAAGGGTGGGATGCAAGGGGATCAAATGGGGTCATGGTAGCTGGAGACGCCAGGAAACCCAGGGGTCGAGGCTCAGGGTGGGGGCATGTCTTCATGCGCTTTCTTGTTCAGGTTCCCCCGGTGGTTTCTGTGTTCAGATAGGACAGAGGAGAGAATGAGTTTTGGGGGGAGGGCTTTTAGAACAGAGACAAACAGGGAAGAGAAGGGGTCAGGCAGATTTATAAACATATGCACGGTGTGAGAGCTATCAATCAATCATCAGATTGTACCACTGTGTTGGGTAAACCTGGTTATAGGTATGGTAGGTACATCCAAGGACTCTAAGGACTGCACAGCAGGTTTTCTTCTACTAGTTCTTCCCATGGGAACTAAAGACAACCACTACTAGTCATCAAATGTCATCAACTACTCATTTTTTTTGGCAGCTGACAAAGATGGAAGTCACAACGCCCTGATTTTCTTTTACATAGCTGTGATTCAAAGTGTGTCACAGACAAAACACCAGACGAGCTAGAATTCCTCTTAACCTGCAGTCGACTCGGTCACAAGGTTGGCAGGTCTGTGTGACAAAACAATCATGACCAATCAAAACAAGCCCAATACCAGAACTCAAAATATGCCCGTGCAAAACCTTTAGCATCGATCTGCATTGTTCATTGACAAATGTTTTTAACTCTCAGGACATCTTTGGCTTCCCTGAGCAGCAGCAAGACATATCCGGTGACCTCTTCTGACACTGATGAAGCTGCATGATGAAACTGCAAAGAGTTGGCGGGGACGGAGAGGTGGAGGAGTGCCACAGTAGTGACAGCATGAATCAACTGACAACAAAGAGAGAGAGAGTCGTAATTAAAAAAAACAGCAGCAGTATGATAGGCTTACTATGAAGGTGTGTCGAGGTGCTGTTGGATGGATGCAACCACCTGATCAGAACAGCTGACATCACAATTGACAGCCCAAGCAGGAAGTCATGAGTGAGCCTGCGTGAGAGGAGTGAGAGCAGAATACGCCACAGAGAGAGACACCACGGGCCCAGCATGCGAAGTGTGCCTGACTGAACTTCCTCATGAATTTACACAACTTTGTCTTTTATGCAATCAGGCTGAACCGTTGTAAATGAACACTTTACACACTTCAATCAAAAAACTTGGGATTTTCACATTAAAACCTTTTGGCATGATGACAAAAAACTTTTGGATTGAAAAGCAGAACTTGCAGGGCGCTGGTTTGATCATTTGGTGCATGTCATCCCCTCTCTGCTCGTTTCAGACTGCAATGTTCTAGAGGGGCACTATGAGCATGGCCCGACCATTAAGAGCTTTGTAGGTGAGAAGAAGGATTGCTGCGATGCCAGTGGTATTAACAGCTGACTGGGCCCACGATAAGAGCTCTGAGCGTCTACTCTGGAGGTCTGAGCAGGAGTCAAACCCAGCAAGGAAACTGTTACCGCTGTATCCATCCGTCCTGTCCCTGTGGGCCTAAAATGTTTGTCCTCCCCATGGCCATTCTCCCATCAATACTAAAATCCAGTTAAAAGTAGCGCTGCCCTCCTACAAGCCTGGAGACGTTTTCGACTGCGATTTGCAGCGTTTTTCTTTTGCATTTGTTTTTTTGTGTTTGTGTGTTTTTCACTTTGCATAATAGCGGCATGTTTCTGCTGTATTTGTTTTGTACTTTTGCATAAAATCAATTGATTTGTTAACAATCACAACAACAGTTCAGGAAGTCGAGGTGTAAAACGTTGTGTTTGTTTTTATCCAGGGGAAGGCAGATTGTCAGGCAGGAAGAGGAAAGAAAAGAAGAACTTTGGCGAAAATAAAACCTGATACTCGTAACTACAGCTGTCAGAGAAATGTAGAGAAGTACAATATTAGCCTCTGGGATGTGGAGGACATGATATATAAGTTAGCAAAAATGGAAATACTCAGCAAAGTAGAAGTAATCTGTACTACATTACAGCGGCTGAGTACACGTGCTTAGTTACATTCACGCTCATGGTGGTTTGCAGAGCTCACACCCATACACACCTACAAACACACACCCACACACACACACCCACACTACAAGATCAGACTAGTCCTGATTTTATTTTCCCCTTCCATTAGAAAAAGAACTATAATACAATTTAAGTAAGCTTAAGATGGATTTGAGTGTCCGTTTAATCAATGCATTAGATTTTCCTCCACAACGTTTTCTATCAGTCGTTGACCATCTTGGTTCTTGTTCCGTTTCTCAGTGCACCAGCAGCCTCAAACAGGCTCTGACAAGAATTAAACCTACCTGTAACCTCTTTAAGAGTCACTTTTTTCAGGAGGCAAATCAAACTTGTTTCATACCTGGTGAGTTATGCTGACGCCTTGCCTGAACCTGCTCTCTGTTGGTGCTGGTAGAAACAAGCTTTGCCTACAGGCACCAAATGAAAAAGGAGCATGAGCTGTAATAACTGTGTTGGGTGAGTCTGATTAAGAAAGACAATGAAAGCACTGAGATGGTTTCTTCCATGAGTCCTCACAGACTTAAGTTCTCTTAAAGCCTCTAAATGCAATCGTAATCTATTTTTTACATCATCTGTGTTTTTTAGTTTACTGGGCCTTTAAATACAGGTGGGGCCAATCAACCATGTTCAAGGGAAGAGCAGGAAGGAAACTCCCCTGGAGAGATATTATGTAACACACACGATGAAGACTCCCAGATGCTATCACTCACAGCAAATGATTAAAAGCTAAGATACAGTTCATCTTAAAAAAGCACTTATTACAGATATCCTGCAGACAGCCCTCCTTTTCCAAGTAGGTGCAGTGACAGGACAAGGCTGGGATTGTTCTGCAAAAGCTGAAGCATGACAATGTGACAAGACATCAAGGAGCTACAATCTGTTAACGTAACAATCTGGAAGATTTTCATTTAAATAAATGTCTGTTTAGTCTCTATCTATCACAGAATGAGGTAACACAATGGTGATTGAGCCGATGGCCCACTGATGAAAGCCTTTGTATTTGCAGTATTACAGACTGGGTGTCTGGTGCGACTTCACAAGCGGCGCCCAGTTAGTGACGTGTTCTCCGTCAGCCAGCAGTGGTTGGTCTGCCAGAGAGGGTAGGCGGAGCTAAGCGGCTGCTTTTCCGCTCTCTGCAAGTGTTGCGAGTAAACAGTAATCTACTGTGGCTGAACAAACAAAGAAAAGATGGATGACTACAGATACAACTTCAACAAGAAGTGAAAATCCAAAGAAAAAGAAACAAACTCGACGCTCAGATGAAGCAAACAGTCTGAAAAGGAAAGCGACCGTCAGCCAGGAAAATCAAGAGTTACAACCGGAACCAACCGTGGACGCCACACATGCAGCATGAGATTACCACTTTGAATACATTTTTATCAGACATGTTCCTTTATTGGCTGCAAGGTGGTGCAGTGGTTAGTGCTGTCGCCCCAGTTGGGAAGTAGGGGGCTTTACTGTGTGGAGTTTGCATGTTCTCCCTGTGACTGCGTGGGCTCCCTCCTGGTTCTCCGGCTTCCTCCCACAGTCCAAAAACATGCTTGTTCATTGGTGACTCTGGAATTAACTGTCGGTTCGAATGTGAGTGTGAAAGGCTGTCCGACTGGCGACCAGTCCATATACACTGCCTCTCACCAAATGACAGCTGGGATACGCTCCAGCCCCCCCGCTACCCTGAACGGGATTAGCTCTGAGGCGACCGTGCCAATCACTGCACCACTGTGCAGCCCCTGGAGTAACATTTCAAGATAAATCAACCCATTTGATTGCTAATAAAGTAACCTTAAAGAGCAGCTCCAGTCATGTTTTTAGACATATGAAATGCTCTGCTTGAAATAATAAATTGTGTCTGGTATGTTTTTTCTGCAAAATATGTTTAATGACCTAAAAACTCCTGGATCTGCACAGTCCCCGCCCACTAAGTGTTACGTTTCTCCTTTTGTAAAATTAACAGCCAAAAAAAAAAAACATCTCTGCCATCGTTTAGTGGCAATCTTAGCTTGAAATGTAGTAATTAGCAGTAGTAACGTTAAAGGGATAGTTCGGATTTTTGGACACCAGGTTGTATGAAATACTTATAGCGGATGCAAAGCTATTAGCTCACTCACCGAGTCCCGTGGTCGGAGTTCTGGCCGGTTCTGAACATAGAATAAGTAGTTCCGGCGAGATGCCAGGGTCATGAAACCAAAAGGTTCTATCCTACAAAAAACAACACGCAGACAGTGGTGATCCCTTTCCAACAGAAAATCATCGTCCTAGGATTTCATATACTGCGCCGTTCTTTTGGCACTATTTTCTCTCTTGAACAATCCAGTATCACTACGCCTGCGGCAGGCCAAACTCTGAACTATCACTTTAACGTTAGTAGTCAGTAGTGAGTTTGCAAAAATTACAATGGCGGTTACAGCTGGCTCGCGTATCCCATCATAGGTTACACATAATGACATGCATAGCGTCACCCCGTCCATTAACAGGATTGGCTCATTAGGGTTTGTGATGTCACGAACCTGCCAATCTGAAAACGTGTTGTTCAGCCTGTCCTTGGTACACTGCGGTTTAAAAGCAGACAGGCCCAGCCATGGAGATGATGCTGATGTTGTCCCTGATATGTCTTGTAGCACATGAAGAACACCACATGGAGATGTTTACAAGGTTAGACACTGGATTTTAAACAACAGCTAACTTTAGTATGACATCTTACTAGCTAACTTTTAGCTCCTTTCCCTTTGCATTGTGTTAGACCAGGGGTGCCTAATCCTGCTCCTGGAGAGCTACCTTCCTGCATGTTTTAGGTTTCTCCGTGCTCCACACCTGATTTGAATGTTTTGCTCATTATCAATCCCCTGAGAAGCTTCAGTTGATAACGAGCAGATCATTCAAATCAGCTGTGTTCAAGTACAGAGAAACCTCAAACATGCAGGAAGGTAGCTCTCCAGGAGCAGGGTTGGGCACCCCTGTTTTAGACTGTTAAACAGTACCGTCAGCCAATGTTTTCTACGGGGGGCAACATGGGCTTTTGCTTGGGATAGTTGGGCTTCACCCGGCCATGTGCTCATAGTGGGCTTCTTATTGCGTTGGTGTTGGGGCCAACATGGGCACCAAAATATATGGTACATGGGCTACAATGGGCATACCCTTGCAGTGAACATGGATACTGGATGTGTGGGTTACGTTCCACCAATATGTTCCCAATATGTTGCCCATTAAGGACATTTTACAATCCATTCAGCCTAAACCATGCAGGGGGGGACCATCTTAGCAGGGCACCTGTTTGGTATTGCATTTGGGCTGTACATGGGTGTGATGGCTTGAATGACTGACAACTAATATTTTGTTTCATCCACTGCTTTTAAATTTATTTGCAACCTGATACAAAGAAGATACGAGATTATCCCTCTGAGAACAGCAGCTGAGCTTGATGTGAGAGGAGAGAGGCTGCTATGTTTATACGATAAATGCTTGGATTCACCTTTGAGAGGAACCTGGGGCCAAAAAACATATTTCATTTGAGCAGAAGGTTTACAAACATTTTAAGGGACAGGAGCTCTAGCACACAAAGGGGCACTCACCCAGCTACTCATTTTCCATAATGAAAATCTTCCAGAAGACAAAAATTAGGAAGGATGCATTTTAATGATATCCAAAGTGATTGGAATGGAAAATTAACCTTTTGCACAAATTTGACAAAGCTAGTTTTGCATTTTGGCCCTCGCCTTGTTTTTTGGAACCAGAAGAGAGCATGTTTGGACAAGAGGTTTGAAACACATTGCTACACCTCTTTCCAGATTACCAGGTCACCTCGGTAGCGACTTCACTCGACGTGGGAGCACACTTTAGTCAAAGAAAGCTTGAAACTTGCGATTAAGACCACAAGCTCATTAGGAATACACGCACTGAGATTATAAATGAAGTGAGAAGACGGCTCATCTGGAATATAGGTACTTGGCTTCACTTGTAATGCCAGGCTGCTACGTCCACTTCTAATACACAGGTACCAACCACACCCAGCTGAGCCACTCCACCCAAAGTTGTCAGGTTCAGTTTAGACCACAAAAAAAAAAAAAACCTGCAGAAACGCCCAAAAGATGGTTTCATGGCAAACAAAAATTGCAAGAAGTGCCAGGGTGGCCTAGATTTGAGAATGCGTCTCTTTTTACTCCATTATTATATTAAAAATCATTGCATGTGAACTATTGCATATGCTGCAGTAAAACCTGGTCACATGTGATATCAAACAATTAGTAGGTTTACTTGTAATGGAGTGTTCTACACTGCTTTCAGCTCTGATTGAACCTCAGTATATCGACACCACTGTTGTGGGTCAAACCAAAGGAATGAGTCACAGGGAATATCCTCAATACAATGAGTGCAAATTGAAGAGTTGTTGGGCTGTTGTTGTTGGAACAGCCAGCTGATGCATAAAGCAACACCTGTCAGCTACAGTCATAACAGAATGTGAAGTGAGTACCAACCTGCTTTTCTCTCCTGTTTGCTTTTTGTACACACCTGAGCGTTAGGATATAGCGTCCTGGCTGCTAGCCCAGTTTCTGTGAGCAACTTTGCAAATGTCAACGCTGCTAATATGTGTGGGAAATTAGTATTCTTCAGACACAAAAGTCTTCACGCAGCATGCAAGCTGAGTGAAAGGTCATTCTGGAGCATGCACTTCATGTGTTACCGTGCAGCCTGAGAGGAACTCGAGAGGATGTTAATCTTGCGTGGGTGGATTAGGTTGAATACTATAACTACACCCACACCACAGTCTCATCCACATTGGGGTTAAAAGAGTCTCACTATTAACGCCTGTTTGAGGTGACTGTGCTCTTATTTAATCTATGAAGCCAACACGTCCACTGGTGCATCCACATGAACAGTTAGCCCACAACTGAAGTCATTACATAACAACCACAAATAAACTCCAGGATCCCACAGGCTTTACCCAGACTATTATTACTAGTAGTTATAGAAGTAATAGAGGGCGCCTGTTTTGTTTGTCTTGTTTGCGGTCCCCCTTTGAAATTAGGATATTATTTAAAGACATAAATCATATTGTTGCAACTACTGTGGATGTGTTCCTGTTCAAGTGCAAGGCGTCTACTACACTGGAGAGATACTTGTAGGCCATTTTGAACAATATAAGTAGTGCAATCCACCAGGTGCTTTACCTGCAAAGTGTTTTCTACAGTTCAATTAGATTTACATATATGTATCTCTTTATTATTTTAAAGTTCAGTTTCGTTCTCTTTGGCGGCACCTGTAGCGATAAACGGTACCTGCCGGAGCACACGTTCAAGATATCCAGACAGTGCTGCATGTGTGACGTCCATGGTTGGCTCCGGTTGTAACTCTTGATTTTCCTGGCTGACGGTCGCTGGTTTCTGAAGTTGTATCTGTAGTCATCCATCTTTTCTTTGTTTGTTCAGCCATAGTAGATTACTGTTTACTCGCCACACGTGCAGAGACCTGAGGGTTATACTTCGAAAAAGTTCAACATACCCAGGCTTTATTTTGGGTCAGCTGGCTCAACAAAGCCTCAAGCACCAGTTAGAGATCACGGGCATCACAAAGGTGGTTATGAGCTTTCTCTGTTAACTCAGGCTCTCTGCTTCCGGCTCTGAGCGCGCTCACAGAAAAGGAGCGCTTTACGCTCTATTTGACGCTTCTTCCGCACAAAAAGGAGCAATCACCGGCTGTCTGCTTCAGCCAGACTGTTTAAATGAGAAGCGATGATGAATATATAAAAGTTATGACTGTAAAAACCAACACTGCTGCTGCAATAAGGCAAGAGGGGAATGTTGCAGAAATGTGTAGTTTAATACGTAAATTAATGTATTAATTTCACCACACTAAACGCTCTCAGTGCTACTCAAACTCTTAAACTGTAACAAATGATACACATGATTTCAGGAATATCGTCAGGAACTGCAGTTACAGGAAATAACTTCAGTATTTGTCCAAACATAATTAAAATTAATTAATTGATTTAATATAATCTGTGATAAATACCTACAGACTAATCAGTTTTATCATCTGCAAGACCAGCCGTGTGAAACAGACAGATGCTGCGTCCTCATCGGTCTCTTACTGTTTGGATGATCTGCTGCCAGAAAGCAAACAGGTAAAAGAAGGGAGACTGGAGGGGGGGTCATATTACATTCATCACTAACTGAATGCATTGGCTCTGTGATGTGATGCATACAGTACGTGCTACTGTATGCACAGCTTCGTTCTGTGTCTTTACAGACGCAACGTTACGTTCCAGAAGTTAACATGTTCTGTTAACCTCGGCTGAAAATCTTTATTACTCATGGAGAACATCATCAGGATGAAACACGGAACATGACCTGGTCCCGACCAGGTTAGCTTTGCAGAGTAAGTTACCATGGTGATCTAGCCCCGGTTAAAAGAGAGTCATCTTTGTGACACTGAAAACCCCGGGTTAAGGCTCAACAGACCCGGCTAAGCCTCTAATCTCGCTCTGAAAAGCAGCCGCTTAGCTCCGCCCACCCTCTCTGGCAGACCAACCACTGCTGGCTGATAGAAAACGCGCCTCTAACTGGGCACCGCTTGGGATTTTTCAGATTTCTCCTGACTGTGTGTGTTTAATTTAAAATAATGACATCATTTATACTACAAATCTTCAGACTGCGTACTTTATTTTAAGATTACAGTTCATAGTATCCATTCTTTTGATGCATGGTGTTCACTGCAGTGGGTGGACAAGAAATACACTAAAAATAGAAATAAGTAAAGAGTAGGTTACCAGCGCTGCATGGGTTGAGTAATCATAAACTTGTTGGGTTTCACCAAACATTTGGACTTTGAAAAGGACTGCTGTTTCATACAGCCTCCATTGCATTTCCATCTTTGTGTAAAGACAAGCTTTCTGGGAAGTCCCAGTTCACAAAGCAGAGGAGCCGACATGCACACCTCGTTCACCTCAGCTTCACATCATGCGTTGCTCCTGTGCACCGGACAGACACCAGCTGATTGAGAAGAAGAGAAAAGCAGCTGTGATATTTCAGTTTTTGTGACTTCACAATTTAAACAGGCTTTTTCTAAACAGGCTTTTGTATCGAGGTGTCCTCTCCCGTTTTATATTGCATTCTCTTTGAATCACTTTCTCCTCCCTTCCCGAGCCTCGCCCATTCTGCCCTGAAATGATTATGAATCAGACTGTTATGGCATCACACAGTGACACTGTGAGAAAGTATTGCATGTGATGCACACTTCATAAAGTGCAGCACACGCAGTAAATGGCTTGACCTGCAAAACGTTACATTTTAAAGTTGTTCACTATTTGTCAGTAGACTACTGGGGGTTTTAGGAAACTGCATGCTATATGCAGTTTATTATGTGTAGGTTTCTAGTGAGACAACAGCACAACACTGCCTCCTTGTGGAAAAGAGTAAATTAAACTTGTAGACTAAAGGACTGATGATGTCAGACATTGGTACACAGTGGATAAGGACTTTCTATGAAGCTGCAGAGGGACACTGAGAGACACGTAGAGCACGTCCACCTGTGCTGTGAGCCAGTATGCCTAGTAAGCAAGAACACACGTGTATGCACATGCATAAATGCTATTCTTTCTTCATGTTGTTGCATGCGGTCCGTTCAACAGGGAGTGAATAACGGTTGTTAAAGTCTGCAGCAAAGACATTGTCATATAGAGTTTAGATTGCTTCATAGAGTCACTGATTATTATGTACTATAAATGGACGGTACTTATATAGCGGTTCAGTGTCTCGCCCAAGGACACTTAAACATGTGACTGTAGCAGTCAGGGATCGAACCCCCAACCTTATGTACTGTTTCAAAAGTAACTCACTACATTCAAAATACACTCGGCCACTTCATCAGGTACACCTGTACAATCTAATGCAGTTCAATCCAACAGCTCTGCCATGGACTCTGCTTACATGAAGTTTAGTTTTTGTTGACTTTTGTTTGTTAGAGTCTGAAGTGTGTAAATGATGTTTATCACTGAGGCCAGAGTTAAAGGTGTTGTTTGTACTGAACTCAGTTATATTGAGATGTATGTCTAATTTTTTGTCCTCCCTATTTACATACATGAGGGGGCCGGAGTATTATCACCTACAAGGCCCTTCACAATCTTGTGAATAGCCCCTGTGATAGGCGCTGCCATCTTGCGATGGTGACGTCATATGGAGTCTGCACAGTAGAGATCCTTCTCCAGTACACTCCCACACGCAACCTAAGATCTACTGATGCCAACCTCCTCACCCCTCTCACCCGAACCAAACACCGGATCTGGGGGGACAAAGCCCCCTCCTTCTGGAACTCTCTCCCCCCAACACTGCAGAAACTCTCCCTCACTTCCTTCCTTTAAAACTGCACTCAAAACCTGTTGAATCTGTTGAATCTGCTTTTAACCTATGATCTCCTATTATTATTATTTTTTTTTAACTTTCTCTTACCTTTATATACATATTTTTATTTAACTGTAAGTCTTGTACTTTGTTTTTGTTTTTAATGTATTTGCTATTGTTGTTTCTGTTCTTTCTTTCATGCGAAGTGCCTTTCAGTACCTTTTAAAGCACTATATAAATAAAACACACTGAACTCATAGATCTAAGACTTTTTCTATGTACACAGAAGGCCTATTTCTCTCAAATATTGTTCACAAATTTGTCTAAATCTGTGTTAGTGAGCACTTCTCCTTTGCCGAGATAATCCATCCACCTCACAGGTGTGGCATATCAAGATGCTGATTACACAGCATGATTATTGCACAGGTGTGCCTCAGGCTGGCCACAATAAAAGGCCACTCTAAAGTGTGCAGTTTTATCACACAGCACAATGCCACAGATGTCGCAAGTTTTGAGGGAGCATGCAATTGGCATGCCGACTGCAGGAATGCCCACCAGAGCCCGTGAATTGAATGTTCATTTCTCTACCATAAGCCGTCTCCAAAGCGTTTCATAGAATTTGGCTGTACATCCAACCGGCCTTACAACCGCAGACCACGTGTAAACACACCAGCCCAGGACCTCCACATCCAGCATCTTCACCTCCAAGATCGTCTGAGACCAGACACCCAGACAGCTGCTGCAACAATAGGTTTGCATAACCAAAGAACTTCTGCACAAACTGTCAGAAACCGTCTCAGGGAAGCTCATCTGCATGCTCGTCGTCCTCATCGGGGTCTAGACCTGACTGCAGTTTGTCGTTGTAATCAACTTGAGTGGGCAAATGCTCACATTCGATGGTGTCTGGCACTTTGGTGAGGTGTTCTCTTCACGGATAAATCCCGGTTCTCACTGTACAGTGCAAATGGCAGACAGCGTATATGGCGTCGTGTGGGTGAGCGGTTTGCTGATGTCAACGTTGTGACCAGACCCCCCCAATACAGTAAAACTGCACATTTTAGAGAGGCCTTTTATTGTGGCCAGCCTAAGGCACACCTGTGCAATAATCATGCTGTCTAATCAGCATCTTGATATGCCACACCTGTGAGGTGGATGGATTATCTTGGCAAAGGAGAAGTGCTCACTAACACAGATTTAGACAAATTTGTGAACAATATTTGAGAGAAATCGGGTTTTTATGTACAAAGAAAAAGTCTTAGATCTTTGAGTTCAGCTCATGAAAAATGGGAGCAAAAACAAAAGTGTTGTGCTTATATTTTTGTTGAGTGTATATTATTATAATTATTATTATTATTAGAAACACCTCTGAGTGTAATGCAGCTCAGTACAGCCCCACCACTAATTATGACCTTGACGCTCTATGACAGCTTAGAAGAAAAGCCTGTACATTACAGGCAACATAAAAGCAAATCTGATGGCTGAGCTGAGGTGTTGGATTACATTTGATTTTTCAGGTGTCCCTAATGAAGTGCCCGCTGAGTGTACATTAGCTTTGCAAAGGAGATTCAAATTAAGCCTATTTTTGTTGCTTTTATAAGAGACACATTCATGCAACACTCACAGAGCGCTGGCCCAGCATCAACATTCATTACCTGTGGAACAGCCCTGACCTGCAGGGTAACATGCTCTGTTTATGTTGTGAGACACTGCCACCTGGTGGGCAATTGCTGAAGAAAGAAAGAAGCATTATTTTAACCCTCGTTTTACCAGCATAATTAACATTAAACACTACCAACAGGGGGAAACTCCCTGATTACCATCCTAGGAAAGTAACAGTTATATCCTTATAAATTACTGACTGAGTTACCCTCTGACACCTTAAATAGGACCCATTGCAAACATAAAGTTAATAAATAGCTCCATGTTTTAACATAGCATGGAGGCAGGATTGGGTACTTTCTGCTGAGGCCCCCTCAGGATCCATACATTATATCAGAGACTGACTCTGACTCCATCGCAAAGATAGAATAAAGCACCTTTAAGACATGAAGTTATCTCAGGAGGTCTGTGAATGCTCCCGTCCACAGGGTGAGGGTTAATATCTTCTCCATGCATCCATGTCTGTGTCTCTGACACTTAATTAATTATTCAGTTTTACCTCTGTGTCAATGCCGATTTTATCAGAAAGTTTATCTTATACGAGTCCAACCACCTGCAGCCTCGACACCATCCCCTCTAAATGTCTCAAAGAAGTTATGGACACGCTTGGGCCCAGTATTTTATTAATTATCACTCACTTTTAAACTTTTTTAAACAAGCTGTGGTCCAACCTCTTTGAAAGAAACCAAATCTTCATCCTCTTAGCGATTTTAGGCCAATTTCTAAACTCTCTTGTTTATCCAAAGTTTTAGAGAAAGTGGTTTCAAAACAGATTTGAGCTTTTATGAGTTAAAATAACATCTTACTCCAGTCAGGTTTTAGAGCGTAACAGAATACAGAAACTGGCCTCCTTCTTTTAGCTGCTGATAGAGGAGTGAGCGTAATTTAGATTCTTTTACATTTAAGTGTGACATCCGACACAGTAGAGAGTAGACCGTGCCATTTTTATCGCCCGTCTAGAGACCTGGGTTGGTGTCAAGGGCAATGCACTTAGTTGGTTTAGTTCCTATCTTTTGAACAGAACATTCTTGGTCCCCAGAGATAATCACTCATCCGTCAGATTACCTGTGGTGTACCGCAAGGTTCAATTTTAGGTCTACTTTTATTCTCTGTCTATATGCTCCCACTTGGAAATATTATTCCTCATCACAATCTCTCTTTCCATTGCTATGCAGACGACTCACAGGTCATGTCGATTTGCCCTGTACAACATCAGGACGATCAGACCCTACCTTTCAGAGCATGCAACACACCTGCTGGTACAGGCTCTGGTGATATCACGCATTGACTACTGCAACATACGGGCAGGCCTTCCTGCATGCACATTCAAACTTCTGCAGATGATCCAGAACGCAGCAGCGCAACTGGTCTTCAATCAACCCAAAACAGCACACGTCACTCCACTGCTCAAATCCCTCCACTGGCTCCCAGCTGCCGCTCGCATCAAATTCCAACCCTGTTGCTCGCTTCAGCAACAAAAACGTCTCCTGCCTACCTGAACGCCCAGTGGTGGAACGAGCTACCAAACTCCAGTCAGTCCACTGAGTCCCTTTCACCTTTAAGAAGAAGCTAAAGACCCAGCTCTTTATGAACACCTCTGACCTTAATGATAGTGATGCTATTGATGCTGACGGCATTGAGGATGTGGTTTATGTTGATTAGGATTCTCATGATGATGATGATGATGATGATCTCTATTGACCTTGTTGAAGTTGCTGGTGATGTTCGTTTTTACAGCTCAATGACTCAAAATCATAATCTTCAACTATTCCAACTCACACATCAATCTGATTGAAAGTTCCCTCGGTCCACTGTCTCCAAATCAAATCAATTCTGCAACATGCCGACCTGGAAAAGTCTCGACGGGACTACTGTAACTCCCTCCTTTCCGGTATCGCCCTAAAATCCCTCTCTCGCCTCCAACTGGTCCAACAGCTTGGCTTCTTACTGACATCACATCACTCCTCTCCTTGCTTCCCTCCACTGGCTCCCTGTTTGGTAAAGAATTGATTTTAGGATTTTTCTGATCACTCTTAAAGCTCGTTTGGGCCTTGCCCCGACCTCATGAGCCATCTCGTGCCCTTAGATCCTCGGATGGGACTCTTCTGGTCGTTCCAAAGTCGAGGCTGAAATCTAAAGGTGACTGGAGGGGAGGCGTGCAGAATATGTTACAGACTTTTTAAAATGCTCTTTAAAAACTAATGTTCCTTCTTCTATTGTTCTATAACATCCTTTGTTGCTTTCATTTATTTACTTATTTATTTATGTTTTATACGTCTTACTGTTCCAAATCTGTTATCTGTTTTAATTTCCTCATCTTCTTATTATCTTTATAATATAATCATCTTTTATTCTTTCATTTATCTCTTTATTTGTATTGCTTTATGACTTTAACTGCCTTCGAGATCCGCCTGTTGTATCACTTTTATTTGCTGTTATTCTTGTTGACCTTTTGCGTTTGCATTGTATTCTTGCCTTTTGTTGTATTTTGTAGACTCCGGTTGGCCTGACTATTGACTGATTATTCTGTTATCTTCCCGAGTTCCTGCCTTTGCTTTGTCTGTCAAAGCCCTTTTTAAACATCTGTTTTGTGCTAGGTGCTATATAAATAAAGTTATTATTATTATTGTAACTATAATAATATTATTATTGTCTTTGTTTGGCATCACTCAGGAACAAAGTTTATTTTTATTATGCCATTTTATACCCCTTTTTTATTTAATGTATTTATATTTGCATAAATGTATATCATTTGAATCTCGCAGGTTAACGTTACCTTTATGAATGAAAGACTGAAAGAAGAGAAACTTACAAACGTCTTCAAAAAGTACATTAGACATCACCACTGATCTACACTCTGTCCTCTCGCTCCCTCATCAGCAGGTCTGCCAGCCGTCAACCTCAGCACAATGGGTGCCAGGGCCTCCTCCTGTGCTGCACCCAAACTTTGGAACTGCCTTCCCCCTCACATCCACATGCTGGACTGCATGACAGAATTCAAAACTGCTCATAAAACTTTTTAAACTCACTTTAATTCCATCAGCTGCATCTTATTGATTTTCTTTGAAATTATTCCAGAGCTATGCTGCGTTGCTTATTGCATGTCTGACTGTACAGATGTTTTATTACTGGTGCTTTGCCGTTTCGTGTGCTGTTTCTTGTATGTTATTATATGATGTAAGGTGACTTTGAGTGCCATGAAATGAAATGCATTATTATTATTAATAAATTAGCTAGAGTCAGTTCTCATCGGCTTCTGCAAACAGAATCCATAAACACTCTGATTAGCATTGCTGTGTTCCGAGCAGAGGGCTGTCTCATGTTGTTATAGATCATTTATAGATCCTCAAATGATACCAGGTTTTGTGGGCTTTGCTTATGCCAATAAACATGACAAAGCTGTGCCTGATTACAGAAATTATTCTAATCAGAACAACTTATTTCTGCTACTTCTTCCTTTCTCATTCAGTCACCATCAATAATTAAAACAAACACGTGTATCTTTTCAGTAAACACATTTTTATTTTGTTTGGTAGCAAAAACAGCACCTCAGGACAACAGTGTGACGTGGGCAGCCTCCTAAGGGGTCCGACAGTTTCAGTTACAAGACACGCACAGGGCAGACATGCACTACCTACTGTAGCAGGCAAGTTTAAGACATTAGTTGACCGACAACGCTGAAGCACTGTTTCAGTACATTCACAGTCCTTTGACAACACCACAGTCCATTTGATGCGACACAGTTTGGAATGAAATTGAATATCTGGTGCATAGATTTCAAGGGAGTGCTAGACATTTATAAAAATCTTCTTTCTTGTTTGCAATTTGCCCAGTTTTTAATCTCACTTTCTGAGACGTTTTAGTTCAGACATCAGACATACAGAATCAATTCTTTGGTCCCTTTCAGATCTTTGGTAGTGTTAGGGTCATTCATCGCTTCGGGGAACACATGTTTAGGCTCTCTAAAAGAGTGGCTGGCAAGCTCAGATGTTTTTATTTTACTTTGGGGGGGTGAACTGTAAGTATAAAACAGGAAAACTAGCAGACAGGTAGCTACACCGCTAAACTAGACAGCTCAATCTTCGATGACCTCAGAGGACTCGGACACCACTCTGCCGTCCTTGGTCTCAATCATCTTGATAACAACGTTCTTCTTGGTCTGGGTTTGGCTGTAACCTCCGGAGCTGCTGCCGCCGCTGAAGCCGCCGCTGCTGCTGCCGTATCCGGCGCTGCTGCCGCCGTATCCAGCGCTGCTGCCGCCGTATCCACTGCCGCCGCTGCCGTATTGCCCACTGCTGCTGTATGAGCTGCTGCCGTATCCGCCGCTGCCGTATCCGGCACCGCTGGAGTAGCTGCCGCCGTAGCTTGCTGTTGAGAGAAGGGAGACAGGAGAGAATAGTTAAACTCAGAGAAGTGTAGGATCGTTTCAAGCCACAGGAAGTGCACAAAAACACTGTCAGTGGGATAACCATTGGTAGTCCTCTATCCTAGTTGACAGATTATTCTGGCAGCCTTTAGTCAATCACAAGTAGCCATACCATAAAGTATACTCTGCTTCATCATCTGTTTTACTCTAAAAGGGGCCATACATTACTAAATAAACATTATGCTGTATTAAAGAAGACTTGAAACCAAAAATCGAGAGCATTAACTCTTTAGGAAAAATGTTACTGAGGGAATAAATCATCGGAGAAGTCGGCTCGCTTCTATACAATCAGACAAGTTGCGATGCCCCTGCTGGCCATTAGAAAGAATGAAGGTTGATTGGCATCTTTTTAATCTAATATATAGATAATCAATGCGAAGGCGATGAAGCTGACTTACTGCTCTGTTGGGAAATGTTGATGGCCTTGATGCCGTTTGCGAGCCTGTCCTCCTCTCCCTCCAGCAGCTTCCTGTAGGTGGCGATCTCAATGTCCAGAGCCAGCTTGACGTTCATCAGGTCCTGGTACTCTCTGATCTGGCGGGCCATGTCCTGTTTGGCTCTCTGCAGGGCCTCTTCCAGGTCCCTGATGCGGGCCTTGGCGTCCTTCACTGCCATCTCGCCGCGCTCCTCGGCCTCAGCGATCTGGGCCTCCAGGTTCACACGCTGGAGGAAGATTTTTAAAGCAATAAGTCTTTGTGCAAAAACGAGTAGAAAAATATGAATATTTGTTCAACATGATTTGTGAACAGCATACCTGTCCCTTGACGGAATCGATCTCTGATGTCAGTCTCTGGATCATGCGATTGAGGTCTGCGATCTCTGTTTTGGTGCTCCTCAGGTCATCTCCGTATCTGCTGGCGGATGTCTGCATCTCCTCATACTGAAACAACAATAAAACAAGACATCAAAAACTGGAATCCTACAGACGAGAACAATGCATGGACCGATAAAAGTTTCTGTTGAGTTGAATCCAAATGTAAGGAGATAATGTTCGGGTGTAAAGTCACAAAAGAAACCCGAACAAAAGAAAAATCCAAAAGTTCTCCCTTACCTTCGTCTTGTACCACGACTCTGCCTCTGCACGGGTTTTGTTGGCGATGTCCTCATACTGAGCCTTGACTTCGGCCACAATGGAGTCCATGTCCAGGTTGCGGCTGTTGTCCATCTCCACAATGACTGAGGTGTCCTTGATCTGTCCCTGGAGCTCACGGAGTTCCTGGAGAGGTAAAAAGACACAATAGAGGACAGAGAGATTAGTAAAGCCCGTCTCTTCACGGAAACCCAACCCAAGTTAGAGTTCCAGGGATGGATCGAGTCAAAATGTGAAACAGATGCTGAGAAAAACCAACACAATGACATGACTGGAGTGATAAATCATAAATAAAGCTGAGGTTGGCAGGAAGTAGGAAACGCCCAGTGAGCTGATTGTGTGCCGTACCTCATCGTAGATCGACCTGAGGAAGTTGATCTCATCTGTCAGACTCTCCAGCTTGGCCTCCAGCTCGACCTTGTTCATGTAGGCCTCATCGACATCCTGCGACACATTAAATGCTTGTTAAATGTGAGCCATCAAGAAGAACCGACATGCAGAATATTTCCAATCATATTTTCATCTCAAGTTGAGTAAACGAAGATGCTGACCTTCTTGATGAGGACAAAGTCGTTCTCACACTCGGTACGCTTGTTAATCTCATCTTCATACCTGAGAGAAGCAAAAGAGGTCATGGTTAAAAGTTTGACTTTCCTAAAGAGGTTCATCTCCTGCTCTTGCTCCTGATTATATTCTAACTGAACACTAGGAGGTGCAAGCAGTCCATCCCTAACTCTTGAGCTCCTCTGGGACGTTTGACTCACAAAGTGCGTGTTGACTCAGGGCCGAGTGAGACAGGTGTTACTGATATTTCCCCCTGGAGGCCGCTCTGAACTGATCTGATCTGCTCCATTTGTCTGTGAACAACTGACAAGTATGTGCGGCACTATTGTACCTGTTTGTGTCAGAGGCGTGTGCCTCTTGGGTGAAGCTATAAACTGCTTTGCTTTGTTTAACCACCGGTCACATGTAAAGTAATGTGTGTTTGGAACATGCTTCCTCAGTGTTGTAATTCTCTTGAGTTCGTATGACGCAAGACAATGGACAGATGTAGGGAGGAGTCCACTAAAATATTAACTCAGTGTATGTCAAGTCTCCTGAAGTGAACTGTTGTGATGTAAAAAAGATCCAGCTGTATGTTGAGCAAAAACAAAGTGTCTATGTGTTGTGGAAATATCCCATAATGCACCCCGGTTCTTTAGTCTAAATGCTGGATAAAACAGGTCATTTTTTCTCCTCCACACTCACTTGTTCTTGAAGTCCTCCACCAGGCCCTGCATGTTGTGCAGGTCAGCCTCCAGCTTCATCTTGTCGTTTCCCAGGCTGTCCAGCTGTCTGCGCAGGTTGGCGATGTAGGCCTCGAACATGGCGTCGATGTTGGAGCGGGTGGTGGTCTGTCCCTGCAGCAGGTTCCACTTGGTCTCCAGCATTTTGTTTTGCTGCTCCAGGAAGCGGACCTGATGTGCAGAGAAGGACGCAGAAAGTTTGGTTCATTCATTTGGGTTATTAAAAAATTTTACTTTGAAAGAATCCCAAAGAACCCGTGACTCACATGTTAGCTGTAACGAATATGAATAGACGTAATCCTTTTCATCAGTTTTGAAATACTGTGACATTCTGTTTAAACTCTGATGTAAGTGCCGTCTCCTCCGCTCTTTACGTAACAACATCCTTATAATCAATCACCAGGAACAACCTCCCCATGCCTCCTATTCACCGTCTACACTCTTTATTGTTCTTATCTATCTTTGGAGCTGTGTAAGCTGCTGCTGGCCGTGTTTCCAGGCGTGCTTTTCCAAAGGAAGGCCTGACGTACGTGCATCCTGACAGGAGGTGGAGAGGGGAAGGGGGGTTGGAAAAAGCCGGTGATGGAGGAATTAGAGCTGGTTAACCCTTCTCCCGCATGTCTTCCTGTTTTTGTACCACTAGTTTCACAGCCAGAAAAGACAAATACAGAGAGAGAGAGAGAGAGAGAGAGAGAGAAGGGGGTGATGGGGCGAAGCTGCATCCCCAGGCAGATGCAGGAAGGTAAATATTTAACTGTGTTATAGATGTGATGAGGGAGGAGAGAGTCAGGGAGGAACGTAAGGGTGATTTATGAGCTGAAGAGAGAAGGTGGAAGGTGAAAAGGTGGTGGTTGTTGCATATTTGTGAACAGTAAAATGGAGGTAGTGGACTTTGCTACCTCACACATTTCAGGTGAGATCTAACCAATAATATCTTCTGGTCTTCTTTTGAACTGGACTAAATACAGATAATAAAGTGCCTTTACATGGACGGCCAACACAAGATAACAGAGGACAGTGTGGGAGCTAGTGTTCAAGCATGCAAAATGCACTTTATCTCCTTTTAATCATTGCGCCAGGAGAAGGAGAGTTGCTATGTTGACGGGAACATGAAACCAACCAGCCTTTTTAAATATTAACCCACTGCAGAGGCCTCAGACGACACACACTCTGAGTACTGCCTAAATGTTCAACTTAAATGCAGATTACAGTAGTTTCAAGTCAATGCTATCATACGTTCGCTAGACACTCCTTTTAATATGTCACTGTTAAGGACTGTATTGTAATTAAGCCAACAAAAGCACACATACTGACTGCATGTGTGTGTTTGGGGAGGGGCGGGGGCCACCAGGGCAGCAGAAAAGGGCCACACCCCAGCAAAGGGAGGGACCATTCCCAAGGTAACTCGTATCACAAGCCCTGAGCTCTGCCCTGCCACACCCATTGCTTTCTCTCTCTCTTTGTCTTTCTCTGTCACTCCTTTCTGCAAGTCTGTTTTTCATCACTATAAAAGGGCAGCCAGTGCCAAAAAGACGGAGAGCCTAACCCCGAAGTTTGAGCACATTTTTTTTCTGCCCTGACTTCATTTGTGGGCGGTGACGACAGCAGCAGAGAGGGGAATAAATCAACTCTCTCCCCACAGTGAATGTGAGGATATCAGCATTACAGCGCATGTGGCAAACATATGGGGCTCTTTATCAAATATTGCATAACAATGTCACAGCACTGGAGAGGAACTTTCTTGCCTTAACTCTCAGAGTACCATGTGAGTGAGCTTTCCACCCACCTAGATCAGTTTCTGACGAGAACAGCAAGACCAGCGTCCTGCTAACTTTAACTTTCATACACACATGCTTCTATTTCAAACTCTTACCTTGTCAATGAAGGAAGCAAAGCGGTTGTTGAGGGTCTTGATCTGCTCCTTCTCCTGGGTGCGGACTACCTGGATGCTGGGGTCAATCTCCAGGTTCAGGGGGGCCAGCAGGCTCTTGTTCACAGTCACAGCGGTGATGGGGGCCTGAACACCCATACCAAAATTCCCTCCCATGCCCATACCTATGCCACCACCAAAGCCTGAACCACCAAAGCCTCCACCACCCATGGCTGAGCTCACGCTATAGGCAGATCTGCTGGAGATTCCACCAGATCCTCCATAGCCCCTGTTGGCTCCTCCATAGGAAGTCTTGACATTGTAGCTCCTGCGGGAGGAGATACTGCTTGGTTCAGAGTAGGAGTTGCTGCTGAAGGTTCTTTGGCCAGGGGTAGACTTCACACTGAAAGAGGTCCTATAATTTGCCATTTTGATATCTGGAGTTCTTTTCTTCTAGATGAAATGAGTCTGTGAAGGTCAGACTGAGTGGCTCGGTTGGCTTGGCAGGCAGGCAGGCAGGCAGGCCGGCAGAGGGGAGAAACCGGAGTGGATAGAAAAGAGAAGAAGCTTCTGAGGAGTTTTAAAGCCTGTGGCTGTGGGAGGGGACTGTGCTGAGCTGCCATTGGCTGCAGGTCTGGGTGAGAGAGAGGGAGGCAGGGCTGTAACATTACACTTGTATGACACATTGTCCAGTCACTCAAAACCATTACCTGGTCTTTCTAAAGGCCTCTCTGTGTGTTGTTAGAGAAACCCTGGTGTTTGGGAGATTGTGGAGTGGTTATATTTCTTTGTTTTAACCCCCTTGCTGTGTGTGTGTGTGTGTGTGTGTGTGTGTGTGTGTGTGAGAGTTTGCGAGTGTGTGTCTCCAGGTAAAAAGTATTCAAACACAGCACAGCTGTTTCAACATGTACGATCTGGAGGTCTAAACAGATCATTTATACACTGCAGAATAAGTTTGCAAAGGCTGCATTTTTGGTTCAGTTCACATCAGTGCAGGTTTACAAAAGTAAATTAAGGAGTGTTTATTAGTCAGTGGGAAGGTTGTGTGTGTGTAAGGAGGGAGGTTGTGCTGATTATCTTAGTGAACATACAACAATGAGTGTGGAATGTGGAGTGTGATGCATGGGTGTTTAATTATACGCACATACTTTTCTGATGCAACTTGTTTTCCCCTCATTGTCCTTTCAAGTAGTTTGACGTGAGTGTTGTTGGTTGTTTGCATAGAAATATGTCACTTCTATCAAAGTTCAGTCCTTCAGTTCAGCAGTAAAAGCTCTCTCAGCTGTTTAAGACAACTGAAATGCACAGGACATCACACAAACATGTCAGCTACACAATCAGTAGAAATGGTCATCATGAGTTTAGGATGTTTAATAACTAGTGAGCTTTTGAGGTTTTGATAGGCATATTTATTTTACATTTCCTACCTTTTTAGGTCTTCATGCTAAGCTAAGCTAAGCAGCTGCTATTTGTAGCTTCAAACTTAAAGTGCTAATCTCAAAGATCTCAGTTTTGTTCTCTTTGGCGGCACCTATGGTGATATACGATAATTGCGGAAGCACACTTCCCAGATATCAGAGAAATGTTGGTTCCGGTTGTAACTCTTGATTTTCCTGGCTGACGGTCGCTTCCCTTTTCAGACTGTTTGCCTTCATCTGAGCGTCGAGTTTGTTTCTTTTTCTTTGGATTTTCACTATTTTTGAAGTTGTATCTGTAGTCATCCATCTTTTCTTTGTTTGTTCAGCCATAGTAGATTACTGTTTACTCGCAACACTTGCAGAGAGCGGAAAAGCAGCCGCTTAGCTCCGCCTACCCTCTCTGGCAGACCAACCACTGCTGGCTGATGGAAATTGCGTTACTAACTGGGCGCCGCTTGTGATTTTTTTCCCCGAAAGTCGCCGCCGACAGTCTGTCTGTAATACTGCAAATGCAAAGGTGAGACATGAGAGTGGTATCGTTTTTCATCTCATTAAATTTGACCCTTAATCCCCTGTAGAACACTCCCCTGTGATTATCAATGACCAGAACACAGCTCTGGTTCAGACAGCAGCAGACCAAAGATCATAATTGATTTAAAACTTCACAGGTATTCTTCTCTCTAATCTCAAACATGCACACACTTAAAGATAAGAAATGAATGGTGACACACTGAAGGATGTTATTGAGATTATCGGGTGTGCCAGAGGGGGCAACGTACCCCCTTACCTGGACTTATGTGACCTCATATGACCTCAGAGACTGACTGCAACCTGCTGTAGTGATGCTTTGCATTACAACCAAATAGAACAAAGCAGAGGCTTTAACAAGTCTGGAGGACAATCTGTTTGAGAGACGCGGTTGACACAGGTCGTCTATTCTTCACCGAGATCTGGAAGTGAGATTTGTCAAGAGTCAAGAGTACTATGCTAGCTAATGTTAGCCTCAGGGGCTAGAATCTTTAGCGATGTTTGGAAATATGCTCCCTCTCCTTTCTCACTGATTGGCTGTTTTTTCCTTCTAGCAAGTACAGATATAATCACCCAGATTCTAAATTCCACACTAACAAACGGGTATGATATTATCAGAGCAGCCCTGAGGTTTACAACAGATCTGTAAAGCGCTCACACAATCAAATGTTCTGGACCAATCATTCGTTAGATGAACTAGATTCCTCCCTTTGCCAGGAGGGTCGAATCAGGGGTACGTCAGCCCAAAACTCCTGTAGTCTGAGCCCGGCCTCACAGATACCTGAGCGTACACATTGACAACAAGCTGACGTGGAGTGTTCAGGTCAAAATGTCTGCATTGGGTCCAACAGCAAATTAACTGACATTAGAGGCTGATGGCGGTGTCAACCAGAAAGTGTTGTCATATGAGACAACCTGCTGTTTGGTATCTCAGCTTGGTTTGCAGCTGACAGCCCAGATTACCTGGCTAACACAAAGCAGCATCCCACATTCCAGGCTGTTTATGACATTACCATCAACAGACAGGAGCAGAAGATTATTTAGACCCCACCCAGGTCCTCCATCCTGAGCACCAGCTTCTTCCCTCATGCCGACCCTTCAGAGCTCCCCAGGGCAGGTTAACCACTCCTTGGGCCCCCTGTCCACCAAAGCCCTTAATGGCAAGCTAGACAGAGCCTAACCCCTGCAACGCTTTCTGGCTTAGCTCCTTCTTATCTGCTGTGTGTGTGTTTGTTAGAAGTCAGTTTGTGCATTTTAGTATGCACCATGTTATTTTTATTCTGCAAGTGTCTGTAAGTATGCATCTTATCTGACATAACTCCGTGCAAGAAGACAAGCCAAAATATTCCCAAACAGTCGAACTAGAATGATCGAGCGGTCAGAAATACGTCACTGAAAGAAAATGTTTTGTGCTTTTGCAACATGTGCTAGCATGCACCATCAAACTGTTGTCAGTATAAAAATAAAACAACTCTTCTTCTCACTGTAGAAACACCAATAAGAATGTTTATGACGCTGAGAAGCACTTGGAAAGTTAAACACTTATAATGCAAATATTTATGTGTGTATTCACTTATTTCATGAGGCTTTAAGCTGCATGGAAAAGGCGTTACATAGGTTAGCCACCTTGGCTAATTTTCAACCGAAGTCCTTGGGAAGGTGTGATGACAGCTACATACAACACACTAAAACTACTACAGCTGAGAAAATGTCATGAAAACACAGACAGAACTGTAACAAAGGACAGAAGTACACACACTTTAGGACAAAGCACACCTCAGATCATTGAAAGGTTTCAGGGTAAAGTCAAACACCTGGTTCTATTTTAGCTGTTCCATGTGTGAGCTGCTCTCACTGAAAGAGGCCGTCCTTGTGTGCCTGTCATCAGTGATTTTCTGCATTATAAAAGCACCAAAGGGGGGAGGGTCAAATCCATGCAGAATCTTAATGAAAAGAATCTGTTAATTTGATCAACTGTCCCAGCAACATTTGAAGTTATTTTACCAATCCTTCAAAAAGGTATTTTTGAGAAGTTTTGGATGCTTTAGGGCTCAAAATTCCTTGGCTGCTGCAGGCAACTTGTATGCAACCCCTTGTTTTATTCTCATCATAACAGACGCCACATGTTCTGCTCTGTATCTGCAAACCAGGTGAACAGCACCAACCAGCTGGCTTTGATTACTGCCAAACAGGAGGCACGTTAGGTGAACGCCGTTGAGCCTGAGGCTCTTAAAAAACAATGAACTCGAGTGTGAACGTTTGTTATGTGTGTCAGTCTGGCTACATGCATCATATTTTCTATGAACCTTTAGAGAATGCTGTGAGTGAGTGAACTACTCGCTGTGTAAACATTAGAAAGAATTCTCACAGCACACAGATAACTGAGATTATTGTTTCCTGCCTGTACTGTGAGGCAGCCATGTTTCTCACCGTGCTGCAGAGGGAAACTAACAGGAACATGGTGGCTCAACCTTGGACTGTCTTTCCACCAATACGGGCTCTGCATTCCTCTCCTCCCATCCTCCAATCCCTCGCCACGATGAGTCATGAGTCTTGGCATTACCGATCCAAACCCCCTCCACCATACCCTCTCTCCTCCATCTTCTATAGCCTCCTACTTTCCCGCCGGTGGCTTTGTTACCATCATGGAAACGTACCCAAAATTAAACAGACGCCCATCCTCTTTCATCAGAACGAATGCCAGCTCAAAAGCACAGCATTTGTAACTGCAGTGTAGAGATTTGCAGAGCACCGTGGGACTGAGTCAAACATCCTGAAAAAGAACATGTGGAAATACTGATACGAGGTTGTGAATCTGAACTTGAGCCTGGCCACACAAGAAAAATGTGGCATAAACAGTGCCAGAGGGGAATTCATGCTTGTGTTTGTGAAATACACGTGACTGCAGTGAAATCCTGGTGATCATATATTATCACCAGGCTTTGAATCATGTGGGATGATGATTCAAACCAACAGAAAGAGAACAGATCTCCCTCAGAGCGCTTAGAAGTAAATTCAATTTCAGCAATTCCACCATCTTTGAACTACAGAACATGTTCTTTTCCAGTCGTGTGACTGTCATTAGTCTGCCGAGCTAAATGAGTCTCCTATCTAATATCTAAAGTCTGCTTGTAAACTCCTGTTGTGGTTTTATAGTTTGAACGGTTCAAGTTGAGACTTAATTTAAGAATAAAGTAAAAATCCTGGACTTGTTATTCCTGCAGATAAATGTAAGAGAAAAGCTGTTTTTCAGAGTCCTGCATGACTTCAGTCCCGAAGCAGAGATGACTAAACAAACTTTATGAGGCCATGTTCATCATGAGGAGTATTTTAGGTTCAGCCTATTATTTGTATTTGATCTGAACATTTGAGTCAGTGTAATACCACTTTTTCTTTTGCACAGCTACAAACAACAAAACGAAATCAAACCTTGTTTCAGTTTGCAAATATTTTTTCGTCAGTGTGGTACTAAAGTTTCCTTATTGTATGTTTTCTTTGATGTACCTCAGATACCAACAGGAAGAATTTCCGTCCAGCCCCATGTAATCACTAAACAACATCTGAAAGTACAAAGGAATACACAATTTGAGAAGTAACTTTTTTTCAACCCAAATCTCTCTTTTAAGTTTTACTCTTAAAGTTTGATAAATGCAGACCTCGGTTTGACCACTGCTCTCCCGTCACTAAACCATCACATGACACCTGCTGAACCCTGAACTCAAAGGTTCCTCATCAACTTTAATTTGTGTTATTGACATGTGTGAGGTCCTTCTGTGTGCCGGGGAGATAAATGTTCATGTGACATGTCACTGTCAGCAGGTTTTACAGCACCACAGATGTTTGAGGCCAATCAAGCTGTCACTCAATACTGTACAATCAAGTATTAAACCCTAAGTGCTCACAGCGGGCCTTTCTGAACAGTCTGTGACCAAGTTATCTTTGCTCAAGTCTCAAGTCATTTTTTCTTGGGCAAGTCAGGTCATGTCGAGTCCTTAGTTAAGGCAAGTCAAGTCACTTTTTTCCACCCAAGATCCAGCACTCTTACCTGTAGTATCTGGTCTTTATAAAGAGAAAAGACAAGGTGTTAGCAGCCCGTCTAATAATGACATAATTGGCCAATTTATATAACCTGTTCAAAAAGTATGACAATGAATTGTATCTGTGTTATCTTGGCACAGACACAGCCATGATGATGGTCTGCTCTGAGGCCGTATTGAGGAGTAACCAGTACGACTGATGAGGATTCTCTTTGGGGGCTTTGAGGTTGCTTGTTGCCATAGCAAGGAGTTTGACTGACAGCCAGTCATCCAATCATGACAGTCACATACCGGGAGCTTTTTGAGTCATCTAATCATGACTCCCAGTTCAAGCTGTGTACATACTCGATAGTTAGACAGAAACTTGACAACATGGAATTTTATCATTTTATATTTAACAGCTAACATTCAAACTTATGAACAAACATGTCATCTGAGTCATCATGCCTCAAGTCAAGTCTCAAGTCATTAACATGCAAGTCACATCTCTGTTTCTTAAGGTTTCTTCTCTTTTGTTTTAAAAGGTGCTTTATAAATAATGTTTATTTACTTACTTCCCATTTCAGGATTAAAACATGCTAACAATCATACAATGTCTCTTCTTCTACCTAAAACTACTTCGTTTTCAGTGCTCTTTAAATAGTTTTAATTAAAGAAAAACTCCAAGGTCTTCTCTTTTCAAACTTGAATTAGGTAATTTAGCTGTTTATAAAGACAGTGTCATTGAGTTCTCTTGTGATTTTTTGTCTTTCAATCATATTTGGACTCTTTATAGCTCTATATTTACCTGCAGTAAAAACTAAATCTCTGCAGGAAGAGGTCAACTAAGTCTGGTAGTACGCCTGCCATTCATTCCTTTCTATCATGACAGTATTGAGGCCTTCATCAGGACCACCAATCACGTGCTTGAAGTGATTTCACCCTTCTGTCATTTCTCCATCAATAGTCTGAGGTTGATAATATATCTGTCAGTTAATCACAAGCTGAGCAGGCTGCTGATATTCTTTGTTTGGCTGCAGCTGAGCAGGATTTCACAGCAGGATAAATGAGTGTGAACAGAGATGGACCTTTACACTGTGTGTGCTGAACACTCGATAAACATTTCAGAGCACCTATCAGCGTCCGCTCTGCACAAAGCTGTCACAAGGCGTGACCGGGGCGTGTGTCGCAGCTACTGTTGTGTGTGTGCGTGTGTGTGGGCAGGCACTGAGGGTGTGTGCTCCACTCAATCATAGAGACGCACACGGTGAAGGAATGTTTGACTTCATGCAAAATTTGTCAGAATCGGAGGATTTTCAGGGTGAACTTATCGTGACACTTCTCTAAAATGTGTCATTATCTCCTCTCACTAACTGCTGCATTACATCTGTCACCACTGGATTGGATGTTTTGTAACTGGGTGGATTCTCTGCGGTTTGAACGCACAGAGTGTTTTGAGTTAACAGTACCTTCAAGCTTCCCAACAGCCCTTCCTGGCAGGATACGGCACAATCATCCGGCACGCTCAACAGCCCTTTTTGTTTTAACCCCCCTTTGTATTGAAATGTAACCCTCTATTATTAAGAAGTGAAAGACGACACTCTTTCTCACATTGCACACTAAAACACACGCTGTTTTACTCACCTCACTTTCCTCTGGAACAGCAGCTTCTGTGGGATCTTTTTGGACAAATATTAGGCCATGTCAAAACAAGTTTTTGCCTCCTTCGTTCCCAAAAAAAACCCCGTCCACACAAGCACGGTTAATAAAAATCCCCATCCAAACAAAAACGCAAAAACACAACAGAAACGCTGTCAAGAGAATGCCACACCAACAGGCGGCGATATAACCCGGTCATGCAAAGAAGAAGAAGAATCGCGGCCAGTCAAAAGTCAAAAAATCTATCCCGACGCCCTTGTTCCTCAATATAGTAGATGAGTAATCGAACATATATGTGTAAACATGTAAAAAGTCCTGTTAAGCATCACTGTTTTTCTCACGTCCGTCATTTTGCAAAGAATGTTGCCTCATTAGTGACGCCTCACAAAGGAGATAACGGTGCACAGCCTGACATCACAAGCCTAAGACGCCGTCTACATGCGCAGAAACAGAGTTTCTAAAAGTCTTCACCCTAGCAGGAGTTTTACAAAGGATCCGTTTTCAGTGACCTAAAACGACTTTTGTGTGGACAGAGAAAAAGCTACGTATTGAAGAATACCCGTGTATGTGTGGACATGGCCTTAGATTAGAGAGAAGCTTCTAGTAGCCTAGCATGGAGGCTGCTGTGCAGAGATAACATCTATCCAACTGAGTCACTTTTGGTCTATTGTTTCAGGATTTCATGGGGACTTAAAAAGGTGAAATGGCAAAATGATCACCACGTGTGTGAAAAATAAAAAATAAAAAATCAATGAAAACTTCACAGATGCCAACATGTATTTAATTCTTTAATGGACACTATCCTTAAAACTGACCCTACATCTTGAGACTGTCTGCACCAAAACCACACCTGGGTCACCTTGCTTTGCGTGTTGCCACCGCAACCCGGCCCCGGACAAGCGGAACATATTGGATGGATAGATGTTCCACTTGGTTGACAAGTAAAAGATTAAAATGAAAGAGGGGTTCACACTTTTTAAACTGGGTCTCAAAAACATATTCACAATCCAATGTTACATTAAACGAATAAAATGAATAATGGGAACCTCTCTTTTAATTACACACAACGGAGTAGAGCTGTAAAGTCAAATGAGAAGTGTGGAGGAACCTATATGTCAACTAAATCATGGTGCAGTGAGCGTCATGTGAATCTATTTCTATGCAGCTGTTGTTAAATATGATAGCCCAGCTAGAAATGTTTTGTTTTCTCGTTCTGTGAATGTTACGTGCGATGTTCTGGTAATGTTTTGAGCGGGACGTTTTTATTTGGTCCCCAGAAAATGTAAATGTCCAGTAAATGTCGACCTGCAGCTGACGATGCTTTTTAATTTATGAGTGAAGAAGATGAAACGCACAGTGACATAAGTATGACGGTTATTACAAAGTAAGATGTTTGACTCAGCCTTAAAGATTAAATCAGATGTATGAGAAAAAAAAAGACATATTAAGAGTTAAATAAGCGCATTTTTCCAACTGGTGTCGTTTGTTTATTGTACCTCTGCACAGGTTGACGTTGTGTGCATTTGTAAATTAAAGCTGTGTCAACACCGCCCTCTCAAAACAGGTGATGTTTAAATGACAAAACATCGTAGAGACAAAAAGACACCTGGAGGACAGACGTTTTAAATCATTACATGATAAACGGCAGAAGGGAAAAGTAGCAAAATTAGCAGCAAGTAGGTTCTGTCAAGTGTGCACAGGTGCAGCAACCTGCCCCGCTCTGTTGCGCAACAATAAATCCTTCTACAAGCCTGGAGTCATCCTCTGCAACAGGTAATTATTTTCTGCATGTTTTTTATTCCTGCGCTTCACTGAACAGCGATTTCTACACTTCCTCTCCTGCAGGTAAGTAATATCGCCTGTGGAAAACTAAAACCAAAACAGTACGTGCATGGGGGAATACTCGATTGAGGGTGACACCTTGGTTTCAGACTTTTCAAAAACACAAAGCACGTGTGCTTGGTGGAGTAATGGTTTGTTTGGCTGCTTGTTGTAGCATGTCCATAGCTTATTACGCTGCAAACATGACTTCCAAGGCCGGGGAGGGCAATATCAATATCTGTTTATAGAGGTTAGTCTTGGATGGTATCAGAGTTCAGATAATTTTTAGCTTTGTGTGGCCCTTTGTTGGATATGAGGAAGCAACCCGAGACAGGGTTACATTTGCCAAACTGACTTGTTCCCCATCCTAAAGCCTAAATTCCACAGGACCTGTGTCCACTGCGTTCTGGTCTGTCAGACTGCGCACGCCCTAGCCCGCGTTTCTGGACCGCAGCGGAGCGGAGAGATGACCCAAGCAGCTGGATTCACAAGATCCCTAGATTGCGAAACAAACTACATTATCGCGCACACATTGCGAAATCACGCGATAACATCAGTGTTAAAGATAGATCTGAAAGAGATCTTGTGATCCCGCAAATCCAGCTGCTTGGGCCAGCGCTCCGCTGTGCTGAGGACCAGAAACGCCTCCTGTGGGCGAGGGCTCGCGCCGTATGACGGACCAGACCCGAGCCGCAGACGGAACGCGGTGGACACGGATCCTGTGGGATCCAGGCTTTATGGATGAGTCAAACAAACCTAACTACATCGTTAACTTCTTTTAAGTTACATGTGTACCATTACTTGTCTTTGTAACATCATGCACCTATCATCAGGAACCCAAATGTGTAATTCAAATAACGAAACTAGCGCAATAACTTTAACCCCAACTAGAATGTTTTGGTGCCTAGACGCAACTAACTTTTAAAGCACGTTCACCACCTGTTTGTCCTGTACAGACAAACTGCTCTAGTGTGCGTCATACAATGGGTCAGGTACAAACAACCTATGTTAGGTGAGGGGTGTTAGGGGTCCTGTTGTTGACTCGTCGTCAGTTTAGCTTTCAAAAAAAAAATTTGCCTTTCAGAAATGAGAAACCTGCATCTGTCACCGTCTGAGGTCAAGAATCCAATGTTTAATAAAGTACATGTGGTAAATCTGCTAATGCTACCAACCAACTGTACACTGTGTGTTCAAAAGTAACCAGGCAGGGTGGGGCTAACACAACTTGTAGACGGAGTAATTTTTAATGTATGGTTCTGACTTTTGTGGTTTTTCAAGTCAGAATTAGACTTTCTTGCAGATGCGGAGGGATTAAACACTTTTTCTGCTGAATTCAAACTCCTAACTAATGTTTATAACGGTCTCACAGCAGTTTGAACAAATAAAATAAATCATGGATAGAAAGACAAAGCGGGAAAAGCGGTGCAGAAAGAAAGAAAACGCACATGTTCCATGGAAAAAACCTGGTCCTACTCAGCTCGGCGGCCAGCCTTGCGCCCAGTTTACCCACAGAAAAGCTGGCTTCCTCTTTTGATTTTCTGTCTCCTTCCTCTCCCTTTGAACGGCAGCATTTCCTGATTCATAACACAAAGACTGTATTTGTAGCGTGTGTGTTACTGTAGCGTTTGAGGGAACATTTTATTCAGATGAATCACATATGCATTTCACCCATCTTCTGTTTTTTTCTTCACTCACACACACATACGAACAACATGTTCCTCTCGAGTTTCCCTATGTGTGTCCTTGTGTGATCCCTCTGTAACACTTTTCCCTCCACCCACCGCCCGTGTCACTCTACCCCACGCCACACCCACGGTTCACATGGCAACGGGGTTTACCACAGAGCAAAGATGACTTTGCCAGATGCATATGTGACTGCCCTGGAAATAGTTTGAGTGTGTTTGCCATGGAAACGTGGATAAACGGAACCATACAATGTGTAATTACACACTGTATGGAGCGTAGCTGTGTGTGTGGAAACAACTACAGCGTGCACGATTCATAAGGGTTGTCGCCTCTCTTCCTGGCAGGAGACGAATTCACAGACGTCGTCCTCGTGTAAAAGATATTTGTGTTAACGTCCCGAGGTTCATACTTTAAGGCTGAGTGTTCCCTCTGCACTTTTAGGGGGAGGAATGACTGTGTGATAACCCAAGCTGCCCCTGTAGACTATAGAACAATGCAAAGACAAATAATGGTTGGCAAGGAAAGAGGAAGTCTGTGAATTAATTTCTTTTTTTTTTTGTGAGCCAATTTAGAGTCTCCCTTTTTTTAGTGCAAGTACAGAAAATTGTGTTTGTCGAATCTGTTTCCAATCAAAGTGCTGCTTACAATAACCTCCCCTGTGCTAGCGTGTGTGTGGCTTCAATTACTCAAAGACAATAAATAGAATTGTAGGTCAAACCAGAGGATTTTCATTGAGAGACAACACTGTCGAGTGATCTGTCTTTTGTACCACGTCAGACAATAGTCAAAAGCTCTTCTGCATCGCCCCCTGAGGCTGTAACTTCTCAACAAGTCAAAAGCATGTGTGTGTGTGTGTGTGTATGTGAGTGTTCGGCTCTCCGGGTGGTAGCTGTCTGGGCATGTGGCTGTCCATTTAATGGTTTGTTTGAGTGAAACCAGAAATGCTTAAAATATGTGAAGGAAGGGAGTCGACTGTTATGCAACTCAGCAAAAGCCTGACTAACACTTCTTAGTTTACAGTATGAACTCACTCTGCAGGGGGACGTAAGGTGGAGGCAGTATTTAGACCTCTGCTTCAGTTGCACTTCAAATCTTAACCGCTGTAAAACAATGTAAATAACAGTTGAGTTTTAATTTAAAAGTTGTGTTTACGTACTTCCAGCTGCAGATCACCAATCAACATTTTTCTCATCTTCTCCGACATTAAGATTTAACCATGTTAAACTGTTTACGCTCCAAACTTGTCAAATAAGGCTTCTTGGTCATTTAAACCATAACGCTGTGGGTACCACTCTTGGGTAATTTCTTTGTCAGCGTAATGTTTTACTGCGCCATCAAATTCCAATGAAATATAAAGAGCAGGAATAGTCTGCGTAGGGAGGAGGTTGGGGTGGTTGAATTTGTTGTTTTTGACGTACAAATGTTTGTCATGCTGTTTTGGTTAAAGTAAAAGGAGCGACGCCTGCGAGCTAGTTCCAGCAGGGAAATAGAGCTGCTCTGATTTCACACTTGATATGCGCTATTCTCTACAATCAATTGACAAACACGTCTTACTAATTTGGCGGTCTATTTAAGGTGCAAGATTTACGGCCTCTCCCTCTGCTCTGTCATTGCCACCGCTGTCCTGCACCAGTACTGTGCTCATACTTTCAGCCCCACCACCACCCGAGCATCCACCTGCAGACTCCGGCTAGAGAGGACAGTGGATAGCGTTGGAAACAGGGAAGAGAGAGTGGCGGGTGACACGCGGCAAAGGGCCGAGGGAGGGAGTTGAACTCAGGGCCTCAGCGTCTCTCCACTCTGCTCCGCTAAAGATACGTGCCGAGTCTTTTTTTGATGGAGGTCGCTTCAAGCACTAGTCAAGTTGAACAGAGCAGATCGTTGCAAACAGGAAGTCAGACACCAAAGCATAGATTTGAAAATAAATTAAGTTCATTAAAGAGAGAGCTGGGGGTGACACGCGGCAGGGGGCCGAGGGAGGGAGTGGAACTCAGGGCCACCGCATCGAGGACTTTAGCCTCTGAACATGTACAAGGATTTAACCGCTGAGCTTAACCGGCGCCCCGGCTTGGACGGTTAAATATATGATCTCATCACTCCTCAAATTTCTGCATGTAAAATAAATCTGCGAGGAATGATGATGTCGGAGCCTACACGCCAAACACAGGCTTTGTTCTGCTGCTGCAACAAACATTTCAAACTATCACAAACGTGAGTCGTCTGACTGAACTACTATTAGTTACATACATACGAGATGTTACATTATAGTAACCATACCATTAAGATAGATCCAGTCAAATGAAGATAAAAATAACGGTAAAATAAGGTTTTGAAAACTAAATTAAAAAAACGACCGCCCACTGTGTGACGTTGTTAAACCAGGGAATCCATGTGTGAAGACGAAACTGGATCCCCATTGACTTTACATTGGCATTGTTTTCGTGCTGGTACCACGTAATTGTAACACATTAGGTGCCACCAGCACAGATTTTGGTGTTAAGAAGTCGTGGTCATTTCACGTAATTTTATGAGACCAGGTTGGAAGTATCAGAGCTTTTACCTCACTTGTTTAACATCTACAAATCAATCGAGGCTAAAGCAACATTACAGAGTGGCATTATAATATAATTGATCGCGATGGTGTAGAGAATTGAGATCCTTTTCAAGTTTCAATTTTAAATGTTTCGGATAGAAAAAAAGTAAACTGGGGATTGACATTTCAAAAAAGTCAGTTAGCTAGCTAGCTAAAGCTAATGAAGACTTCCAATTAGAGTTGTCACTTTACCTAGCTAAATTAATCATAGCGACTACAAATGCAAAGATTCTTTTTTGTAACGTAGCTTTAATTTATTAAAAGACTTACCAAGTACAGTGGGAGTGGGAAGCTTGACATGCGTAGCGAAGTAATAGGTCAGTTGTGTGTAATGGCATGAGGAGTTACTTATTTATTATTTAGTTATGGTTTTATTTCTTCTCTCTTTGAAACTTCAACTGACTGAAAAGGACGTGAAGTTTATAAATAGAGTGAAAGAAGTAGCTAAGAAATCCTTCTCTCACAAATCTTACTCATGTCGTACTTAAGTAGAATAAGGGCTCTCTTATGACTCATAAAACTGAGATGTGACCCCCCCGTGGAGGCCAAGAACAATACCTACAGTGTGTTTCAAAGGGCTCAGTGGTGCTGAGACAGAGTACGGGAAAGAGAAGCAACAGGAAAACATTGGAGTTGAGCCGAGGAAAGAGTGTTTTAGGGAAGAGTTGGAAGGGTTCATGGTAGATTTTAGAACCTAGTAGGGAGAAGTGACACTTACATCAACACGTATTTATCAGACTCATAGAAGTCCAACTTTAGCTCATCCTTATGTCACAGCCGAATGACAAAATGCTTTAGAGGCGCGGTGAAACGTATGGATGGAAGAGGGCCTATCTTTGGCTTTGGGTGTATTATGTTGCTTTATGAGGATGGCGTGTGTGTGTGTGTGTTTATTTCTCTCCCTCTGCAAGTGTGTGAATAATTATGTGTTTGTCTGTCTGTAATTATATGTCTCAAGTTAAATCTGTAAGAGGCACAAGAATATCTGCCTATAACTGGTGCAGCTGCTCACGCTGCGTGCTGTACTGTATGATTCATACACCAAACATGCTGTCGCCTGACATGTGTGAGAAATCCATTGATAAAAACAACCCTTACACCTTTACGATGGTACACTACACTGATATGTCTGCAGATAAAGTGTGCCGAGGCTTTGGGTGCAGTGGGCAGGGTGAGTCATCATGTTGCTGGCATTGAGGCGCAGTCAGGTGAGAGCGACAGAGATAGGGCTTTCAATGGAGGGTGACACAGAAAAGTCAGTCAACAACATTTTAAAGGCACAGTGTGCAGTCAACTAAGGTTTGTGTAACTCTGTACCCTCAGCTAACTTGTTGGCCCTCCCAATCAGGCTGTGATTTATGAAGCCACCCGTCAGGAGCGCAGGCACGCACATTCAGCTAACAGCTTTTTTAAATCATATCTTTCCAGTAGAGTTCAAACTGTTGGGAAATGTGTGCTTTCAATGCCCTCAGTGGAAACACCAAGGTATTGTAAATATTAACAATTTGGTTAGCGAGCAGACTGTCCTGCAAAACTCACAACGAACACTTTGCTCATTAAGTAAAAGGACAAAAAGCCATGCAGGGGCTCTGTGAGGCCGTATTGAGTAGTATGCTAATGTTAGCGTGCTTACATATGCTTATTTGCATCTAGTAAAATCTATAGCTGTCACTAGCTGCAGCGTGCAAACTTTTTTCAGTCTGATTGGATTCAGGCTTCCAGATGGTGCAGCGGTTAGCGCTTTCGCCTCGCAGCAGAAAGGTTCCTGGTTTGAATCCAGGATCAGCCGTCAGGGGCCTTTTTGTGTGGAGTTAGCATGTTCTCCCCGTGCTCACGTGGGTTCTCTCTGGGTACTCCCGCTTCCTCAAAAAGACTCGTTGGGTTCATTTCTGACTTGTCCTGACTGTGAAAGTTGTCTGACTCTTTGTGTCAGCGCTGTGATTGACTGGCGACCTGTCCAAGGTGTGCCCCGCCTCTCATCCAATGACAGCTCGCATTGGTTTATTGAACTCCTTCCAATTGAACTTTACGGGTCAACTGCTTAATGGGATGTGATTCAGCCTTGGCGTTATTTGGTGTTATCTCTTTGGCACAAGTTTGACTCTAATCAACTCAATGAAGAAGGACATCTAGTGTCTGTTCAGTGCAGTAGTCACCTTCATTGTATTGCAAATATCAAGCAACAGCTTAAACAATGTATGTTCCCAAATATATCTTCTTTTGATCTGTTTAGGAACAGGTTTATACGACCTCTCTTCAGTCATTATCATTCAATCAGCTTGTGTCTTTTCTCACTGAGGTGTTCATCCGTCACATTTTTGGGGTTTTTAAACCAATTATAATCTTGATGGGTTTGATATAAACATTGTTTAAAAAGCTAATGATGGGAACAACATTCATTTTTTAATGAATCCTAACTATGCTTAAATTAAAACATATAAAATATCATTAAATTGACATCTTTGGAATATTTTGTGGCAGCACATCCATCAGACATTTCATTTTCTGCGGTTGGCCAACCAGCCGACGTACCAAACAACCAACATTCCCGACACTGTTGGCTCGGCTAAAAACCACATATTATTACAATCATGATGGTATACGGATAAAAAACAAGGCTCAGAGTCAGTAAGCTTAATCATCTGGAGACCCTGAATGTGTTTACTTAAGTTCATGGCAAGTTTTGCAATAGTGGGAGAGATATTTCACCCTCTAATCTCTTTTTAATTGGATGGTAATATCAGGACAAAGCTTGTCTTTGTTTTCTAAACAGGAAAATAACATTATATAGCCCACTAGACTATCTACACAGGATTATACAGACGTATTACATGCTCATACTATATCCACCTGGCAGATGTAGATGCTCTAAATCACTTTCTTTAAGCCGACCTTCAACATGCTCCAAAAAAGCCCTCATTAAGTGTTCAGCAGGAATATTTATGGCATCTTACAGCTCTTTCCCTGGAAACTGTGGTCACTATCTGCTGCAGTCGAGCCACAGATTAAGAGAAATGAGCAGGTACAGTGCGTTTCCATGGAGACCACGTTATTTGGACACTAAAACAGAAGGACTTGCCTCTCCTCCTACTACGGCTCCACCTCCCCAACCGAGTCCCGCCCACTGCCTCACGCTGCTCGGCATTACTATGATGGACGTCAGCATTTTTCACTTTGAAATGTGAGTCACAGAGGAATAAAGACTCCGCTGTCTGTGAGCTACTGTTTATTTCTTTTATAACTCAGAGGAGACATTATTATATCACCAAAAGTCTCTCCAATCAGTCCTTGTGGTTTACTAGCTCTCAAAAACTTTCCAGGATCTGTGTTTTCATACTAAATAATTACTGCCCCGTGTTGTCATGCAAACTCAAAATAAATCTTCCCCCGCTGTGAACTACGTCTTCAACCTTTTTTAACCCTTAGTGGTACAATACAGCACTCAGCAGGAATGTTGTTGAGTAATAAACAGCATGTGAGGCACAAAGACAGGGATTGGCATTAGAACAAGTTGTATGAGGATATGCGGCTAACCGTCAGGTATTTTTGTGCAGCACTACCCTGCAGACAGCCTTCAGCCTGCAGACAGCAGATTGGTACTGTGCACGCTGAGACCACGTACAATCTCAGTTCCACAACATGTTTTCACACTGTGTGGTTTGTGAAGAGCCGGGTGGGTCCGTCACAGACACAACTTGTCACAGGTGTGTCCCCCTTCCTCTTTGTCTCGTTACATCAGTCGTGTATCTATCGTGACCCACAGTTTGTGAGTTTACATTTTCATGCCCCAGCTCAGGTCTGGCCGGCTTTGGCCTTTGTGTGAAGCCGGGTGTGTCTGTGTTTGAGCAGCATATCACATACACAGCATGATTGCTGTGTTTAAGTTGGGCCTACGCTAATGTTTGACTGTTGAGTGACGCCTTCTTGGTGTTGGTGTAATGGAGGGTTAATTTGGGTTGGGATGGTCACTTAGTGTGGGTGGCATGGACGAGAGCAGAGCTGCATGATATCTTATCTTTCGTACTTTGTATTATGAGTATTTATTGTGGTAGTAAGCAAGGTAATTATTTAGAAAGGTATAAAATCAATAATGGGGTCTCTTTAAATGGATAGAATTAGTGCCAAGCATGAGGAAAAAAAGAGGGTAAAGATATTCTTAATTTGTGCACTTTGTGAAGGACGTCACTTTCAGTATTCGTCTCCGTGTACGGCACAACTAACTGGCAGGGACTGAATGTCAGTGCAGGGTTCTTGTAGGCGGTGGTGATTGCTTGATGGCAGGCAGGTGTGCTGATTGCAGATCCTAGACAGGTGTGCAGAAAGTGAAAGAGACAGAGGGCAAGGGGGAGGGGAGGACAAAAACACACCAAGCACACCACATTTAAGGGGAATCTACACAGGCAACGTATTTGAAGTCTGTTTTGGACACCTGTGTGCCGGGACAGACCACTCCGATGTTCAATGCTATGATCTCCACCAGCAGTAATACGGCGAGTAATTTTCCGCTGCTCCGTTCGTTTTACACGTCACGTATATTTATCTCATTTGACTTCTACATCCTACATAAATACAGAACTTATGTACAATTAAGAAATACGTTTATACATAAGTTATTTTGGAGAAAAGTTCTCTTAAATTACTGGGCCAAGCATCCTGATTGAAACCACCGATAACATGACTTGACAGAATTTGAACCAACAGTAAATAATAATTCTACCGTTTTCGGCAGATTGCACACTTTTTGGCGTCACTGCCACGCCTATTTATGGGCAGGAATCTAACTACCATTGGCTAACTTTGAGACTCATCTTTGCTGTGTCACACAAGCCGGGGTAGATTGCAAAAAAGAAGCTGCCCTGCGCTTATGTGTCATTCGTCTGACACGACGGTGTCGGTGTAGATTCCCAGTTACACTAAGAACTTTGAAAATACACGAACACGCACTCACAGGGAGACAGATTTCATGGGACGGACTGTGACACGTTTAGTATTCCTCTGTTGTTGTTGTTGTTGTTGTTGTTGTTGTTGTTGTTGTTGTTGTTGTTTTTTTTATATATTTTGCCTCAATTCTCAACAATTCCAACTTTATTCATGAAATTCAGAGTTAAAACAAAATCCTCTCACTGCTCTCCTGTGCCTGATAATCTGAAACATGAAATATGTTTGAAATATGTGTGTTAAAAATAAAGGAGAAAAAAAATGATCCCGGGGTTACTTTAAAGCTTTTAAAATGACAGTTCAACATTTTGAAGAACGCTTCTTAACTTTCTTGCAGAAACTGAACAGAAGCTGGTTAGCTTAGCTTAGCATTACAAACGGTAGAAAGTGGAATCAGCTAGCTTGACTCCATTTGTTAATTTACTTAATATCTAATCAGCCAAATCTGCACAAAAACGGAAATGGAAGTTGGGCTGTTAATGGGGGGTTAGCTGCGGGTGTTTCTTAGCTTGGTGCCTGGACACCCTGCAGACTCTACTAGTCTTCTAGTAACACAATGGTGACAACAGAACATTCACAAGCAAGGACCACACCATCAACACGATGCAATTTAATAATTTATTGATTAATAAGATTGATGATAATGATGCATGGACTTTGAGAGGTTTAAACCCCCTCAGGGCCCTTCGGATAGGAGGACAGAAAGACTCAGAAAAAGAGCAGGGGTGGGACGGGAGGGGGCAGAATGTGAGAGCAGAAGAGGAGGAGAGGGGTAGGTTTGAATTTATGGGAATGCTGGAAGAGGCGTGGTTGAGGTGTGGTCCTGCTCCTGAAACTTTGCTGCGTATGCATCAAATGTTAGATGCTCCTCCTGCTTCCAGCTGCAAGCTAGTAAGCTAACAAACCAATGGATCCAACCTCTGACATAAAAGATGAATGACCGTATTTCTATAATGTCAAACAACTTAAACTTTATTTCCTTTTGCTTAAACCACACGTCTGCCCCGATGCCACAGCTGCAGTGATTGTGTAACAAACATGTTTTCTACTGATTTATGAACCTGCTCTGACATTCCTCAGCTGAAGGTTTCACACTGCCCTTCTACTGTAAAGTTTGTGAGTAATGGGAGCTCAAGATGGTCCCATTACGACACTGTACGGATACGAAAGTGATGCGTGTTTCTTTAAACTACAAAGTGTCCAGTTACTGTCGGACAAATCCTCCTCACTGAGCGAGAGGATAACAGAGTTATGAGAAAAATGCCAGAAAGGTCAAAGAGGGCTCGCAGTCTGTTCACCATAAAAGCACAAAGCTCCAGAAATGCAGTGAGGGAGAAACACAAGTGAGTAAGACTTTATTTTAGACAAGTGAGCCGCAGTATGCAGCGAATATTTAAAATCCAATCTGCTGCGTGACTTTGAGGATGTTTGTTTGCTGCAGCGTGAGGAATCTATCGTGGCTATGTGGGAAACCAATGGAAGATCATGATTAAAGCTGAGCTCCCTGTGGTTCATAGACACAGGTGATTAAATTTCACTGTGTGATATTTAATCTACGCCGTCTGGTGCAACAAAGGAGATCAGAGAATTAAAATAAACAGAGGGGTAAAGGGTAATCCCACTGCTATTGTCCTCAAAGGTGTGTCAGTTTGGCACCGATACAGAAAGATAACTTGTGTTTTCTGTGGTTGATTGAACAATAGCTGTATCAAAGAGCCAGTCATTTACCTTTGAGGTGTTCACTGTGAAGCGTTTAAGCATTTCTGACTCCCGCTGGGTCAGAGGCTTTGCTGTTCAAACACTACAATTCAGCTTGTGTTTGCAAAACGTTACCTCTTTCCCAAGCATTAAATACCTGGAAGTTGGCATCTCCAACATTTTCTTCAGCCCCCCCAAAATATAACTTGAAATGTGGTTAAGCAATTAGGCTTTTAACACCTTCCAAAATAAGCAGAATTGTACGCTGGCACGTTGAGAGGAGAACAATAAAAGAGAAACACAATGGTGTGGCCAAACATCAGGCACTCACGAAAGGGAAATGAAGCCGACGTGACTCACTCCCTCATGGCTACTCCTCCAACAGAAAAAAGAAGTGGCAGAGAAAAAAAGTCATCTCAACATCTCCAAATCTAAGCCTCAGTTCTGGACTGGTGCTTCCTGTCCTGACCACGATGACTCATAAAGGGCTTTTATAAAGGGAGCAGATAAGGTCCTGTGCGCCAGAGTTTGGCACTGGCCTCTGCTGCTTTATAAAAAACAAAGAAAATGAGCCCACAAGCTAAACAGTCTCAAGAAATGGAATACACACATGGGATAAATGAGCATTCTGAAAAAAAATCTGCTAAAAGCACAAATAAACCACATTTACTGGCAATTTCATCCTCTCTCTCTCTGCTCCGTCTCTCGGCGCAGTAGCCGGGAACAGTAGGCAGTCCAGGATAACACCAAAGAGTCTTTGTGCGAACGCTGGTTTACTGCAGAGAAGAAAACATGCAGGCGGCAGGGCCTGTGTGAAAAGCAGGTATGATGGCAAAGGATTGGAATGCGCCAAATTGGGCAAATGGAGCAAAGGAAGATGGGAGCGAGCGTCATTTGGGATAGAAGGGAGAAACCGTGGGAGGGTGGAGGCATGCAGAGAGGGATGAAAGGAGGGGGTGGGTAGGAGAGAGTGTGTTGGCAGCGGTGTGGTCAGAGATGAGTTCTGGGAGGTGAGGAAACGGCACATGAAGTTCTGTTAGATAAAAAAGAGTCGATGTTTTTCTCACTACACGATGAGAACGCGACTATTTTTGAAAGGAAGTGTAAATTAAAGAGCTACAGAGACATGAAAGGAAAAGAGCCTTGCAGAGACTCCACAGAGGAGTGGCTTCATCTTCATGTCAAAGTTGTGCTGAATGCGTGTAAATGTGACACAGAGTATTTTACAGTTCAAATCTATAAATCCCCATTTGGCTCTGTAAAAACTAAGCAGTAACATTCAGGACTGAAACATGATAAATACTCGGGTCGACTGCAGAGTCATGTGACCCGGGTCTGAATGCTTACTGTAACCTTTCCCACTAAGCATAAAAGCCGAGTGTTAGCAGGTTTTTTTGACCAGTGGGAAAGGCCTTAATAAACAAACAACTCCAGTCAGTCACAAACAGAATCTCATTCTGTAGAAAGCACTGTTGTTAACCTGCCTATGACTTAGCATTCGCTAACCCCTTCGGCTGCACCCTCATGTCAAAATATGGTCACTTCCTGCTACAAAAGTCAGAGAGAGCGACAGTCATAAACTACATCCACTTTTTACACATACATGTTATAGCCAAAACATGGCCGACAAACACTACTGTGAACACAGCCTATAGACGTAGAGATAGCATTAAAGCTGCTGCTCTGCTAACATGTTTCTGGCACTTATCCTTCCTGTGTAGTTACAATGTTAGAACAGAAAATACTTTCTGTAAAAATATGTAAACAGTTAGCCTAGCTTAGCATAAAGGCTGGAAGAAAGGGGAAACAGCTAACTTGTTTGTGAAGCTAATCGTAACAGTTGTAGTTTTACATGTGCGACAGAGCCAAGCTAGCTTGTTTCCACATCCTTTAGACTTAATGCTAGGCTAAGCTAAAATAATTCTTCCTGTAGCTTCAGTGGTATCAGTCTTCTTGTTTACTTCTCCTCAAGACAGGAATACAAATATTTCTCAAATTGTCAAACTTTTCCTTCAAAGACAAGACATGACAGCTGCAATGTAATGAACCGCAGGTGATAGGGGGAGCTGCAGAGCGCTACAAGTTCAGAGAGAAAACTGTGAGGCAAGAGAGAGCAGAAAGAGAGACACACTTTCTCTCATGCAAACAGAGAGTTAGGAAATACAAGCATGGATTCTGGGCTGAGCAGTGGGAGTGGAATGAAGTGAAAGTGCAATAAAGAAAAAGCGAGTCAGAGCCAAACAAGAGCTTCAGTGTGCAGGGAGAGTCAGATTTATGGGTTTCAGGAAAGAATGTGAGGTGTCCAATTCCTCACTTTTCTTCAGTCCACAACCCATAATCCTGCTCTCAGAAGGAGGAATTTTCACCTGGTTGGAACTGGTTGCTATTTGACCTTTTCATCCTCAAAGGTCAGAGTTTTGGGCTGACCTTCCACAGGTGAAAACAGTGAACTCTAGCAGAAACCCTTCTCTTAAATGGATGTGGAATAATTTCTGGATGATGGGGGTGTGTGCTCCAGCGCTCACAAGTCATCTGGTCTTGATTAATTTCTTTTGTTGTTATTTTACCGTCCTTCTTTTACATTATCTCTTATCATTTGTTACACAACAGCTTACACTGATTGAACTACCACACCTAGGTCGGACATTTGGAGTGAGTTATGAGAAAGGAGTGGGAGAAGTCCACTCAGGGAGGGGTGGTCTATGTGCACATCGTGCCGGGGGGGCATTCAGAGGGGAAACCTGGCCTACAGTTACCTAATCTCTTTGTTATGACAGGCGGAGCGTCTTTGATGTGGAACCCCAAACCACATGTGCACACACATGCAAACTCTCCCTCAAACACACATGAATGTATGGCTGCATGCAGAAACAAAAGCCTACATAATAATAGTATATGACCAGACTAGTCCGTGCAGACGAGCTGTTTAACTCCTTTAGAGACGGAGCACGAAGTCCTGCCCAACCCAGAGAGGAAAACTATTCATGCTCTGCAGTGACTTTGTTTCATCACGTGTGAAAAACTAAATTACTTTAAAGTAATAATCTTGAAGATTTTCATTTAAATAAATGTCTGTTAAGTCTCTATCTATCTCTGAATGAGCTAACACAATGATGAGCCTATGGCCTACTGATGAAAGCCTTTGCATTTGCAGTATAGTATTATTATGGACTGGGTGTCACAAGCGGTGCCCAGTTTGTGACGCATTTTCCATCATCCAGCAGTGGTTGGTCTGCCAGAGAGGGTAGGCGGAGCTAAGCGGCTGCTCTTCTGCTCTCTGCAAGTGTGGCGAGTAAACAGTAATCTACTATGGCTGAACAAACAAAGAAAAGATGGATGACTACAGATACAACTTCAACAAGAAGTGAAAATCCAAAGAAGAAACAAACTCGACGCTCAGATGAAGCAAACAGTCTGAAAAGGAAAGCGACCGTCAGCCAGGAAAATCAAGAGTTACAACCGGAGCCAACTGTGGACGTCAAACTGTGGAAGCGTGCTCCCGCAATTACCGCTTATCACCACAGGTGTCGCCACAGAGAACGGAACCGAGATCTTTGAGATTTAAGCACTTTAAGCATTCAAACAGAAAAAGTGAACCTTTAAGAAAATTGGACACAAGAAATAAGACACGAGGCATCAGCAGGGAGAAGCAGACAAGGTTCAGAGGTTGGAGCTAAGCTATGCAGGGCCCAGACAGTAGCTCAGTCTGTCGGGACTTGGCTAGGGAATCAGAGGCTAGCCAGTTTAAGTCCCGGCAGACCCAGCATAGAACCGGGGCTGGTAGCCAGAAAGTTGCCACTTTTTTCCTGGGCACTGAATCTCCCAACTGCTCAGGGCACATGTCCACTTGCAGCACCCTCAATCTGACATCTCCCCAGTAATGCATGTGTGTATTTCGGGCCTGTGTGTGTGTGTGTGTGTGTGTGTGTGTGTGTGTTTAGCATGGTAGCATAGCAGAGTGAAAAAACCTAATTTCCCCTCAGGGATTAATAAAGTATGTCTATATTTGATATATTGGATATTATGTCATTCAATATAACCTAACCCATCTGCTATTGTTTGATGACAATATACCCTCCTGCCAATTTCTCAGGGCCTCCATTGATATCTGAGCCAAGACATACTTTTCTATCATCAGTCTGACTGATCTATTTGAGATGTCAGATTGGAGTATGTGTGCAACCGGATCATTATCTGCAGATAACTGCAGATGTTTATTTCTAAACATAATGAATCATGTTCAGAGAATGCAGTTTGGGCAATGTGTCCTGACAGATCTGACAGATTCTCTTCCTGCATGCAGCCAAAGCCTGCTAAAAAAAAGATTGGTAAACACTACTTGGGCAATCAGAACGTTTCCGACACATAAAATCTTGTCCCTCGTCTGTTTACAGATATCAGGTAAATGATATTACTTGGTGATTAGGTACAGTATTTAACTTCTGGCCGGATCATTTGTCCAAGAAAAACAAGGTAAGGAGAAGTAACAAGGGGAAGTGAGACATGTCAAGCTGGTAATATTTACCTATATTGCTCTAAAACAACCCTTCAACATGTTTGTAGCGAGCTACATGCAGTTTGTTAACATTCCAGCACTTGGTTGGTGTGTCGACTGTCACAGTTTATTGTTCACAAAATGTTGAGGACCCAGATGCAGACTTGGATATTATGAGTTTAATTAACAAAAGGCAAAATGTAAAAATAAAAAGCAGAGCAAAAAACACTTCCAAACAAATCCTGGGAACACGAGGAGCGACGAGGAAAACTATCACGATGGATGCACATGGACAGACGACAAAAATCCACGGGTAGCACGACAATGAACCAGCAACCAGACAGGGGAGCACAAAGGTGAGGCTAATCAGACACAGGTGAGACAATCAAGGGCAGGTGAAAACGATCAGGGCAGGGCACATATGCTGTGTCCGAAACTGCATCCTAACGTACTGCCTACTACATACTCAAACAGCATGTGCTGCATACTGTCTACTAACCTGAGTATTAGGATGACGTTCGCCTCATCCTCAGAGCCGTCTTCTCCGTATCACGTGACTTAATTGTTTACGTATGTCCGGTCTGATCTCCGGTCCATCTCCGCCATAGTAGAAGCTGAATAGCCGCAATGCATTTTGGGGCGGTTGAGTACAACCAGTGAGCTCCCGTCTCATACTCAAACATCCAAGCCGATCTAGTATACATCCAGGCATTTCTCGCATACAAAATTGCATACTATGAGATGGGAACACATGACATACTCAACTTTACGTCACGGTTAGTATGATTAGTGTGATAGTATGCGGTTTCGGACACACCATTAATCAAACAAGCGGGAAACACAAAGGCAGGAAGTGGATCAACACGAGAGACAAGGTGACAAAGTAAAACAGGAAATGATCTAATCAGCGAAACAAATACAGTACTAACTAAACAAGACTCAATCCTGACAACACAGAATAAACTAAATACAAAACTAAACAATGACAAGAGACAAAGTGACAAGGTAAAACAGGAAATAATATCAAAATACAAACATAACTAAACTAGAATAACTCATGACATCGACTGTTTCTCCTCCAGCAGACGTGGTTTTCTGAGTATGACGCGCTGCTCTGTTTCTATGTCCTGTCAGTCCAACTGTGTCTGTTTGTATGTATAACCTGTTACATCTGGTCACACAGGTTAAAATGAAACAACACCCACACAAGCGATTATCCTGTGGTAATGGATGCGATGAGAGATGTTACTGGATTGAAGTTTGTCGACCAACAGGTAAAACCAGCCGCCTGAACTGGGTCAACACCGGATTAGAAGATGAGAGGCGCGGACTCGATTGCTCCCTCCGCAGGCTCCGTATCTGTTGATTGAAGGTGGATTTGTTCAGTGTCATGATGGACGGAGAGAGGAATTTTGTTTGGGGTTTTTAGAGTCAACATCATCTCACATTGTTATAGTTTGAGGGGAAACACAGACTTGAAAGGCTGGATTTTGTTGTGTAACAATATTATGTAACTTATTCTGCTTTTTGTCCTGAAAAAGTTGCCTGTGAAGTTATCAGTAGTGGCAGAAGTGCACACATAAATACCTGTGTGAATAAGGAGTCTGGTCAAAGTAGAAGTGCTGATTCACCTTATTTTCTGAAGTAAAAGTGAAAAAGTGAACCGGCCCTGAAATCTACTCAAATGTGTAAAAGTAGCCCTTTAAATGCTCTCTCAGTTGTATGTCGCTTTGGACAAAAGCTTCTGCTAAGTTAAATTATAAATGACATTTCTACTGGCTGTGTCTGTGGTACTATGATGGGGAAAAAAATTGGCGCCCCATGTACAGAGGCTACAGTCCTCGTAGCAGTGATTGCAGGTTGCCGATCATTTGGTGCATGTCATCCCCCACTCTCTACTCCCCACGTTTCCTGTCTCCCTTCAGCTGTCCTATCCATAAAGGCAAAAGCCAAAAACATAATCTTCAGTAACGGGCCTGTTTTGAAACTGTAAGGAGTATAAAGTACAGATATGTGTGTTAAAATGATGAAAGGGAAAAGTAAAAAGTTCTAAGAAAAACTAATATTCAAGTAAAGTAAAAAGTATCACCCCTTAAAACTTGGGAGTGCCACAAGGGTCAATTTTAGGACCACTGCTCTTCAGTATATATATAAATGATCTCCTGTCTCCTGTAAAATGATGATGTATGCAGATGATAATGTGCTTCTCACACGTGGTAAAAATGCATTAGAAAATGAACAAAGGAACTGGAACACGTCGCTAAATGTCTCACTCTAAAGAAAAGACTGTGACCATGGACTTTTCCAACAGAAGAAAACTTTGTTTGCCATCTGTGTCAAATTAAAATGTGGAGGAATTGAAATATTTGGGTGTCACACTTGACCCGACTCTTTTAATGTCTATTTCTGTGTGGGTTTCGGTCAGGGTGCTCTTTTAAATGTGAGTTTTTTGTGTAATGTCGTGTGTGTTTGGGGGTGGGGAATGTAATTTGTACTCTTTTAATGTCTTGTCTTGGACTTGCATGAATTTTCTTTGCATTATTATTTGTTCATTCTTAGTAAGAAGTCCTTTGCAGCGATGATTAATGAATGAATGTGTTTGGAGTTTAAATGGGGCCGGCACGTGCCTGTGCACATGGTCGTTTTCCATGTGTACTGTTTGTGAGGCTCTGTGTAAACTATCACATGACTGCCGCTGATACGTCAACACCCTTTGTGGGCCCTCTAGTGCCGGCGTCAATTATTGATACTCATCTACACCTGGTGGGTGTGTTCTCGCCCTCACGCACAGCCATGAACACATAAATGCTCCTTTCACAACTTTGCGTTTCAGCCTTATCTAAAATACTGGAGGATCTGTTAAAAGATAGAACACACCCGGGTCAGTGGTGCAACACTGTTGGGGGTTATCAGAAATGTGGCCATAAACAAGAATTTATTTTTAGTTGTTTTTATTTCATCACCATCCTGCAGATATTTAGAAACAGCAGACATTGGTACTTCTGCCCTCTATGGAGATGTAAACAGTCCTTCTGGTGACGTTACCGAGAAGGATTAACTGCTTGTTTTCCTAAACTGATGCAGGACTGAGATTGTAAATCAAGCCTTAGCGTGCAGACAGGGAGTCCATAAATGTGTTTTTTAATTCTTTAATCGGTGTTGTGTTAGTACACAAGTAGATTTTTATAGTTACATATAATGGAATTATAATACATTGCAATTCCTGGGTTTTCTTAAAGTTGTAATCTTGAAGATTTGACTTTCATTCTCTTTGGTGGCACCTTATGGTGATCAATGGTATTTGCAGGAGCACACTTCCCAGATATCCAGACAGTGCTGCATGTGTGACGTCCACGGTTGGCTCCGGTTGTAAGTCTTGATTTTCCTGGCTGGCGGTCGCTTTCCTTCTCAGACTGTTTGCTTCATCTGAGCGTCGAGTTTGTTTCTTTTTCTTTGGATTTTCACTTATTTTTGAAGTTGTATCTGTAGTCATCCATCTTTTCTTTGTTTGTTCAGCCATAGAAGATTACTGTTTACTCGCAACACCTGCCTACCCTCTCTGGCAGACCAACCACTGCTGGCTGATGGAAAACGCGTCACTAACTGGGCGTCGCTTGTGATTTTTTTCTGCGAATGTCCCCACAGACATCCAGTCCATAATAATACAATATACTGCAAATGCAAAGGCTTTAATCACCATTGTGTTCCCTCATTCAGTGATAGATAGAGACTTAACAGACATTTATTTATAGGAAAATCTTCGAGAGTATCACTTTAAGTTTAAGTTTTACTCAAAAAAGGACCGTTTTTGTTTCCTCAGAGTTTGCACAGGCAACTTCACCGAAACACTAAGACAGCTAAAGTGTTGGATCTGAAATATGACTACACAGCTGCTCAAAACATGAACATGCACTGCCTCCTCATCACTGCTGCAGAGTGAAACAGAGAGAGTTGGGGAGAAAAGGGGAATTTCATCATTGTCTATACAAATCACGTCCAACTTTCTCTGACATTTGTGACTGACTAGCGTGCGCACAGATTGGCAGGTATGTATCCCATCCATTCATGTTATAAGGGCCAGATGTCATCATTGTGTGGCTGATTACAGGCCGTAAACAGGCCTCTTTCTCAGGGCATTTCTTTGACCATGACTTCTATTGAACATCATGCTGCTTTTAAAGGTAATGAGACGAGCTGGTCTGATTCGCCGATATGAACTCCCCCTCTGACTCCACCTACTGATACATCTCAGTGAAACAGTAGCTATATTCACTGTGAACTGGCGGCCCTAGGTTTGCAATTTGATTATATTATGTATTTAACATTTATTCAACTAGAAAGTCTTGTCTATGAAGGAGACATCTTATCTCCAAAACTGCATAACTTTGCTTAACCTTCCCTTTCTTGGCATCCAGTTTCCAGAGCTGAACTCCGTGAACATGCAGCTTGGAAGAGGGAGAAAACCAGGAAGACGGGTTTAACAATGGGGGCTGTGGCCTCAGGGAACATACCTGGACATCAGACTAATAATTATGTACAAAGACAGACCTGTTGCTCTCTGCACAGAGGAATGACAGAAGTCAATCCAAAGGGCCAAAAGGAGAGTGTGATGTAAAGGGGTGAATTCGAAACGCTCCTGGCAGAGCGAAGGGAAGGTAACAGAGGAACAGGGAGGGGTGCAGACCTGTTTCCTCCTCAGTCTGCATGCTGAGTGGAGATAACAGTCGGACACTTTTTTACCACCATGTGGGAATGCACAGTTTATTTTCTCTGTAAGGCATTGTTTTGGAAACCACTCACAATACCTTTAATGTTGCTGGCTCCCCTGCTGCTGATAAGAACACCCATTCTGCGAACACACTCACACACACGCCCACGCCTTCAAATTCCCATAGAGGTACTTTCTGTCCTCCACTGGATGTCTCTCTCTCTCTCTCCCTCAAACACACACACACATAAACACACACACAGATTCAATCGCTCCAAACATAACCCACATCAGATAAGCACACAGAGGGACTGGAAGTGGGAGTGGACATTGCGCAACGAAGGACAGAAACTGGTCAAACCCTCTCTGCAGGAGGAGGGCAAAGTCTGGAGAGATTAAAGCAGTGATCATGCTCCTCACCTGATGCCTCTACCTGTGCACTAAACACCTGCACTATACTGCCCCCTTCTGCTCTAGCTGATCCTTTAAAAAATGGGGACACTCAAAAGCAGCACATTTTCATTCTGAGTAAAGTAAAGATTTGGAGATATTTCATTCAGATGTTGCAGATCGAAGTAAAAACAGCTCCTCTCCCTCATCTGGGAGCGTCCAGCTGTCTGACCGTCACAGCGGCAAGAGAAAAGCAGCCTTTGTGTGTCTGGCCTGCATGTGTTTGCATGTAATTTGACACCATTATGTAATACTTGGGAAATTTGCGCATCAGACGGGACAGGATCCTGGGGATGTTAAGTCTACAGCCACAAGAGAATAGGCTGGATGTTTGCAGCAGTGAGTAGTGTTTCCTATTTTGAAGGGAAGTTGAAGGTTTATCCATTCTGGTCAATGTGTCAGCTGCTACGTCCTGTTTCCATGGAGACTGGTGTGTCCCCCCCCACCCGTTGTTTCACGGGAGATTGGCTCAGGCATCCATGACTAAGTAGTTTCATCCAGCTGCTGCTCATTCTAACTCAAGGTCTCTGTGTGGTTACTGAGTAAACCATCAGTCAATCATTGAGGGGAGGTGTTGTCTGTGCAGAGCCGACAGAGCAAACAGATGTCGTTGACTGATATCTTTTAGTATGTGCATCACTATTAGTCATAATTATGCACAAGTGAAGTAGCAGCGATAAAGATCACTGGGTCAGCGTCACTGGATTTGATATTCTGAGTTTGGTCAGTACAGCACCAACACAATACTTAACTTGCTAACCTAACTCAGTGTCATATTACTCTACTGAAATGTTGTATGGTTGTAAACTGTTATTATATACCTGTACTTTGTTCTTTACAAAGTTACACTCATTTTACTGATTAATAAAGGGTTTCATTTACAGTTTGAATATCATAAATGCACCCCATGTGTTCCAAATCCCTTTTGTCCTTTCTGCAGTTCCTCTTTCAAAGAATGCACTATGCATGCATTAGCTTACATTTGGTACATGCTACTTCGTCATGACAATGCTCCTTAAGCTTTGGTACATACTGTGCAAACATCTGTGGCAGTGTGTTGCACACGTGCTCTGTTGGCAGCTCAGTCCATGTCATGCATCTCCCTCTGCAGCGAGGATTGTGGGTCAGAATACCAAAAAAGGCATTCTGGCTTGCATATGAAAATGTGACTGGATGGAGGCGGACATCCTGTTTTTTTTGTGCATACTGCTTGTTAAATACAGTTACTGGGACATACTGCATCTTTGTTCTGCAGAGTAAAGAGTATGGAAGTGTGTACTGGAACAAACACATTTTTTGTACAGCTTCATTTCAGTTAACTACTTTGATCTGAACATTAGGGGCTGGTTCTTTGAGATAAGCAGCTGGTGGTGTTCATCCTCTTATCTTAAAGTGCTAATCTCGAAGATCTCAGTTTTGTTCTGTTTGGCGACACCTAATGGCGATAAAAAGCAATTGGCTCAGATGACCAGACGTCCACGGTCAAACTTTTCCTGGCTGACGGTCACTTTCCTTTTTAGACTGTTTGCTTCATCTGAGCGTCGAGTTTGTTTCTTTTTCTTTGGATTTTCACTTCTTGTTGAAGTTGTATCTGTAGTCATCCATCTTTTCTTTGTTTGTTCAGCCATAGTAGATTACTGTTTACTCGCAACATTTGCAGAGACCAGAATAGCAGCCTCTTAGCTCCGCCTACCCTCTCTGGCAGACCAACCCCTGCTGGCTGATGGAAAACGTGTCACTAACTGGGCGCCGCTTGGGATTTTTTGTTACCTCATTTGGCGATAGACATTTATTTAAATGAAAATCTTCGAGATTATTACTTTAAGTATCCCTGATACTGAAATTGACCTTTTGACCCAGTGATCTGTGGTGTGTATAAACCATGGAAGAAGAAGAAGAAGAAGTAGGCCTCGCCACCGTGACATCACCCATTAGGTCGTGGATTATTGTTTTGAAGCCTTGAGTTTAGCAGTCTGTCTGTCGCCATCTTTTTTTCTTGAACTACAATTGACCATATATGGACAAGAGAGTGGAAATGCATCGTTCTGTGCCTCTTTCCTGGTTGCTGTAGAAGCAACTTGTCAGTCACAGGTAGCCACGCCCCAAAGTATACCTTCGTTTATGGTATATTTTACTCGTAATGGGGCCATAATTTAGAAAGCTGCCCCTGCTGGCCATTAGAGAGAATGCAGGCTTAAGGCACGTCTTCACTGGCCTCCGGGTGGCTTCATCTGCTCCTTATACAGTCTGATCAAACTCATTTAAAGTTGTACTTTGAATTAAAAACTCTTTTTTACTGATAAGACAGACACAAACAAATGAACTGTCATTAAACAAGATTAACAACATAACGATATCTAAACTCAGCCCTGTGTTCGGGGCCTGCACAATGAGTGTGTCATTGACCCAACAATCAGGAATCCCCCCAGCTGAACTAAAACTAGAATGTGATGACTAAGTTGGTCTTCCTTCCTCTGCAGCTCCCCTGATATGGTTGTGTGACTGGAGGGGGAGTTGTCCTTGTGCAGACTTGTTCTTATCAGGTCTCTTGTTAATGTTTATGTACAAACAGCACATTCCTGAGGGGGAGACGGGCGAGCAGAACGGGATCCGAGCCCGGGTCTGCAGCTGGAAGGTCAAAAGGGAGATGGAAGGAGGGAGGAGAGAGAAAAGAAAACAGAAAGAGACAGAAAATGATTAGAGGAGTCACAATGCTGCAAACAAGATCTGGATGGGATGAAGAGGGAGGAGGAGAGGGAGTAGGAGCAGGCTGGATAAGAGATAGGCGGCCATGGGAAGAAAGAAGGGAGCAGTGACAGAATCTGACTGCAAACTGTAATCTGTAGCTGATTGGAGAGAAGGAGAAATAAAAGTGAGAGTTTTGAACACGGGGGAAGTGAGACGGTTTCGGGAAGGAAAAGGCAGGAGGGAGGCCCGAGCCTGGTAACTTCTGCATTCTTACATTGAATCTCCAGCCGTCATCTGCCACTCCCAGGTCAAAGGTCAAGAGATAAGACAAATATACATAAACTCCACACCCACAAGTTACACATGCAATCAGTAAGATGACACACAAATGGATGTGTGCATGCCTATGCAAACACAGGGCGCTTGCATGCATGATGATAGGCACACATATGAACACATAATGTGACGCTCGTAAACCCCGGACAAACAGAGACTTATATAATGTTTACCTTTACATACAGGTAGGGACACAAAATGACATTGTACAGAACACACAAGAAGAATGTGTCGAGAGTTTGTGGGACAAGAGACAAAGAAAAAAAGGTTAAAATAAGAAGAAGATATACATCTTTCTGCTGTTTTAATTTTTACTACCAAAAAGAGGACAAGAAAATGTGTTATTGATTAAAGTGGCAGCTGCGTTTAAGTCCTCAGGAGGGCGTGAAGTTTGCTTCCAGATGACAGTATCTTTACTAGTCATTAAATCGGTGCCCTATCTGTGCTGGTGGGCTTTAAAACAGGTCATAAAATCTATTTAACTCTTTTGCCAGCAGATAATTGAGGGGTTTTACACGCTTTGAAAGTTCTAAACTTTATTTAAAGGCCAGAATATGCTCATTGAAAAATGCTTGATTTATGATAATCTGGTGTTTGATCCATAAATAACTGGAGCCTAAATGAAAAACAGCCCTTTTCATTTGATTACCATCACGAGTGTGGACAATCTGCCTCCAGAAAGTCTTCTGATCATTGATGAGTGCTTTGTGTATTAATGAATTCTATTAACCTGTTTTTAAAAATTCAGATGAGATGATAAAAGCGGATCATCCAGCGATCAATTATTGGGATTAGTAACTATAATGTTAAAGTGATCATCGCAAAGATTTTCATGTAAATAAATGTCTGTTAAGTCTATCGCTGAATGAGGTAACACAATGGTGATTGAGCCTACGGCCCACTGATGAAAGCCTTTGCATTTGCAGTATTACAGACTGGGTGTCTGTGGCGACTTTCATGGAAAAAAATCACAAGCAGCGCCCAGTTAGTGACGCGTTTTCCATCAGCCAGCAGTGGTTGGTCTGCCAGAGAGGGTAGGTGGAGCTAAGCGGCTGCTTTTCCGCTCTCTGCAAGTGTTACGAGTAAACAGTAATCTACTATGGCTGAACAAACAAAGAAAAGATGGATGACTACAGATACAACTTCAACAAGAAGTGAAAAGAAAAGAAAAAGAAACAAACTCGACGCTCAGATGAAGCAAACAGTCTAAAAAGGAAAGCGACCGTCAGCCAGGAAAATCAAGAGTTACAACCGGAGCCAACCGTGGACGTCACACATGGACGCAGCACTGTCTGGATATATGGGAAGTGTGCTCCTGCAATTACAGTTTATCTCCAGAGGTGCCGCCAAAGAGAATGAAACTGAGATCTTTGAGATTATAACTTTAATACTGAATTTTAAATTGTAATCATATAGTGCCAAACAGTGGTGCAGATGTTAGCAGATAGACATCCTTCTACAGCTAATAACTACGGCTTCAGCAGAACTACAGCTTCCTCTTCGTCTTCCAGCTGGCTAACCCCGACTTTACCCGTGAAAACCCAACTTTGTCTTTCCAAATATTTACTGCTATAAAAAAAATACTGCTGTCTTAAATTACTTTTGGTACATGAGAGTTATGTGGGCTTGTTGAAGCAGAGGCAGATATTCCTGCACCAACCTACGTAGGTTACAGGGTTATGACGTTGTCCGGTCAGTAGCACCACACAGAGGCCGACAGCTTAGAGAAACCAGCCCTTAAACGTCTCACAGGAAACACCCACCAGACGCTCGGAGCTCAGTTTCCAGTGAGAAATGGAAAATATGTACAAACGCTGCAGTTATACTTTTTTAACACAACCAGTGAGGGACGTTCAAAATGCACTCCAACTTTAAAGAACGTTACGATAAACTCTGCTCTCAGTGGTGCAGTCACATTTTCTTGAGGCACAGAGCGTTTCCATAGCTCCTGTGTGAGCAGGGAAAGGTCAGTGAGCGGCCCGCTGGCTGACGTCCCGACATGCCAACATATGGCTGCCAGACAGACAAATTCTTCTGGGACCAGACATCTGCACCATCAGAGGGGCGCTGAGGTGGCTGCAGATTGTCATTTTTCATTTTCATACTCACACGCTGCAGTTAGTGAACATATGCAACATTTAACAAGTCCTGCAAATGGCTCGTCGTCTCTTTCGCTCCAGCTTTGTTTCTCTCCTCTGCTCCCTTCTTTCCTTACAGTCGCTCTAAGTGTGTGTAAGTGAGTTAGCATTTGTACATGCACTTTTATTTATTTGCCTACAATTAAAAGAAGTGACGCAGAAAAGCCACAGCGAGAGAAATATTGAGGGGGAAGAGAGGGATTCTTTCCCGCCGTTTTGAATTAATTAAAACCATGCCCCGGCTGTGGCGTGGGATGGAAAACCCGACGGAAAGACGGACAGAGTAGGAGTGGAAAGCTGCAGGAAGACGTAATGGGCACATATGGACATTGTGTACATTTCAGGGTGTGGAGGACGAGGGAGGGAAGGGGATATCGAGGGTTTCCATGCTATGGGGATACCCCCTTTTTGGAGGGATTTCCCTGAAGTGGCCTCCCTCTCTGCACGTTTCATTTACTGTACAATCTCTGAGGCGGCGGCTAGTCAGCCAGGATGTAATTATACGGGAGGAATGAGTCAGACTCTGTACCTGAAATAGACACAGCCTGCAAAAAGTCCGTTAACAGATGGGAACGATATAAATACAGCCTTTGAGAACCAAGGGAAAATCTGGGTAAATTCTCTGTTCTCCTGTTGATATATACCTAAATCTATTTCACATAAATGACACTCTACACACTGTACGTTTTACAGACATGTTGTGTTACTAACAGTTACCAAAGTCACTAACGCACACTAACCACTAGAAGACTTTGAAAGGACTTCATTCTGACCCCGTCGCATTTAAAGACATTTACAAAGACTCCCCAGAGTGATCTTTCACAAGACTGCCGCGTGATTCCTGTTGACAATATTTCCCATCATGCTCCTGGTGGAAATGTACAAGAAGAAAAACAAAAAATAGAGCAGAAACAGAAGCAGCTTTGGGTCATAGTTTGGGCATGAGTATTGTTGACATTAGTAATTGTAATTGTAATTGTTGGCCTCGTAATTTAACTTTTTGAACTAAGACTAAAGAGTTCAAATAATATGAATCATGGTTGATTTGATGTTATTATAGGCCATGTATCATTTCACTTTATCAGCTATTAATAACCTATGTTTTTACCGTTACCTCATTATTTCCAGCTGTGGTCACTTTGAAAGGACACTGTTTAAGGTATGTTGGAAGTAGCCACATTGACCAAGATTGCAGCTTCGTAGACTTGGGTATGTAGGGTAAGATACTGGGAGGTCAGGACAGGGCAGACAGGTGTGAACAATACAAACTGATTCTACCAGGGTCATCAGCCTCAACAGGTGATGAGACTTGTGACCTACGCTAAATACTCTGATGCATCCACGTTAGCTTACAGACGCATTTATAAGCTTAATGTGCAGCTTTAGCTACACAGGCTTTATTAATTTCTTATAATGTTACATGTAACACTGGAAACAGTAAATGCAAAAACATAGTGTATCAGTTGCACAAGACAAGTTAAGAAGTCCTCTCACCCATAAGACCACATACTGTAGACGACCCACAGGAGTGTTTCCTAAATGAGTGCCTCATACCGATGGCAGTAAACACATCTTCTTACGTTACGCCTGGATCTCACAGGATCCGTGTCCGACACGTTCTGTCTGTGCCGCGGTTCTGTTCCGTTAGACAACGCGAGCCCTCGCCCACATGAAGAGTAACACACAAACAACAGTTCAGTTTGCACCTCCGAGGTTGATTATCTGCTCATATGGAGATCATTCTGTGAGTACAATGCTTAATTAAAAGTGTTCTTTTTTCAAGATTTCAGTTTGTTGTTGTAATAAAAGCAGAAAAAATCGTGAGTCTGTACCGGTCTGTACATGGTGTTTTATTTTGAAATGTCCGGATGCTGTATGCTGCTTTCATGTGTGACTTCCTGTTTGGAACGATCTGCTCTATTCAGCTCTATTTAGCGATTCTGCTTGAAGTGGCCTCCGTCAGAAATAGAACCGGTGTGTATCTTTAGCAGAGACGCTTCCGGGACGTGCCGGAGACAGACCGCGGCGTGTGCTGTGGAATCACAAGCACTGACTTGAATGGGCGCGATTGACTGCGGAGGTCGCGGCGCACACGGAACGCACCGGAGACGGATCCTGTGGAATTTGATTGTAAAGGTTCGTACAGATTTGACAAAACGGTTGTGGTTTGGTTTAAAACAGGAACCACAGAGGGGTTTGTTAAATAACGCACGTCAGTTTGCTTCTGTAGCCGACATGAACGCGTAAAAGAACTCCGGTTCACACAGGACTTGATTTTCAGTCCCCTGGTAAAAGTATGTCTGACCCATCCAGAGCTCCATCCAACTTAAATGCTCTTTATAACACCTCACCTGACTTCCAGCTATTAGAGGTCGCCATCTTAATACAAATGTAAATACTGGTCGTAAAAAGACGTGCAAAGACGAACTTTACAGTCATGTTTTTGGTGAAGATTGTCTAAAACAATCAGCAAACAGACCCTCTGGTCATTGTTGTATAACCATATCCACTTAAAGTTTGCCAACAGGGGCACCGGTTTAGCTCAGTCGGTCGAGCAGGAGCCTCACACGCAGAGGTTCTCGACGCATTGGATGCAGGCTCGACTCCGACTTGCGGCCGTTTGATGCATATCATCCCCACTCTCTCTTTCCCACATTTCCTGTCACTCTTCTGTCTAATAAAGACAAAAGTCCAGAAAATAATATTAAAGAAAATAAGTTTGCCAGCATCAGAAGGATTATATATTACAAAAGTCACATACAGTCACTTTAAGTTTTCATTCACATGCGTAGGATGACCCCCGGTTGTCCAGCAGGGACAGAGCCATGTAATTGGCCTCACATTAAAGCTGAGCTGTCAACAGGAACACTTCATTCTCACACATCTTAATCAATGGCTGATTCTTCTTAGAGTCAAACTTGGCCCGTTCGAACATTCCTTGGGACCAGACAGTGCTCATTCTTTCTCTCCCACTTCTTTTCATTCTTTTTATCCTTGACTGAGACTGAGGCGGCCTTGGGGAGCTTTTTTCACACTGTGCCTGTCCACTCCAATGAGCCCATTGTGTGTGAAACATGCAGCCCAGCAGCTCAGACACAGAGGGGGAGCAGGGAGCAGCTCGGAGAAGCTGGACCCTGGATACTGCACTGTGTTCTTGCACACGCTTGTGAAATGTGGTGTGTCAACTCCACCAGGGGTTTGCCAAGAAGCGTCTACACAGGCACATCATGCGTGCCCAGCGCGGCTGTAAAAAACAACGGCCTGAGCATAGCAGTTTCCCAAATGAACTCCACAAATTTGTCTCTCGTTTCTATGGAAATGTGGTTAGAGCCCAGTTTGGAAATTTCTTTCCATGGCAGCGCTCTGAGGGAGGGATTCTGGGAGCAATTACTGAACGGGAATCTGGGTAGTGACGGGGAAGAGGAGGAGACACAGCGGCTAAGAATGTCTCAGTGTGAGAAAGAAAGAAACTGTGTGGGTGAAGGGAAAGTGAGTGAGTTTACAGGGTTTCCATGGAAAAGTGTACAGCATGATTGTGGAAATGTATAGGTCTAGATTAATAGGGAAAATAGAGTAAACATAAAAACCAACCACATATTAATCTTGTTTGGGCAGTTATGAGTTATTTAACGGTGCAGTTGTCAGAAAAAAAGAACAAAGTTAAACATTTAATGGTTGCAGGAAATAAGCAAGGTAGTTTAAACACCAGGAAAATAAAGTAATTTAACCTTTTTTTGACTGTTATTTTGTTGTTATTCATGAAAGACGCTTAAAATATTGGGCTGCACGGTGGTGAAGTGGTTTTAGCGCCGTCGCCTCAAAGCTAGGAGATTCCCAATCCGGACATAGGCGGCCCTTTCTGTGTGGAGTTTGCATTCTCCCTTTGGTTCTCGCTGGCTTCCTCCCGCAGTCCAAAGACATGCTCGCTAGGTTCATTGGTGACTCTAAAATTGCCCGTAGGTGTGAATGTAAGTGTGAAAGGTGTCTGTCTCTATGTGTCAGAGCTGTGATTGACTGGCGATCAGTCCTGGTGTAATTTGTGTCTCCCTGTGCGTGTGTGGGTTCTCTTCGGGTACTCCGGCTTCCTCCCACAAAGACATGCTCGTTAGGTTCATTGGTGACTCTGAAATTGCCTGTGAGTGCAACTCCACGCACAGCCTCGACCGGGTAAATGAATGAATGAAATCTCAAATATAAAACATTTATTTACACTTTTTTTACTTTTATGTTGTTGAGAAAATCTGCAGCAGTCTGGAGATTTGAGAGGACAAGCATGGACCCTAGATTGACGTATATATTTGAGGTTGGTTCACAGGCAGGACAGAAAACAAGAAACAACATTTTCTTTCTTTCAGCCTTATCGAGCCTCAAGATTTCACTTGATTTCGTCTTAAAATGATCTCCCGTGTGTCAGACTCGGGCCTTGCCCTGTTTAGAAACTGCTACTCCCATCCCCGACTGCTCATATAATGCTCATCCTGCCTGAGCTAACTTCCACCCTATAGCGTTTTCCCAGAGCTGACACGCCTTCCTGCTACATCCTTACGAGTCCTTTTTCTCCGTGATAACAAACACACGTCAAAGAAAAACATGAAGTTCCTTTCCAAGACGCTTCCTCCTTTAGAGTTCTATAAATTAAGCCGTCCCGTCTCCACCCAGAATCTTACACAATACCAGGCATCATCTGTAGATCGTCTCAGCTCCACGCCACACTCCCATCCTGACAAGAAAATCCCTCTGCTCCACCCAGTGTCTGCTCTCAACTCATCTAACCTTCAAACACAGAGCACATTAGGACTCTATGAATCCAAAGCGCCAACTTAAACTGACTCTTCTTGTTTTGGATCATTTATTTTAAACTTTCTACACAAACAAAAAGTTGTATCATCATTCACATCAGAAGAGTATCTACCAGAGATAACAGAGTAGTTTAGTTGCTTAAACCGCTAAAACATAACTGATCAAGTAATTTTACTGATGCTAAGCTAAGCTAGTAATCTCCTGTTTTGAGTTATATATCCATTTTTTGTTAACGGCCTCCTATCTCGGTAATACATACATATTAAAGGCTGACAAATGTCCTGAAAGAAGTTCTAAAGATCACGTTTTTGTAACAACTGTATCCTAAAAAATAAGTTTATATCCTCCTGGAATTGTTTCCTTTTTCATTTTTTATCCATACCAAAGTTTCTTAATCCTTAACCTCAGCCAAGATGCTCTTGTGGCAAACCCAGACTCATGTCATCATGTGCTCTGTATGCCAAAGATGCACCTCAACCACCTCCTACAACTCTGTGGGAAAATTAGGGAGCGCTTAGTGGTCTGGAAAATGTGTTAAAAACAGGTCTTTGGCTCATCCATGACATGTCTGTTCACCTCTGTGGTTTGACATGCGGTTCATTACAAACATTTTTATTGACTCACTCTGCACCTAGAATTAATGGTGTCTGACTATGGCGAATGGCTCGACTCAAGTCTAACCAATGCAACAGTTGAGTATGATTTTAATCTGGCCTTTTATAACACAAGTCTGGCGTTCGCTTGGGATCAATGAAGAGTACATTCTTGAAATATATCTCAGTCATTTCTTCACGTCAGAGTGCACAGGTAAACTAAAGTCCTGTTTTGGTTCAGTGACAGGAAATCCGTTTCAGAGCACAAAATGTATGAATGTCCACTTGGGACCCGTCCAGTACCCATGTTCGCTGTCTCAGTGGTCGGGCTGGGAATCAGTAAAGGCCCAGAGATATGATGTTATCACCATTTTGACAACATTTTGCAAAACTGCAGCAGCATGAGATTGTCATGCAGGTTAACTAACACCAACATAAAAACCTGCTTTAAATGTTGCGGGCTTCTAACAAACTAAACTTTTATTGGAGGCTAGTTCAGTTTGTCCAACTCAGCTGGACGCAGATGTTTCGTCACTTACAGGTTTTCCAACAATGGAAGTTGTTATGCAGTCCATTGGGCAACCTGGGGATTTAAAGTAAATAAATAATAATAAATAAACTATGCTGGATCATTATTCTAATATACCCCAACCTTTACTTAATGGTATGCTAATTTCTACCATTTTCATCTGGCTTGCCCGTTTGATCCCCAACACCAACCCACATAAAAGCCCACTCTGAGCCCATAAACACTTGAAGCCCAGGTGAGGCCACTCTGGTGCCACTTGGACGTGTTGGCTGGACACCTGGTTGAAATACACAAAGGTAACTTCTAATAACACGTGTAGTAGCACCTCTTGAAGCAAGCCTTCATTTAGTCTTAAATTTAGATCAAACATTTCACAGTAGCAGACGTTAAAGGTCGTATGTTGAATTCTCTTTAACCTATAAATGTTTTCATTTACTGTGTGTGAAAGCATTTAACACCACCCTGTTAAATTCTGTGTGTGACACCCAATTTGCACCTTTCCCTTGTTATTTTTTTCCAGTGCTCCACCCTGAAGACAACACAGCTTATTTCTGACCTCACTCCACCCAGGCCAGTGACCTCTGACCTCTCGTGTGTCCACTCCTCCTGTCCAGTAAACTTTGAGTCGCTCAGTGGTGACGACACCCTGACTCAACCTGTGAAACATATGGAGCATCAGTAAACTGTTACGACGTAGCTTAGCTCAGATTTTCCTTAATAAAAACATTTACATTTCCCTTTTAATTTGCAGCCTCTTCAAACATACAGCCGTTATTAAACCCTCTTAATAGCTGTCTTGTCTTGGCCACCTGCTGCGGAGTTATCCGCCCCCTGCAGACCTCAACAATTACACCTCTGGGTTCCGGGAATCGAGCCGCGGTCGTTCTTTAATCATGAGCGCATTGTTTTAACAGATAGAGGAGAAAAACACCCTCTGACATCTGATCTTGTCATTAAGTCACAGGGGAACACTGACACCATCATTTCCTGACAGCAGAGTCACATCAGGTCAGTGATGCAGTAATGTCTGATGTGTTGTCTCCACTGCACCTGGGAGGAATGTTCCACACACCTGTAAATTGTCTGCACGTAGTGTTTTCCATCTGTGAGCCCCCCAGTGAGTCATTATGAGCCGCCATAAGCTGATACTATCACACAATGCTGGGTATTCTCACGTTCGGCCATAGCTATCACATAAGTTGTTTTCACACATGCCCCTGACATTTTTCAGAGTTGCCCTTTCACACAGCCGCGCCCTCGCAGTGAGAGATTTCCCTGAAAAAGTATGCTGCAGTCCACACAACTGGGAAACCCCTTCATCTCTCTGATTTGCAGACATCTTTGCTTTTGTCATCTTGTAAATGATGCTTCTTCCTCAACTGGTCACATGGTATAAAGTTCATCACTCCGCCCAGTCACTCGCGCGTCATGTTCCTGACTTTGTGTGAAAGGAGCTAAAGAAACATGTTCTGTCTCCATAAATACAGCAGATGGGTCGGTCGGCCGGCCTATGCTTGAAAATATGAGAAACTATGTACCACTGTGTACCCCTCTAGTGAGTAAGTGAAAATAAATATGCAACGTCCAGTTAGATTTTTTTTTAATAAACTGGTTGAGAGACATTTCATGAGTTTATGTGGGCAGCAATAACTAACATGTAGTTTGATAATATTTCTGCGCTAAAACAACGTAGTTAGGTTTGGAAATGGTTTGGAAAACTGACTCACCTACCTAGCAAACCTACCTAACATACATACTTATAGTGACCGTAAAATCCAGAATATAAGTTGTCACACCGCAATATAAGACGCAGTCTGTTTTTGAGGATTACCCAGAGGAAAAAAAGATTTCTACAACTATTTATTAATAAAAACATGTAAGTTATTTCAACACTATTTCAATTTATTTTCATGTAAAATACATTCAAAACACACAGATTACAGGGCGCTGTTTAGCTCAGTCGGTAGCAGGCGCCCCATGTACAGAGGCTACAGTCCTCATCGCACTGATTGCAGGGTCGACTCCCGGTCTGCCGATCATTTGGTGCATGTCATTCCCCACTCTCTACTCCCAACATTTCCTGTCTATCTTCAGCTGTCCTATAAATAAAGCCAAAGACAAAAAAAAAAACCAAACACACAAATTACAGCCTACCATCTGTTCACCATGTCGAGTTTGCAATCTAGGTGGTGCTGTAGCTAGCGGTAGCTCACAGCCTACGGTAACGTTGATTGTTGTGAGGGTGGCAGCTGCAATGGCGATCATGGCGGTGTATGTCCGTGACGAAGCATTTGCAACAATCAAGTTAGCTTGAAACAGCGAGGAAAACAGCTCTGCGCCATATTGTAAACAGGAGACGTTGTAGCGGCTTCGACCCTGAAACGGTTTAATGCGGAGGTGTGGCGTCACCACTTAACGACCGGATAGCGCCATCGTCTGTTAAATACCGTAACACGGTAACATACCTCTCTTTGCATATTATACTGATATATCGGTCGTGCCGGCATTTAGGACACAGCTCACTTTTTAGATGAAAACAAAAGTATTAAATGTGCGTCTTATACACCAGATTTTACGATACTGATGAAGCTAACATAGTACATGTATCCAACATAACTAAGGCACACATTATGCAACCAACAGACATCATGTCAGGATCATCATGAAGGTTTGGGTTTGAAAAAGTTCTTAAAGATGTGCTAGTGCGTAACTAACACACAGAACTTTATGAAACTAACGTACGTAGGGTTTGTAACTCATGAACTTTGCGTCACTTAAAATAATCATAGTCAACATTGACTCTTAGTTACGCAAAGGAATCAATCCCAGTTTCCTGGATGAAAGAACTGTGTTTGTTTGATACATGAATAACCCTGACCGCCAAGCAAAGGACTTTACTCTCTTCGCCTGAGTTTAAAGACACATCAAACAATAAACCTGAGCACAGCATCCTGACATGACACTGCAGGAGTTTCTAAGGCGTCATATTTTAAAAAGTAGGGCCACACCAAGCTGCCTTACTGGACAGGTTGGGGATGAGATGGCTACAGACAGATAACATGCTTTCACAACTTCACAGGGTGTGTAAGTGACGACTGAGTAAGTTGTGACTGAAGTGTGTGTCAGTAGGCGTCTTAATGGGTGTTCCACTGAAATCGTCTATGGTGGTTTGTCCTCCTACTGAACGAGTTGCTGAGTGATAAACAGCCGAGGGCTGGGTCATTTTCCGACCGGGGGTCAGATACTGGATGATCCCTCAGCCGGGCCCAATAATGCGACTTCTCTGTGGTCGCCCTCTGCGTCTGTCAGGGCCGCTGTAATTTAGTGTTTCTGTGGGTGTTCTGACCCCGGAGGTCGGGACGGAGCGAGGATGGTCCGGCCGAACAAGAACTCCACAGTCTGCATCCAGCCAGTTCAGATCTGTCCTCTACTCCAGTGAAGAACTCATTATCAGATGATGATGAGTCAAACTGTGTTGTGACTGTAACTTAATGTGAACAACAAACACAGCGCCTGTAACCAAACAGAGACATGATGACAGGCCATATATGGACACATTATGAGCAGAAGTGAGAGTATACGGCCCAGCAGAGCGTTTGTCATCCTGCAGGTGTGACTGTCTTGTGACTTCCCGGACTCAACTTTTATTATGGTCACTGGCATTATGACACCAGGATGATAAGGGCTGTGGAGTAGAGTAAACAGAGGCCTTGCCCCTCCCATGCCCAGCAGCACACACACAGACGAATGGCATGCATGCTGTGGTTTTTAACCATGCTAAACTTTTACTCTCTGACCTTTAGTTTGTAAATTGTTATAGTTTTTAATTTAATTTCTGGTCTTTCAGATCATGCCCACAAACACAACTTGGTTTTATTTGTGTTGTGTTGTCTACAACAGGGGTTCCCACCCTTTTTGACTACACGGACCAGGCAGTACGGACCGGGGGGAGTTTCTCAGCTCTGCCCCTGACTTAATAGCGTTGCGATCGGTCCTGTATTTCCGTGAAAACCCTTTATACCTTCACACGCTGCGATTGAGATGAGGTGATCCACGTGTAGTTTATCAGAGTTATCATGCCGCGCGGGGAGAAGACAGACGTTAGGAGAGGAGCAGATATGACGCAGACTCTTTTAATGCTCATACCTGAATCAATAACGTTGCGATGCGTCCGTATTTCTGCACACAGTTAAAGTATAAACTTCGTCTCCACAGTCATATGCTGTGTAGTTCATGTATTTCACTGATAAACACAGAGCTTCAGAGGGGCATCAGGCTTCAGGATCAAAGTTTCATGGGATGTGAAGCCAGGGTTGCCAGGTCTGCACTTTCCAGTTGAATTGGGCAACTTTTGAAGTGTGGCGAGGCCCTGTGCGGTTGCACACTTTACACAGCCCATTCGACGGTTCTGACTGCGCGTATGTGTGGAATGTCACAGACACCTATTGGGTAACCTAACACCTAACAACCTACAGCCCGGTACCGGTCCGCGGGCCGGGGGTTGGGAACCCCTGGTCTAAAAGAGTCAAAAGACTTAGATTTGGCACGATTTTCACACAGATTAAATCTCCTACACACCTGAGGGTGTTTGTTTTGCTGCTGCAAGTTGTTTCCTGTTTCTCACCATAGTTTATAGTGAATGCATTACTCATGCATAAACTTGAGAACATTTGCAGTAAACGAAAGTAACTGCATGAAGAGAAAATGACAATGGACCTCTTATTATCCCAACAAGCCCTCAAAGTAAACTAAAAGTTTATTGATGGTTTGAAATTAAGAATGTAAAACATATCGAACACTAGACACTGATAATAAAAGCTTTTTAGGACTTTCATTGAATTAGAAGCCATCAGTACTTGAGCGGGAACAAACTGTGTTCAGTCCCTTGAAGGAACAAGGATTACTGTTAGGCAGGGAGGTGGGAGCGTTCATGGTGGGTGATGACTATCACAGTAATGACAGACAAACATTCCTGATCTTCAGCCAGATCCTGTGAGGTGAGTCCGAGGTGGCTCTGCTGCCAGCCAGAACTTGCGACAAAAGACGAAATCTCTCTTCACAGACGTCTGCAAGAATTGTCACGTATACAAATCGTATTTTAAGATCATTTCAGAATTAAAGAGTTTAAATGAAAAGGAGAGTGCAAGAAGGTTCAGCTGCAACCATTTACATCTAATGGTACCACTTGTGCAAGAGGTTGTAACATACAGCGAGCATCAGCCTTGTCCTGTGGTTGGTCGTCTTGGTTTTACCTGGGAAATTCTTCATCGGTGCCCGACATGCAAAAGCATTTATGTCCCGCCAAGATGAAACATGAGCGAAGGGGAAAAACATTACTGTCTCTCTCACATCTGGATGAAAGGTGTTCATGTCGCTGTTAGACCGACTGAAACAAAGACAGGTTCTCACTGGATCACATGTTGAGAAAAAACATTTTTTCCCCTCAGTTTTTATGGCGGTTTAAAGAGAAGATGGATACCAATGTCATATCCGAGTGGGGATACAGTTTTCTTTAACACTATTGATTTTCTTCTTTGCATAAACAACATCACAAATAATCACCATGAAAGAACAAAGAAGTACCAAAAAACAAACAAACAAAACATAAAAAATCCAATACATTACACTCGACAAAGAACACACCTCCTGGCTCACAAACATCAACACAGGCAGGAGACAGGTACAAGATAATAAGAGTAAAAAGGCAAGGCAGGTCTGGCTCAAGCATAACCTCTGGAAATAATAAGGCCCATGTACAAGTGGGAAGGCTCCCAAACTCTGCGGAGCCTGGTCCTTAGGTTTGACCAGACGCTTCAAATAGTCCAGAGACTGAACATTCTGCCACTGAGTTTTGGATGGGGCCGTCTCAGAGATCCAGTTTAAAAGAATACACTTGTGTGCACACAACGTCAACATATCGTACAGCTTACGTGGCTTAGCACTACAATAAATGACTGAAACAGGGGGATACTTCTAGCGGAGTTCTTAAAAGGTTCAAACATATGACATGGCTGTTATTTTACTATTGAACACGTTGTATCTCATTTGTTTAATCCGTACATACGTAGAAACGTAAAATGGCAATTTCTCCTTTCAGGAGGCGTCTAATTCTTGGTTTTCCATCCACAAAATCCTGCCTAAACTTTCAAGGTTGGTGGATAAACCTCACATAAACAGCATAAACCCAGCAATTTGGGGTTTAGACTGCCGGAGCTGGGGGTCGAACCACCCGCCTTCTGAGAGACAACCGACTCCACCAGTGAGCCACACCCCTGACTGTTCCCTGTATTCATTAGATGGCGATGAAGGAGCCAAAACCAATGCAGACGCATGTGACGCACCTTTTTTTTGTTATGTGAACCTTAAGGTTACCATGGTAACCCCGGTTCCCTGATAACCAAGTGAGGTATTACCGAGCGAGGTTTGAAAGAGAACCGTTATCTCCTTTACACCTAACCACCAGTCAACCCAATAAAACAGTTTCTCTTTCACAACTTCTACTAAATGTTTATTTTTGTTGCACGACCAAAACTCATAAAACGTGAAATAGTTCTGAACAAGCTTTATTTTGTAAAGTGTAACATTGACATAACATTCTTATTTATTATGGCTGATTGAACCGCTGTATTTTGTATGTCTAAGTTTAACTTCTCTTAAGATGACGTTATTGTCCCTCAAAACCAGAAAAACTTTTACATTTCCTTTTTTTAATTTCTGTTTAATTAGTAAGTATTAGTAGTAATCAATGACCCTCTCATGAGTTGGTCAGCACAAACACTTAACACCAGTGTTAGGTAACTTTACTTTTAAAAGTAACTCGTTACGTTCCTGCGTTACCTCCTGAGTAAAGTAAAGCGTTAGATCACTTTTGTGTGTTATATCATCAGGACGGTGTGTAGCCTGCTGTACGTCTACCTTTGAATGTATCGACTCTACCATCATTGCATCGCCTCATTTACGGCTCATAATCTGTAACTCTGCAGCCTGATAACAGGAACGACGGACGCAGTATAACCTTTACAGCTCTTTATTATGCTAACAGTCTGACAGCAAACTGGTCCGAGGCACACAGTATTCAGTACAGCTGTTTCCATGACAACAGTACAACACGGGCTCTTAGTCCCACCAGTGTTGTGGAGCTGCGTTTAGCTGCAGATGCTTCTTCACGTTTGAAGTCGAGCCCTTCTCAGCTGACGAGCACTTCTCCTCCAGACACAGCTTACATTTCAGCGTCATGTTGTTCTCGTCCCTTTCACCCAAACATTCAAAATAATGTGAATATTCCACAAAGTAAACGCTGTCCTCTCTGACATCTCGCTAGCTTTAGAGTTAGCTAGCTACACACGCGCACTGACACAGCTGTGTTTACCTTCTGCTGGTACACAGCGACCTGCCAAGAAGGAGGAGAGAAACAGAAACAGTGCTTCAGGGATTTTCAGGGGGGTTTTAGTGGCGACAAACGGAAAAGAGAAATACAGCAATTTATTTTCCAGTAACAGATTATTTTTTTAAATATGTAATGGACTACTTGAATTGCAGAACTAGCATGTTACGTTCGCATTTAAAAACAATAGTGTATTATCTTTGATATCTTGTATCACATTGGTTTTCGTGAGAAGGCACTGAGGCTGAGGCTTCCAGTAAACTCCATGATGTTGTAGAATTGATACGCGATACGTCTCTCTGATAGAGCGCTCATCTCTGTACCTTACCCTCTGTTTTCTCTGTCGGGCGTGGCAGCCATCAGCAGCAGACAAAACACTGCGGTCACCGATGTTTCTGCCAGACAACGAAAATCCAAAACCTGGATAAACAATAAAAGACAGAGTGACTGCTGCTGGTTTTGTCTACTTTTGGGGATTACTCACTTTTTGAGAAGTAGTCAGGATGTCTGCTGATTATCTGATAATCAAAAGCATCTTTCCAGCTCTGTTTCTCTTCTTATATTCCTCTTATTCAATACAAACAAAGATATAAAACTGCCTCCGTTAACATCTGATGCAATTGAATCATTATTATTACACTTCATGTTACGGGGCAACCTCTTGTGAAGCCACTTTATTGCTATGATTAGCAGGAATCCCTTCGGTTTGGCGGTACATGAGCTGTTTTGATTTCATCAGGAGCTCTTTAGACTTTAATATCCTGCTGCATGTTCCTTCCTGAAAAACAAACAGAGAACTTGGAGCCACTATGAGACTGGACATGCCTGCAGATAAACTGTTTCTCGTGAATTGCTGACACAGATGACAAATTATAATTTCAAAATAAGACGCAATTGTGTGTTGCTTCTTGGTTTGCACCCTGGGAAACTGGATACTAAGCTCCCATTGTCAGGCTTCACTGCTTTTTCTTAACGTGAAATTATCAACAAAAGGAAACATGAAACTCCGAAGAGGCAAAAGAAAAGGAAAGGTTCGTTCTGTCCTCGTTTTAATCCATTAACAAGTAGCCTCAAAGGTACAATGTGAGGAATGTGCGTGTGTTAAAAACCTGCAGGGGGGGCGTCTGGAATATGTTTACTGGTTTAGGAAAGTCATTGTTCCAAAGGATTGACTGAGGAGGCTGAGGGATTGTTCCTTTGTTTGACCGTATCCTTAATGGGAGGGGGGCAGTCATACACACATCCGGCTATGTTGGAAAGATAACACACTGTACATAACATCTGGAGCTGCCTCACACCTTACCAAGTCTTATCTGATTTAAGTCCATCAAGGTGTATCAACGACCAAGCCTTTAATTTAACTACATTTTGTAGTTTTTTCTGCTTATTTTTTCTTATTTCTATATTTTTAGATCTTTACTTTTGCAGGAGGCTAAAAGTTGCGATCCATTTTGTACAGATGTGTATGTTACATAGACAAAGGTGGGAACCAGTGGATGAATTGAGTGTTAGGAAACTGTTAGGGAAGTGATAATCCACTACCAGTAGTTTAGCCCCTTTGAAATATGTTCAGGAATAGCCACCTAAGCAGCACAAAGCGAATATAAAAGGGCCGATGCCACGTTTGGACATCCATGTCAGGTTATTAAACAACAACCTTGTTAAGACCACTTCCTGTTGCGCTGGTTTCAAGCAACTGGTGGCTTATTTCTAAAGGTTTTAAAAGAGCATTAAAATGTTTTCTTCCTGATAAAGCAGTATTTGTAGCTCTGTTTTCACAAAGTTTTTTTACTTATTTCTCTGCGTTTTCAGAGATAGTGCTTCTACATGTCACCCACTTAGCCATTATTTTTATTTTGGTCTGTCGTTCATTATCAAAACTGGCTTCGTACAATCAGAGAAAACGGAAGAAAACTCTAAAAGAGCAGCTCCAGTCATGTTTGATATAAAATGCTCTGCTTGAAATAATAATTTGTGTCTGATATGTTTTTTCTGTAAAAAACGTTTAATTACCTTGTAAAAATCCTCCCAAGGCTCCTCCTTCTCCATCATTAAAAGATCCGCACAGTCCCCGCCCACTATGCACATTTCAAACCAGCCCTCCGTTGCGAAAACAAAACACGTCTCTGCCATCGATTAGTGGCAACTTGTTGAAACTTAGCTAGCTTGAAATGTAGTGATTAGTAGTAATGTTAACATTAGCAGTCAGTAGTGCGTTTGTAAAAAAAATATGATGACGGTTACAGCTGGCTCGCACATCGCCGAAGTGGTTGCCATAGGTTGCACATAATGATATGTACAGCGCCGCCCCGTCCATTAACGGGATTGGCTCCTTAGGTTCGTGACGTCTCAAACCTGCCGATCTGAAAACCTGTTGTTCAGCCTGTCCTTGATACACTGCACTTTAAAAGCAGACAGGCCCAGCCATTGTAGCCAGTCTTGTAGCACATGAAGAACACCACATGGAGATTTTCACTGGAGGGGGGCTTTAAACTTCAGCCTGACTATATTTCTATTAATTATAATAGTTGAAACTTAACAGCAGTTTACGATTGCATTAAAAATAGGTATTTTAAGTATAAAATGTGGTTAATGTAATGTACATTTACTTTTTTTTACTAACTTGTCAACCTAAAGTAGAATTAGGCAAGTTGACCCTGCAGTTTTTCAAAGTGACCCTGAGGGTGCGACCAAAACTGACTAAACTCTGACGTAAAGTGTGATTGATTTGTCGTTGATCTCCTGGCATGGGCTCATTAAAAGCAGCAAATGTGAGTGGTTTATTTTTCACAAGATGAGAAGCTAAAGTGTTTTGTCTGTAATAAATCTAATGCACGTACGTCCAAGTCTGTCGGGCTACCGTATCCTGATGATGCAATGTCTTCTTTCCTCGGATGACTTCAGTTGATAGACGTCTCCAGGTGTGACAGTTCCTGAACTCACCGCCCTTTCTGAGTAAAGACGGTGGTGAAATCATTTCAAGTGACTGAACCCATCCTGAGACATGTCTCGGTCTGATGCTTTCAGGGAGGGGAGTGTGGTGCAACTTTTAACGACTTTCAATGAGTCTCATGCGTGTGGGAGAAATATCGGTTTATGCAAATTAATTCATTGGAAATTGTTGGATACCTCAGATGAGAACAAGTCAAAGTATTTCTTTAAACTGCAACTACAGATGATTTTGATCACAGATTAACCAGCTGATTATTTGCACGATTAAACAATTACATGTTTAGTTTTAAAAAATGTCTCAAAGTCTTTAAGTCGCTCCCTTTGTCTGACCCACAGTCCAAAACCGAAATACTCTTTGTTAACTGTCAGAGCAGACGATGAGAAGCAGCAAATTCTGACTGTTAAACTGTTGGAATCAGAAAATGTTTGATATTTTTAATTATCAAAATAGTTTGTGGTGAATTTCCTTTGTATTAACCAATAGATTAACAAACTTATTGTTCAAGATCTACTTCAACCTCGGGTTACAATCTTGATATGTTTCTTTAATGAAGAACTCCCCTGAGGAGACTTAAATAAACGTCTTCTTTCTTGTTTTTAACAGTTTAAACCTACTGTCAGCTGAACATCTTAAGGATAAATGTTGGAATAAAAAGATATAATGTTCTTGGACTTTACTGTTCCATCTCTAAAGTCCATCATTCATGTCTAATGAAAAATGTCTACTTTTATCTTCCAAATTCTTCAAATCTCCAACTTTATTGAATTCCTGTGCGTCTCAGAATTTACCAACTTAGGAAGGTTTGAAGGACAAAGGCATGCTGTCGAGTCCTGCGGTTTAGAGCCTGTGGAAAAGAGGGAGGTGACTCAGGCTGAGGGGGAGTGGCCTGAGGGGCGGACCTGAGGGCCCACAAGGTTTAAATAGTTTTAGAGCTTCCCCTCTCCTCCTGCCTTGTGCCTGTGAGCTCCCACTCCTGCCTGCCCAGCCTGGTCTCTCTGTCTCTAACTCACAGTCTCTCTCACTGAGTCGCACTCTCTAAAGGCAAAATGAACACAACATACTCTATGCAATCCTCCACTAGAAGCAGGGCTCCTGTTATATCAGTGAGCCGTGCCTCTGCTCCTGTCTTCAGGGCCGCCACCATCCATGGAGGTGGCAGTCGGTCCAGGATCAGCATCTCCTCCAGCAGCAGAATGGGAGCCGGGATGGGAGCCGGGATGGGAATGGGATCTGGAGCAGGAGGTTTCTCCAGCAGCGTCCAGGTGAGCGGGAAAAGTGCCGACATCATGGGCAACGAGAAGTTCGCCATGCAGAACCTGAACGACCGGCTGGCAAGCTACCTGGAGACGGTGAGGAACCTGGAGCAGGCCAACCACAAGCTGGAGATTAAGATCAGGGAGGCCATGGAGAAGAGCGGACCCGACTTCAGAGACTACAGCAAGTACCAGGCCATCCTGGACGACCTGAGGAAGAAGGTGAGGAGGGGGCTGGGGGAGGATTTGTTGAGTGTCGAGGAAAGGCAGATGAGGGAGGAGGGAATTTGTGAATTGAAAGATGAAACTAGGGGTCAGCTATGAGATGATTAATGCTCTGAGAAGATGTAATGTAAGTGTGACTGAGCAGGACACGGGTAACAAAACATCTGGAAGGCATCTACACTGCATATATATTCTGGCCCCCCTGACCTAAGTGTAACCCCATCAGTTGTAGGGTTTACTGCTTGAGTGTAGTTTCCCAGATTCAGTGTGTTCCCGCTGGTCCTCGGCACAGTGCCCGCTGCTCCTACACGGGCCGGGGGCCGAGGGCTGGACCGGAAACAGTATGTTGGAGGAATGTTGGAGCGTCAGGGGTCTGACATACAGGAAGGCAGAGAGAATTAAAAAAAACAGGGGCTTTACAGACTGTAAGGGGTCAACCAACAGGCCCATACATCAACACTTTAACTACCTGTTTCCTGTATGTTTAGTGGAACACAAACAGTGTGTTGTTTGTTGGACAATGGGACTGAACATGCAGTGCAGTCAGTACGGCTGTGTAAACATATAAGAGGATGATGTTGGAAAGAACAGAGACTGAATGTGAGTTGGAGTGTCTCTTTGTTCTATTGGTTCAAAGGGAACACATTTAATTCAACACTTCCTGATTGGCCTCTTTCAAATACATCCTGCAAGGTTAAAGAGTACCAAAGATTGTACAAGTGAAAGTCAGACATTACGCCACCAGGACAATTTGTAAATCATTTATTCCAGGCTTTCCCCCTCTGACCAAACAAACAAAGAGAACAGGACTGTGTAACTCACATACATTTACCTTTACAGCAAACAGAGCATGTGTTTTTCTAACCTTTCCTCGCGTGAACAGCGGAGATAACAGCATCATCAGCTCAAAATGAAATGATTACACAAACAGAAGAAAAAGGAGGTTACCAAAATATAAAATATAAAAACAGAAACTAAAATGAGATTTTGTTTATTCTACAAACAGACGGCCTCATCTCAGTTTATCCACACAGCCCGGGGTCAAACAGCCTCATTATTCTTTAACTGTGATGCAAAAGTCACTCAAATGGGGCCCTCCGCCTCAGCCAGCCCCCGTCTGAGAAAACACAGACTTTCATGACATTGAAACAGCCTTTACCAGTCAACCAGTCATGCAAACACTTACCTGCACGCACACTCACATGACCACGCACACACACACAGCCACCAGCTTCCTCATGCAAATCACCTGCCTCTGTCCTGCTGACAGGATAGATCCTGTTCCTCAGCAGCGACAGGACAGTTGGTGTCTGGCAGCCCATGATTGGCTCACGGACATTGTCACCTGGATACACACACCCCCACCCCCCAACCCCCCCATCCATCCCAACCCTTATCTACTGGACGGTGACTACTAAAGCAAACACTGCAACCATCTGGTTTTTGAAGAGGCCCGCCACAAAGACACTTTGTCTCGTACAACAAACATTTTACTATTTAGCACCCACTTTATGCACATATATTAGAACACTTTACAGAGTTAGTACTTTAAAAAAACACAACACTTCATCCAAGTCGGAAGTCACAGTATTTTAATAGTTTGAAATATGCAATCCTATTTTTCCAAGAGTTAGATGAGAAAATTGATACCACTCTCACGTCTGTGCTCCAAACACAAAGCTACAGCCTGCAGCGAGTTAGCTTACAGCTACCTAGCTCGGTCTTGAAGTAACAAAATGGGCCAAAATTTTGACTTCCAAAGCAACAAAATGAATCTTGCTTTCTTAATTTGTACAATTACTAAATGGGGTTTTTTGTTATCTTGACTTGGAGCATTAACTTCTTACGGTTTCTTGTTACTGTGAGGTTACAGTTGCTAGTTAGCTGACTTTGTCACCTTTGGACCAAGGCAAATTAGCCGTTTAGGCTAGGCTAAGCAAACCAGCTCTTTGCTGTGGTAAGCTAACGGTATGAGAGATAACAGGTAACAGTTTGCAAAAAAATGTTGAATGCATTACTTGAAAGTTGTACGACTTGGTGTAATCAGAAATATTAAAGAACTCAGTCAGTTCCAAAGTGTTGACCCAACTGTTTTGTCTGCGTTGGCGCCTGTCCTCAGTATACAATCTAAATTTGTCCTCTGTCTTTTGTTCCAGGTGTTTGATTCCACCACTGACAATGCCCGCCTGGTTCTCAACATCGACAACGCTCGCCTGGCAGCCGATGATTTCAGAGTGAAGTAAGTCCCACCCACTGTACCACTGAGACTGTAAACCAGCTGCTTGTGACGCCCTGTTTTACTGCTGAATGGATGAAAACATTGTGTCATCGTCTAAATAGACAGCTGTTTGTCTTGTAGTCGTTAATCACCACCTTTGCATCAAAGCTGGCGGAGACGTTCAGTTGTGTCATAAATTAAATGTCAAAGCAAACACAGCTTGCAGAGTATGCTGACCATGTATGAGCAAGGAAGCACGGAAAGATACCATAAAAACTAACGTATAGGTTCATTCAGTAACGTCTGTGTTGACTTATTCAGTTTGTTCAAGTTTCACTGAGTACAGTGTGACCAATCTCTGTGAAGCTGAGCAGCTGTACCAGGCTTTGAAGTTTCCCTCCTTCCCTGTGCTGTTTAGATATGAGTCCGAGCTCGCCATCCGTCAGTCTGTGGAGGCCGACATCGTCGGTCTGAGGAAGCTCATCGACGACACCAACATGAGCCGCATGAACCTGGAGAGCGAGATCGAATCCCTGAAGGAGGAGCTCATCCACCTCAAGAAGAACCACGAAAATGTGAGTGAGGCGACATTCAAGAGACCGATATGCACCAAATTATCAAGAAAAAATCCCCAAAATGTCACAAACGTACTTGGCAATAAATCCGATTCTGGTTATAAAACATAAGATTTACAACCTTTTCTTTATAGTCCTAAATATTCATGACAAAATAATTAAAAACAATGCTTAAAGTTAAAAAAACAGGTCTTGAAGTATTTATTAAAAGGTTCAGAAACCAGCAAATCTGCTCGTCTAGACTTGGGTGGGTGTGTTTATCCAGATTTGACTGACAACAAACAACCAAAGTTCTGTCATCAAAGTTCGATCAAATGTTCCCAAACACCAAGTGCTGCACGTTGACATCATGTTTTTCCAGCTGAGCACAGCTCACTCTTAACCAGTAAAAAAATATCTCAAATTTAACAACCAATGCTGCCTCAACATCAGCAGGAAAAAGGATGATGTCTCGGACTGCATCACTTTTCCCTTAAGCTTTTTATTTTCTTAAAGTCAAACATTGGTCAAAGGTTGCATTCATACTGCTTTAGTGTGGACCTTTTTTAGCACTGCTTTAAACATTTCCTCTGGACTTTATAACAGCAAACATCCCCACTTTCACAAGACCTAATTAAAAAGAGACTTTAACTTGAACTCAAGAATCGCCTTAAACGTGACCACTATGTGTCCTAAGTCCTGAACATAAGCTTGAGAAAGCTTCAGTTTAAAGAGGGAGCTTTATAGATGAGTGTTGAAATATCTGAATGTCAGCCTTGTGGGGAGCCTCATCATAAAAATGTTTTCCATCCATATTTGGCGACAGCGAAAACACCAAAGAATTCAAATTACTATAATTTAAGCGCATAAGCCAAAACACTGCAGGAGGAATTAAGTGTTTTGGACCCCAGATGCAGCTTTAGGCACCCCCCTGTATATTTACCTGACCATAATGTGTTTATGGTTGGAAGAGGCTTGGGGTCATGGCTGGTTCACGCCCCATTAAAAAAGATTTAAGCAATGCTCTATCCACATGATTGAAGGGTTTCCAATGGACATTATTTCATTGAAGTGCAGCAAAATTTACACTTCAGTCGCATGAGAAAATAAAATGTAAGATTTCTGAATCCTCTCTTTTTCTTTTAGGAAGTTATGGAGCTTCGTAACCAGATCGCCCAGTCAGGAGTCCACGTGGATGTTGACGCTCCCAAAGGACAGGACCTCGCTCAAATCATGGCAGAAATTAGGGCCAAATATGAGAAGATGGCACAGAAAAACCAGGAAGAACTCAAAGCATGGCATGAATCCCAGGTAAAGCATCAACAGTAAACTGTCATCTGCAAACGGGGAAGCTTCTCTCAAGCAAAAGTCTAAATTATTCACTAAATCTCAATCATTGTTTCAGATAACAGAAGTGCAGACCCAGGTATCCCAGAACACAGAGGCCCTGAAGGGTGCCCAGACAGAGGTGAACGACCTGCGCCGACAGATACAGACCCTGGAGATCGAGCTGGAGTCACAGAAGAGCCTGGTGAGAGGCGCTCAGTCAGCACACACTTCATTTACCTCAACACATGCTGATCTTAGCTCCCTGCAATGTCTAACTCAGCACTCTCTCTTCAGGTCCCTCGCGTTGACTTTGTTGACACAAGCTTTACACTCTGGTGACCCCTCGCTATGGAGCTATCATCAGTTATATTTTAACCCCTTCATTTCTTTCCTGTTGCAGAAAATATCTCTGGAAGGCACACTGAGGGACACAGAGATGCGGTACCATATGGAGATTGAGTCTCTCAACACCATCCTTCTGGGCCTGGAGGCGGAGCTCACACAGCTGCGTAACAACATCCAGCTGCAGACGCAGGAGTACGAGGCCCTGCTCAACACAAAGATGAAGCTGGAGGCCGAGATCGCTACATACAGACGGCTGCTGGATGGGGAAGACTTCACGTATGTAGATTAATGAACTCCATAATCTCCATAGACTGATAATAAACAAAAGTGGCAGAACCCAATCCCAGAACTCACTGACTATTGTCTGATGACAGTTTCACATTTTATTCATCTCTATAAGCAGACATCTGGGTAACAGTCCAATTATAGAGGCTCTTTCTGAGCTCCAACCCCATTTTCAAGTCTTAAGTTGCTTCTAGGACTGTAACGGATGACCAGGGAATCGTAGAGTAAGTCTGAGCCTGGATATACGATATCAAATACTTAGATATCCACTGGCAACATCTTAGACCCCAAATTATTGGTGATATGCCTCAGGGACTAATGGCATCAGTGGACAGCCAATGGGTTCCAAGATGGACGATTCCATCATTTTAATCAACCCGCTGTCTGACCTCGTTTCCAATAATGGAAACTACCTGAGAATTAATTTCTTCTTGATCTTTCCGTTCAGGCTCCAAGACGCTCTGGACCAGAAGTCAGTGAAGACTAAAGTGATGACCGTCACACAGACCCTGGTGGACGGCAAGGTGGTGTCCTCCAGCACAGAAACCAAGAACCTTTGAGAACCAGAAGCAACCGTCTGATACTCCCAACAATAACTACAACTGCATCGAAACACTAACAAAAACCAGCCAAAATTGATCATTTCTCCCCTACTCTCTTCTTAGTCATGCAACACTAACAGAATAAGTCTCTCAGCCAGCTGTAATTAGTTTGACTTCCTGGGTAAACAGCTCCTACACAGGCTGATAAAACTGGATCAGAGGAAACTAAATCATCTTTTATTTATTTCATCACAAGTTATTTATGTTTGTGTGTTCAACTTCGGATGTTTACGAAAGTTCAAGATTGAGGAGCTTTTTCAGAGGCCAACTAATTAAAGACATTTGATCTGTCAAAGTAATGAAAGAGTACAATTAAAATGCAAAACATGTTTTATATTTCATCGTCATTGGTTTTCTCTTTGTCCAGTTGAGTCCGTCTGTTGTGCTGTGATGTTCAGACATTTCAATAAAATCCATTCAAGAAACTTGCCTTGTTGTGACCAGCGTTTTGTCTGAAACTAAAAGTCACTTTTGTGAAATACAAGAGATAAAAATAAGACCTCTTACAGTTTTCCAGACGTTGATTGCAGGTGATTTTGTTTTATTGTTACAGTTGTACGAGAGCTTTGTCACGTATGGTTTTGAGGCTGGATTCAAGGAGAGTCAGGAGGCCTAGGTCAGTAGACATGGTTGACACAACAGTGGCTAAAGGACACACGCCAGCCTGAGTAGTGATTTCCAGGTTATTAAAAGCATTTTAAAATCAATTGTGCAATCTATTGAGAACCAGGATAGATTGGCCAACTTGGTTGTATTTGTACATCTGACAGCTGCATATTGGACCAGCTGGAGCCAAGACTCAAAGGGACATTTAATCAAGAGCACATGAGGAGGACAGGACAGAAGGAGACAAACAAGAATTACTTTTTACAGATCTTAAAGGATAATACAGATTTGATTTGGCGATATTTTTAAGTTGGAACAAAAACAGGATCAAACCACTTTCATTGTGCATAACTGAAAGTCTCTCTGTTGGTTAAAGGCTTGCACAACTTCTGCAGCACCAATACGCTGATGTATTTTGACAGAAATGCGCTACAGGGATTATAATGAAGAGCTCTGTTTTGTCAGAGTTAAGTTGTTCCCTGGAATTGGCTAGGAGATAAGGGAAGTAACAATAAAATAAAACCCAGGGAAAAAGAAGGAAGGAATGTAATATAAGCAAATTTAAGGAATTTATTTACAAACAGGCAAAAATAAGTCAAGTACAACTGTAAACAAGCTTCTATCTCTGGCAAACCCAGAAAAGTGCAACTGTGTATCGTCTGCATAACATCGATGAAAAACAATCCAGTTAAGCCATTAAATAGTGACAGAGGAGTTTGTATCCACTCCTAATAGCAATATATGAATTCCTGGGCAGAAAGACTAAACAGAAAACTATAATCAGGCAGGAACAAATAACCCTGTGACTAAATATGGACTAAATAAGGCAAACTGCTATCTTTACTATCAGTGAAGGTCGTTACTGCTGCCAGCATTAACACCCTGACGCTACTGATTAATGAGGCCGCTCCTTTGGCAGAGTAGGTGTGGTAGTGCATCAGCCAACTACATGAAAGTCCACATTCTTCATAGTTTATCTTTTAACCTACTCAGAGCAAATAAACTGCTAACCTCGCCATGGTAGAGATAAAAGATAGAACAATAGTTCTAGAGTTGTAAAAGCCTTCGTCATAGTAATTCAAACCTCTGTGCAGTATTTTGGCATCTGAAAGGCCTTATTTATCACCATTACATCTATTGTGTTTTACTGCCCTGTGGGTACCTGAAGCAACAAACCCTTTCCTAGGTAAATCTTTGCAGTTCAAAGATAAGGCTGCTGTAATTTACACGTTTCCTATTGTCAACAAATGCCATAAAAAATAAAATAAAACCAGTCCTTCACTTCATACTTTATGACTTCCCAAAACTGTCTGTGGTTCTCAGCCCTAAGCCAGTTTGTGCCGAGGTATTGTAAAGCGTTGGTTACCGACTGTGGGTGCAAATATTTTTTAGAACAGGTGAAAACATTTTATGATAAAGTGGACTCTGTAGAACTAAGTAAATTCCTTAACCATGAGTAAATAGGGAATTAGTCGGGGACTATTTTTAGCTGTGGACTACAAGTTGCTGCAATATTACTAATTGTACAAAAAGTACAAGACACTACATTGGCCTTAATGTCCAGTGAAATAAATAACACATCACCAATTGCTAAAGAGTGGCTCATTGATGTGTTTTAAACCTCATACTACCAATATATTTAACTTAAAAGGACTACGACCAGAATGACGGGTGATCCCGAACATGGCCAGCCGGATCCTCAGAGTTACCGTTGATTTGACTGTCACCATAGATACAGCTCATTTACTACACACTATCAATATGAAAAGATCTGCATACCGTGCCACCCTTCAAAAGATTGTTTCACTGAGAGTTTTATGGGGACAAAGTCCAAGCGAGAGGACTAAAGGTAAAAATGTAATAGATAGGAAAGGAGTGGCAGGAAGTCTTTCAGAGTGGTATATAAGACCCCTGGACTTTCCTCGGTCCTCCACTCTCAGCTGCCAAACTGCTGTGCAAGAACACACTGCCTCTTCCTCTGATTGATCACACCAGATCTTTAAGCAATGGAGTCCCACCTCTATAAACGCCAGAGTTCGTTTGTCATGAGCAGACCTGTGGGCTATGCCGTCAGCGTCAGCGGAGGTGCAGGTGGCCATGGGACCAGGATCTCAACCGCCAACTATGGTGCACGGGTTGGCAGCGGCTTTGGTGGTGGGTATGACTACCAATCCGTCTCCTCCAGTTCTGGAGCCATGGCCATTGCGAACGAGAAGGCTACAATGCAGCACCTGAACGACCGCTTGGCTAACTATCTCGAGACGGTGAAGAAACTGGAGATGGCCAACAGGGAGTTGGAGATTAGGATCAGAGAGGCCATCGAGAAGAGGGGCCCATTGGAGGGAAGGGACTACGGCAAGTACCATGACATCATCGCAGATCTGAGGGCCAAGGTGAGTCAATCATTAAAAAGCTCAATCGTTATGATAATGAATTTGTCTTGTTTACCGTAGTCACTTTATGGAACAAAGCAAGGGCAAAAAGATCAAAAACTACAACATGATGGAAAAACATCAAGTGCACAAAAAGCAGTCACAAATCTGGGTCTCCTTTGGGGCATTTGATTTTAAAAGATATTGTCGTGTTGTAGTTTTTGAAAGATCTCTTTATGCATAACTCTGTCTTGATCAAGTCCACTTCCCTAAACTTGTAGATGTCAAATCATGTTGGGGCAAAAGTCATTCCAGGCTGAACCACTTTTTTATTGTCTTACTCCACCTCCTGAACTGTGAACTGTTCATTTGTCTCTCTCATGGACACATTTATCACCTGCAGACTCTTATCTTTATCTCCATGTTGAGCCATGGGAGATAGTGTCAAAGAGATAACCAGCTTTGTTCGTTTATGACTCACAATGTGTTATCAAGGGTGTGTGCTTTCACCTGCACAATTTGGCAAATTAAAACTCAGTCCATCAAAGTGAGTATTGGTAAATTTAAAGATATAAAAATGACTTATTTTCTTACAGATTCAGGACATGATTAAAGGCAACGCATATCTTGCTATCTCTCTGGACAATGCCACCCTGGCTTCAGACGATTTCAGAAACAAGTGAGTGTTCAGCTTTATGCACAAAAAAAAACAGACTCTGCATTGAGCATGAGCATATCTGAGATGCTTGGTGTTTCCTTAGGATGGAGTACGAGATGAGCATGCGTCAGACAGTTGAGGCTGATGTTATCAGACTGAGGAAGCTTCTGGATGACACCAACGTCATTTGCCTGCACCTTGAGGGCGACATCGAGTCCCTGAAGGAAGAGTTGATCACCCTGAAGAAGAACCATGCGGTGGTAAGGAGACAACTAAACAATCGGATAGTGATACAAAAAACACCTTTTTTATTTCTGTTAATGCCAGGCAGTTTGTTTGTTCCTTCAACGCTTTGCACAGGATAACCGCACCACTAACAGGAAGTCAATCCCTCACTATTTCCCCCTCAACAGGATATTGCTGATTTGCGTGCCCATATCTCCCAAGGTAGTGTGCATGTGGATGTTGACGCTCGTAAAGGACCAGACCTTGCCAAGATCATGGAGGAGATGAGGGAGAAGTATGAGAAGATAGCACTGAAGAACCAGGAGGAACTTAAAACATGGCATACGGCTCAGGTAATCTGTCAATGCATCAAGCCCATTTCGGGTGAGCTGTATTTCCTATGTATGTCTAATATGTAATTGTTCTTGTCTCCAGATCACAGAGGTGCAGGTGCAAGTGTCTGAGAGCAGCACAGCTCTGAAGGAAGCCACAACCACGATGAGCGAAACCAGGAGGAGGTATCAGGGCCTGGAAATTGAACTGCAGTCTCAACTTAGTCTGGTAAGAATATCTGTGTCGTCTGGGAGCCAATTATGCATGCTTATTTTTCAACAATGTCTTGCTTCTGAACTGCAGATTATACAATTATACCAGACAGAGACACTGTGGGAATTCTTTGTTGTTTTAAGTAACAGGAACATGTTTAGGAAATTAGTGCATTCTTGGGTACTTGAAGAAGATTAGATTAGGTGATACTCTCATTTCTATCTATAAAATATGAAGCTACCACTAGCACACAGCTAGCTAAATGAATGTGCAAAATATTGTTTGTTTAAGCCACACAAAAACCGAAGTGTAAGAACAGGCGCTGTTAGACCAGTTTGTTTGCTGCTAGCCATAGCTTCACATTTTTTCGTACAAACATTGGAATAAATCTTCTTATCCAAATCGTGTTCCCTTTCTCATAAATCCATTACTAAATCAAGATTTATCTTCTTCACTCCTCGGCAGAAAGCAGCTCTGGAGGCCACCCTGCGTGACATCGAGGAGCGTTTCAACATGGAGTTAGAGAAGTACAACGCAATCATGATAAGGCTGCAGGACGAGCTTACTAAGATCCGCGCTGACATCCACCAGAACACAAGAGATTATGAACTCCTGCTCAACATCAAGGTGAAGCTGGAGGCCGAAATCGCCGAGTACAGGAGGCTGCTGGACGGTGACTTTAAGTGAGTATGAAAACATTTTGGTGAAACTGCTTGTAAATACAGTTTATACACACACCACCCACCTTGTAACGCTCTGTATTGTGAGCTGACCGGTATTAGGGTTTTGTTCATTTCAGGGAAGCAAATCTGATGCAAATTAGCTTCATGCAAACATGAGCCAACATTGATAAGGAAATTAAAGTAGTACATCTGCATCAGCACAATGCTCCTTTTATCTTCTTTAACTGCTGACTTTCAGCACGTGAACACCTGGTAACAAGTCTGTGTGTTTAAACGAGAACTTCGTTGAGTTTTTACTCTCAGCGCAGGAGAACCTGTTCTGACCCTGCTCTTCTCTCTTCTTTTTCCAGACTGGAGGATGCAGTCGACTCACTGAAGACGGTCCAGACCAAAGTGGTGACAGTCACCCAGACTCTGGTGGACGGCAAAGTGGTGTCAGAGAGCAAGGACGTCCAGTCCCATGAAAACATTGCTGAATAAAAACGGAAAGAAAAAGCCCTTTGTAACAAGATCAAATAAACTGAACAAAGTGTATCCTCCTGCCTCCGACCATTTTTTCACCAGGGAGCAAAACATCATCAGAGTCCAAGTTATGCATTTGTTGCCTAAAGGAAATATATTATTTAATACATGTAATAAATTACTACCTTTAAAGAATGATTCAACATTTGTGCAAATATACTTATTCTCGTCCTAGTGGAGAGTTAGATCAGATTGACAGCACTCTCATGTCTGTAGGTTAAATATTAAGCTACAGCCAGAACGTAGCTTAGCTTAGGAATAAAGCTCTTTTATTTCTGATTTCATTACACAGGGTTACACATTAAAATAAAGTTAAAGAACCACCATTATTTATTTAATTTCGACATTTATGAGGAGGATAAGACCTTTAACATGAACTACCTTGTTTGTAAGGAGGTCTTTATCATAAAAACACAACAAGTATACAATATACAACTCACACATGCTCTCCCACATCTCACAAAGCTCTCCCACACCCACTGATTTCCGAAAACAGACGGTAGCTCAGTCTGTCGGGACTTGGCTTGAGAACCGAAGGGTGGCCGGCTCATGTCTCGATGCGGACCAAGCGTGGAGTTGGGGCTGGTAGCTGGAGAGGTGCCAGTTCCGTTCCTGGGCACTATCGAGGTGCATGTCCATGTGCAGCCCCCTCACTCTGACATCTCTCAATTGACCCTTCACTAAGTCCCGCCTCTCTTGGTTACTGTTGCTGCCCCTGCCAAGCTTTCACATCGACATGTAAATATAATAGCGTTTTCAACTATAACAGTTTGAGATGTTCCGAGGGAATTAATAGCAAAGAAGTAGAGAAGTAGACAGAAAGGACGACAATACACATCTTAAAGCTGCATCCAGAATATAATAGTGGAGCCGTCAGCGGAGTGTTGAAGAATGAAGAGGACATAAACATCGAGGCAAAAGCTCACCGGTCCCAATGCAAGCGTCCGGCACCCCCACGCTCTGCACGCACAGCAGGGTACGTCAATATATTGTTTTATTTTCAGCTAATGTTTAGTCATGACTCCCTTTAACTTTCATTAGCTAATATGTTTCAGCACATTGCTAGCTAAACTAAATTATTCTGTTTAAAGTGCGTCAGGATATTGCTCGCACATCATGGGCTTGATCCAAACACTGGGTCTGGATTAACTTATAATTAATATACACCCATCTTTGTTTGCTAATATGCTAACCTAGCCGAGTTAGTTAGCGTCTTACCTGGAGCAGCTTGTTGATCTAAGCTGCGAGTGAGGTCTTTATAATCCATGTTCGACATCTCTCCTCTCGAGTTTTGTCTTCAAAAAAGTGGAAAATATGACACCCCGCTCTAAAATTTGAGGATATCTGCTGTTGAACTTGTAGATTCCATGTGCACACTGTTTCGGCATCTCTCCTAGTTCAGAAAGCTTGACAGGCCTCCCGCGCCTAGTTACGGTTGCTAACGTAAGACTGGACAGTGGCCGTTAAAGGGAGGGGCTTAGCGAAGCGTCAATTCCCAAACCCTTAAAAGCAGAAAATGACAGCCGGGTATCATCAAGGTGTGCAGGAAAATTATGGGCAACACCTGTCTGATCTTTCTGATCTGCATGAGGTTAAACCTTAAAGAAGGCCAAGTCCATCCCAGCTGACGAGTTGTTTCTGTCCCGCCTTTGAAATAATTCAGTGTGATTGTTATTTATTGTTTTTATTGTTCATTGTTTGCCTGTAAGTTATGTTGTAACCGCTGGCTGTACAACAAAACGCCCTTTTGGGATCGTAAGACATTTATGATGCTTTGTCCTTGGTTCCCCTCCCTCCAGTCTTTAAGCTAAGCTAACTTACGCTAACCTGCAGCTGGCAGTTGACTGGTATACATATTATCATCTAACTCTCGCTAAGAGAGCCATTAATCTTGTTCCCTTGAATGCTGGGAAAAAAATCCCCAACTATTCCTTTAAGGGTGAAACCAACTGCAGATCCAAACTTTAATGTTATAAATGTAATAAAACACAGAATAAAACAGCTCAAAGATATCATACATTATACAACGTGCAGATATGTAAGTCATATCCTCCTGTTACGCACACACACCAAATGCCTGTCTGGCCTCCTGCCATCACCCCCACACACACCCAAGTCTTCAGAGAGCGAGCGGGAAATTCTTTCAACTTCTGAGGAATTCACAGTCTGACCTCCAGTCCTTCAGCCCTGTCCCATAATAAGCAGAAGGGACCTGTTCCCATGCCATGTCCGAGCTGTCCTACGGCTCTGCTTCTCTGTTTATTTACACTCACATTCTTTGATATGAACTCAAATCTTTTGGCCTCAGTTGAATCATGATTAAAGGCTGTTAATAGGTCTTAAACGGAGATGTTTGGAGCAACAGATTTTGGTAATTTCCCGGGTTATTTTCGGACATTTAGAGGTGTTTGTACAGCTTGAACTCCACCTTTCAAAATCCATTCACATTCGTCATCACAATATCACATCTTATTATGAAATATCTTATTGCACCATTCCACAAACTCCCCCATGATCCTTCTGCCAAACTCTTATCAAGACTGGTTTCCCAACTGCATGTGACAACTAGTAATACTTTACCAGATCGTGACAGTTTTCACTGCCATGTTGTGAAGTAAACCCTGCAGCTGTTACTGTGTTACTGTATGTGCCGGCGTGTCTGTTGGTATGGTGAAGTCCTAAAGCTGTCTTTCCTGACATTTGTAGCCTTTGTTGTAATGGACTCTGCCATCTCCTGCAGCCACACACTTTGTATTCAGGCCTCGCTGACAGAAGCTGGACAGACACAGGGAATTCCAGAGAGAGAGGAGGGATTGCAGGAGTGGTAGACTTAGGAGGTAGATGGGAGACAGATATGGGATAAAAGGACACAAGTGCATGTTTCTCCTGCATGCCTGTAATTCCTCGAGCCCCGTGGAGAGCAGGCCGAACAAAGCCTTCCTCTCTGCATGAGGAGAGGAGGCCCTCTGCGGATTCACAGTCATTGATTAACAAAACTTCTGAAGTACAGCAAAGGGAACTTTTACACTTTATTTAAACACCCTGTGTAAGTTTCAGACACTTCCTTTAGTACCCTACCATGTAGTACACACTGTGTACTCTATAGCTGTGTCCCAATTCAGGGGCTGCATTCTTTGGAGGACGTACTTGAAGTCAGGTCGTGTCACAGAAGCGGCCGACAAATGCGTCCTCCTTTTCCCGGGACACGAAGAATCCATCGGGTGCATCCCTCCCGGCAGAACGTATCCCAAGATTCATTGCACGCCAATTCAAACAAGATGGCGGACTCTTAAGCGGCCGAGGAACAACTCAATCGAATAGCTAGAGATACAAAAGTTAAAAATAACGAAATGATAAATCATGATACCTAGTTAGCCCGCTAGCTACCTGTTGCTAGGCAACCGGTGATGCAAAGTTAAGGGTAGGAGCAGCTGGTGACGCAAACAGGAAATCCTCCATACACCAGACCGTCTCATTTCAGTTCGGCTTTGGCGTCTACAGGCTAGGAATGACTCCTCCTCCGTAGATCGCGTCCTTCGAAGGATGCAGCCCCCGAATTAAGACACAGCCTGTGTGCTTATGTGTGAAGTGCATTAATTAAAGGGGTTCAGCTGTAGTGTCGTTTCAAATCTAAATGATGATGGCAACATTTAACCGCTTCTTCTTCTTCTTCTTTTTTACAGGTGAATTGCAAGTGGACGGAGCCATTACTGCCACCATGTCACCATGACTGTCCCTCACCAAAATATTTGTGTACTTGACTCTAATGCAGTTAAACACAGTTAAAATATCCATGCTGTAACTTTGTTTGCCCTTTGCTTCATTTGATGGGGAAATTGCAAGGCCCAATTATTCTGTGTAGCAAAGATGGCGACCATTGAGGGTGAGACGTGTCAATCGTTTGCCAGCAATTTAACAAACCTTATGAGAAACACCGTCCGTATACTCATGCTTCATGAATTTGGCTGTTATTGTCAGCGTTTGTGCTCATATTTACTCCAAAAAAGCAAGAGCAGATAAGCTAATTTAGTCCCAGATAAAGCTTTAAATCCATTTCTAGGCCTGTTCATACCAGAGGGCGACACAGTGAATCCAGAGTGTTGGTAAGGTGGTGATACACGCTGGGCCAGCTGATAAACTACCCTGCTATAATCTGGTTTATTCTAGTCAGTCACAATAAGTCTCAAGCCTCTGTCTCTTTTCTTATTTACAGGGTGTTTTACTCCTCCTGACATTCATTTGTTAAAGAGAAGAAGCTCCAGCCAGCGCAATAAAAAGTGAACACAGTTTATCTAGAGAATGTCAAAACTGTCAAAAAAAACCCCTCCTCTGACACATGCTTCCTGTTGTATGAGGACAGAAGAAGAAAAACTGGATGGTGCAACACAGCCAATACGTCAAAAATAAATCAAACTTATTCCTATTTTCAAATTAATAATAACAGTAATCTTTTAATCTGTAAGGGTGCGACATGTTATTGTTTATTTCCAGCCTGTGTCTGCAGCCGAGTCTCAGAGAAGTGTTGCAATCAGACAAAAATGTGAATACACTGTACATTTTACTGATGATCTCCTCATACCAAGAGTTGCAGGGACGTTGCATCGCTCAGAGTGAAAAAACTCATCTCCTTTTCTTATCTGACAGACACTTAGGTCTTTTAATGAATGTTAAAGTTAACAGGCCTGTGAAGGGTTATCAGGAGCTGTCATGAGCTCAGATAAACTGTTTGAGCTCTGTCCAAGTCCTGCATGAGTCAAAGGCCTGCAGCGTAAACGGCCACTGTTTCATCTCTTTCTCCCCTTTTTCCTAGTAAAACACTTTTAACGAGCTGGACATAGACAAACCGTGAATCATCTCTGCTTCTCTTTCACACACATAAACACACACTCTGCCTCACACATCTGTTAGGTGTGTCAGGCTTGAGTCAGTCAGTCATCCAGTGCTCCCCACTCTCTGGGCCTCCTCCCAGTGGGAGCAAAAGTGGGGGAGAAGTGAAGGACCGTGGGTGTGGTGTGTGTCAATGTGTGTGTGTGTGTTCAGGATATGTTTGAGAGACTTGAGGACAGCAGGGGCGGAGACAGTAATGGGAAAGTAAAGAGAAGGTAGCCACAGAGAAAGACGAATTAAAGCTGCAGGAACGTTGAACGGGCCCTCGCACCTTTGAGCCGCAGTGTCTCGATCGTTTCTGGACACTGCATTAAGGAGTTAAATGTCACTTCCTGTGTCCACTATGTGGCGCTAGGGAGCAGACAAAAAAAGACTCTGTAAACACAAATGATGTTGCTGTACATCGAGAGGAGGCCGCACTGTAAACTTCATGTAAATGTTATGATGGAATTTGCTTCTGTCACAAGATTCATCACAGATTCACACACGTATTAACGTCGATATCCAAGTCGCATCCCATATTTAGCGGCTAAAATGATTGTATCAGTGATTGTATCTTTCAGTAAGCCTCACCACTAGGCTGCAGCACCATTCCTTATAAGCCTGGGCTGACCTGCAGGGTTACCCATACTCAAAAGTGGTCAATATTACTTGAACTACAAGCGTACTACAAATGGAAACCAAAACACCTGTCATCCCTAAAATCCACGTCCCTGTAAATACGATTATCCCACCTGAAATGGGATGAAATGGGAGCGTTATGGCGCATTATGTTCTGCCTGCTTTTTTGCTCTCCACACGGACTGTTTTGCCTGCATACACTGGAGCCTGCTGATACGTGATTGGTCAATAGACTACAAGCCTCCCGGAAATCCACGTCCCTGCCTACAGATTCTACATTTCTCTGTACGTAGGCAGGGACGTGGAAATAGAAGTAAGGGCTCTGACGATACGCATAAAGTTTGGACACAGTGTGAGTTAAAACAACTTCCTGTTTCACGGCGAGATGTCTAACGTTGGCTAGCTGACACAGCGGCGCCCTTTGATGCAAACTTAAGATTTTACAACATTTAATTACGAGGTGTAAAGGTAGAACTTGACACCTTAAGACACCTATTATACAAAGGTATAACATTATGGGCAAGATTCAGGTCGATCGATTGAAGCACATAGGAGGAGGTTGTTTAAGGAGTTTAAAAATGGCCGACTTCCCTTTTTTTGTATGTCTTGAAATTATGTTAATACCCAGCAAATTTCATGCATCTAGGTTAAACCAGCTGTGGGGGCTCCTTCGTCGAACATTTCCAGGGGGCGATATGAAGCTACTTTTCCACTCATAAGATGTACAATTTTTCACCACTTCTGAGATGTGTACAAACTTACGTTTTAGGCCCCTCTAAAATCCTTTCAAAATAAAAGACAGAAAGAAAGAGGAAAGAAAAACAATTGTGATTTCTTGCATTCCAACAGGGTCCTTGCACCACTCCATACTTGGTTTGGATTTGCATAGGCAGTAAATTCAGGCTAATTGGTGGAATAAACATTCTCAGACAGCAAACAGGAAGTGTTCATAATCAAGCCCTGCAATCAGAATACAAACAGTGGCGAGCTCTGTGACAGCATGACTCACCCAACTCAAATCTTTGTCCTTGTATAACCTCAGGGAGATGACAGACTAGTAAACAAGCTAATGTAACCTTAAATGACTTCTCCTGGGAACAGAAAATCCCTCTTACGGTAAGTCCCCCCGCTGTGTCATGCTGCCAACGTGCAGAGTTATGGAGGTCAAGGGCAGTGGAGAGGTGTCGGAGGAAAGGTGCAAAGGAGGGTGGGAAAAAAGGTGAATGTGAGGGAGAAATGGAGAAATTGAAAGAGAGTGATAGATGAAAAGAGGAAAAGCAGGAGTGTGGGAGAGCAGAGACGTGGAGGAGGCAGAGAGGAAGGAGGCGCAGAGGGCAGATTAAGTAAGAACAGAACTGGGCAGGGTGCCGACATCCAGCCACCGTTTTCTCCCCACATTTTCATTTTCCATCCCGGTGCATGCGTGGGTTTTTTTTCTCCCAAACTGAAGAGCTGAATTGGCTGACTTGTTGAGTGACTCATTGTCTGGTTTCTGTGGAAACTCACCGAAAGAACTTGGTGACCAGAAAGTCGCAGAGCTGTACACCCAAAGGAGAAAGATGATTACCGCCTTCACGCTGCTAAAAATACAGCGGTGCAGCTCCAGGCTGAAACAACTCTGAAGTTTCAAGTTCAAGGAAGTGAAGCAAATGTTTAATCTTTTTAAAACACAAGAGTTGATTCTGTTTCGCCTTTTATACTTCTTTGTTTCACCACGTTATCTATTAACTTTGACATGTTTGAATGATTAGCTCACAGCCCAAGGCGAAGAGTAACACTGAAACTGAAAGTGCAGCTCTGCTGGGAAAGTTTACACGATACAATAACATTTAATATTTGTATAGACCTGTCATGAAGACTGCGACACAGCTCATGCTCATACCAACAATTCATACGGGATATCTGACTTTTTTTATAGTTAAATTTTTATGTTAAAATGTACAAAAAACAGGCAGAAAAACAGAAGAACTCAAGATAGATTTCTCCAAACCAAACATTCATTAGGTAAAAAATATCAACGCTGAACCACTGTGACTGTATTGTACGTCTATGCTTACTATGTACTGAACAAGAAAGAAAACGATATACTATTAACTATGTTGAGTGTGAGGTCTAGGCCGCAGACTCAGCTCCACCCTAACTCCTCACTCACACACCCTCCCACTCCAGGGTGGCCCATACTTTTGTGTAGCCTGAGTGACAGTGATAAGTGAGTGGTGAACCATTTTGCATTTCCACCCATCTCACTGTTGTAGATGTGCCTTATCAGGAATTAATTGACAACGTGCAAATCAAGTATTCACCCAGGGCATGTGTTGAAGGAGTTCAGTCTTGCGCTGAGCTACTGAAGTGCCTTGATCCGGATTGACCCGGCTGACAATGTGTTTGTCCGTGGTGTGAAAGATTGGCAGCCAGACTTGATTGCAGAAGAAACAGTTAATTTATTAAATCCAACGTGCATCCAAACTCTTGCCGTGTACATCAAACAAATCCACACAACGGTGACTGACAGACTCGGCAGTCAAAGACCGTTTGCTCTTTCCAGGATCAAACACCAGACCGAGACTTACTACCTAAAAACCAGAGCCAGTGAAGGACAGCGACACCACAGTACAAACCAAGAATCAATGTTTGCACAAGAATCCCACTTTTTGCTCCTAAACCATGGTATAACAACACCATGTTGTAAGGTGCTGCAAGCTTCAAATACGAAGCTAAAGCTGGCGAAGATTAGCAAAGATCAACAAACTCAGACGTCTAGTTTGTCCACCAACATGTTTGCTAACGTTAGCCAGAGTTAGCTACAGCATATGCTACTACTTACCAGTGATGGACAGGAAGCACAGGATTGCTTTCCTTCGCGTTGGAGTTAGCTTTGCCGGCTACTTTGCAGGAAGCTGCTTTGTGCCGTTGCAGAGCCCTCCTCTGTACACATCAAAGCTTATTGGTAATATAAGATGCTATGTTCTCTACTCATTTAAAAGAGCAGATCTTTAAGTGAGAAACTGTGATACCATATTATCTTAAATACCGTATTGGTCTGAATATAAGACAGGGTTTTTTTCCCTTGATATACATCTGAAAAAGTGGGGTAGTCTAAGGCCGGAGATATTCTTGCTTTTAACCACGTGTTCGTATGTGCATGATGGCTGCCATGCATTCCATGTGTCTGTTTAGAGCATCTTCTGTCCACCTCCTCGAGTGTCGCCATGTCTGTTGTTTACATCCCGCGTATACAGTTCTTTCATACGGCCTGAGCTCTCTGGTGCCCTCTAGAGGTATCCTCCAGTAACAGCGTAGTGCATCAACAAGTATGTGAACCATTACGTTCATGACGCAGTCGGTTGCGGACGCGAGGTTAAAAAGCAAGTATATCTCCGGCATTATATTCGGGGTCTAGACTTTTAAATGCCAATATACGTTCACAGCAGTAGACGGCACCACTTGTCTGTAAAGCAAGCGTACCCCTCTTGGGCGAAGGTGACCAACAATGATGTCACAGAGTGTAATGTCTGAATATGACGAGCCCAAAAAGATCACGGGCCACCGTAGCGTCGCGGAGGAAACTCATTTCGGCCGCTTGTATCCGCGACCTCGTTCTTTCGGTCACTATCCATCATAGTGGAGGCAAAACTGGTCTGTCAGAGGTTCAATTGATCAATCAGTCTAACCCTTAAACTACTTAATGAGTCACCATGTAATTTGGTCAAATCAATTCATGTTTTATCAGGATTGTTAGAAAGTTACTCGTGGCGCTAGTGGCGATTAATGATTTATTAAAATTTTGAAAGGCGTTCTATTTAATTTAACAGTGACAATTTAATCTAACGACATTGAAAACAGGATTTTATTTAAAAGGTAAAATTAAATTGTTTTCTTTACAAAAACAAGTTTGGTCTTGAAAAGGGGGGGTTGTCTCATATTCGGACCAGTATGTACCGTATTTTTTCTCCACCATGTTTGTTATGTAAACCCAATTGTGTTTTCTGTCATAATTTTAATCCAACTGGAGAAAAACAGGTTTGGTTGAAGTCAAACTAATGAAAATTGCCATCAGACGTTGATGAGTTTTTAATGACAGCCCCGGAGCTTTGCACAGAGACCTCTTTGTTTCCTCATTAATCCTCTTTTTCTAACCTCTTATAATCCACTTACTGCTCGATGCCGTTCGACAGGGAGCTCTAATTATAGAGATTGTTTGGCAGAATTTTTTTTTTTGACGGGAGGAATTCCATCACAGGAAGGGAGAGGCGGCATTTAAAGAGCTGGAGAGGTTGTAATGACCCTCTGTCATAACAGCATGCCCGGGACGGCTGACACAAACACAGCACACAGTTCAAAGACACACACAGGCACACCTGCGTACTGTTCCTGCATCATTTCCCTGCACTCTGCTTGCACACAAAAGGCCCCTGTAACACAATCTCGATGAAGCTTTGGCTTGGGAAATCTACTTCTTAGTAAATGAGAGATACGGAGGAACACGGAGGGTGTGACTCTGGGAACTGAACCACTGAGGATCCTTTCTAATAGTGAGAATAAAACCCTGGGGATTTAAGAGGACTTCATGAGAACCACAGTGAATCATCCGTTAACATCATGTGGGCTCCCACATAATAACTGGATAGAACATTTGTTTTTGTTAGATTAATGAGTCCCTCAACAGGCTGGATGGGAATATGTTGGTGTTAAGATCACATCTGTCTTTAGGATGCAAACAGTCCTATTTTAGATCTTTGTTTTGGTTCTCAAACCTGTGCACTTTTACTGGCAGCTGAGTTTTTACAACCTTTCATTCTATATCCGTTATTCATTAGCTGTAGCTGCAAGTGCAGCTGAGGCTGATGGGAATGTCATTCTGCCCTTGTAGTCGAGGTAGATGTCTGATCATCATGAGTTTTCTCGACGTTTCTGCCTGTTAAAGGAAGTTTTAATGCTCAGGCTTGGACCAGCTTAAGCTACTATAGGCTTAGATAGCCAGGGGATCTGACACACCGAACTCCTGTCTCCTCCTCCTCTCTCTCTCTGTCTCTGTGTACATTCATGTAATCTGTGTGTGTGTGTGTGTTTCGTGAATGCATGTTATTAACGTCTTATCTTCCTGGGAGTTTTTGAGCTCCCTTGTCTCGCAGGTTCTTGTGGATCGTTGTTGCAGACCGCCTGCTGCTGTGGACCTGCTCGAACTGCTACAATTCCTGCTATCAGTCATATTATCATTACTATACTTGTTTTTTGCTAATATTACACATTTTTACCATCATTATTGGCAGTGAAGCCATAGGTCTGTTTTATCTACAGTTGTTGTTGCCTGTCTCTATCCTGCGTCTCCCTCTTATCCCACTTTTCGGCCCATCCAGTCGAGGCAGACGGCTGTTCAACATGAGTCTGGTTCTGCTCGAGGTTTCTGCCTGTTAAAGGAACTTTTTCTGCCAATGTGCTGAATGTTGCTAAGTGCTGCTCATGGTGGATTCATGTTGGGTCTCTCTCTAAATAACATCACACAGAGTACGGTCTGTCTTTTGCTGGTATTTGGTCATAAACCAAGTTTTTGAGTGATCTGTTGATGATGATGAAAATAACATGGTGACTCATTACCAGAGATGTGGACATGAGACTTGGTGACTTGGACTCGAGTCGCCTCAAGTTTCTGTCAAACTATCAAGTATGTACGCAGCTCAAACTGGGAGTCATGATTGGACGACTTGAAAAACTACCGGTATGTGATTGTCATGATTGGAGGACTGGCTGTCAGTCAAACTCCTCGCTATTGCAACACGCAACATCAGAGCCCCCAAAGAGAAGCCTCATCAGTCGTCCTCGTTACTCCTCAACACGCTCTCAGAGCAGACCATCATCATGGCTGCGTCTGTGCCAAGATAATACAGATACAATTCACTGTCACACTTTTTGAACAGGTTATATAAACTGGCCAATTATGTCACAATATTGCTCATTACGTAGTTTAGGGGTTAGGCTGATTGATCAATTGAGCCTCTGACAGACCAGTTTTGCCACCACTTTGATGGATAGTGACCGAAGAACGAGGTCACAGATACAAGCTGAAATGAGTTTCCCCCACCGGGTGTCCGGGCTCAGCCTTAGAGATAGGATAAGGAGCTCAGACATCCGGAGGAGGCTACTATCATAACCACATAGAGCTGCTACTCCTTCGCGTCGAAAGGAGCCAGTTGAGGTGGTTCGGGCCTCTGATTAGGATGCCTCCTGGGCTCCTTGCGTTGGAGGTTTCCCGTGCACATCCAACTGGTAGGAGACCCCGGGGCAGACCCAGAGCTCACTGGAAGGGTTATATATCCTGTCTGGCCTGGGAACGCCTCGGAATCCCCCAGGAGGAGCTGGAAAACTTTTCTATGGAGAGGGATGTCTGGGTCAACATGCTTAGCCTGCTGCCACCGTGACCCGACCCTGGATAGGTGGAAGAAAATGGATGGATGGATAAAAAAGAGCACACAGGCATGATAATGTGCCATATCTACAGAACACAACATTACTGTGAAATATGGTTTGGGCCTCTCTCTCTCTTGTTGAACTTCTGTCTCCACACGAAGTTAAGACAAACACAGAGCTACCCCTCAGAAAAATAAGTCAGTTCCCATGTCAGTGTAACGGAGCACACAGAGGCCGGAGCAACATTATGAGGCTTCCTGTTGTTGGAGGTCGAGAGAGATTAGTGAGGGCTTTGGCCTCTCATCCGTACCATTAAAAGAGAACAGCTTCTTGTTTGTCCTTCTTTGTGAAATCTTTGCTCTTAAAAACCCTCAGCATTCCTCTCATGAACGAGTCTTTTCTTTCAAACCTTTTACTCGCTCATATATTCAAAGGAAAGACAAAGATGCCAACACGACGTCATAGTTTGCTCAGGAGGTTTTGGGGGGTTCAGGTGTTGAATGAGGTGGAACAAGCTCAAAGACAGAGCAATAATTAATCTTACTGGCTGGTGCTTGCCGGCTACAGTTGAGGGTCAAAGGTCAGGTTCATTCTGGGATCTTGTTACGCTGTGTTTACTCGGTTGCCATGAAAACACAGTGGCCAGATAAAAACAGAAAGTCAGATTGTATGCTTAACACAACAGCGGATAAATGACTGTTGGAGGGTTTGTTTAGTTTTCCAAGAAAGAACGATCATGTTCCTAACAACTGGCAGCATATGGAGAAGTTAAGTGGATAATGATGCTGCTGGAATTATGCAATAACCACCCGCCAATTTTAGTGAGGTTTCACTTCATGGTTTTGCTGCCTGAACACTTTTAGCACTGTAGCAGCCAAAGTTAGCTTTCAGCCACTTCCTAGCTTACGTCTGTCAGCGTTACATGATATGATAGGAAATGCATACATTTACAAAATCGAACTTCCCCTCTGGCGATGAATAAAGAATTATCCTATCTTAAATTTTAAGCTAACGGTAATGTTAGCTAGCATACGGTACAGTAGGCTAGAGCCTGATGATTGCTAACATTAGCTGTTGTGACCTCACTGTTGGTGCGAGCTATAAAATATGTTGATGTGGTTTTATGTTCCCTCAGATTTTCACTATATATTTTCTTTTCAGTTGCTGATCAATCAAGAAGGACTGAATGACAGTGTGGGACACTGCGAACACACCAACACACTGCTTTTTGTTTTATAGCTGCTGAAAAGTAGAAAAAAGTGTAAACTTCATCCTACTACTTGCTTTGTGTTAATGGTAGCCGATAATATTTAGGTTTACGTTCCATATTTTTTATTGCTTTTTTGTTTTTTTTGTTTTTTTTAAACTACTTTGAAGTAAAAAAAAAAGATCAATCAGTGCAATGATAAAATCTTTTCAGATCCCATTTATTTATACCATTCACATTTATTTTTGTTCTCCCTCTTCTTATTACTTTTCTTCTGATCTAAAGGTAATTGGCAGCAAAACAACAAGGACCAACACCACTGCTCGGGCAATTAAAATAACTCTTATTGACGTCAAAGTGGCACCAGAACAATCAGGTTTACGTTTTGCAATAATCTTAAAAATGGCTACCTTTCAAGTCAATTGCGTCTAACACATAAAAAATAACTTTATTTGGAGGGTTTTTTTCACCTCAATTTTCTCCTATTTTAGCCACGTCCAAAAGAAGTGCCCGGCCAGTGATTCAGTTGTGAATCTTTATTAAAGGTCATAAGCGACATTCATTTTAGTGTTAGGTTATCTTTGCCAGTCACCCATCCTTCTTGTTTGATTGTGTACCCCACCCTTATTGGTTTCACGTGTGTCTCATCTCACCTGTACCTAATTACCCTCACTTTGTCTCCCCCTGTCTCTGTGTCAGTCCATTTGGTCTTGTTCCCAGTGTGGATGTGTCCTCGTGTTATTCCGGGTGTCGTTTCTTTTCCGGACCTTGTTGGGTTTTCTTTTGGAGATTTTAAGCTAGCCTGCTTCACATGGACACATTCAGTTAGCCTTAAGTGTGCTTTTGTGTCCTCTCTCTCTGTGATTATATTAAACACGATAGAACAAACTGGGGGAAGAAAAGACTTAACACTCTGGGAAGGTAAGGGTTATCAGGCACAGGTGAAAACAATAAGGGGCGGGGCACACGATCACACAAGAGGGAAACACAAAGGCAGGAAGTGCAGAAACAAACAGCAGAGGGAAGGATGAAATACAGAATAAAACATGTAACCTGAAATGCTTTTTTCTACTTTGAAGTCTTGAGTCTCTTCCAAATGGATCTGCTATGTTCGCACAGGCAACTGCACCTATTCAGGTGCATGTGTGCGTCCCATCTTGTCTTTTTAGAGTCAGCATTTGCATCCAATTGAGCATGACGGCCCTTCTACAGTGTTAACAGAGGCCAGCCGGCGTCTGTCATCAGACCCACACCTCCCCGTAACCTCACAGAGTGCGGGGGTGTGTCAAAAGCAGTCACAGTCCCCTGCAGACCAGTCATGCAGGAGAGCGTCTTAACTCCTGAAGTAGACACACACACACACACACACACACACGAAAGGACTTCCCTTCAATCAGCTCCTGATATAAGGTAAAAACACTTGATAGGAATGACGTGGAATTGTACACTAGACTTTGTCACCTGGGTCGAATAATATCAACATCTTGTGGTAGACGTCGCCCTTTCCCCATTTTTAAACACATCCTTCCCAGTGGAAGTGTCGTCCTCATGGGAGCCGCTCTAAGCGATGAATTACAGACAGGAAGTGCCCAGTCTGTTCTGTAAGTGCTTTACGGGATGTGCTGCAGGATTTCAGCCTGTTAATACTTCTGACTGTTAATATGAGATAAACTCTGAAGCAGCCTGTTATCATTTGCAAACACTTCACTCCCCCTTGTGTCTGTTTAGTTGTAGAAAAAGAACCACAACAGTGTGGAGGGATCCACTTCCCAGTATTTGCCAAAGATATTACACAAGACGTCATGCCCCGGGGATGAAAACCACTCTTTTAATCATCAGGATCTAAATTATTTTCCTCGATCCAGCCCGTGTCATTCAGCCAGTGCATGCCGATGAGTTTTGCCGGTGGTAGGTCAAGCAGTAATAATGTAGCTTACTGCTGAGTCTACAGAGTTCTTCCCAGCAGCTGGCTTATTTGGCCTCCGATTGCTGTGATATTACCAAAAAAGGACTTTCACCGCTCACTGCTACTGTGAATCCGGTCTTTATCTCTCAGCCCACATGCTGGAGCTGGATTGTTGCAAAATGCTGCTGAAGGTCAGCGCAGGAGCTCTGGAAAAAAGTGTGACGAATGAGGGAGACGGGATGGGCCGGGCGAAAGGTAACCGGGGCATTAAAGTGCACGTACATGCGAGAATGTGACCTTTGAGAGCAGGTACGCTCAGTAAACGATGAGAGCTTTTGGACCTCTGAAACACAGGTGAGGGAATTATTAACTAATCCACCTGATACAGGGCAGGAATGTGGGAACAAAAAACAATAAAATGAGGTATTTTATCTGCCCTGGCAAACGTTTACAGCCCTGAAGATTACCCCACATGACAGCTACAGTCGATAAAGCAGTAACACGTCAGGAGTTATGGGCTTCCCTGAATGCCCTCAGTAACCAATCAGAGCAAACAATAGCTTAAAATAATGAGGAACAACTTTAAAAGAGTGACAGTGACTTACAGAAAGTGAGAGGAAATGAGTTCAAATTACAGAAGACAGCCTCTTTAAGAGCATCGAGCTCTGAGTCTTGGCAAAACTCTTGCGTTCTTACGTAAGCAGGCTGAAGAGCTGTGGTCGTCCTGTGGGGCCAGTATTGTGCTTCTGGACACGGAAACGACCGCAGCAGTCGAAGGGAGACTCCTGCAGTGATCTCATGTTAATGGCACCATCTCAAGTGAGCTCAGTTATTTGACCCTGTAATATTTTGTCCTGACTTCACCTAAACTGGAGCGCCTCTGGGGGAGTTGGCTCACCTCTGCGTAGCCCCTACCCTCAGACTATCACATCCACGGTGTTCAGTTTAGGATGCCTAAGTAGGCTTCCTTATAAGAGCAGAGAGGAGAGTCCAGCTCTGAGAGGCTTCCAGCTGGGAGAGTGTGAAAGGAATAACCTTGATTTTAGTTCGCTGCTGACGCAAAACATGGATCTGAAACACATCTGACTGACATTTCAACTTATGGGTTCAGTGCGCAGCGAAACAAGATGTGACCCATTTCAAGACAACCCAAAAACGAGATCCAGATGTGAGCTGCAACGACAGACAATGAAAAAGAACACTTAGGCCTACCCACACAAAGCTAACAATAGTTTTAGCCTGACTGTCGCTCTTACTGAAACATGAGCAAATCACAAAGATGGTGACCAGCAAAAAAAACCTTCGTATTCATAAGCATGGTTATATTGGGGCTGCACGGTGGTGCAGTGGTCAGTGCTGTTGCCTCACAGCAAGGTTGCCATGTCCTATACTTTTGAAATGTTGCTGCGGGTGGAAATGTTTGTCCGCTGGTTGGGTAGACCTATTTTGTAAGCAAATCACATGAATAATAGGCTGCGGTTGCGCTCCTTCTTACATTGTGGGTGTCTGCCGCTGAAAGAGCTGCTTAAGGCCCCTACAGTCTCATGCAGGGGGTGAGGAGTTGTCTATGATGGATGTTAATCCTCTTCTCACCCACCTCTATGACCGTCTAAGTTTAATTAATCTGTGTATTTTAAGCAGTGTATATGGTTTGGCAGGGGTATATTTTGAGTTCTAGTATTGGGCTGGTTTTGTCACACAGACCTGGCAACCCTGCCTCACAGCTAGAAGGTTCCTGGTTCCCTCTCCTTCGGGTTCTCTCCGGGTCCTCTGCTTCCTCCCACAGTCCAAAGACATGCTCGTTAGGTTCATTGGTGACTCTATAATTGCCCGTAGGTGAGAATGTGAAGGTGAAAGATTGTCTGTCTCTATGTGTCAGCCCTGTGATTGACAGGCGATCAGTCCAGGGTGTACCCCGCCTCTCGTCAGACAATGGCTAGCTAGGTAATAGCTGGAAAGATATTTTGTTAATAGCATTAGAATGTAAATTTAAAACAAACAAGTAAGCAGCTGTCTATTTTCACATCCAGAGCAAGTTTAACATTCATTCATTGTTTTAGTTCACTTGAGTCTGTAAATCCAACGTTAAGCTCTGTTTTTCTTTTCCAGCTCCTCAGAGAAAGATCCCCCTCTTCAGCTCTAATTTCTCCACTTCATACGCCAGCTAGTAGCTAATAAGGCATGTTGGAGCAAAACATACTACATCAGGGGTGGCCAGCCCTGCTCCTGGAGAGCTACCTTCCTGCATGTTTTAGGTTTCTCCGTACTCTAACACACCTTATTTGAACGACCTGCTCGTTATCAACCAGCTGAAGCGTCTCAGGGGATTGATAACGAGCAAAACATTCGCATCAGGTGTGCTAGAGTATGGAGAAACCTATAACATGCAGGAAGGTAGCTCTCCAGGGGCAGGGTTGGAGACCCCTGTACTACATACCATATACTACATATTGTGTTCAGCGGTAGTATGGAGGAGCTGTTCAAATGTATTTTGCAGGATGTTACGGCAGGTGCCAGTTTCCTGTTTTGGAAAGCAGAAGCAAAAACAAACCGCTGCGTCTTTAGCTATAGCGCCCCCTTCTGCTCGAATGCTGCTGCTGTCCGCCATTTCAACTGCCGCTGTGACGTTCCAACGCTTTGCATTGTGGGATACAGTAGGCGAGGTAGATTGGTCCGATGTACACTGGGATTTTTTCAGAATCAGAACAACATCCAGGTATTTTTTTGCATGGATTGTAACATCCATTGATTGGATGTAAGGCTCCAGGTAATTGCTGCCAGGTGTGTGAATGGAAACAAACAGTTTTTGATCGCGTCAGCGTGTCAGCTTATTGCCTTGTCGGCGTGTCGGAGTGTGTTTAAATTAATCAGTTTTATGACGTTTAATTAGTTATTTGATGCTGTAAAAAGGGGGTGTGGCCTCAAGATTGACAGCTCTCTTGACAAATGGGGCTCCTGCAGCGTTCTGTTCCCGAGTAGCAGAGTAGAGGCGGAACGGCAAGAGGAGACGTGACTAACACTAACACTACAGTCATTGAACTTTTCATAGGCGTGAATATCTGCTTCAGACCGACACAAGAAGCTGTTCTGCTGCAGACTGAGCCCACCTGAGGGCTCCAACACGGCAAGGCCACAAGGTAAAGGTGTGTTTTGGGTAGAGGAAGGGGCGCGACGTCAATACTGTGGCTCCATCAGCCGATCTCTATTGCACACACTCGGGATACAGACGCGCAGTATAATCTCAGATCATTTATTTCCAACCTGTCAACCTTACATGGAAACTCTTTAAATCCCCAAATTGGCACTCACAGCTTTTCCCATATCCAGACAAAGAGACGTTTGTCTTAAGCTAAAACACAAATAGAGACCTCACCCAATCTCAGAATAATCTGCACAGACTGTGATGGATTATAGCGACCCAACCTTAAACTGAGATCCCTGTCGGCTGTCTCCAGACTGCAGAGGGGATCCCCTGAACAAAGCCCGGGCACGTCAGACAAAAACAAAGAGTCAGATACATGAGGGACGTCTAAAAACATCAGTGGGGTCTTACTACCATGTTTGGCAACAGCTGAGGGATTAAGATGAAAAAATAGATTCTTAAACAGAGTGATAATCTCTAAATTAATAAAACTGGATTACATGAAGCGCACCTGTCTGAATGTGTGTTAGTTTAATGAAATAATAACAAGAGGAGTTGGGAAATCTTTCCAAACTGATGTCGTCAGTTTGTCTAACCCAGCGCCCTCCTCCCACATGACATCACTGCATGATAATATAATCCCACAGGCTTTTCTGAACCTTCAGGGCTCACACAGGACGTGCATAAGCACTGGTGACGTAATACCGAGCATGGTGATGCTCTCATAAGATGTAGAAATATTTAAACGTGCCTCCTTTAACTTGAACATGCCGGGATAAGAGAATATTTTATCTGTTAGGAATGTGAATGTGTTATGGCTCGGTTAACAGCAGACTTACATCAAGGATAAATAAACTGGAGGCTATAAATGGAAAATGTAATTCCTTCTTTCTCTCATTCATGTCTTTCTTCACTTCAAGCAGAAAATCAACCAAACTGACATTTCCGTGAGCCGGACCTCTGGAAAACCTCATGAGACCGGTGTTGTTGCCAAGTTTAGAGAGGGAGGTTGGGCGTGGAAGACAGAGACGACAGAGGCGAGGAGGAGAGAGTTTGAAAGTGTCGAGATAAGGGGAATATATGATTACGTTTGTTGTTAATTACAAATGACTTTGTCCCATCAGCCTTTCACTCGACAGGCTGCAGGTGAGGCGTTATGAAATGTAAACAAGGTGAATATCTGCAGGGAATCACTGGGAAGCTGATGAGCAGTGTTGTGATGTGATGAGTTCCTCTCTTATACATGAGAGATGTGCACAGCCAGAGGTAGGTGGTGATTAGCTTAGCGTGAAAACAGGAAGTTTGACTTTTTAATTTAATTTTAAATTTAAAACATAGGTGTGATGTGGATGCACTTGCAACAACAATAATAATAACAATAATAATAATAATAAAACATTTTTTAGATAGCACCTTTCCTGAGGCCTACACGACAAAGAGAGTTCAGCACACCCAGGGTATCTTTTCCTGACCTGGCTTCACTTAAAGGAGAAGTTCGGGATTTTTAAACCTGGGCCCTATTTGTACAAATGTGTGTGTCACAATGACTCATAGGAACAAGAAGTTTTGGAATCGGTCCAGCAGGTAGCCTAGCCGCAGTACAGCCTGGGGCAACTGTGCCCGATCAAAGTAAGTCCACTAAAAGTGCTGGTTTTTGCCACTAACAGACTGTTCCTCCAGGTGTCTGACAACATTACAGAAATGATCCCTAGAAAGATCGTCCTTTTTTTAAAGATGAGCCGGTGCAGCTTCAGCAGTAATGCGGACGTTGTATCTGACTCAATCTATGTTCCAACCATCACCTGCGGTCATGAGCTTTGTGTAGTGACCGAAAGAATAAGGTAAGGGTAAGGAGCTCAGACATCCGAAGGGAGCTCGGAGTAAAGCCGCTACTCCTTCGCATCAAAAGGAGTCAGTTGAGGTGGTTTGGGAATCTGATCAGGATAAAAGTTCCTTTATCCATTTTTATCAGCTTCTGACAGCGTCTTTGTGCTGGTCCGAGGTTAACGTTCACAGGTATGGAAACTTCAATGACTGTAGTGATTGTTTCCTCTCGCTGTTCTTTTCTGCTAATCTGCTAATATGGCTATTTTGATTTTATAGTTTGACCCATGTCCCATCTGTTAACATGGAGGAGGCGGGCTTTATGACCTATACTGCAGCCAGTCAGCAGGGGGCGATAGAGAGGCTTTGGCTTCACTTTTCGGGAGCTGTCATGTCGCCCATCATTTTATACAGTCTATCTTGATCTCTTATCTCGAACATAACCTGCTCCAGACCAAATCTGGTGATCAGCATGAAGTTACCACGGTGAGAAGTGAACCACCTTCGTAGTACTCGGAGTTAACCCTGAAGTTACCTTGATAACCACAAATCGTGCGTCGTAGTTTACCTCCCAGGTTACAAAGTGCTTTACTACAACAACAACAAGCTGCAAAAACACGCTGAAAGTATTTCTCTTCAGGTCTCCTTGAAATCTTTTTTTATTAATATCCATTTTTTGGGGCCGAAAATGGCCTTGAATATTGTCCTTTCAGTTTCTGTAAACTGACCTGACAAATAATTCTGCAAACCAGTCACATGAACAGTTACAGCAACTATCTTAATGAGTTTTATCACGGTTTTTTATCACCCATTAATTTTAAATGTCATTCTCATGGATTTGATTGGCTGTGCTTTTTAATATGCTATATAATAAAGCGGCCTTGGCTTCTTATCCTCATTTAACCCGATGTTAGCGAATGTTTAACAGGTCAAATATCTCCTCCCATTGCGTAAAAGTCATTATCTTAATGATTTAGTTTGTGATTCTGGCAGAGCTCGCAATAACTCCTCTTCTCACATTTACAGGCCGCAGAAACGTTTACGACTGAGAAACTACTGAGTGCCTCTTTCTGTCATTTTTATGTGGCGATAAATCAGCCGGGTTTGTTTGCCCGTTCTGTACCAGGCGACAAATCGTCTCTCTAACATGTTTCGTGTCTGCGCGTAAAGCTGACAGAAGCAGTGCACCACTGTGGGGCTTCACAGGATGATGGTGCAGCAAAGTACCCCGTCTGTTAATGTATACGCACGTGATCTCGACCATCACGCAGGAAGTTGTTCCAGTGGATTACAAGCATGGCATTAAGTGGCTCAATAGGGCAAACTTAATAGTGTTTGACTCCGTAAATCAAACAATACAAAGATTTCATTGTATTCCTCCAACCAAACTTTAATACCAAGACCTTCAATAAAGCCTTGAGAACAATGTAGCAGATTCATTTGTTCTGAACGTTCTTTTAAACGGTGCAGACAATAAGGTTCTTTCACTGCCCGGCCAGTGCGGCTCGCCTAAAGGGGGTAATGTGGTTGGATAATCTGAATTTCTGAAAGCCCTTCAGTCTGAGCAGCAGAGTCTCTCCGAGCGTCTCCATGCTGAGGAATCTAAGAGAAGACTCTGCCAGGAACCACACAGTGATCGTACTCAGACCAGGCCATGTTTCACCACAGAGGGATAATCACACTGGCATCTGCAGCCAGGACTGGATGAAGTGCCTTATTAAGAGCTAAGTGCACCAGATTCATGCTGCCGGTGATGCAGAAAAATTATGATTTATTTTTTAGTAATCAGATGTGAAGATGAGCAATCAACTTAAAGTAGAAAGACACATTTTATCAGAACATTTGGGGATACTGCAGTGTTCGGTGAAACTTGGTAGCTAGCTTGTATCAGTGGTAGATCGATGATTAAGGTCCAAAGCCGGGTGCTGTGTCCCCGTACAGACCTGTTATTTACTTTAACCGTACCTTAACCCTGATGCTTCAGTAACAAAAAGTTCCTCTGAGACTGTTAGAGGACAAAAATGTCCCTCGTGAGGCATGAGGGTCAGCTGTGTTTAGTTACCTTACTATAACCGTGCATCGCAGTTTAAGTCAAGCAGAAATCTGTTGCACTAATGAAGCCAATACAGAAGAGCCAGTTCCCCGAGTGGCTGCTTGTGGAACTGCATGCTCTCCCACGGGCAATCTCGGATCCCATCGGCAATAGTCTGACAGCGATGAAGCCAATGGTGAACATGTCGGGTGTATCCGGTGTAGAAAGCGGTTAGCGATAAACGACTTCCAGTCTTCCTTTTCCGCTTGCTGCACTGTTTACAGATTTTCTTGTGATTGACTTTAATTGACGGCTCTTAAGTTTGCTGTTAGCTTTGTCAGGTCTGTCCTCCAGAGGAGAAGAAAACGACTTTAAAATGCTCGTTTGTTGAACGGAGGGCGGAGCCATCATTTCTGATGCATTCGAGGAAGTCGGGAAATCTAAATGCTGAACGGCTTTCAGGACACAGCGTCAAGTGAATTTATCAAAGTTGAATTTTAGATCTAGGACAGGTTGCTAGCTGTTAGCATGCAGATGTCTGTGTACAGAGATTAATAAGAAGCTAAATCGCTGTCAGATGACGCTGATGGGAGCCCGGATCTCATTACGGTGGATTACATTCCGCCTGCTTTTGCTCTCCACACGGACTGCTTTTCCTGCATACATCAATCTACTTTCCAACTCTCACCTGTGGTCATGAACTTTGGGTAGTGACCGAAAAGAAGGAGGTAAGGAGCTTGGATTAGAGCCTCTACTCTTTAACATTGAGAGGAGCCATTTAAGGTGGTTCTGGCATCTGATTAGGATGGGCATCTTCCGTTGGAGGTTTTCCAGGCACGTCCAACTGGGAGGACACTCCGTGGTAGACCCAGAGCTCGATGGAGGGATTATATATCCCACCTGGCCTGGGAATGCCTCAGGAACCCCCAGTGGACGCTCGGAAACATTGCTGGGGAGAGGAACGTCGAGGTCAACTTGCTTAGCGTGCTGCCACGGCGACCCAGCCCAGGATAAGCAGAAGATAATGGCTGGATGGATTAGCTAGCTCATGAATTAGCCTTTGGCATAGAATGTATCGCTGTGATAATTTGGCATTTACCAACCCCTCACTCCTCTGTTGCTCAACCCTCCCTTCTAAACATACTGGCTCTTAAACTCCAAGATGGCGACAGCAGCCACGTCAAACTCGAGGCATCAAATTAATCGTCCATAAAACCACAGGGGCCGTCACGGTGGCTACGCTCAGATCTCACAGCCTCAAGTGAATCTGCCATAACCACAGGAGTCCTCTAACCTAACCATGATACTGTTGATGAGGAAACTTTGTAATGAGGTTGAAAATCATAAAAATAAAGTTGTTGGCCTTAAAAATTAATTGAACATAGTTTATTAATGCAGCTGCGGGGTTACAAAGACCTGAGCTGACGTGTGGGAGGACAGCTGCTGCAGCTTCTGCAAACAACAACCTCATATCATACTTCAGCACATCATAAGTCTTTTATTCCCACCATGATTTCAACAGGTATAATTCAGTGTCAGGTATTGTGTAGCTTAAATGTGAGATGAGCTGATGATGTAAACTCAACAGGTTTCAGACGAGCCTGACTACGAGCTTTAGAACTCGATTAGGAGGCGCTGACTGATGCTTGGTCACTAACTTACCTTGGTACCCTCACCTCATTGTCTCTTACTAAAAGAAGCCTTTTAGTTTAGTGTAGGTTCGTGAAGGAAACCAGCTCTCTGCCTGTGTTTGTTCATGACAGGCCTCTGCTGCTGAAACTCAATTTTGGAAAAAAAGCTCAGGGGAAAAAATGAGCACACCAAAAACGTGGACACGTTTCCTCCACACACACTCACAAGTCTATTCATAGTACAATAATGTTAGTCTATCATCCCCTTTCCAGGCTCTGTGTGGTTTTTGTTGAACAGCTTACTGGAGGAGAAGAGGAACGTTTATTAGATCCCCAAACAGTACCAGGAGGATTGGAGCGTACACAGTGTTAAAAAGTTTTTTCAGTATTAGAGAAAAACCTCCAAAGTCTGACTGTTTCCTTAAAGTGGTAATCACGAAGATCTCAGTTATGTTCTCTTTGGCAGGATTTGGCTTTCCGGATATCCAGACAGTGCTGCGTGTGTGACGTCCACGGTTGGCTCCGGTTGTAACTCTTGATTTTCCTGGCTGACGGTCGCTTTCCTTTTCAGACTGTTTGCTTCATCTGAGCGTCGAGTTTGTTTCTTTTTCTTTGGATTTTCACTTCTTGTTGAAGTTGTATCTGTAGTCATCCATCTTTTCTGTGTTTGTTCAGCCATAGTAGATTACTGTTTACTCGCAACACTCGCGGAAAAGCAGCCGCTTAGCTCCGCCTACCCTCTCTGGCAGACCAACCACTGCTGGCTGATGGAAAACGCGTCACTAACTGGGCGCCGCTTGGGATTTTTTCCACGAAAGTCGCCACAGACACCCAGTCTGTAATACTGCACATGCAAATAAATCATGAGTGGGCCATAGACTTAATCACCATTGTGTTACCTCACTCGGCGATAGATAGAGACTCAACAGACATTTATTTACATGAACATCTTCAAGATTATGACTTTAAACATCAAGAGAAGAAGATCAACAGAAATGCAAACAAAAGCTTCAGACACATTAATGCACACAGAAATCTGAAATCTGAAGTTCATTCTTAAAAGGAGCATTCGAGCTTGACAAAGTCGCCTTTTTAAGTTTAAATCATGTCATTGTCAGGATGACAAATGAGTTCATACATATTGAAAGACACTTTAATCCTCGTGAGTGTCAAAACTCCCTCTCTGTATGTCTCATTCACAGAAATGTCAAGACAACTTCCTGTCTGGCACTATCGAGTACCTCTGGTGTGTATCTGTGCTTGCAAACGTTGTCCTGACAACTGAAAATGAATGGGAAGTGCTGCGCATGTGACGACGCTTTTGGGTGGATAACGGATTTCTTTCTGAGGACAGTAAAAAAAGAAACTTCCCCTTTTTTTCCTTTTTTTTTGTCCTGTTGGTGACGTGCCCGGTGTATGATCAGCCAGACAGAAACTGTGAAGTCCAGGAGTGTCAGAGGATGTTACAGAATTCTTCCTCCTGGGTGGTACATTAATAAAAACATATCAAACTGACATGTCTGCAGCAGTCCAGGTCCAGCAGCTACTGCGGGAATGTGTGAGGGGGAGAGTTACTGTTGTCAAAACAACGATTGAACTGTTTGGGAGTCACTAAGACGTTTTGATGACCAGCGGGAAAAATCAGTGAGGAGTCAGAAACCCGTCCTTCATGGTCTCTTGTCTTCTCTTTGTTGGCCTCCTGTTTTATCTTCACCCTCATGCTCACACAGATTTGGGCCCCTATAAACACGATCCTGGAGACTCCCCTCCCTTCATGCATGATTCGCATTGGCACAAACACTCACCTTCGACACCAACACAGAAGCTGTTGCCAGAGAGATAACAGTGAAGTTTTGGGCAAAACAGAGCAGTGTGAAACCAGTTACGTGTGGTAATAGATGTGTGACAGAGGCACATGGCACAGTGGTGTGATGGATGTATAAATATATCAGTTTATGCATGTGACACATTGATTCAGCAGCTGGCGTCACCTCAGTCCAGTTTCACTTCAGTCACAAAACCACAACATTTCTTATTTAACAGAAATAGCTTTAAGAATCAGGGTAAAGTAAAGTAAAGACTTATTACGATAGAGTACATGTGTGAGAGCTGATATAGATTGGTCAAAGTACGTACGAAGACATTTAAGTGTGCAGAAACATCAATGTCAGACCTCCAAATAATGACAGTGTTAATAATTATGGTGTTATTAAATTGCTGTAAATTGATTGCAGAGATTCAGTCAATGAAATCTAATAGAAATGGAAGCATGAGAACTAGTTTGTGGTTCTGTTCGTCTTATTTCTTTGCCTGCAGCTCCCCCTAGTGACGTCCGAGTCAAAATCAGTTATATCAGAATTTAGTTGAGTTCATCCACAAGATGGCGCTGTTACACACTCCCTATAGTCTCAGCATTCAAGATAAAAACAAATGAAGGTCAGAAAAGAAATGTCCCAACCCGCTGATAAACCAAATATTTCTACTTTTACTTTTATCTAAAATGTTTCTGCCACTAAAATCACCAAATAAAAAGTTGTAGAAGGTTTCACCATCCAGGAAAATCTATTAAATAAAAGTGTTTCCTGTTCTGCTCTATTGCATCTGTTTTTTATTATGTGTATGTTGTGTTTTAAGCATGTTTAATAGTTTTAAATGTGCCACTAAATGTGTTACCTTTTGTTTTAAATGGCATATTGCACAATTGCGCCTTTTCTATTCTATTCTATTCTATTCTATTGTACAGGCTGATACCCATTACTGATGTCAGTAGACGTTTATTGTACAGTCGACTTTGAAGCAAGTAACAAAGCAAGTCTTTGAACTGTAATTCAGTAAAATGTACACATTTATTTATCAAGACAACAGAAAATCAGTCCTCCGCACGACCACAACAACAAAAGGCCGCAGTGATTCGTCTGAAGAATCTGCGAATCCTTTTCATCACTTTTCTAGTGCGGCCAGAGGAGGCTGAGGCCGGAGCAGGGGAGTCTGTTATTATGGCTTCAACAGCAGACAAGTCAGCTGGATCTTCTTCATAAGAGACAGAAGGCACTTCTCCATCAGAACACCGGACATCTTCTGTAGTCTGTAGTCCTTCATGAGAGCGCCAACTTTCTTCATCGGAGTAAATGGCTGAGACTCCGTCAGATGACCCTGTGCTGGTTGAACCATCGTCAGAGGAGACACAGTCTTTAGCTCCATCGACGGACCCAGCAGCTGAAGCTTCATCACTGGAAACAGAGTGTCGATCACTGCCAGAGGATCCAGCGGCTGAAGCTTCACCACTGGAAACAGAGTGTCGATCACTGCCAGAGGATCCAGCGGCTGAAGCTTCATCACTGGAAACAGAGTGTCGATCACTGCCAGAGGAACCAGCGGCTGACTCCTGGTCAGAGTTTGGGCAGATGCTCATCATGGTTCGGGAGGTGGAAACACTGCGTAAAGTAAGACAATCGATCAGTGAATCAGTCATACAATGAAGCGGACAGTCCGGCCTCTTGTGTTACCAGTTTGAACACACAGTCACTTACTAGTCTCTGCTGTCAGCGTGCTCGGTCAGGTGGGACATGGTGATGAACGGGTGCTGCAGAGCTTGATGGGGAGAGATTCTCTGATCCCCGTCAAGATGCAGCAGATGTTTCAAGAGGTCCACAAAGGCCAACCTGTCCTCGAACTCAGCAGCCTCCCCTTCTGGATAGAACTGGACATGAAAACAGATTCAGGTCAGTTGATTTAGCCCCAAACCTCTCAGAGACAGATTATTAACTAGTCAAACACAGCAGAGAGTACCTACATGAACCAGGGCATCCAGAGAGCCGGGCAGCTTGTGGAAGCAGTCACTTTCTTGAACTTTAATGGAGTTAGCAGCTGTGAATTCTTCAGGCGTCTAAAGGAACAAAATATATATGAGAACCAGAAGAACTCAGATGAAGTGATTAAACAAGCTCAAACAAAGAGGAACATGGGTACTCTACCAGCAGCCTCCATGTTGGACCGTCAGCAGCCTGCTCCTCCCTGAAGAAGAAGTGGGTATATCCTCCAGCACGGAGCAGGCGGTCCTCCGGCTGACCCAGAAGTTCAACCATGCTCTTCATCTGCAGACAAAACACACACAATCACGTCAGCTGATATTCTGCAGAAAGTCTCTATTTTGTGTGAGGCAGCTTACATACCATCTGATATTCACAGCTGACTGGGAAAGGGTTGTCAGCCAGGTACAGGTACGCCAGAACGCAGCCGACTCCCCACACATCGATAGCCTCAGTGAAGGGCAGGCCGAGGGTGACTTCTGGAGCCCTGAGGAGAGAAGACAAGAGCCAAAGATGAGAAATCTGTCGGCCATCTTTGAGGACAAGAGGACAACGTGAACGTTTAGATGAATGACACAAACTCTGCTAACCAATGAGCTGTGCAGGATGAACGCACCTGTATCCAACTGGCTGACACATCAGCCCAGGCTTGACTTTGGAGGCCGGAATGGCTGTACCAAAATCAATTAATTTCACCCTGAGGGGCTGGTGCTGCCGGTTGACGAGCATAACGTTGTCGGGTTTGATGTCAGTGTGCAGGATACCGAGACCTTTCAGGGCGTCCAGGGCGACCAACAGCTGCAGGGACAAAACAAGAACAGACAAACTTTGGATTTAGTTCTCCATGATCTGCTGTGTAAGGAGTTTATATGTAGAGCAACGGATCAATGGCTCCATATCATACTTGCTGAGCGATCAGCCGGATCTCCTTCAGAGACAGTGGTTTGAAGTCCTGGTATAAGATCAGGTCATACAGATCTGTGTCCAGCATCTCAAACACCAGACAAGTGTGTCCCTGATGTTCAAACCTCTCGAAGAACTTGGTGACGTTAGTGCGGTCTGGATCGAGGACAGAGATGAGCTCTAACATGTAGATCTGGAGAGAAAACAGGAAACATGACAACAGTTTATTTTACTGAACGTCCTCTGACGGAGCAGACAACATCTGCAGTGTTCTGTTTGTCGTAACAATCACAGTAAGTCTAAAGATCTACCTCTTTCTCAGCGTCCAGGATGAATCCAGGGTCCATCTTCAGGATCTTAACAGCCACTATCTCACATGTAACAAGGTTCAGACACTTGGCCACTTTGCCAAAGCGGCCTTCACCAATAAACTGCACAACGAGGTAAACAGACGAGCTGCTGAGCAGGACTTGACCAACCTGAACCTCAGACATTTTCACAAAGTCAGGTGTCTCTCAGGTGAAAGGTTGAAAATGAACCTTCAAGGTTACAAATGAAAAACAAACAAGAACGGACGAAATCTAAAACAATAATCTTCTCTCTCTCTTCTCTCGAATGTGTGTGTCTCTCTATCAGTGCTGATGGGGAACTGACCAAAATCCACTGAACTGCTCAATTTAAAAACTTGCATCTAGAACTCACTGTTCCATGCTGTCAGATGGGTTCTTAGAACTCAGTTAAAAAATGCACTAAAATGCATTAGCAACATGCTAATAAACATGTTTTTATTCAAAAAAACCTCCTGAAGATATGAGATAGATATTTAGTCCATGCATGTTGTGCAGAGGGTGGGAGTCGTTAGCAACATGCTGTTTTTATTCAAACATTCTCCTATAAATTTGAGTTCTGCTGCTTTTAGTGTGAAGTAAAGAGCCCCCTGCTCTGCAGCAGGTTTGACAGACTAAAATAAATCAGCAGAACTGTGTGTGTTAATACGGCATCAATACACATTTTAAAAGGTTGCTATTGGTACATCATTATTCCAGAAAACATTTTTTCCCAATGTATTATCATGTAAAAACCATATAATATTCAAACAACATCAATATGAGCTACCATTGCTGTCCATATGAGCTATCATCCTGTCAATATTGTTCTCATTATCAGGAAATTATAAATACAAATCCAGGTACATGAACGTGACGTTCTGTATATGTTTTAATGCGTTTCTGTGGAACATAAAGGCCCTCTAAGTGATGGAAAAGGAAAATGCAAAGAAACGTCTTGTAAAAGAATATCATTAACAAGAAGAGCCCGAAGTCTTTAAAGGTATAATAGGTAGGATTTTCCGAGAAAAATAAAATATAGATTTTTACAAATATAATATAGTATAAATCAATGACTGTATATACAGTCTTTGATATAAATCATCACTTATGGGTATCTATACGTGTGTGTTGGTGAGTGTGAGTGCAGACCATAGGTGCAGACCAATGACTGTATGGTGCAGACCAGTCTTTGGTGCTGACCCTTCCCTCTGCATCTATTCTGTTGTTTTGCTTTGCACGGGACGTTTTCAGGAGGGGGCGCTGTTGTGGTTCCCTGAGCCAATCACAGCGTACAGGTGAGTGTGGGAGTGATTCAAATTAGCAACTGGGCCCCATTCAGACCGGCGAACATGGCGAAAGAGCGATGCACAGTTGGCCTTCCTTCTGTTAGGCAGGTAGGTGCCTCAAACTAGGAAGGACAAGCTAACCGGCGGTTAGCATGCTAGCACAAAGGTAACTGTGATGCTGTCGGCGGGTTAGCTTCTGAGCTCAGAGTGAGCTTCTGGTGACGAAGAGCCCAAGTGGAGGGGCCCAGTTTGATTGTGTTGTTGACAAAATGCAAGGAAAAATCCTTCTTATTATACCTTTAAGTTGTTTAATTTATTTCTCTTATTGCAATTGTCTATCCTTTCATTTTTCCTTATACTGTCTTGAATATGCCCCTGTGCCTTTTTATAGGCTATATATATATTGGAAAGAGATCAATGGCATGTTGTTTGTACATGCATTGTTGATCAATAAAAAAAAACTGACTTTACTGCTATATATATATATATATATATATATATATATGTTTACAGCCTGGTACAACAAGCAGTTTGGGTCTCTGTAGCTCATTTCTCTCTTCATGACAACTGTACGGGGAGAATCTTGATATAACTCACCTGTTCACATTATATTAAGGCTTAAAGTGATGCATCATTTTAGTGCCAGGTGGGAGCTGCTAGCTGTCTGTTTGGTGACCCCTCAACTAATTCAGTCACTGAACTTAACCTCTGGGCCGTGTTTGTGCTGTTGGAACCTTTTGGAGATATTTTCATGTAAATATCAGACAAATAATCTGTCCTGCTGCCGCTTTATTGGACTAACAGACCGTCCAACAAGTCTGACACACAGTTTTTACACTCACTCACATTATACTGTTATTTTAATTTATATGTCAGAACTAATTGACAGTTACATCTGTCTGCACTCTTCTTGTTGATTGATATCAAATATTGATCCCCCTGACATTGATATATTATCATCTTATCTAAATATGGTCACTTCTGGCTCCCACAAATAATGATGCCACACTCAGGCTTAACAACAACAGTCCCCAAAGTAAGGGGTGATGTCACGTCCCCTTTGTGAGTTCAATTTATGCTTAAACATCAAACCTTTTTGTGGCTTCCCTCCCCTCAGCATGAGATGGAACAGTTTTGTTAACAGTAGTAACGGAAGTGTTAGTAATGCAGTAATATTGTGGCATTGACTCAACAGGGGAACATCCTTTCTTACATGTTACCCCCCCGGGGGTGTTTCTTTACCGTCACACTGAAGAGTTGAGACATGTTAACTTGGCCAACAACCAGCCTGACACTCAGATGTTTTATCAGATCTGTTGAAGACCTAACCTGGTCGGGAGCAGGTTTTTCTCAATGAACCTCGAGTTTCTCTCTGTCTCCGCCCTCTTTCAGCCACACACGGTATTTGATTTCCTCATTCATTGAGTCAGCAGGCGAGTTTTGGCGTAGCAAAGTTCTGCCGTGTGTTATTTAAAAAAATCAGTCAGTAGGCTTATATTAGAAGTCCAGTAGGCACAGTAGGTGGCGACTTTTTCCACTAACATGGCATGTCCTTTTGACAACGATCCCGTGGATGAAGGTGCAGCATTACTGCGCAGAGAATTAAATATTCGTCAGGAGATTGTGATCAGACCGCGCATAGATGTTCTCGCATTTCCAGACAGTTATCTTTTTGATCTTTGTACCGTTTCACGTCACAGTCCATCATCTACATACACAACCTAATCCGTCCTTACATTTGCAACATTACCAACCGTAGCCATGCTCTCACATCCCAACAGATATTGTGTGTTGCGCTGCGTTTCTTCGCAAATGGGAGTTTTTGTATAATGTTGGAGATGCAGAGCACCTGAGTAAGGCAACTGTATGCAGGGCGGTCAGAAAAGTGTGCCTCGCCCTGAAACGGCTGTTATCCATCTTCGTTGTTTTCCCTGGACATAAACCTGTCAGAGCCATCAAGGAGGAGTTTCACGGGATTGCAGGTGAATGATGTAGAGATCCGTTAAATGAATTTTAAATTATATTCTGTTAATGACATTGTGCTGCAACCTCAGAATGGGATTTGTCATTTTAATTTCTTTTAGGATTTCCCAGTGTGATTGGCTGCATAGATGGCACACACATCCCCATCACGGCTCCCTCACATAATGAAGCAGATTATGTGAATAGGAAGTCCATTCACGGTATAAATGTGCAGGTACATGAAGATTGAATACTGTTTCAAAATGTTAAAGAGTGCATCATAGTTCAACATCTGTCATTCTCTGCACTGTCAAGATCATATGTGATGCTGCATACATCATTTCCAATGTGGAGGCCACGTGGCCTGGGTCTGTTCATGACTCAAGGATTTATCGCGAGTCTAACCTGAGCAACAGACTGCAACGTGGTAAGCAGCCTAAAGATTTGCACAACATAATTCACTTGTCTCCCTCCTTTAATATACTCTAATGCAGGGGTGTCAAACTCATATTAGGTAGTGGGCCGGATTTGTTCTGATGAGACCTCAAAGGGGCCGGACTATTTTTTGCCAACATCATGATGTCTTAACACATAGATATATCGGCTACTACAGTTTTATTATTTTAAATCATTAAATAAGAGCCAACAGATACTTTTAACAATCTGAGCATTTCATGTTGTTGCATAAACAACAAAAAATGTAATAAAGTAACATGCGATCCTTGCAACATATTGACAAAGATTCATTTCAGATGTGAATGTCTTTGTCATTCACTAACGATACATTTGAAAGAATAGGTTAATAATAATAGCACATAATAATACTGTACAACAGGGAAGTGTAACAATAAGTGGCATAGTAAACTTTTTCCTATTTACACTACTCTAAACAACAATACATTTAGTGTTTAAATCTCATTGTGATTCATTAATTATTAATTTTAAATATTGCTGGTTAAGGCTATAAAACAGCCACCTGTTGTCCAGAAAGTCCGACCTGATATCGGGGTTAAACCAGCTGCCCTGGGATCAGGGCCTGTGGAATCCAGTGTGTAGTGACGAGAGAGAGGAAGAGAGAGGGAGAGATTTTGCCAATCAAGTTTGTGGCCGGCAGTATATGTGAAACTGAAACTGAGGAAAAGGAACACTCACATTTTCACTTGCTGGTCGGCACCTGACACTTTTTCACTTCCACCAGCCTGTCGACATCAGGAACTAGTTTCTGAGCGGTGGCGATTCTCATTATGTCCCTGAGATGTCCGTGCGTCAGCCGACTGCGCAGTTTGGACTTCATCCCTCACGTTAATACCTGCCCGCATACATATGTTGTCCCAAACATACAGACAGTCTTTTATAAAGTAATGTCAAACGATCAGATGTGGATTCGTACTTTAACGGTGCGATACACTGCAGTTTGATCAGCTCCATTCGGAGTTCCTCTCTCACGTGCGTAATCCCTCTCCAGCTGAGTGAAGACAGTTAATCGACTTTTAAACTCGGCTATGAGCCCCAACAGTGTGTTCCTGTACGTGTCCATACGTTCGTAATCCACAGGTACAGATTTTAGACAGGAGAAGTGGGCTGGGTTGTGCTGGGACAGCTGCGTTTGCCACAGAGCACATTTCATTTGGAAAGCACCAGCGCTGTCGGAGTACTCTGTGAAGAGTTTGTTGCGGCTCTGCATGTTAACATTCATCACATTCAAATGTTCTGTAATGTCCACTGAAAAAGCAAGACCCGTTACCCTGTCTGGCTTATCTTACTCTGCCACTTGCTTTCCTCTCTGTGCCATGAATTGAGCGATCTCTGTGCGTAATTGAAAGAAGCGTCTGAGCACCGCTCCTCGGCTCAACCAGCGGACCTCAGTGTGAGGGCAGCTCATGCCTAATATCGTGATCAGATAAACGATCATCAAATTCTCTCTATATACATCTATAAAAATCTCTCTATAAAAACATAAATAGGCATATATATATCTATATATATATAGATATATATATCTATATATATATAGATATATATATATATATTTATTTATTTATTTATTTATTTCCCCAAAATGTCTCGCGGGCCTGATGAGACCTCCTGGCGGGCCGCATCTGGCCCGCGGGCCGTATCTTTGACACCCCTGCTCTAATGTATCCACTATACATTACAGGAGAGTTTGATGGCCTTCTGCTGGGTGACAGGGGTTACCCATGACAACCTGGCTGCTGACCCCTTACCCTGACCCTGAACCAGGCCCCCAACAGAACTTCAACCGGGCTCACTGCAGGACAAGAGCCCGGGTGGAGATGACCATAGGCCTGCTGAAAGCCCGTTTCCAGTGCCTACGTCACCTTAGGGCAGTGATTCTCAAACTGTGGGGCGCGCCCCCCCTGGGGGGCGCAGTGGAATGACAGGGGGGGCGCGCCAACGTTTGGAAAATGTAGCAGCTGGAACTATGTTTTGACGTCGGACAACCCGGACTCATTTTCGGGTGGCACAGTACACAAACACTACTCGCATATGTCAATGATTTCTGTGAGAAGCACATCACATTTAGACTTCCACACTCTAATTGTGCTCTTTTCTTCACCTCATTAAGTTTTAATTCACGATCTACTTTAATCTGATCACTTGGCTTTGCTTCACTCCCCAAACACACCTGTACCTCTGCTCTCTGCACAGCTGCTTGCCCCGCCCTCCTCTTTCTGTCTGTCTCTCTGTCTGCTGTGCACGAGGGACGTTATTAATGACGTAGCGATCAAAACGAGCGATCGATTGTTACCAAATGACATCTGCACCTTTTTATAAGCTTTATAAACAGCGACAATCAATGCATTTACACTCGGGACGTACGGAGATACACGATTGTTTAGATTAGATTGCGTAACAGAACTGCATATGATTGTGTGCTGACAGAGAGCGTGCGACGTCGGACCCTCTTTTACCCGTTAGAACACTGTGAGGAGTAAACTGGTCCCGCTGTTGTTTATTTGGTTGGCACGACTTCACGTGTGATTGATGTCCTGTGACTCCTGTCACTGTTTCAGGGCCGCCACAGCAAAATGTATGTAGCGGAAACACTGTTTTTTTTAAAGCACTGATTGAACTTTATTGTTATTCTTCTGAAAAAGTTATTGCACATTTTATTATATTTCTATTCGGAAAAGTCTGATGAAGCAATTGAAATACACAGCAAATTACTCAGAGAAAAGTGAAAAGAACGGTCACGATCTTGACTTTCTTTCAATAAAAGTTTAACTTCACCCATTTGTGACATTTTTTGGGGGGGGGGGTTCGGGGGTCGTGGGGGGGCCTGGACATTTTTTTTTCTCCAAGGGGGGGCTTGACAGAGAAAGTTTGAGAACCACTGCCTTAGGGTGACCCCTGAGAGGGCCTGTGATATTATTGTGGCATGTGTTGTTCTTCATAATATTGCCACTATTAGAGCAACACCCTGCCCTACAAATTGAAGACCTTGATGATGACCCCATCCACCTGCCAGCTATGCAGGACGGCAGAGCAGTCAGAGACACCGTATGCCATAACCACTTAGAGACTAATCATCACCATCATCACCACCACCACCACCACCACAGCAGTCAAATAAAGACATAATACAAATTTCATTTGGTCTTCTTTATTTCCTACAAATACAAGAGCTAGTTTAGTTAATGTTCCACTAGTTAACATAATTAACATAATTCAGCTGTGACCATGCACCTACCTCTAACTTGTGCTCCAGTATTTCAATTTCTAGATCTGCCCTCCTAATCTGGCGGTCCGAGTATTGCATTTCTTTGTCGTTTTTTTGAAATTTTTTCAGCAGGTGAATTTTGTAAATGTCTTTTACTGGTAACTGGGAAAACATAAGGACATTAAATTATACAATTGCACATGAATTCCACAGAATGAACCTCTGGTGTTTACTGAACATCCATCTCACTGCTTCAATCTGTGCAGTGGAAGTTGAGGGACCCTCCTGCTGCTGCCCAGCCATGCCCTGTTAAAAAGGATGAGAATGTGTTAATACTTCAGTGTAGGCTAAATGTCACACTCTATATTCCACCAGAATGTTAAGAAATGTGAATGAGAAGAGAACTATCAGTAACATATCAAGATGTTACCTCTATAGGCCTTTCTGGATCCCCCTCTGTAAAGGCAGCAGACACAGTTTCCTCATACTCTTCTTCCTGGATGAGTGATATGTTTCAGTATACTTAAACTACCATTTGGCAAAATATTTGGAGTATTGCCTACTTACAGTTACAAGGTATGTTGTGGCGTGAGGGGGCTCCACCAGGCAGATAGCACCATCAGAATCTGTTTGGACAAAAGGAAAAAAAAGACATGAAAGGGAAATACATATTTGTATGAATAGACTTAAAAAAGGTATATAGGCCTAGGCATATTACATTTTATAAAGGCACTTGTGTCTTGAGGGGTGGGCTCAGAGGATGAGCTCCCTCCAGGGATCCCCTCAGCCACTGGCCTTCCTAAATTCTGGCTTAGGGCCAGCTTCTCTGCCTCCGTTAGAGGTGGCGGTGCTGGGCCACCACCCGTTTTACGGGCATCTGCCTTCTTTCTGTTGGCTGAGTAGAAGTCTGTGTTAGTTTAAATAGGCTTAATTATTTAACAGAACATGATATAGATGAGAAGACATTTATGTTTGTGAAAACAGCATTATGTTGGGGATAAAACAACTGCACAGTCAAACAGCCACTTAATATTTACTTTACAATGTAAAACATGATCAGAATGAGGTACCCCCATGAGGTTATGCCGAGGTCTTATCTGTTTGAACAATGTTTTTATATTTCATCTTAAGCTGCTGCCAAGTGCGCTTCTCCCCCGCGGGATTGCACCTAAATGAAATAAATTAATAGGCTACCATTGAAGCAGTTTTCCCCTGTAATATTATTGTGATTGCAAAGGACTACATTTAAACTTACACATTGACCCGAGCAGCAATGTTCTCTCACGCCGTCTCCCTCTCTTTTGCAGCTGCAGCGGTGTTGCACTTCTTTCTAAAAACATGTTCAAACTCGCCGTATGAGCGCATTAACATGTCCTGTTCAAGTGGGGTGAAAAACGCAGCCCTCCCCTTCCCCGTTGCCATGGTGACTCGTTGAATTGGGGCTCCACTGATGCTGTCTTTTTATAGTTGTGGTGCACGCGCTTAACTCCAGGTGAAACTACTCCGAGTTGATCAAACTAACTCAAATCAGCTGTTCTGGAACCGAAAACTCAAAGTCTTCTATCTCAGAGTAGATCAACTCAGAGTTAATTGTTAGACTCAGAGTTTGTTGAACCTGCTTTGTGAAACGGACCCCTGGTGTGTTCGTTGCAGGTAAGTTACCACAAAGAAAGAAGCAAAGAATTAAAGCAACTACATTTATTATCATTGACCTTTAACCTTCTCTATTCCTCCTGCAGGATGCGCCGCTCTCCTCGTGGCAGCTTTCCCAATCGCCGAGATCGCTTTAGGTAAGTGAGCCTCTGACACGTCTTATCTGTAATTGACTCTTTTTATGATCTTGACTTTTATAGGCACATTAAACTACATCTAAAGTGGTAAAAGTTAGTGTTTTAAAATGTTTAAAAACTGTTATCTCGCTCAACATTTTTAGTAAAAATGACCACAAATATCCAACATGTTGTAAGCTGAGAGTGTTCAGCCACGTTCTTATCATTCAGGACATTCACATTTTTCTTTTATGAATCATTATTGAGCCCCTGGTTAACGTGAAATGTCATGCTGTGTGTGGTTTTTATCTCAGTGAAGCACACATTTTTATTCAAACATCTTTTGTGGTTGTTGAGTGTTAATAATTATGGTGTTATTAAATTGCTGTAAATTGATTGCAGTGATTCAGTCAATGAAATCTAATAGAAATGGAAGCATGAGAACTAGTTTGTGGTTCTGTTCGTCTTATTTCTTTGTCTGCAGCGCCCCCTAGTGACGTCCGAGTCAAAATCAGTTATATCAGAATTTAGTTGAGTTCATCCACAAGATGGCGCTGTTACACACTCCCTATAGTCTCAGCATTCAAGATAAAAACAAGTGAAGGTCAGAAAAGAAATGTCCCAACCCGCTGATAAACCAAATATTTCTACTTTTACTTTTATCTAAAATGTTTCTGCCACTAAAATCACCAAATAAAAAGTTGTAGAAGGTTTCACCATCCAGGAAAATCTATTAAATAAAAGTGTTTCCTGTTCTGCTCTATTGCATCTGTTTTTTATTATGTGTATGTTGTGTTTTAAGCATGTTTAATAGTTTTAAATGTGCCACTAAATGTGTTACCTTTTGTTTTAAATGGCATAATTGCACAATTGCTCCTTTTCTATTCTATTCTATTGTACAGGCTGATACCCATTACTGATGTCAGTAGACGTTTATTGTACAGTCGACTTTGTAGCAAGTAACAAAGCAAGTCTTTGAACTGTAATTCAGTAAAATGTACACATTTATTTATCAAGAAAACAGAAAATCAGTCCTCCGCACGACCGCAACAACAAAAGGCCGCAGTGATTCGTCTGAAGAATCTGCGAATCCTTTTCATCACTTTTCTAGTGCGGCCAGAGGAGGCTGAGGCCGGAGCAGGGGAGTCTGTTATTATGGCTTCAACAGCAGACAAGTCAGCTGGATCTTCTTCATAAGAGACAGAAGGCACTTCTCCATCAGAACACGGGACATCTTCTGTAGTCTGTAGTCCTTCATGAGAGCGCCAACTTTCTTCATCGGAGTAAATGGCTGAGACTCCGTCAGATGACCCTGTGCTGGTTGAACCATCGTCAGAGGAGACACAGTCTTTAGCTCCATCAACGGACCCAGCAGCTGAAGCTTCATCACTGGAAACAGAGTGTCGATCACTGCCAGAGGATCCAGCGGCTGACTCCTGGTCAGAGTTTGGGCAGATGCTCATCATGGTTCGGAAGGTGGAAACACTGCGTAGAGTAAGACAATCGATCAGTGAATCAGTCAAACAATGAAGCGGACAGTCCGGCCTCTTGTGTTACCAGTTTGAACAGACAGTCACTTACTAGTCTCTGCTGTCAGCGTGCTCGGTCAGGTGGGACATGGTGATGAACGGGTGCTGCAGAGCTTGATGGGGAGAGATTCTCTGATCCCCGTCAAGATGCAGCAGATGTTTCAAGAGGTCCACAAAGGCCAACCTGTCCTCGAACTCAGCAGCCTCCCCTTCTGGATAGAACTGGACATGAAAACAGATTCAGGTCAGTTGATTTAGCCCCAAACCTCTCAGAGACAGATTATTAACTAGTCAAACACAGCAGAGAGTACCTACATGAACCAGGGCATCCAGAGAGCCGGGCAGCTTGTGGAAGCAGTCACTTTCTTGAACTTTAATGGAGTTAGCAGCTGTGAATTCTTCAGGCGTCTAAAGGAACAAAATATATATGAGAACCAGAAGAACTCAGATGAAGTGATTAAACAAGCTCAAACAAAGAGGAACATGGGTACTCTACCAGCAGCCTCCATGTTGGACCGTCAGCAGCCTGCTCCTCCCTGAAGAAGAAGTGGGTATATCCTCCAGCACGGAGCAGGCGGTCCTCCGGCTGACCCAGAAGTTCAACCATGCTCTTCATCTGCAGACAAAACACACACAATCACGTCAGCTGATATTCTGCAGAAAGTCTCCATTTTGTGTGAGGCAGCTTACATACCATCTGATATTCACAGCTGACTGGGAAAGGGTTGTCAGCCAGGTACAGGTACGCCAGAACGCAGCCGACTCCCCACACATCGATAGCCTCAGTGAAGGGCAGGCCGAGGGTGACTTCTGGAGCCCTGAGGAGAGAAGACAAGAGCCAAAGATGAGAAATCTGTCGGTCATCTTTGAGGACAAGAGGACAACGTGAAGGTTTAGATTAATGACACAAACTCTGCTAACCAATGAGCTGCGCAGGATGAACGCACCTGTATCCACCTGGCTGACACATCAGCCCAGGCCGGACTTTGGAGGCCGGAATGGCTGTACCAAAATCGATTAATTTCACCCTGAGGGGCTGGTCCTGCCGGTTGACGAGCATAACGTTGTCGGGTTTGATGTCAGTGTGCAGGATACCGAGACCTTTCAGGGCGTCCAGGGCGACCAACAGCTGCAGGGACAAAACAAGATGAGACAAACTTTAGATTTAGTTCTCCATGATCTGCTGTGTAAGGAGTTTATATGTAGAGCAACGGATCAATGGCTCCATATCATACTTGCTGAGCGATTGGCCGGATCTCCTTCAGAGACAGTGGTTTGAAGTCCTGGTATAAGATCAGGTCATACAGATCTGTGTCCAGCATCTCAAACACCAGACAAGTGTGTCCCTGATGTTCAAACCTCTCAAAGAACTTGGTGACGTTAGTGCGGTCTGGATCGAGGACAGAGATGAGCTCTAACATGTAGATCTGGAGAGAAAACAGGAAACATGACAACAGTTTATTTTACTGAACGTCCTCTGACGGAGCAGACAACATCTGCAGTGTTCTGTTTGTCGTAACAATCACAGTAAGTCTAAAGATCTACCTCTTTCTCAGCGTCCAGGATGAATCCAGGGTCCATCTTCAGGATCTTAACAGCCACTATCTCACATGTAACAAGGTTCAGACACTTGGCCACTTTGCCAAAGCGGCCTTCACCAATAAACTGCACAACGAGGTAAACAGACGAGCTGCTGAGCAGGACTTGACCAACCTGAACCTCAGACATTTTCACAAAGTCAGGTGTCTCTCAGGTGAAAGGTTGAAAATGAACCTTCAAGGTTACAAATGAAAAACAAACAAGAACGGACGAAATCTAAAACAATAATCTTCTCTCTCTCTTCTCTCGAATGTGTGTGTCTCTCTATCAGTGCTGATGGGGAACTGACCAAAATCCACTGAACTGCTCAATTTAAAAACTTGCATCTAGAACTCACTGTTCCATGCTGTCAGACGGGTTCTTAGAACTCAGTTAAAAAATGCACTAAAATGCATTAGCAACATGCTAATAAACATGTTTTTATTCAAAAAAATCTCCTGAAGATATGAGATAGATATTTAGTCCATGCATGTTGTGCAGAGGGTGGGAGTCGTTAGCAACATGCTGTTTTTATTCAAACATTCTCCTATAAATTTGAGTTCTGCTGCTTTTAGTGTGAAGTAAAGAGCCCCCTGCTCTGCAGCAGGTTTGACAGACTAAAATAAATCAGCAGAACTGTGTGTGTTAATACGGCATCAATACACATTTTAAAAGGTTGCTATTGGTACATCATTATTCCAGAAAACATTTTTTCCCAATGTATTATCATGTAAAAACCATATAATATTCAAACAACATCAATATGAGCTACCATTGCTGTCCATATGAGCTATCATCCTGTCAATATTGTTCTCATTATCAGAAAATTATAAATACAAATCCAGGTACATGAACGTGACGTTCTGTATATGTTTTAATGCGTTTCTGTGGAACATAAAGGCCCTCTAAGTGATGGAAAAGGAAAATGCAAAGAAACGTCTTGTAAAAGAATATCATTAACAAGAACAGCCCGAAGTCTTTAAAGGTATAATAGGTAGGATTTTCCTAGAAAAATAAAATATAGATTTTTACAAATATAATATAGTATAAATCAATGACTGTATATACAGTCTTTGATATAAATAATCACTTATGGGTATCTATACGTGTGTGTTGGTGAGTGTGAGTGCAGACCATAGGTGCAGACCAATGACTGTATGGTGCAGACCAGTCTTTGCACGGGACGTTTTCAGGAGGGGGCGCTGTTGTGGTTCCCTTAGCCAATCACAGCGTACAGGTGAGTGTGGGAGTGGTTCAAATTAGCAACTGGGCCCCATTCAGACCGGCGAACATGGCGAAAGAGCGATGCACAGTTGGCCTTCCTTCTGTTAGGCAGGTAGGTGCCTCAAACTAGGAAGGACAAGCTAACCGGCGGTTAGCATGCTAGCGCAAAGGTAACTGTGATGCTGTCGGCGGGTTAGCTTCTGAGCTCAGAGTGAGCTTCTGGTGACGAAGAGCCCAAGTGGAGGGGCCCAGTTTGATTGTGTTGTTGACAAAATGCAAGGAAAAATCCTTCTTATTATACCTTTAAGTTGTTTAATTTATTTCTCTTATTGCAATTGTCTATCCTTTCATTTTTCCTCATACTGTCTTGAATATGCCCCTGTGCCTTTTTATAGGCTATATATATTGGAAAGAGATCAATGGCATGTTGTTTGTACATGCATTGTTGATCAATAAAAAAAAAACTAACTTTACTGCTATATATATATATATATATATATATATATATATATGTTTACAGCCTGGTACAACAAGCAGTTTCGGTCTCTGTAGCTCATTTCTCTCTTCATGACAACTGTACGGGGAGAATCTTGATATAACTCACCTGTTCACATTATATTCAATCAATCATCAATCAAATTTTATTTGTATAGCGCCAAATCATAACCAGGGTTATCTCGAGACACTTTACAGAAAGAGCAGGTCTAGACCGACTCTTTGTTAAGTTATTCAAAGAGAGGCCCAACATCAATCCACCATGAGTAGCACTTAGCAATTCAGCACATTGGCAAGGAAAAACTTCCTTTTAACAGGCAGAAACCTCGAGCAGAACCAGACTCATGTTGAACAGCCATCTGCCTCGACTGGATGGGCCGAAAATGGGATAGAAGGAGATGCAGGATAGAGACAGGCAAAGAGAGCAACAACAACATATGTTCTTGTTACCACAACAACATATGTCCTTGTTACATGAACAACAACAGACACATACTTATGGTTACAATGCCAATAATAGTGGTAGACTAGGGTGAAGATTGGCTAAATAAATAAATAAATTAGCGAGAGAAGCAGAGTAATGATAAAGGCTGAGGTAATCGTAATTGTAACAGTTGAAGTCAACAGGTCTACTATTAGCATTAGCAGCAACAATAATGATACTATGGGGAAGGCTGATGTTAGTAGTTGTTGCAGTCGAGCAGGTCCACAGCAGCAGGTGGTCTGCAGCAACGATCCTCAGGAACCTTCAAGACAAGGGAGCACAAGAACTCCCGGGAAGATATGTGGTTAGTAATGTTAATGGGACCAGAAGATACAGAGTTAATGAGCTGCATTAATATGACAGAGAGAGAGAGAGAGAGAGAGAAAGAGAGAGAGAGAGAGAGTCAGAGAGTCAGAGAGAGAGAGAGAGAGAAGCTTGGTGTGTCAGATCCCCCCGGCAGTCTAAACCTATAGCAGCATAACTATGGGCTAGTCCAAGCCTGAGCCAGCCCTAACTATAAGCTTTATCAAAGAGGAAAGTTTTAAGTCTACTCTTAAAAGAAGAGAGGGTGTCTGCCTCCCGGACCTTGACTGGTAGATTGTTCCAGAGGAGGGGGGCCTGGTAATTGAAGGCTCTACCTCCAACACTACTCTTAGAGACTTTAGGTACCACAAGCAGGCCTGCATCCTGGGAGCGCAATGTTCTAGAGGGGTAATATGGCACTATGAGCTCTTTCAGATATGATGGTGCCTGACCATTAAGAGCTTTGTAAGTAAGAAGAAGGATTTTAAATTCTATTCTAGATTTTACAGGAAGCCAGTGCAGAGAGGCTAATACAGGAGAGATGTGATCTCTCTTCCTAGTTCTTGTCAGCACACGTGCTGCAGCATTTTGTACCAGCTGCAGAGTTTTTAGTGACTTATTAGGGCAGCCTGATAGTAACGAGTTACAATAATCCAACCTGGAAGTAACGAATGCATGGACTAGTTTTTCTGCATCGTTTTGAGACAAGATGTGTCTGATTTTTGCTATGTTGCGAAGATGAAAGAAGGCTGTCCTTGATATTTGTTTTATGTGGGAGATGAAGGACATATCCTGATCAAACAGAACTCCCAGATTCCTAACAGTAGTGCTGGATGCCAGACTGATGCCATCTAGGGCAGCTATATCATTAGAGAAAGAGTCTCTAAGGTGTTTTGGGCCGAGCACAATAACTTCAGTTTTGTCTGAATTAAGTAGCAGAAAGTTTCTAGTCATCCAGATCTTTATGTCCTTAAGGCATGCTTCTAGTTTAGATAGCTGATTGGTTTCATCTGGCTTCATAGATAAGTATAATTGAGTATCATCTGCATAACAATGAAAATTAATGGAGTGTTTCCTCATGATATTACCCAGAGGAAGCATATATAAGGTAAAAAGAATCGGTCCGAGCACAGAACCTTGTGGAACTCCATGACTAACTTTGGTTTGCATAGAGGACACATCATGAACATTAACAAACTGAGATTGATCTGATCAATAAGATTTAAACCAACTTAATGCAGATCCTGTAATGAACATTAAATGTTCTAGTCTCTGTAACAGGATGTGATGGTCTATCGTGTCGAAAGCGGCACTAAGATCTAACAGGACGAGTACAGAGAGAAGTCCTCTGTCTGAAGCAGGAAGTAGATCATTTGAAACTCGCACAAGTGCTGTCTCAGTGCTATGGTGGACTCTAAATCCTGACTGAAAGTCCTCAAATAAACTGTTGTTATGAAGAAAGTCACATAATTGATTAGCGACTGCTTTCTCAAGGATCTTTGAGATAAAAGGAAGGTTAGATATAGGTCTATAGTTAGCTAAGGTGCCTGAATCTAGGGTAGGCTTTTTAAGAAGTGGCTTAATTACAGCTAGTTTAAAAGACTGGGGTACATAGCCCGTCGATAAAGACATATTGATCATATCTAGTAAAGAAGTGCTAATTGAGGGAAAGACTTCCTTAAGCAGCTTGGTTGGAATCGGGTCTAAAAGACAGGTTGATGGTTTAGACGAAGATATCAGAGAATTTAGCTCAGGAAGGTCAATTGGAGAAAAACAGTCAAGGTAAACATCAGGTTTTTGAGCAGTTTCCAAAGATACATCTGCACCAGTTAACGGCCGGAGGTTACAAATTTTGTCTCTTATCTTTAGGATTTTGTCATTAAAGAAGCTCATGAAATCATCACTGCTGAGGCCTATAGGAATACTTGGCTCAGTGGAGCTGTGACTCTCTGTCAGCCTGGCTACAGTGCTGAAAAGGTACCTGGGATTGTTTTTATGTTCTTCTATGAGGGAGGAGTAGTAGACACCTCGAGCATGCCGTAGGGCCTTCCTGTATTTATTAAGACTATTTTGCCAGAATAAACGAGACTCTTCTGTTTTGGTGGATCGCCACATTCTTTCAAATTTACGCGACATTTGCTTCAAGTTACGAGTTTCTGAGTCATACCATGGAGCTAGCCTCTGTCGTTTAATAATCTTCTTTTTTAAGGGGGCAATCGAGTCTAGAGTACTTCTCAGCAAACCTGCAGTACTATCAACAAACTGATCAAGCTGAGAGGGACTAACATTAGCATAAGAGCTTTCTGTAGTAAACAGATGTGGTAAAGAATTGTTTCCTTAAATTTAGCTACAGTCCTATCAGACAAACATCTTGTGAGTACATGTTTGTTAACTGGAGAGTAGTCGGTTAACAGGACATCGAATGTTACTAAATAGTGATCTGATAAAAGAGGATTTTGTGGGAAGACAATTAAGTTTTCGGTTTCAAGGCCATAAGCTAGAACAAGGTCGAGGGTGTGGTTAAAGCGGTGAGTAGGCTGGTTTACATTTTGAGTGAAAACAATAGAGTCCAAAAGGGACATAAATGCCATGCTAAGACTATCATTATCAACATCTACATGAATATTGAAGTCCCCTACAATAATTATTTTATCTGAACTCAGGACTAAATCTGATAAAAACTCTGAGAATTCAGTTAGAAAATCTGAGTATGCGCCAGGATATACTATCACAAATAAAACAGGCTGTAAAGTTTTCCAAGCTGGGTGTGAAAAACTCAGAACAAGGCTTTCAAAAGAGCTGAAACTAAGTTTTGGTCGAGGGTTGATTAGAAGACTAGAACTGAAAATAGCTGCCACTCCACCACCTCGACCAGTGTCTCGAGGAGTATGAGTATTAAGATGACTGGGAGGAGTGGATTCATTTAAGCTGACATATTCTTCCTGACACAGCCAAGTCTCAGTTAAAGAGAGTAAATCAATATGATCATCTGATATCAGATCGTTCACTAATAGAGCTTTAGATGACAGGGATCTGATATTTAACACACCACATTTAATTCTCATATTTTTTGGCATAACTTCGGTTGTTGTTTTAATTTTTATTAATTTTTTTTGATTTACTCCTTTTTTTATTTGAGTTTGAATTAACTGTAATAAAAGGCCTGGGTTGGGGGGCAGACACATTCTCTATAACATTAACATTGTGGCTGGGAAACTGCTCACAGGGAAGCTCAGAGGAGTGTGTAGGACTACAGCTCTGCCTCACTCATATTAAGGCTTAAAGTGATGCATCATTTTAGTGCCAGGTGGGAGCTGCTAGCTGTCTGTTTGGTGACCCCTCAACTAATTCAGTCACTGAACTTAACCTCTGGGCCGTGTTTGTGCTGTTGGAACCTTTTGGAGATATTTTCATGTAAATATCAGACAAATAATCTGTCCTGCTGCGCGCTTTATTGGACTAACAGACTAACACATTGATATATTATCTATCTTATCTAAATATGGTCACTTCTGGCTCCCACAAACAAAGATGCCACACTCAGGCTTAACAACAACAGTCCCCAAAGTAAGGGGTGATGTCACGTCCCCTTTGTGAGTTCAATTTATGCTTAAACATCAAACCTTTTTGTGGCTTCCCTCCCCTCAGCATGAGATGGAACAGTTTTGTTGACAGTAGTAACGGAAGTGTTAGTAATGCAGTAATATTGTGGCATTGACTCAACAGGGGAACATCCTTTCTTACATGTTACCCCCCCGGAGGTGTTTCTTTACCGTCACACTGAAGAGTTGAGACATGTTAACTTGGCCAACAACCAGCCTGACACTCAGATGTTTTATCAGATCTGTTGAAGACCTAACCTGGTCGGGAGCAGGTTTTTCTCAATGAACCTCGAGTTTCTCTCTGTCTCCGCCCTCTTTCAGCCACACACGGTATTTGATTTCCTCATTCATTGAGTCAGCAGGCGAGTTTTGGCGTAGCAAAGTTCTGCCGTGTGTTATTTAAAAAAATCAGTCAGTAGGCTTATATTAGAAGTCCAGTAGGCACAGTAGGTGGCGACTTTTTCCACTAACATGGCATGTCCTTTTGACAACGATCCCGTGGATGAAGGTGCAGCATTACTGCGCAGAGAATTAAATATTCGTCAGGAGATTGTTATCAGACCGCGCATAGATGTTCTCGCATTTCCAGACAGTTATCTTTTTGAGCGGTACCGTTTCACGTCACAGTCCATCATCTACATACACAACCTAATCCGTCCTTACATTTGCAACATTACCAACCGTAGCCATGCTCTCACATCCCAACAGATATTGTGTGTTGCGCTGCGTTTCTTCGCAAATGGGAGTTTTTTGTATAATGTTGGAGATGCAGAGCACCTGAGTAAGGCAACTGTATGCAGGGCGGTCAGAAAAGTGTGCCTCGCCCTGAAACGGCTGTTATCCATCTTTGTCGTTTTCCCTGGACATAAACCTGTCAGAGCCATCAAGGAGGAGTTTCACAGGATTGCAGGTGAATGATGTAGAGATCCGTTAAATGAATTTTAAATTATATTCTGTTAATGACATTGTGCTGCAACCTCAGAATGGGATTTGCCATTTTAATTTCTTTTAGGATTTCCCAGTGTGATTGGCTGCATAGATGGCACACACATCCCCATCACGGCTCCCTCACATAATGAAGCAGATTATGTGAATAGGAAGTCCATTCACGGTATAAATGTGCAGGTACATGAAGATTGAATACTGTTTCAAAATGTTAAAGAGTGCATCATAGTTCAACATCTGTCATTCTCTGCACTGTCAAGATCATATGTGATGCTGCATACATCATTTCCAATGTGGAGGCCACGTGGCCTGGGTCTGTTCATGACTCAAGGATTTATCGCGAGTCTAACCTGAGCAACAGACTGCAACGTGGTAAGCAGCCTAAAGATTTGCACAAAATAATTCACTTGTCTCCCTCCTTTAATATACTCTAATGTATCCACTATACATTACAGGAGAGTTTGATGGCCTTCTGCTGGGTGACAGGGGTTACCCATGACAACCTGGCTGCTGACCCCTTACCCTGACCCTGAACCAGGCCCCCAACAGAACTTCAACCGGGCTCACTGCAGGACAAGAGCCCGGGTGGAGATGACCATAGGCCTGCTGAAAGCCCGTTACCAGTGCCTACGTCACCTTAGGGCAGTGATTCTCAAACTGTGGGGCGCGCCCCCCCTGGGGGCCGCAGTGCAATGACAGGGGGGGCGCGCCAACGTTTGGAAAATGTAGCAGCTGGAACTATGTTTTGACGTCGGACAACCCGGACTCATTTTCGGGTGGCACAGTACACAAACACTACTCGCATATGTCAATGATTTCTGTGAGAAGCACATCACATTTAGACTTACACACTCTAATTGTGCTCTTTTCTTCACCTCATTAAGTTTTAATTCACGATCTACTTTAATCTGATCACTTGGCTTTGCTTCACTCCCCAAACACACCTGTACCTCTGCTCTCTGCACAGCTGCTTGCCCCGCCCTCCTCTTTCTGTCTGTCTCTCTGTCTGCTGTGCACGAGGGACGTTATTAATGACGTAGCAATCAAAACGAGCGATCGATTGTTACCAAATGACATCTGCACCTTTTTATAAGCTTTATAAACAGCGACAATCAATGCATTTACACTCGGGACGTACGGAGATACACGATTGTTTAGATTAGATTGCGTAACAGAACTGCATATGATTGTGTGCTGACAGAGAGCGTGCGACGTCGGACCCTCTTTTACCCGTTAGAACACTGTGAGGAGTAAACTGGTCCCGCTGTTGTTTATTTGGTTGGCACGACTTCACGTGTGATTGATGTCCTGTGACTCCTGTCACTGTTTCAGGGCCGCCACAGCAAAATGTATGTAGCGGAAACACTGTTTTTTTTAAAGCACTGATTGAACTTTATTGTTATTCTTCTGAAAAAGTTATTGCACATTTTATTATATTTCTATTCGGAAAAGTCTGATGAAGCAATTGAAATACACAGCAAATTACTCAGAGAAAAGTGAAAAGAACGGTCACGATCTTGACTTTCTTTCAATAAAAGTTTAACTTCACCCATTTGTGACATTTTTTGGGGGGGGGTTCGGGGGTCGTGGGGGGGCCTGGACATTTTTTTTTCTCCAAGGGGGGGCTTGACAGAGAAAGTTTGAGAACCACTGCCTTAGGGTGACCCCTGAGAGGGCCTGTGATATTATTGTGGCATGTGTTGTTCTTCATAATATTGCCACTATTAGAGCAACACCCTGCCCTACAAATTGAAGACCTTGATGATGACCCCATCCACCTGCCAGCTATGCAGGACGGCAGAGCAGTCAGAGACACCATATGCCATAACCACTTCAGAGACTAATCATCACCATCATCACCACCACAGCAGTCAAATAAAGACATAATACAAATTTCATTTGGTCTTCTTTATTTCCTACAAATACAAGAGCTAGTTTAGTTAATGTTCCACTAGTTAACATAATTAACATAATTCAGCTGTGACCATGCACCTACCTCTAACTTGTGCTCCAGTATTTCAATTTCTAGATCTGCCCTCCTAATCTGGCGGTCCGAGTATTGCATTTCTTTGTCGGTTTTTTGAAATTTTTTCAGCAGTTGAATTTTGTAAATGTCTTTTACTGGTAACTGGGAAAACATAAGGACATTAAATTATACAATTGCACATGAATTCCACAGAATGAACCTCTGGTGTTTACTGAACATCCATCTCACTGCTTCAATCTGTGCAGTGGAAGTTGAGGGACCCTCCTGCTGCTGCCCAGCCATGCCCTGTTAAAAAGGATGAGAATGTGTTAATACTTCAGTGTAGGCTAAATGTCACACTCTATATTCCACCAGAATGTTAAGAAATGTGAATGAGAAGAGAACTATCAGTAACATATCAAGATGTTACCTCTATAGGCCTTTCTGGATCCCCCTCTGTAAAGGCAGCAGACACAGTTTCCTCATACTCTTCTTCCTGGATGAGTGATATGTTTCAGTATACTTAAACTACCATTTGGCAAAATATTTGGAGTATTGCCTACTTACAGTTACAAGGTATGTTGTGGCGTGAGGGGGCTCCACCAGGCAGATAGCACCATCAGAATCTGTTTGGACAAAAGGAAAAAAAAGACATGAAAGGGAAATACATATTTGTATGAATAGGCTTAAAAAAGGTATATAGGCCTAGGCATATTACATTTTATAAAGGCACTTGTGTCTTGAGGGGTGGACTCAGAGGATGAGCTCCCTCCAGGGATCCCCTCAGCCACTGGCCTTCCTAAATTCTGGCTTAGGGCCAGCTTCTCTGCCTCCGTTAGAGGTGGCGGTGCTGGGCCACCACCCGTTTTACGGGCATCTGCCTTCTTTCTGTTGGCTGAGTAGAAGTCTGTGTTAGTTTAAATAGGCTTAATTATTTAACAGAACATGATATAGATGAGAAGACATTTATGTTTGTGAAAACAGCATTATGTTGGGGATAAAACAACTGCACAGTCAAACAGCCACTTAATATTTACTTTACAATGTAAAACATGATCAGAATGAGGTACCCCCATGAGGTTATGCCGAGGTCTTATCTGTTTGAACAATGTTTTTATATTTCATCTTAAGCTGCTGCCAAGTGCGCTTCTCCCCCGCGGGATTGCACCTAAATGAAATAAATTAATAGGCTACCATTGGAGCAGTTTTCCCCTGTAATATTATTGTGATTGCAAAGGACTACATTTAAACTTACGCATTGACCCGAGCAGCAATGTTCTCTCACGCCGTCTCCCTCTCTTTTGCAGCTGCAGCGGTGTTGCACTTCTTTCTAAAAACATGTTCAAACTCGCCGTATGAGCGCATTAAAATGTCCTGTTCAAGTGGGGTGAAAAACGCAGCCCTCCCCTTCCCCGTTGCCATGGTGACTCGTCGAATCGGGGCTCCACTGATGCTGTCTTTTTATAGTTGTGGTGCACGCGCTTAACTCCAGGTGAAACTACTCCGAGTTGATCAAACTAACTCAAATCAGCTGTTCTGGAACCGAAAACTCAAAGTCTTCTATCTCAGAGTAGATCAACTCAGAGTTCATTGTTAGACTCAGAGTTTGTTGAACCTGCTTTGTGAAACGGACCCCTGGTGTGTTCGTTGCAGGTAAGTTACCACAAAGAAAGAAGCAAAGAATTAAAGCAACTACATTTATTATCACTGACCTTTAACCTTCTCTATTCCTCCTGCAGGATGCGTCGCTCTCCTCGTGGCAGCTTTCCCAATCGCCGAGATCGCTTTAGGTAAGTGAGCCTCTGACACGTCTTATCTGTAATTGACTCTTTTTATGATCTTGACTTTTATAGGCACATTAAACTACATCTAAAGTGGTAAAAGTTAGTGTTTTAAAATGTTTAAAAACTGTTATCTCGCTCAACATTTTAAGTAAAAATGACCACAAATATCCAACATGTTGTAAGCTGAGAGTGTTCAGCCACGTTCTTATCATTCAGGACATTCACATTTTTCTTTTATGAATCATTATTGAGCCCCTGGTTAACGTGAAATGTCATGCTGTGTGTGGTTTTTATCTCAGTGAAGCACACATTTTTATTCAAACATCTTTTGTGGTTGTTGAGTGTTAATAATTATGGTGTTATTAAATTGCTGTAAATTGATTGCAGAGATTCAGTCAATGAAATCTAATAGAAATGGAAGCATGAGAACTAGTTTGTGGTTCTGTTCGTCTTATTTCTTTGCCTGCAGCGCCCCCTAGTGACGTCCGAGTCAAAATCAGTTATATCAGAATTTAGTTGAGTTCATCCACAAGATGGCGCTGTTACACACTCCCTATAGTCTCAGCATTCAAGATAAAAACAAGTGAAGGTCAGAAAAGAAATGTCCCAACCCGCTGATAAACCAAATATTTCTACTTTTACTTTTATCTAAAATGTTTCTGCCACTAAAATCACCAAATAAAAAGTTGTAGAAGGTTTCACCATCCAGGAAAATCTATTAAATAAAAGTGTTTCCTGTTCTTCTCTATTGCATCTGTTTTTTATTATGTGTATGTTGTGTTTTAAGCATGTTTAATAGTTTTAAATGTGCCACTAAATGTGTTACCTTTTGTTTTAAATGGCATAATTGCACAATTGCACCTTTTCTATTCTATTCTATTGTACAGGCTGATACCCATTACTGATGTCAGTAGACGTTTATTGTACAGTCGACTTTGTAGCAAGTAACAAAGCAAGTCTTTGAACTGTAATTCAGTAAAATGTACACATTTATTTATCAAGACAACAGAAAATCAGTCCTCCGCACGACCGCAACAACAAAAGGCCGCAGTGATTCGTCTGAAGAATCTGCGAATCCTTTTCATCACTTTTCTAGTGCGGCCAGAGGAGGCTGAGGCCGGAGCAGGGGAGTCTGTTATTATGGCTTCAACAGCAGACAAGTCAGCTGGATCTTCTTCATAAGAGACAGAAGGCACTTCTCCATCAGAACACGGGACATCTTCTGTAGTCTGTAGTCCTTCATGAGAGCGCCAACTTTCTTCATCGGAGTAAATGGCTGAGACTCCGTCAGATGACCCTGTGCTGGTTGAACCATCGTCAGAGGAGACACAGTCTTTAGCTCCATCGACGGACCCAGCAGCTGAAGCTTCATCACTGGAAACAGAGTGTCGATCACTGCCAGAGGATCCAGCAGCTGAAGCTTCATCACTGGAAACAGAGTGTCGATCACTGCCAGAGGATCCAGCGGCTGAAGCTTCATCACTGGAAACAGAGTGTCGATCACTGCCAGAGGATCCAGCGGCTGACTCCTGGTCAGAGTTTGGGCAGATGCTCATCATGGTTCGGGAGGTGGAAACACTGCGTAGAGTAAGACAATCGATCAGTGAATCAGTCAAACAATGAAGCGGACAGTCCGGCCTCTTGTGTTACCAGTTTGAACAGACAGTCACTTACTAGTCTCTGCTGTCAGCGGGCTCGGTCAGGTGGGACATGGTGATGAACGGGTGCTGCAGAGCTTGATGGGGAGAGATTCTCTGATCCCCGTCAAGATGCAGCAGATGTTTCAAGAGGTCCACAAAGGCCAACCTGTCCTCGAACTCAGCAGCCTCCCCTTCTGGATAGAACTGGACATGAAAACAGATTCAGGTCAGTTGATTTAGCCCCAAACCTCTCAGAGACAGATTATTAACTAGTCAAACACAGCAGAGAGTACCTACATGAACCAGGGCATCCAGAGAGCCGGGCAGCTTGTGGAAGCAGTCACTTTCTTGAACTTTAATGGAGTTAGCAGCTGTGAATTCTTCAGGCGTCTAAAGGAACAAAATATATATGAGAACCAGAAGAACTCAGATGAAGTGATTAAACAAGCTCAAACAAAGAGGAACATGGGTACTCTACCAGCAGCCTCCATGTTGGACCGTCAGCAGCCTGCTCCTCCCTGAAGAAGAAGTGGGTATATCCTCCAGCACGGAGCAGGCGGTCCTCCGGCTGACCCAGAAGTTCAACCATGCTCTTCATCTGCAGACAAAACACACACAATCACGTCAGCTGATATTCTGCAGAAAGTCTCCATTTTGTGTGAGGCAGCTTACATACCATCTGATATTCACAGCTGACTGGGAAAGGGTTGTCAGCCAGGTACAGGTACGCCAGAACGCAGCCGACTCCCCACACATCGATAGCCTCAGTGAAGGGCAGGCCGAGGGTGACTTCTGGAGCCCTGAGGAGAGAAGACAAGAGCCAAAGATGAGAAATCTGTCGGTCATCTTTGAGGACAAGAGGACAACGTGAAGGTTTAGATTAATGACACAAACTCTGCTAACCAATGAGCTGTGCAGGATGAACGCACCTGTATCCAACTGGCTGACACATCAGCCCACGCCGGACTTTGGAGGCCGGAATGGCTGTACCAAAATCGATTAATTTCACCCTGAGGGGCTGGTGCTGCCGGTTGACGAGCATAACGTTGTCGGGTTTGATGTCAGTGTGCAGGATACCGAGACCTTTCAGGGCGTCCAGGGCGACCAACAGCTGCAGGGACAAAACAAGAAAAGACAAACTTTGGATTTAGTTCTCCATGATCTGCTGTGTAAGGAGTTTATATGTAGAGCAACGGATCAATGGCTCCATATCATACTTGCTGAGCGATCGGCCGGATCTCCTTCAGAGACAGTGGTTTGAAGTCCTGGTATACGATCAGGTCATACAGATCTGTGTCCAGCATCTCAAACACCAGACAGGTGTGTCCCTGATGTTCAAACCTCTCGAAGAACTTGGTGACGTTAGTGCGGTCTGGATCGAGGACAGAGATGAGCTACCCATTCAAGGACTGCAGGACCATAATGCACTTGTTCTTCTTGTCGTCTCAGTTCTGTGTGCTGGGTGTTGTAGTCCTCTCTTAGTATGTGTGCGACAGGTTGATGTGTCACCAACAGGCTGTGTGTGTGTTTGTGTTTGTGTGTGTGTGTCAGTGTTGTCTGCGCCTGTGTGTGTGTGTGTTTGTCAGAATAGTGAACTTTGTCAAACTGTGCTTTTTATTTCTGATGATGAAACTTCCTTAGTGTTTCGTCTTGAAGGAATACTTTGACATTTTAGGAAATAACCAGATCATACCACCGTGACTTCATGTGATTGGCTGATCGGAGCAGTTTCTGCTGCTCGTCTAGCAACATCAAGATCTCCACAAGTCTCCAGGAAGTCAAAGCGACCGACCAACAGAAACTTCCAGCGTGTAAATCCCCATAAATGTGTAAATAATGAATATGTGGGCAGACAGACAGAGCTCAGTGCTCAGCGTGTTTCCTAAGATGTGTCAGTATTCCTTCATCTCAGTCTGATTGTAGATGCACAGACGGAGAGTGAAGCTCACTGCAGACTCCGTCACACGTCGCTGTATTCAGTAGATGCTGTTCTTTACGGAGCAGACGAGGAGGAGGTGGGGAAAGACGGCAGAGAGCTCAACACGTTCACTATCACAGTCACCCCCCCCCCAAACATCCCAGCAGAGACGAGTCCTGACCACACCTGGATCCATTCCCGTCCTGGAGCGTGCCTCAAAGTCATCAGGGTCCCAAGGTGCCTTAACCTGCGTCCTGCAGCTCTACTGCTTCATCCAAAGTCTGCACACGTTTTCATCACCATCTGCTACAACAGTGCAGCATCAGTGAATCATTGTTAGCATGGTGCTAAGTGCCACACACTGAGGGTCCGAACACACGCATCGTTCCATGGTGACCGTTTCTAATATGCAGTTTGAACCTGGCCTCTGCTGCTCTCTGCGCCCCGCTCTCTGACTGTCCGCTCGCTGCTACCGTGCAGGGTTCCAACCCACTGTGACTCTGAGCAGGCCGGCTCAGACGGCACACCTGTGCTGAAGAGCTGCGAGAGCCGGCCTGCTCCCTGTATGTAACGTTGATTATGGACTTGTTGTTCTCGGTCACTTTTGCAGAAATGGGTTCCATACTGAACAAATCTAACTTATTATACTCTTTCATTTTTATATACAGATGTAGATATACATTTTTATTCCGTTGTTTTCTTTACATAGATTATTGTTTTATATTTTGAGCTCTGTAATTTAATGCTGAGATTTTATTTTTTGCATCATCCGTGTACTCGTGTCTTCTTTTGTACTCAGAGAGGAGCAGGCTGCGTGTGAAGGCTTGAGTGGAGATGAGTCAGCTGTTGCACATTCGTTATCAGAGGAACGTTTGGAGACTGTTGGGTGGATTCTTGTCGCAGTCGAGTATTTACACGTTCACTGTACATTAACCTCATAAACACAAACATAATCTTTAGAGTAAGGCCTGATAGTTGTAACTAACGTCGCTGTAAACCTGCTGCATGTGTTCACAAAGCTCAGTAACATGTTTGCTTGTATGTGTGTTCATAGGAAAATGGTAAGAAACATATGAATGTCTTAATTTTAATAGCGACATCACTGGATCCAAACTCCGCGTCAGAGACTTTGTGACCAACTTTTCTGTGCTGGTTTTGTTTTTTAGCCAAATGACGATTATGCAGCTGCACGTCAGTCTGCGG